>NC_090941.1:480809075-481491321 GCF_040938575.1 Ambystoma mexicanum | reverse complement strand
ATGTTGCTTCAGCTGCAAGACCTTTTCTGGGTTGTTGCGAGGTCTCGAGTTGTACCTCTGCTGCTCCTGAAAAGTTCAACTGTCCCTTTTTCCTGGTACTGGAAATTCCCCCCATGATGTTCCATCCGGAATCTCCCTTCTCCTGGGTTCAGGGATCTATTGACCTGGAATCAGGGCGAGAGAGGAGGATTATTTTGGAAGTTCTAGTTCGGGGGATATCTGGGGAAAGATTCAGACTGGGAGGTGGAATCTGTTACATGTTACATTTCTGATTCTGCACTCTCTCTTGGTTTCTTTCAGATTCATCGGATACGAATTGACTGGCCTAAAGACTTGCTTAAGGACTGGCCTATCAACTAAAAGCAATGGAAGCGATGTCGCAGAGCACAGCTGATCTGTGGAATACCGACAGGCCTCGGAGATGGGCAAGAGAGCAGTCTCTCCTGAGAAGTAGGCAGTGATGCTGCTGGCTCAAGTCCCAAGGTTGCTAGAGACGGCCTTGCAAAGACAATCCGCTGTTACAAAATGTGCTTTCTTTCTCCTTGTTCGGCGAAATGTTATCATACATGGTGTTAATGGGTGGAGAACAATATGTAGCTTCTGCATTGTACTTAAGGATGAGGGAGGCCTGGGAGGGGCAGAGCCGAATGCAGCCCTTCCAAGCACTGGTGTGTGTTAGCATTACAGCACTTTTCCACCCCACTTCTGGCTTTGTGTATTATTTATGTCAGAGTGCCGAGTGCCTGGAATGTCTGAGATGGTGTGAGGGAGCTAGATGACCATGGCATCGTGGGGAGCAGGACGAGCCTGTGAATATGGTGCAGAAATCCGGGAGCTCCCATTCCTGTAGTGCATGACTGGAGATTACAGCACTACAACGGGTACGTGATTTTTTTTTGTGGTACCTGTTGCACGTTTGACTAGAGGAATTTGTGCAATTTGGAGTCTTCACAGACTCTAGGAATAATACAGAGATAGTGCCTCAGAGTGCTGTAGCGATACAGTACAGGGTCGCATGGGCAACTACAGGACTGCAATCAGATCAGAGCATTCTTAGGCACCTGTGATACAGTCAGAGCACCTGTTGTGGAGAGAGGGTGTAGGGTCGATGCTGTAAAGGGCACAGCGTAGGAGTGTGAGGTCGGAAGCTGGAGTTAAAGTGGAATAAAACAGATTACACAATACAGTTTCAGTTACAATATGGCAGATGCCTGTACGCTGACAAGACAAGAGGTGGGGGCAGATCTGTCATATAAGTCGGGGGCGAGGGCTGTGCTGGAGAGGTTGAGGAGCATGGTGGACAATTGGTATGTGGTTCCCCAGTCGGTACAAAGGAAGAAGGAGGTGGGGGTTGCCGAGGAACGTCAGTTACAAAGGGTACTGCAGGGAAGGGACAAGGGAGATAGTGCTGAATTAAAAGCGAAGTCTACAGATATCACAAAGGGGATGAAGGTAGAGAGTGATCAGATACCCTTAGATTTTGCAGTAATGCTTGCACACATTTTCATGAGGGCCACAATATGGCGGCTGATGCCAGACGAGATAATGAGGGTGGTGGGAGGGGATGTGGATGTGGAGCAAAAGTTAAGGTCTGCCCAGGGGTGGGCAAACATTCTGAATGCAGCTGATGACGCATGGCTGAGAGTGAGAAAAGCAGTGCCAGAGAAGGAGTGGGAGGATGGATAACACACAGAGGGTCAAGAATGTGAGGTGCTTGCACCAGTGCCTGTGGGAGTTGGGGTGATTGACACAGAACGCTGTGTGGATGGCTCTATGTATTTCCAAGAAAGGAGAGGAAGAGGAAGTGGTGGGATACACAGGCTGGCTGGGTACCGGAAGAGGCAACTGTGTGAAACATAGGTGAGGGAGGACATTTTGGAAAAAAGAGATGCAATGACGGATTTGGCAAATAGGGGCCTGCAGGTTACCGGTAGTTCCAATGGTTGTGGTGACAGCAACTACTAAGTGTACCACCCACATTCTGACACACACAAAAGGGGCCCTGACAGCATGGAGAGAGACATGCCCAGACAAAGGAGCAAGAAATAAACAGAATTTCAGAAGGATGGGTGACTGTGCAGTGTGCACCTTAGACGGGGCAGTGAACAAAATGCCAGTGGAAGGTGTAGTGTCAGGTGAATACATATCAGAGATTGTCAAATCACAACAGAATGCTTTCAGGGCATGTGCCCGGTTGCTAGTCAAAGGATCGAATTTAAAGGGTCGACAGGTCAAAGGATCGACACCAAAGGGTCGACAGGTTAAAGGATCACATTTTTTAGGCACTCTTAGGCACCTGTGATACAGTCAGAGCACCTGTTGTGGAGAGAGGGTGTAGGGTCGATGCTGTAAAGGGCACAGTTTAGGAGTGTGAGGTCAGAAGCTGGAGTTAAAGAGGAATAAGACAGATTACAGAATACAGTTTCAGTTACAATATGGCAGATGCCTGTACACTGACAAGCAAGAGGTGGGGGCAGATCTGTCATATAAATCGGGGGCGAGGGCTGTGCTGGAGAGGTTGAGGAGCATGGTGGACAATTGGTATGTGGTTCCCCAGTCGGTACAAAGGAAGAAGGAGGTGGCGGTTGCCGAGGAACATCAGTTACAAAGGGTACTGCAGGGAAGGGACAAGGGAGATAGTGCTGAATTAAAAGCGAAGTCTACACATATCACAAAGGGGATGAAGGTAGAGAGTGATCAGATACCCTTAGATTTTGCAGTAATGCTTACACACATTTTCATGAGGGCCACAATATGGCGGCTTTTGCCAGACGAGTTAATGAGGGTGGTGGGAGGGGATGTGGATGTGGAGCAAAAGTTAAGGTCTGCCCAGGGGTGGGCAAACATTCTGAATGCAGCTGATGACGCATGGCTGAGAGTGAGAAAAGCAGTGCCAGAGAAGGAGTGAATAACACACAGAGGGTCAGGAATGTGAGGTGCTAGCACCAGTGCCTGTGGGAGTTGGGGTGATTGACGCAGAACGCTGTGGGGATGGCTCTATGTATTTCCAAGAAAGGAGAGGAAGAGGAGGTGGTGGGAGACACAGGCTGGCTGGGTACCGGAGGAGGCAACTGTGTGAAACATAGGTGAGGGAGGACATTTTGGAAAAAAGAGATGCAATGACGGATTTGGCAAATAGGGGCCTGCAGGTTACCGCTAGTCCCAATGGTTGTGGTGACAGCAATTACTAAGTGTACCACCCACATTCTGATACACACAAAAGGGGTCCTGACAGCATGGAGAGAGACATGCCCAGACAAAGGAGCAAGAAATAAACAGAATTTCAGAAGGACGGGTGACTGTGCAGTGTGCACCTTAGACGGGGCAGTGAACAAAATGCCAGTGGAAGGTGTAGTGTCAGGTGAATACATATCGGAGATTGTCAAATCACAACAGAATGCTTTCAGGGCACGTGCCCCAGAGAAGGACATTGACAGGCCCACATATAAAGAAGGTGGTCAGTGTCAGCATGACATAATAGTGTTTGGGGGGGAAAGAGCAAAGTATGGTGAATTACAATCAGTGGTGTTGGCTCTGGGAAGAAAGAAGATAACCGCATCGGAGCAAGTGTGGCCCATGACACCTGACAATGACCCAAAGCCACAGTAATGGCATCCATAGAAGATAAGGAGTGTCATCTGATGGAGAGCCCACAGCTTGAAGTGGCAAAGATTATCTTACAGAAGAGCAAGAAGGCGGGTCAAAGGAAACGTGAGCGGCTCCTGGCCATTTGGAAAGGGGAGGATGAAGGAATGATGCAGCAGCATATCAATGCACAGAAAGAGCAAGACAATGCATTTCAGTACCCGACAGAGATGGCCTGGTGGCCCACAGCAAAAGAAGGCTGGCAGGAGCACATGGTCATTTGTGTGGCTCATTGGAAGAAGAAACAGAAAGAGGAGCAAATGAAGGCGCAGTTCAAACAGATGGATCTGAAAGGCACACAGGGGGAAGACTGGCTGTCGTTTCTTCTCCATAGACTACTGAGTGAGCGGTCAGCGACCAGGTATTCACCACGCAAGATGCTACTTGGGAGAAATATGACAAGTTGCTGCTGACACTGTCTGCGGGTGCACCTAGGGACTGGGAGGTACTAGAGGCTTACTATATACTGGAAAGTAAGAGAAACATTGATTTTGACTTGGGCAGTACAAACAAACATGACAGACACCTGAAAGGGGCGTTGGTGCTGAATGTGAGAGTGACAGGGATGCTCAGAGCTAGAAAGGGCGGGACATGTAGTAATTACTGTTTTTGGTGTTTTAGATGCACCCTAGATTAGAATAATAAAAAATATAATAGTTTAGCATTTATATAGTGCTACGAACCCTCAGGTATCTGAGCACTGCTTAATATTACCCACGGTGTGTGGTAATCATTTATTGACCTCGGAAGGATGAAAGGCTGAGTTTGGCCCTGCCGGGATTCAACCTGCATCAGCAGACTCTGCACAGAGGTCAAAGCGAGCGCTCTACTTGCAGTGCTATCGGACCGGCTGGTTAATTATAGCTGATGCTAATAGGTGGGGGTGTTTATGTATACAGTACAGTCAATTAATGGCTTTAGATGAGTTAAGACATCAATAAATTGTCTCAGTTTGATAATGTTTTAGTTTTTTTTGCTTCCTTATGAGTGTGTATCAGA
This sequence comes from Ambystoma mexicanum, assembly GCF_040938575.1. Classification (NCBI taxonomy): domain Eukaryota; kingdom Metazoa; phylum Chordata; class Amphibia; order Caudata; family Ambystomatidae; genus Ambystoma; species Ambystoma mexicanum. Next base: position 481,486,677 of record NC_090941.1, on the reverse strand, counting down.
ATAGTTTTATTGCATTGTGCTTTGTGAAGAAGTAGTACAAGGGTTTTGGTCAGCGATTCATAGATAAAATGAGAAGAGAGGGAAAAAAGTAGGCACATGTTACATTTTACATTTCTGATTCTGCACTCTCTCTTGGTTGCTTTGAGGTACATCGGATACAAATGGACTGGCCTAAAGACTTGCTTAAGAACTGGCCTATCAACTAACAGCAATAGAAGCGATGTTGCAGAGCACAGCTGATCTGTGTATTGCGGGCAGGCCTCAGAGATGGGCATGAGAACACCCCCTCCTGAGAAGTATGCAGTGATGCTGTTGGCTCACGTCCCAAGGCTGCTAGAGACTGCCATGCAAAGACAATCTGCTGTCACAAAATGTGCTTTCTTTCTCCCTGTTCGGCGAAATGTTAACATACAAGGTGTTAATGGGTGGATAATAATATGTAGCTTCTGCATTGTACATAAGGATGAGCCAGGCCTGGGATGGGCAGAGCCAAATGCAGCCCTCCCAAGCAATGGTGTGTGTTAGCATTACAGCGCTTTTTCACCCCACTTCTGGCTTTGCATATTATTTGTGTCTGAGTGCCGAGTGCCTGGAATGCCTGAGACAGTGTGAGGGAGTTGGATGAGCACTGGTATCGTGGGGAGCAGGACGAGACTGTGACAGAATGATACTTCTCTCCTGAGGAAAGTTTGGAGGGAAGTTTCCTGGGCCATTACTTACCTAATTGGTTTCCCCCCACTTAGGCCGGGGGAATGTTTACATAGCCCCAGATTGGTTTGGTAACCTTGTAACTAGGGTTTATATAAGTGGCAGGGTCAGAGGGGTCATTGGTCTTATATCCTGCCTGACTATCCTTCGATTGGGCTGGGTCCAAGAGCTTCCTCTGCCTTTCATTCTGCTTGTTGGCAGACAGAGTATTTTTAGGCCCCCCATCTCCAGGTCCAATGGAGGGGTAGTTTTTACCTCCTCCACATTTGCAGCAGCATGGGTATTAGATGGTGTAGGGATTTTGGGGGTGTTTTTACTCTCAGTGGGCGTCTTTACCTCATAGATTCTGGTTGCTTTTCAATCACCCAATCCAGGGTCCTATGCTCATGAAAACCATGCACCAACTGAGTCATTATGTATTTGGGGAGTTTATGGAAATATGTAGTCATGAGCACCCTACTATTTGTGTTCACCTGCTGGGAAGTCTGAGCAAATGCCCGCTTTAACTCCTGCATAAATTCCCTAGGTGCCTGATCTTCCCGACATTGAAAATTATATGCAGCCTTGCGGGCCTCTGGTGGGTTCCTATGCCCGGAAACATGTTTCAAAATGGGTCCCTTATAGGTGGACCATTTACAATGATTCTGGCCCTGCAATCCTAAAAGAAACTGGAGTACTCAGGAGAGAACGTCCATTTCACAAACTCCCTACAATGTATGTAATGTTTTATTCCAAATGAGGATATCATTTGTTCATACAATTCTAGATGTTCCCACACCGACTACTTAGTGTTTTTATGGTGTGGGATCATGAGGTTCTTGATGGCCTTGTTCTGTCTAATTGGGTCTTGGACAAAATCCTTTCTTTGTTTCCCTGTCGTTTTCTTCCTCTGCACCTGGGTCCATTCACCTTCTGACTCAGATCTGCTATTGGTACTTCATTCCCTATCTTCTTGGTGCTCCCTATCTCTATGAACCACGGGGTCTGAAGTCCTCTTGCATGTGTTAGCATGAATTCTCAGTGTCATTTCCCCTGTAGTCACCTTTTGGCACAGGATAATAATCAGTCTCTTCCTCAGACTGACTCAGTTGTGTAGTCTCCCCCCCTTGCAGGAAGTCTGGGGGAATTCAACCCTCCTTCTGAATGTAAGGAGGTTTTTAATATGCTCCTCCTGGGCTGAAGCTTTGAATTTTCTTCTCCAGCGAAGCGAGCTAGCTGGTCTCTCTGCAATCCCATTTTGTTTAAAGGAAATAGGAAATATTATTGTCCCTATGGTTCGGCCATGTCTTTTTTTTTTTTTGAAAATATGTTTTTATTGACATTTTGTAGGTTATTATTGCAGACATTGCATCAAAAAACAAAATTACATTTTTAGAAAGCGTACCCACCAATAACCCTTTTATCCCCCCACCCCCCACCCCCCTAGCCGTTTAATCAAAGTAGACTCTTGATTGCACACTTTGGAACACACTGCACAGTCCCAGAACACAGGTGATGGGCACATTTTGCACACTTGTCCTTGGGCTCAACCTATTAGGACCCCCTTATTGGGGGGAGAAAGCATGTCCCAGTTAATGGGTGCCTTTGGAGTCCCCGACTTTACAGTTTCACAATGTCCAAAGGACAGAACCAGGTCCACCGTGAAGACTGGGCCCTTTATGCACTGCGCTCGTATCTTTCAAAAAATGGAAGCCAGAGTTCTCCGATGCTGGTTTTAGACTCATCAAGAACGTGCGTAAGGAATTCCATGTCATAAATCGCTCGGACCTTGGTGACCCATTCCTTTTCCTGTGGCATGTTTGGGTTTTTCCATTTTTGGGCCAGGCAACACCTGGCCGCCACGAGCATAACCTGGAGCATGTGGCCCTGGGTGTCCTCCTGATCGTCCCCAACCTCAATCCCAAAGAGGAGTAACCAGGGGCAAAGGGGTCTATCTATCCCATCAACTCCCCTGATCCAGGATAGGACCTCGCCCCAATACATCTGTACCCTGGGGCATGACCACCACATATGTATGTAGTCTCCAGTGGTGTTTCGACATTTCCAGCAGAGTGGGTCATAGCCTGGGAGCATTCTGGATATTCTCTGGGGGGGATAATGCCACCTATGTAGGACCTTTAATGCCTGGTGTCTGTATTGGAGGGACGTAGTTGAGCGATGGGCTCGGATGCACATCTTGGTCCATCTCCTATCATCTATTGCCACGCCAAGGTCTCTTTCCCATTGCGTTCGTGCTGGAGGGGGGTCCCTTGGTATTGAAAACAAGAGGAGTCTGTACAACCGAGCTATCACCCCTCTGGAGCCCCGGGTGGAGATAATCATTTTCTCAAAATCTGTAAGGTCCCTCCTAAGAGTGTCCCCCCATGAGGGTTCCGAAAGGACACCCTTAAGCTGAAGGTAGCGGAATGGCGACAGCCTACCCAGGCCCAGAGCCTCCTCGAGATCGGGAAGGGGCATGAAGGATCCCCCCACCCATAGATGGCCGGCCCTAACTAGGCCCGCCTCGTACCAACTCTGGTATGCTGCTGGTTCTGCTATTTTGGCCAGGAATGGTGGCGCCCAGATGGAACTCAGCGGGGAGGGCCAGGTCGTGAGCCACCTGAAGTAGCTCCCCTCCTTCCAGATCGACCAGAGAACCCCCAACACTGGGTGTTCGTGTACCCTCCTGGGAATGCATGTTCTTGGGACCCATAACTGCTCGTCGATCGTGACTGGGGCAAGAAGTCTATTGTCCAGAGCCACCCACTGCTTCTCCGTCCCAGGATTAAAATGGTCAACCAGAATCCTTAGCTGGGATGCCCTGTAATATGCATCGAAATCGGGAAACCCCACCCCTCCATCCTCCTTCGGTCTTGTCAAGACATCGTAGGAGATTCTGTGTTTCTTTCCTGCCCAGAGGAATCGAAGCAATACCCGCTTCATTGAGTCGAAAAAGGGCTTCGGCATCTGGGTGGGGAGCATCTGGAAGAGGAATAGGAACTTAGGGAGTATTACCATCTTAATCAGATTGAGCCGTGCCATCCATGAAAACCCCGCCACCGCCCACCTCTCAATATCTCTCTTGACAGCTGTCCATAGTGGGGTAAAATTGCGCGCAAAGAGGTCGCCCGGAGTGGATGGGATTTGGATTCCCAGGTACCGGAACCCCTCCCTCTGCAGTTGAAAGGGGAGACTTTCTACATATTGTACCTCCGATTCTGGTAACTGACCCCCCACGAAAGCCACAGACTTGTCTAAGTTGACCTTGTACCCGGAGAGGTTACCATAACGCGTCAGGGCCTTTAGTAAATGAGGGATCGTCTGCGATGGCTTGGTAACATACAGGAGGACGTCATCTGCGAACAGACTAATCTTGCAATGGGAGTCGCCCAACCGGACCCCTGTGATGGTTTCATTGTTGCGTACCGAAACTGCCCAGGGTTCCATAACTAAGGCGTATATCAGGGGGGATAGTGGGCATCCCTGTCTTGTACCTCGCCCCAGGGGGAAAGACTCTGACTTCGTCCCGTTGGCCACCACCCTGGCTATTGGGGAGAAGTACAGTGCCGCCATCCAGCCCAGCCACCTCCGGCCCATCCCCACCGCAGACAAGACCTCTCCCATGAATTCCCAGCTCACCCTATCGAAGGCCTTCTCCACGTCTAGGGACAGGAGCAGAGCTCCCTCGTCCCGGATCTCCCTTGAGTACAGCACATGGAGAGTTTTACGCATGCTGTCCGAGGCTTGTCTGTTAAGTATGAAACCCGCCTGGTCAGGGTGAACCAGTCGTGGGAGGCTCTTCTCTAGGCGGGATGCCAGAATTCTAGTGAATATCTTGGCGTCAAGATTTAAGAGGGAGATGGGTCTGTAGGAGCCACATTCCCTCGGGTCCCTTCCTGGCTTCGGGATAACCGTAATGAGGGCCTGGAGGATGGAGGGTGGGAGCGTCTCCTCGTTTCGGATTTGGTTAAAGAGCTTGGCTAGGGGCTCCACCAGCGAAGGTGAGAACTGTTTGTAAAAATCGGCTGTGTAGCCGTCTCCCCCCGGTGCCTTGCCCACCCTCAGCCTCTTGATGGCCGCCTCGACCTCGTCAACCGTTATGTCCGACTCTAGTTCCTGTAGTTCCGCCTCCGTCAAGCGGGGCGGGGGGTATTCCTCCAAGTAAGCCCGTATCTCCTCTGTTGATGTTCCCCCCTGTTTTGTATACAGTTCCTTATAGTAATCTGCGAAGGAGCCCACAACCTCTGCCTTGTTATTAAGCATGGAGCCCCCCCGGCCTCTGATGGGGCCAACCCTTCTCTCCAGTCGACATCCCCTGGCTCTGCGAGCCAGCAGCGTTCCCACCCTGTCTCCCCTCTCGTAGTACCTCTGTCGTGTGTATCTCAGCTTCTTAACCACCTCTCCTATGAGAACCGTGTGTAGGGCCTGTCGTTTCTCGCTCATTTCCACTAAGATGGATTCCCTGTCCGTCCCCCCCTGGTTGAGCCTACCCCGCAAGATTCCAAGGTCCGCCCGTATCCTGGCTTCGATGAGCCCTCTTTCCCGTTTACGTCTGGCTCCCTCCGCTATGAGGAGGCCGCGAAAGGTGGCCTTTGCTGCCTCCCACACTGTCGGCATGTCTGTTTCCCCATTATCATTTGTTTCGAAGTATGCCGCCATTTCGCCTCTCAGGAAGTCCCTAAAGACTGGGTCTCTGAGAAGCACATCATTGCACCTCCAGTGGGTTGATCGAGGGGAGACGGGGAGAAACCAGCTCGCCACTAGGAGCTCGTGATCGGACCAGGTTATTGCCTCGACTCGTGGATCCGTGGCCACCCCGCCTCCTTCCTTAGAGGTCAGGAGCAGGTCAATTCTGGTGTATGTATAGTGTGGAGGGGAGAAAAATGTATAGCCTCCCGGTTCTGGGTGTGTCGCCCGCCAAACATCTTCCCAATAGTGTTCCCTCAGGAGATTCTGGAATGAGATATTATCTTTAGATGTCGCCTTGGGTTCAACCCCTCGGGCCGTCCACCAGTCTAGTTTGGGGTCCACTACCAGATTGAAGTCGCCCCCGAGGATCATGGCCCCCTCCGCCCATTCATCGATTACCCCCATAATTTGGGTTAGGAACCTAATCTGGCCAGAGTTGGGTGCATAGAGGGTGGCCAGAGGGATGCGTTCACCCTCATGAGTGCCCTTGATTGCCAGGAACCGCCCCCCAAAGCCCCTCTTGGTTTCAATATTGGAGAGATGGAACGTTTTATTCAGGAGGATCCCTACCCCCTCCTTCTTGGAGCTTCTGTGGGATGCCTAATAATTGGATCCAATGTCCCTTCCCTTTATGGGTGATTCCTTGCCCTGTCTATAGTGAGTTTCTTGGAGGAAGAGTACCATTAGTTGTTGTTTGCGAAACATGTTACTCGTCAGGGATCTCTTGTTCTGGGAGTTAAGGCCCTTGACATTAAGTGTGCCTATCTTGCCCTCAACCATTGTCGTATGGGGATGCCCCCTCTGTTTGTCCTGTGTCGCAGTGTTGCCCTGTAGTCTGTTTCCGCATTGTGAGCCCTAGTTTGATTTGGCTATTCCCCCCTCCCTTCCCCTGTGTTCCACAAACCCTCCTCCCCCACCCAGTCCTCCCCTCTCACCCCCTCCCCCCATTCCCTTTTCCCTTTCATTGTAAGGCGTCCGTCCACACCCCCCAACTAGTGTCGGGGTTGGTCAACGAACCACCAAGGACTCTTACCCCAGCCCCGGGTATTTCTTATATTAGGGATCCCCAACTCTTGTTTTTCCGTCTATATCGACCCCAACCATTACCTCGGTGGGGGTAGTCAGCACAGGAGCCAAAGAGCCCCCCCGATCCCCACACCCACCTCAAGGTTCAAACTCAGCCCCACACCGGGAAAACCACAACCAAACCATTAACATTGCATCAAACTGCTTCCCGCCCCTCAACCTGGCGGGTTAAAACTCGCGCCGACGTGGCGCCCGGCCTTGGCCCCGTGAGGCCAGGCCTCAATTTCCAGCTCTGCCAAAGCTTAGAATACAGGAGCCTCAGTAGGGATCCTCAACCCCCGAGAGAGTGGTATAGTCATGAGTTCGGGTGGTCCTCGGAGGCCGTTGATGGGTGCCTTGTTTTCTGGAATTTGCGAGTACCCTTGACCTTAGACTTGCCGCTGAGCTTTCCCGGACCGACCGGGCCCCTAGGGAGGTCTTGGGTGCCACCCACTCTACCTCCAGAGGGAGCGGGGATGTCGCCAAGTAGGTCGTCTGTGGCCCTCTGGATGTCCTCCTCCGAGATCAGATGGTACTTCTCTCCCTGCCATTCAAACGATAAATAAAAGGGGTGGCCCCAGCGGTATCTGATCCCATTCCCTTGTAGCCATATTGTGATGGTGCCACATTTCTTTCTCATTAGTAGGGGGAGGGCTGAGAGGTCCTGAAATATGGACACCCTAGAGTCCCCGTATTGGATATTGCCTAGGTTCTTCGCCTTCTCTAGGATCTTGGCTTTGTCTTTGTAGTGATGCAATCGAGCCAGCACCGAGCGCGGGCCCCTGCCCCCTCCGCCCGCCCGGTGGACCCTATCAAATTTGATCTCGCCTCCAGCATTCTCACCCAGGGCAATCCTTATAATGTCCAGTACTTTGCCCTCCAGACCTTGTGTGGTCTCGCCCTCGGATTCCACCAGCCCAAAAACGCGTAGGTTGTTCCTCCTTTCTCTATTTTCCATGTCGTCCACTTTAAACCGAAGTTCCTCCTCCCGCCGTTGCATATCCTGGAATCTGACCTCCATTTGGGTCTCGAGAAGTGCCGTGGAGAGCTGATTATTTTCGACCCCCTCCATCCGGTCCTCGAGGGTGGTGACTTTGGTGGTAAGGTCTGCCAATTTGGCCCCCATGTCCGTTCTCATCCCGCGTATCTCCTCTAGGATTATCTGGATATTGTTTTGTATAGCCCCCAGGTCGGGGGGAGGGGTAGAGGTGCCCCCCGCCGCCATCTCGCCCTTAGAAGCCACAAATTGGTATTTGGCGAGGCTCTCCCTCCAGCTCATGGGAAGAGCACTCCGGTGGGCTGTGGTTGGTGTGACCTATCCAACCCACAATTTTGATCGTGGGAGGATGCAGTGTGTAGTTGACAACCCCGGAGGCGGGACGGGCAGGCACCCGGTGGACGAATGCCCCCCCGACGACGATCCCGGGCGGTGGAGGCAGCCAAGCCGAAGCTTTCGTGTGTGGAACGTGGCCTAGTCGAGAAAGTGGGGGTCCGGTGTCGGTGGGGTCCTCTGGTATGCCTCCGGTGCCCTCTCTTCCCACAGTGTGCTCGCGGCGTCGTGTTCTGGTGGGGTGGGTGTGAGGGGGACGGTCTGATTGACCTCTCGCCAATCGTCCGTGGTCCCTTGTATTCCTCCGTGTATCGGCCTCTTTGTCGTAGGTCTCACCTCTCAGGGTCCCACCTTGACAGTCACTCTGGGTTCACTTCCCTTTTCTGCGCTCTCTTTATCATCGGGGGAGGGCGGAGAGCCAATGCCGGGGCGAGAGAGAGGGCGGCGGGGGGGGCGCGCTCCAGCGTCGGCCCCCCGATCCGTTGGTGTATTGGGGGCCGGGGCCGCTGCAGTCCCACCTCAAGCCCCGCTTGTCCCAGATGGGGAGAGTCAAGATTGGAGGGGGTGGGGGGGCGCGCTCCCGCGTCGGCCCCCCGGGATTCACTGGTGCAGTAGGGGCTAGGGCCACCACGGACCCGCCTCTGGCCCCGTTCGTCCCCCGAGAGGGGGGGGGACAAGGCCAGAAAAAGAGGGGGCGTCGGCCTCCCGTGTTCGTGGGGGTGTCTGGGGTCGCTGTCCCACGTCGAGCCCCGTGCGTCCTCAGGTAAGGAGGTTGAAGCCGGGGGGGGCGCGCTCCCGTGTCGCCCCTCTGGATCCGTGGGTGCGCCGAGGGCGATCTCACATCTCGCGCCGGGCCGACGCGCTGCACTGCGGGTCCGGGCTTCAGGTTGTGTCCTCGCTCGGCCGCGGGTCCCGCGTCCAGTGTCCGCCGCGGCCTCCGCACTCTCCGCGTCGTGTCTGGTCCCTCCTTCTCCGGGTCTGGCGTGGCCGGCGTGGCCTACGGCCGAGCTCCACTCCAGGGTGTGGGGGGATGGGCCGGCGGATCCCTCGGGCGGCGGAACTCGGCGATGCCTTGACGGACGGGGGTCGGAGTTGGACCCAGCTGGGGGCCGAGGGTTCCCACAATCTCGTGGGGGGGTCTCGAGAAGGATGGGGCCCCCACACTTCTTTGCTGCCAACAATTACCCGGGGCTGGGTACAGAGCTCTCAGCTCAGGCGGCCATGTTGCCTGCGCCCCCTGGTGGCCTCTCGGCCATGTCTTTTTAACCATAAATCGATCGATCGTACAAACATTTCCTATGCACCTTGCCCGAGTTTTCGTCTCTTGAACACAAGCGAAATCAGGCATCAGGGCGTGGCTATTTTGTCATAATCTTATCACTTGCCGCATCGCCCTGGGTGACCTGCCTTTGCGGCACTAAATCATAGCCCCCGCCCCTGAGCCTGACATCACCGGACGCGTACTGCCCATTTCACAACGCCAAAGCACGTCCCAGGTCAACATTCTCTCCGCTTCAGCTAATGACGTGTCACCATGGAAATGGCAGAAAGCCTCTTTCCTCGATAAGTATAAACAGACCGTTTCACAACACACAACAGCAGATTTTCTTTTCCATTCCTCTCACTGTATTTCTTTGAGTATTCTGTGACTCGTTTCTGTGCTCTGGTCAGCTACTTTCGTTGCTTGTAGCCCATGCGAACAGATACCAGTACCACCGCTATAAATTATTTTCGTTTGTTTACTACACAATGGCAACAATAATGCCCTACCTGTACGAGCCCGAATATTCTGAGGAGGAATTACTGGAAAGAGAAAGATGCGGAAACGATGGGGCTTCCGACAACAGTTAGGAAGACGATTCAACAGATGAAGAGCCTGGGCCTAGTCGCATGGACCGTGTTTCCACCTGGTGTACCTGCAATCAGTGCGCGCTAATGCCAACCGAGGAGGAGAACTGCTGCTGCCGAGAAAACTCTGGATGCTTGTCCTACATATCGCAAGGCGATCCACAGCCGCAATGCGTTACTGAGCTGCCAGACTTCAGGGCAGCCTGCCTCACATGGTCCGTGTTGAGGATTTTGACGGTGCTTATGCACGAACTTCGCGCAACAGTTTGCCCTCATAATCCAAGTAACAAGTAAGTATACTCTGGTTGTGATGTCAGTTAGGCCACTACTATTTCATGGTTGTCTCCTATATTCTCGTAGCTTCAATATATCACTGTCATATCAGTTTAGTCTTGCAATTCTCTAGTAATAGTCGCATAAAAGTCGTTCAATATTGTGCAGTGTCTAGTTAGCATTTGTCCTGGCAAAAATGCCATTGGATACAAGAATTGTCATTGACAACTAAGGTTTAACACACTTATATTGGTCATTTAAGAACAGTTTCTATCTTTCTTTTTCACAGGTGGTACATGCTGGTGGCCTATCGTTCATTTACATGGTGGCTTCATGGGAGGCTTGGACACCGCGTTCGACGAGTAATACCCACCTGTGTCGTTGGTGCCATTAGAGAAACTTTCCCCAGTGACTGCGCTCAGTACAGGGGATTTTCCCTCGCTGTGCTGCAACCAGACCTTTACAATGTGTACTAGTTTTGTGCCATCAAAATAAGAAACAAAATAAAACACAACATATTTTTTATCAATGGTTGGTTCAGTTTTCAAGTGAATCAAGTGTGTTTCCATTCAGCAGTGTTCCGGTGTTCTGCACGCCCCAGGCCCATCCATCCCCCCTCCACTATCAAAGGCAGTTCGCACCAGTGGATGTGTGCTGCCAAGGGGTGCTATCAGGGGCGCGAACGGCCAAGGTGCCAAACACCATTTACACTTCAAAGCTATCTTTCGCGCAGGGGTCATTGTTCACAAGGCCTCCTCAGACCCCGTGTCTCCAGGCAGGCTCCCCTTCAAGCAGGCCGCACCCGTGCAATCCACATAAGTGAGTCTCCATTAAGCAGTGTTCCGGTGCCTTCTCTGCACACCCCAGGCCAATCCATCCCCCCTCCACTATCAAAGGCAGTTCGCACCAGTGGATGTGCGCTGAGAAGGGGTGCTGTCAGGGGCGCGAACGGCCAAGGTGCCAAACACCATGTACACTTCAAAGCTATCTTTCACGCAGGGGTCATTTTTCACAAGGCCTCCTCAGACCCTGTGTCTCTGGACAGGCTCCCCTTCAAGCAGGCCGTGCCCGTGCAATCCACATAAGTGAGTCTCCATTCAGCAGTGTTCCGGTGCCTTGTCTGCATGCCCCAGGCCAATCCATCCCCCCTCCACTATCAAAGGCAGTTCGCACCAGTGGATGTGCGCTGCCAAGGGGTGCTGTCAGGGGCGCGAACGGCCAAGGTGCCAAACACCATGTACACTTCAAAGCTATCTTTCGCGCAGGGGTCATTGTTCACAAGGCCTGCTCAGACCCCGTGTCTCCAGGCAGGCTCCCCTTCAAGCAGGCCGCGCCCGTGCAATCCACATAAGTGAGTCTCCATTCAGCAGTGTTCCGCTGCCTTGTCTGCACGCCCAGGCCAATCCATCCCCCCTCCACTATCAAAGGCAGTTCGCACCAGTGGATGTGTGCTGCCAAGGGGTGCTGTCAGGGACGCGAACGGCCAAGGTGCCAAACACCATGTACACTTCAAAACTATCTTTCGCGCAGATGTCATTGTTCACAAGGCCTCCTCAGACCCCGTATCTCCAGGCAGGCTCCCCTTTAAGCAGGCCGCGCCCGAACAATCCACATAATACCACGACATATACACGTCATTCATTCACAAACACACCCCTTTTTGTAATTCTTTATAAACCACTTGATATTTATCATGAGAACATCTTTGAGCACTGCAAGTCAACTCGTGAACGTGCTATTTGAGAAGCCCGGTGATCATGCTAAACTGCTCTTCGTCGTGTTATCTGTGAACTTCTGAGACTGCTTCGAGTGAACTCGTCAGTGTACTACCTGTGAACATCTCCCTGTTCTCCTGCCACTAACTACTCTGCTTGCTGAATCTAACTGTTTGTTGGTCAGGGTAAGGGCATGTATCCTAATCATATCTCCTTCATTTGTAAATTTATATCTATTTCGAAGTAACGTACTCAGTAATGCTATGTTAATTTGTGTCATTGCTATTGATTTGAGTTTCTTTTGTTATGTTATCGATATATCAATTTTTATCAGTGTCAATTGGCATCTAATTGCATCCTTTGCGGACTGTGTCTATAGTATAAGCATGTTTCCTTTTCATGCACAATAGTACATTCAAGGGACGAGTAACATGTTCTAATTTTCAACACATCAATGAATTGTTTGTGAAAGTTATCCTATAATACAGCCGCCCACGCTGCACTGGTTTTGCTGTGGTGCCCAAAAGAAAGCGTGCATTGAACAATGTATGGTCCAATTCCTTCTTTCTCACATTTTTATGCAAAATAATTTTCGAATAATGTTGACCTTTATGTTGCAGAATGTACAACAATGCCTGCATGTTCTATTTTCAGTTGCCCTTCGAAGACCCATGACAAATCTGAATGCATTACAATGTATGTATTCCCTAAAACTGTTGATCGAATAAGAGAATGGGTCAGATATTACGGATAGCCACCGGAAGAGCTTGAAAGTAGAGTCAAACAAGTCTTGGAGGACAAGAGGGGTCATTGATACCGCATCTGCAGCCTGCACTTTACCACGAATATGTACGACACATCCTTGTACACAAAGAAGAATCAACTGAGAGCAACTCGAAAATTGCTCACAAACTCTATTCCGACTTTATTCGTGAACATGCCGCCACAGGTGAGTCACTCTTCCGGATTTAGCTTTAGGCCTGTATTTTCGGTGTAAATGTCACTTATAATACTTTCGATATTTATATGATTGAATAGCTGTTTAAATAATGACCATTTTGCTAAACATCAGTCCTTGTTTTTGAGAACCCTCATAGAAAATTGATTTATGGGCACAGATAACTATGCTATATTATGTATTTACATAAGCATAATGTTATCATATTCAGTCTCCTTACATGCCACTTTTTAATGTTGGCATTTCTAAATCGAATAATACTTTCCCGTAACAACTCCATGACTATCCACTGAATATGAAGCAACAAGATTCAACATCCATGTATTGCCTGGAGTCATCAACCACTTCGAGCGCATATCAGGTAATCTTACTTAGCTATTCTGTTCCAGACTTGTTTTATGCATGGAATTTGAGATAATGTGATCATATTTTCACAACGCATCATTGCTTTACACAATGTTTTTCGTGGTTTGATATTGATATGTACCTTTGTCCGCGTCGCAATGTGTGTGTTCAATTTCCAATATTTTCATCCTTACTAATGCAAGTACTGTGTTTCAGGGAGATGCTGAAGCACCCACTACAATTAGAACAACCCCTGTAGTAGATCCGGAGCCAGTGGTATGGGTCTTGACAGTTCAATCGACCGAGATAATTGGATCATATTTACATATTGTGTAATTGTTTTATACAATGTTTAATTCGTACTTTGCTATTGATATGTACCTTTGTCGTCTTTCCAAATTGTGTGTCCAGTTTCCAATATTTTAATCCATACTAATGCAAATACTGTGTTTCAGGGAGATGCTGGAGTGTCCTCTACAATTACAACATCCCTCGTAGTTGATCCAGATGTATGGGTCTTGACAGTTCAATTGAACGAGATAATCTGATCATATTTACATATCATGTAATTGTTTTGCACAATGTTTCATTCGTACTTTGCTATTGATATGTACCTTTGTCGTCTTTCCAAAGTGTGTGTCCAGTTTCCAATATTTTAATCCATACTAATGCAAGTACTGTGTTTCAGAGAGATGCTGGAGCATCCTCTACAATTACATTACCCCTTGTAGTTGTTCCGGAACCAGACCTTGTAGTTGATCCGGAGCCAGACCTTGTAGTTGATCCGGAGCCAGACCTTGTAGTTGATCCAGAGCCAGACCATGTAGTTGATCCGGAGCCAGACCTTATAGTTGATCCGGAGCCAGAGGTATGCGTACTGACAGTACCCTTTAATGAAAGAAAGTCGGTCTAATTTTATGTGTAATGCAAATGACTTATTTTAAATGGATACTCTTTTTTGTAGGGATGTATACAAGATCAGTAAATCGAACGGGAGGCACGTGGATCTGAGTCGGTGCACCAGCTTGCTGATGGTGATGTTAGAATAAAGAAGGTTTCAAAGAAAAGAAAGAAAAATAAGGTTAGTTATAAACAGTTTATATTTTTGGCAATTGTTTTCTGCTGAGGCCTTCCTTATATGCTTTTTTAAAATGTAAATTGTACAATACTGTATGTTGGATTTACACTGAACATCCCTTTTCCTATCTGTCCTGTAGATGCCTGATGGAGTACGGACTATGCAGACACAGACAGCGATACAAATGACAGATGCTGCTTGCCAAACTGTTTTCACCATGGAGGAACTATTAATTGAGGCGCAGCGTGTTCACTGTCCAATGGCCAGAAAATGAATTTAATGTGACCAGCGAATCTAGCAAAGTGTTTTTGGACCATTGTTACAATGCGCCTACTCTGCCAGATGAAGATGAAATTTAATTTATAGAAGATAGTTTTACATTACTCACTGAGCACTTGACACAATCGACACCGCCAAAAAAATGCCCCCCAAAAAACAGTTGACATTGATGTTTTCTCCTATCCATGGTCAAGTAACAGATGTTGAAATGACAGAGACTGAAGCATCAACACTATTGACCGACAAACTAGACAAAGATATCAACAATAGTTGTATGTCCAGTTTGGCTGATATGTCCACAACGGTTCAGTCCGAAACAACAGTGTTGCCGGATGACAGTCTAATAAAAGAGGCCAAATACGTAGTATTCAACAGCAGCTTGATGAAGATTTTAAAGATGCTGAAATGTGTGCATTCAGTGGGAGGGGAAGTATGTGGGAAGCCATTGGTGAACGTGACTCGTCTAACACAAGGCAGTAACCTCAAAATACATGCTACCTGTGAAAAGTTACATAAAACATTTTCATGGTCCGCTCAACCGATGCTGGGGAAACTGCCAGCTGGCAATCTACTGTGTGCAGCAGCTTTACTTTTCAGTGGCTCTAGTTTCACAAAGTTATCCAGTTTGTTTCAGTTTGTGGGACTCCATTTCATTTCTAAAACGCAATACTACAAATACCAACGTGATTATCTATTCCCTGCCATTAGTGAAGCTTGGAAAATTGAACAGTTGGCTATTCAAAGTACATTCTCTGACAAACGGCTCAGGCTAGCTGACGATGGACAGTGTGGCATCCCCGGATTTTCTGCTAAGTACTGCATATACCATTTTCAGCACATTGAAAATTGTGTGTTCGGTGGTCGTGCAGGTGTCCCAATGTAAATCCTCAGTGGCCATGGAGAAACATGGTTTTATAAAATCACTGGAATATCTACAATCGAGGGGAATGCAAATCAACCTCATAGCCACGGACAGACA
This sequence comes from Ambystoma mexicanum, assembly GCF_040938575.1. Taxonomy (NCBI): domain Eukaryota; kingdom Metazoa; phylum Chordata; class Amphibia; order Caudata; family Ambystomatidae; genus Ambystoma; species Ambystoma mexicanum. Next base: position 481,471,431 of record NC_090941.1, on the reverse strand, counting down.
CGTTTGCAAAAGCCAAGACAATGAGAGAGCAGTATCCAAATATTAAACATCAATTTGCCAAATCAATCAATAAAAAAGTCTCGGCTGCAGGGAAAAAAAAGGTTTGGAAAGTATTTCACAATGGTCCCAGTCTTTCAGCAACTATCTTTGGTGGAGCTCCAAAACATGGGATGGGTCTGTGGAAATTCTACTGGAAAAATGGTGGTCACTAATGCACCACTGGACAGAAAACCAACATTTCCACCAATGTGAACATGGCCCTTTGTCCCCAGAGCAGGCACGGAAGAAGAAGTGGTTGATCCCATCTTCACCTCCACACAAAGCCGATGAGAAGATTATCAAGAGATCTGAAGGGACTCACAGAATTCTGTCACACAGGAGATTTGGAGGTGTTCCACAATATGTGCCTTAAGTACAGGCCAAAGAGATTGCATTTCGGCATCCAAGGGATGAAATCTAGGACTTTACTAGCGGTATTAGCGCATAACGAGAATGTAGGCCATGAACAATCTAGGACTGCAGGAAACTTAGGGATGCTTTGCTACACTATGGCCTTTACGAAAAGAAGCAAAAAATGGGTGGTCAAACCAGTATATGAAGAAATGGAATTCGATTTTGTGAAAGATCTTATTATTAATGTCGTAGAGATGCATACTTATGGAATTGCGCACAAATCTGTTCAGAGCACACATACATTGCCACAAAACATTGCCAACGTGCCATGTCCACCCAAAGCAGAGCTCGTTGAACAGTTCAAATCCCGGTACAAATGATTACCATCTGTTTTTATTTTTGCCAAAAATGTATTTATAAAGTGGCCAAATAAAGTATGCAATTTGTCTTTTGAAATCTATCCTCTTAGTCCGTTTAAAAAAAAAAATAGTACAATTATTACGATTGCTTTCACATTTCACAGTTTAGTCGAGCTACTGTGGGACCTTCATTTTTCGTGTTAATGACCAATGGATAACAGTGTGTAAGAATCTTTGGGTATTGGCAGTTGCCTTGCCATGAAGTTCTCCAAACAGCTGAATATCTGCTCGTCACACAAAAGGGATTAAACCTAAGCTACATAACATACTAGGCACGCAAGAAGTACTGACTGTGAAAACATGCCATGGGGTAGGAGGCCATGAGATAAGCAGAGGTGGGCCTATTACTAGACACACTTTGACTCAGTTTTTGTGTTACATCGACTATAATTTTGGAGTAGGGGGCATTCTGTCATTGGCAAGTTTCCCCTACCCCTCAGCAGCGCCATGAACAACAAGCAGTTACAGCCCCCAATTTTTTCCTCCAGGGCCCGTGCTTCAAAATTCATGTTCTCATGGATGCGTTGACACGGGATGTTGCAAAGTAAGAATGTATGTTCATTGTGAGTCACCAGCTTTGAATTTTTGCTTGGGAGCTGGGAGGCCCACGCGTCCCGCACACAGTTTAAGGTTCTATTGATTTTTGACCTTGAGAGGCAGGACCCATTCCAAAAGGGATTGAATTAAAGGGGGGGGTGTAATCTCATGATATGATAAGGTTGTCCATTCCAAAACTGGACCTAGTAACATGTTAGTTCAGTTTATGAAAAATTGTTGACACAAACGAAGGAGTCTGCATTACGGTCTGCATTACGCCAAGAGAATGGAAATGCCGAATATAATGTAAGTTTCTGTTTAGACGATTGTATACCAGAACTTGTTCGTTCTGTGTGGTATATTGCAATGAAGTGCTAGTACAACCTTTGTGTGGTGGGCTATCTACCGGGCACATGCGCAGGCCAGCATCGAGACACATGTAGACCACCACTGGTTTCCTCCTGGTTCTGCGCTAATAAATCATTACATTGTGTGTGCACCTCGAATTGTTGCCTAAGTTTACGCATTACGTTTAGAGCTCAACTTACTCCATTGCACTATCCTCAGAAGCAAATAGCGGAATACTTTGATATTCCACGTTATTTTCTCTCGGTTCACATTGTGTCACCTCTGCGCTAATAAAGAAAATGATTAATTGTAATAAAGATCGGCTACTGAGACACATTTCTATTTTTGTTTTGCAAACAGGTACATCGTGCCATTCTGCGATTGTCATCTATTCCAGACCCCGACCGATGGATTCTTCAATCGCCAGCTGCAGCTACATGTCAATCACTGGATTTACTTGACCATTTTTTGGGATGATAGACAAGGGCCAATATGCCGCTACGTGGTACCAGCGATTAGGAGCAACATAACCTTTACGGTGGTCTAGTGCCAAGTTGATGCACCAACCTTGCAATTCACTGTGCGACCGAAGTGCTTCATTTAGCCAAAACGAACACCCTGTGTACCAAAAAGGAACAGCTCGTGACTCACGATAAACATTTGCGGATTTGCCGACCGAGAGCAAAGAAAAAAGTCCCATTTTGATTGAATATGTCAGACGCCAAATGTTATCAAAACATTTAATGTGAAATAAATGTACTTTACCAATTGTACAGTCTTGCTGTTTCCTTTTAAAGTAAAGTTTCATATTCCTAATAGTGACGCACTGTGCTGTGAGACGATGTGTGTTGTTTTCCGGGTTCTGCGTCTAGTCGCGTAGGTGACGACTGGGCGCGTTTGGCTGCGCTGCCCAGTAACGTCATGGAGAGAGGCGGAGAATATCAATGATTTGGTGATGTCAGGCTCAGGGGCGGGGGATATGATTTAGTGCTGCAAAGGCAGGTCACCCAGGGCGATGCGGCAAGTGATAAGATTATGACAAGATGGCTGCGCCCTGCTGCCTGATTTCGCTTGTGTTCAAGAGATGAAAACTCTGGTACGGTGCATAGGAAATGTTTGTACGATCGATCGACTTATGGTTAAAAACACATGGCTGAACCATAGGGACAATAATATTTCTGACCACACCATTCCTTTAAGTCCAACTCCCTAATTTTCTCATCATGAGAGTTTTCATGGTCTGAAGTACTCACTGGATTATTCTTAACTTCCCAGGACACACTGGTACAGCCACCTTCCCTTTTGTGTGATAAAGGTGACTACTCCTCAATCTCAGATAAGGACTGACCTTCTGGATCAGTTGGGCTAGGCCTGGGTAAGTTTTAGTGTCTCATGTTTCCTTGGGCATGGTAAGTGGAAATCATGAGGTCAGTTGCAGTCGGTCCATGGGACGTTTTGGTCAAATGGCATGATTTTCCTGATGGGGAGGGCATCACCCTCTGATGGTGTTCAGAGAACTGACTTTTTAACTCTGACACCAAGGCCTGATTGGCATCATACACTTTACTCTGGGCCCATAACTGATCTTTCAATTCCCTGATTTCATTCTCTCTTGAGTCATTTTCATTTTGTGTGGCCTGCATTGTGTGTGCATATTCAAATCTCTTTCTCTTGCGCGTTTCTACACTGTGCTGCCTGTAACAGGTCAGCTTCCCCTTGCTTCACACGCTTCATGAGTTCTACATTTTCGTGCCTCTTTTCTGTCAGTTCCTGAGAACCTGACTGACTTGTTTCTGCATCAATTTTTAACTGATGCACCTCCCGGTTCAAGAGGTTTTTTTCCTTCACCGGTTGCATTTTCTGTTTTAAAATATGTACCTGCTGATATATCTGATCAAAGTCATTTTGGGAATCAACCCATTTTATAATTAACTGACAGTTTTCATTTTTCAACTCCTTTATTTGTAATTGAAAGGCCATAAGGTCATCTAACAACCCTCTATTATAAATATTCTGATCATTTACCTTATGTTGCAGTGTACTCAAATTATCCACACACTCTTTATGTGCATCTTGCAGAACAGAAATCTGTGTTTCACGCTCTGCACTCTCTTGCTGCTGGGTTTTTAACTCATGTTTGAGTTGTTCCATCAGGATTTCTTGTTTTAACTCGAAAACATGGCTTTGCTGTGCTTGATCTTCCAACTGTTTAAGTTGTTTCTGCGCCTCATTTAGATTCTCAATCTGACTCTGCTCATAGGTCTCACTCTTCTGCACTCACTCTTCCAATAACTGCAAGTGGAAGTATAGATAAACTGTGAACTGAGCCATCTGACTCAGTACTTCTTGAACATTTCAGGTCATATAAAATGCCTCTAATGATTTGTGCCATATCCCACCTTGACAGCAAAGGTCAATTCCTTCTGATGTGACATCTTACATCATTTTAGCTTGCCAGCTCCCTTCATTCACCTCTGTCCACTCACCACGAATGAACAGTTTAGTAAGGAAATGTCTCCTGGCATCATCTAATTCAGTTTTTAACAATGGCCTTTTTTCCATTTTTTTGTATTTCCTTTGTGCATGGTCAAAAATCACTGTGTTCCTGCTTAATTTCACCTCACAATGGCAAATTAAAATCAATTCTTGCTCAATTGAAATTTTTCACCTCCATGGAACTCAGAGGTCAAGTCTTGCGGCACTTTAACAAAGCAAATATGACTTTCCCTCCACCTTAATGCAATTACATCAAAATAAATAGTCAATCACAATGCACTTGTCAAAAATAGCTAGCCAAATCCCTGCCACAAGCCCCCAATTTGTAAACAGTTTATTGAGAGGCTACCATCCACACAGGGAGTTCCTTCCTTCTCCAATCTAGGTGTCACACAATAAACAGTTTAATGTCAATTCTTTTTTAGCCCTATTTCTGATGCATATCGTCCCTTGGATCCCTCCCCCTGAGCTACCAAGAACCAGGCCGGTGTACAGGAAATATATTTGTATTTATTTGGATGACAGGTAATAGAAAATCAGACCAAAATGTCACTCACCAATTTGTCCATGCCGCAACACAATAAAATTCTCTTTACATAAACAACTCACACAATTTGGTTGGGAAAACTCAAATCACAATATTTTACTTTATTCAAATTTCAAAATAAATCATCAACAACACTGGTCCCAAATAGAATCACTTTGGATTTCGGTTTTCCTGCACACTTAAAAACGCTAGCAGTAAATAAACATGGTGTGATTTAGCAGTGGGTTTTTCAGACCCCCCCTACTTTGGTCTGTATTGGGGAAATCCAACAGAAACATTTAGATGATTTGAGAATTTTGGATTTCAACCTCCCCTACTCTTAATGGCCTGGATTGGGGAAGCTGGATGGTAAAAATTTGGATGATTTGAACATTTTGGATTTCAGTCTCCCCTCCACTTAAAGGCCTGTTTGGGGAAGCTGGACAGAAAGAAATTGGGATGATTTTAGGAGTTTTAGATTTCAGACCCTCTCCACTTGGACACATAAGATTAACCAATTAAATTACAGTCTCTGGTTTCAGCACACATTGGAAATGAGTTTTGTTCATTTCAAATTTTAACAAAATTCATTGTGTGATGTTCTGCCAAGGTTAATTAATTAAATTAATATTTTTAGTTAAATAGGCTAATGATCTACACAGTTTTGCCCCCCGCCAACTACAGGGGGAAGGGATTTACGACAAACAGATTCCCCCTCCTTTGGTTTCAATAGTCTCAATTCTACTCACATTGAAAGCCTATTTTTAAAGTTCAGGAAAGTCAGCTGCATTTCAGGACCCTCTTGGAAGACAGGGCAGGTGTATGGTCACTCCACTCTCAAGGATGGTCCCCCACTCTTCACCACAGGGCCCAGTCAACATTGTTAGTACTTCCCAGCAATAGACAGCTCCACCCAGATGCAATCTCAGCAATCTCCTTTGGTGTCTCCTTGCGCTTGTCAGATGTTAAGTTTCAGCAGCTCTCCCTTCTCTCATAGTGCATCCACTTTATATACAAGTGATGACATCATCAAGTGTACAACATTGGGCAGTTCCCTGCAAGAGTTCTCGCAATGATGATTGGCCAGTTAGCCTTCTCGCTCCTCCCAAATCCAGTCTTTCTCTACGGATTGGTTTAAGAGTCTGGAACAGACATATGGCAACTTCCCTTTGAAATCCCCTTTTCTTTCTATCTCAGCTATGTAGCAAAACCTCATAATTTATTAGCAACCACCATAATATAAATATATTCCACTTCAGCTACTCATGGGGATCATCATGTTGCACACCTGTGTGGCAATTTTCCACCGTTTACACAAAAAGCTTAATAATTATGAACATGTAATTTACAATACACATATCAACTTTTACCTCCCACCAATTCACCAACTCTTAACTCCGCGATATGTTCATAGCAGCCAGGTACACCTTTTAGCTCACCATTACAATTCCCTTAGTCGCAGGTGGATTAATTTTATTTCACCAAAATCACCTGGAAATTACCTAAATGATAATAGTCCTCTCACATTAATAGGAGATCTTTAGGCTATGCAAATTGGAGCCCTCCTGTCCCCACTGCCATTTGCATCTCTGGGCAAGCCTGTGGCCAGAGTTTGTTTTTTATTAGTCTCTTTGTTGTTTGAATTTGGTAGCTGTCAGATGTGAATAATTGGGAAGCCTTGGCAATACAGATATCCCCCTCCCCACATTCCAGTCGGTGGTCAGTCAAAATCTCGAAAACAAAATCTCGAATACAAAAAGGCTGAAAAATAAAATATCGAAAAAAAAAATATCGAATTTTTTATTTATTTATTTATATATGTTTTTGGGGTCAGGTAAGTAAAAAAAAGGGGTAAAATAAAAAAAAAATGAAAAAAAGGGGGGTTGGGGGGAACCCCCCCATTTTGAAAAAAAACACATTGAAAAAAAAATTCGATATTTTATTTTTCGGCCTTTTGTATTCGAGATTTTGGTTTTCGAGATTTTTAAATTCGGTATTATCACTATGAACCATTCCAGTCATGCACCAAGTATAGGGAAAGACTGTTTTCAACACCTCTTAGCAGCCACACTTTATTGCAGTTGTAAACAGCTACAATGTCAGCCAGGCTTTCAGGGTGGAGCCCTTTGTAAAGTTTGCCCCACAGCAAGCAAAGGGGTCTGCCTAAGGGCCTGCAGGAACATTTTCATGGAAACAAAGTGGGCTTTTCTTTTCAAATGTTTTCCGGTATTTTGCATGTGAAGCAAAATATACATTAGATCTTGTCAACAAACACTAAGGGCCTCATTACACGGATGGCGGTAAGGATTTACCTTACTATGAGGTCCCTTTGCAGGTTGGGGGATTTAACGCCTGCTTTTTGCAGGCGTTAAAAACCAACCCGCAAAGGAACCCAGGGAGCTAATTACGGTACCGCAATTTGCGGTACCGTAATCAGCGCCTTCCCCATTCCCATTGAGCCCTATGGGGCAAAAATGGGAATGGGGAAGGGCAATGGTGGAAGGGGGAATTACCGCCCCGCCAATCTTGGAATGGGGCGGTAATTCCCCTTTCCGCCAAGGCGGTGCCCTAAGTCTTTTCCCTGACATCTTTATGTATGCTGGGGAACATGTTTCTCTTGTCTTGCATTAAACTGCATATGCCCATGCAAAGTCATTTTGGTGGCAGTGTTTGAAAATCCTGCTTTTCATGTGAAAGGCGCCTTTGGATTTCTTCTGGCACTGTGAATTAAAAAGGCTGCTTTTCCTTTTTTAATGACAGGTGAGCCTTTTCACATAGCACATCCTTGTGTTAAACGCTGAAACCCCCACAGTCTGGGTTAATAGGCCCAGTTTATGTGTGACAGTTTTTCTTATTTTCTTTTTTGAAAGCTTGCCGGCCATGCTTCCCTCATTTATTTGGGGGCTTTGTTTAATCCACACAATAAGAATGCACAAGCATCTGTCACAAATATAAATACAAATATTTCCCATGTTACATATCAATGAGGAACCTGCAGTACCCTACTACAGTTAAAATCAAAGATACTTCAGGGCTCAAAATTAAGATTGGATAACCAGGTGCTACAAGCAGCTCCTGGGTATCCAGCAGTACCCAGTCACCAGGAGCTATCACTTTGGGCCGATTATCTGTACACAGCATTACACTAATCTAACTTCCATGTAAAATGGAAATGTATAATTGTATCCATTATTTATGACCCCTTATCCTTTAAATGTCACATATATGCGTCCTAATGTTTGTTTACAGATTTTCCTAAATGCACAGAGATAAATTCACATAGTTGTGAATGATCTTCATCAGTTGGTCTGGGGAACCAAAAGTAGCTCCTGGTAACTGTTGGTTTTAAGATAACAAGGCTGTTCTAAGCTATAAGCAGGAGCTAAATAGCTCCCAGCACCCCTCAATTTCGAACCGTGTACTTGTTAAGCCAAAAAAGGGCCTTGGAAGGGCCCTGAAATGCCATAAGTATCAAGCATCAATAACATCTATGCTATTGACATATTTTAGACATATACAGGCCGATTCATGGAATAAATGTGCGCCGAAAATCTCTGTGCAAGCGCGAAAATCGCAGCGCAAGCGTGCAAAAGCCGCGCGCATCGATTCATGGAAGTCCGTGCGCGTGTAAATCCTGGGATGTGTGCTAAAATCCTGCGTGGCGCACGCGGGCGCACACGTCATCAAACGGCGTGCGTTACACGTGCAGCAAAAGCGCACATAGCGCGGCGCACACAACAAAAGTAGGCGGAACACGGGGCGTAACAGGCGGAATGGGGAACAACGCGTGAAAATTTGGGCGTTACGGGGGAAGTACAGGAGTCAAATGCGCGGAATGCCCAATCGCATGCCTACAACACGTATTCATGGAATCAAACAGGGAAACGCGGGCGCCAAAAAAGACGCGCTAATCCAGAAACACGTACGCCAGCAGGAAGCAGGCGTACGCGGCCCCGCGCAGCATAAAAGTGCACGCAAACAACAAACAAGCTCAGACGCTACGATGAATATACCATTCCTCGCAGCAGTGGTCGTCAGACACCGCAGGAGGAGGAGGATACCCAGGCCCAGAATATTTACACCCAGGACCAGCCTTTTTGGGATGCCTGATGACCAGGTGTATGGGAGGTACAGGTTCCCACCACACATAATACTCGACCTGGTGAGTGAGTGGGAGGATGACCTCACATCACCCACCCTGTGCTCCCAAGCACTGAGCCCCTTGGAAAAGGTGCTCAATGTACTGCACTTCTTGGCCACTGGTTCATTTCAGTGGACAAGTGCCACAGTGGGGGGGAGGGGTGTCACAGGCCACGCAGTCACGCTGCCTACACCAGGTGTTGGCCATCATGACGGCACACCCCTCAGTCCGCAGGCACATATACATGCCAAGAACACCTGCAGAAAGGCAGGCTGCCGTCCAGGACTTTTACAGGGTGGCACACTTTCCCAAAGTGCTAGGTGCCATTGATTGCACCCATGTGGCTCTACGTCCTCCCAGGGCAACTGAGCATATCTATAGAAACCGCAAGCACTGGCATTCCATCAACGTGCAGGTAGTATGTGATGCCAAGGGAATCATCACCTTCGTATATGCCAACTATCCAGGGTCCACCCATGACAGTTTCATTTTCAGAATGTCACCCGTAAACCGGGACCTAGAAGCTGGGCGGCATGGCGATACATGGCTGCTTGGTGAGTATAAATACCTCGGCACATGCATGCATGTCAGATACTGAGTAATGTCACAACCCCACTAATGATACCCATCATCACCTCCCCAGGGGACAGTGCCTACCCTCTGAGCACCCACATGATGACGCCAATTCGGAACCCCACCACACCACCCGAGGTAAGATACAACACAGCCCATATTGCAACCCGGTGCATAGTGGAGCGCACTTTCGGAGTGCTCAAGTCACGCTTTCGCTCCCTTGACCGCTTTGGTGGGCAGCTGCTATACGCGCCCCTAGTAGTGTGCAGGATCATAGTGGCAGCATGTGTCCTGCACAACGTTGCAACACGCCGGGGCCTGCGGGTGGACTTGGTGGTGCCCCCACATCCCCAACCACATGCACGGCCGCTGCGCATGGGAGGGTAAAGGGCACGTGGTGAGGCAGCCCGTATGCAGCTGGTGGCTAATTAGTTCACCTAAAATGACACCCCTGTGGAGTGCACACAGCCCTGGCACATACCAGCTGACAATCAATGATGATGACATAAGGGACAGTCAACTGTCACAACCATACCAGCCTGAGATTAGTCACCTGGAAGTGTTACATTGTGTGCATCTCTACCTACTGAAAGACAACCAATGCTGTGTCACAAAAAGGCACACATTTATGCTGCATGAATGACTACCCCCTTGCAAAATACAAATGAAAATAGTGCCATGTCACTCAACCCCTCCCAATCTCAGCTACCCAACACACCATGGCATGTCATGCAATGTGAAAGCAACCAAATGAATGCACACAAGACATGACACAAGTGTCACAAAGTGCAATGTTCCAAATGTAAACAGTCCACAGACAATATGCTCCCAGTAATCAATAACAAACAGCACACATGAACAAATACTTACCAGCAACACAATACAGCAACACAGGATGAAACAGGGCCAAAATATCAAAGTAGTGCAAGTCTTACAATCTGAATAAGGCAGCACATCGACCCCTTCCAACTGTAGAGGGTTGCGTTCAGGCAAATGTGTCAGCGTACTGCATAAAACATGAACTGCATCTGCAAAGGAGACGGCCTTGTGAAGACATGAAGAAGGTACCTGTGAATAAGGAGGAAGACATGGATGCACAAGCACATATCAATACACCATGCAGTGTTCAATAAAACAACAATCCCCACTAGGGATATCCACACAGTTCTGACCATGGACTGCCCACACAGCTCATGGGAGCCCAATGTCACTGTGTCAGTCACTGTCACTTGGTCACACCCTTTGCAAGCCCATGGAAAGGGGAAGCAAGAGGGGTGTGTGTGTCAGGAACCCAAGCATCTAACCCAAACACAGGACAAGCCTGCATGTGCCCAGCTGGAATACACATTGGATGCCCACGGGAGCCACACAAGGCAACACACCGAAAACATTTTTTACAAAATAAAAAATCAAAATCAAAAATGGCCATGTGTGGGCCATGGGGGGGGAGATCACCCAGGAGGTTTGGGGACAGGGTGCACACCAACACCCACCTGCGTGGATGTTGCAAAAAGAAAATACCTCCATGGGCTCATGGCCTGCACGGCTATGCCAATGTGGGAGAACTGCTGCTGTCGCTCTCTTCACCATCTGCTGCTACATCAGGAGGTGGCCGTGCTATGGGAGGCAGCCCACGCAAAGCCCTGGTATGGTCCTCCATGGCAGCAAGCATGCGGGTGTTGAAGGTCTGGTTCTGGAGGATGATCCCCATGCAGCACCTCACAGGTTGCCTGCATTTCTGCACGCATGGCCTCGCGTGATGCCCGGATCTCCTACCGAGTTGCCTGCAGCTCAGCTGAGAGCGAACGTGCGAGCTGCTCCAGATGCTGTTCTGACCAAAAATTTCGGGAAGCCTCAAGTTCACTTAGAGTCTCCCTGAGGAACTGGAGCTCTAACCACAGGGCTTCCCTGTGGCCCTGTGACTCTACAGAAATGGCTTCCCGCAGAGTCTCCAGTGCTGCCCGTCGGTCCCTGTTGGACACCAGCATGTCTTCCCTGTATGATTGGCAAATGGAGTCTGTTGCCTGCTGTTGTTGCTCCATCTGCCTTTCAGGGGGGAGAATGGAAGTGGCCACCCTCTCCATTGCCTGAGCCATCATTTAAACCGATGCTCCCTGTTGTGCTGCTATACCGTACATGGAGTTTTCCCATACAGTATTGCCTGGTGGTGTACAGCCACCGCATCGGCGGCACCACACCTGTTTGGGGAAAGGCAATCTGCACCTTGCTGTGCTGGCACTGCCTGAGGCTGCAGAACTGCATTCCCCCTCTGATCTGCTGGCCCAGGAACAGGATTAGATGTAGAGGAGTGTGACCCTGCATCCGTAACCACCAAAGTCGGAGTTACCAACACTGACATCCCCATAGAGGGGTCTCCCCCGGTGGCAGGTGGGTTGGTCAGAACAGCATCCCTCCCAGTAACACTCACCTGCGACGCCACATATGTCTCACTCTCCGATTCAGCACCTGAATCATAGAGGTCTGGGGAGGTGCACCCAGAGACACCCGTGGACAGTATGGTCTGCAGGAGGATAGGGTTTTCACCCACCACCACCCCACATCCTCCACTGGTGCCCGGTCGTGGCTAAGATTCCTCCTGGGTCTGCACCATCTCCTCCACCTCAACAGCATCAAGTTTGTCATCACCTGCAAAAACATGAAAGACAACAAATGGAAACAGGCATAAGCACCATAGCACACACATAGGCCTGACAAGGCAGAGATCCAGTACATGAATGACACATGTCCCACATGACTAGAACCCTGGCATGCATGCACTGTCAATGAGTTGGAAGGGGAGGCAAAAATCAGACACTGAGGACACCAAGATGGAAAAGCAACACATTTGCTGCATGCTGGATAGCACTGGCATCACAGATTAGCCTGTGAGTGGCATGTTCAATACACATACATGACACATGCCAGCACACAGATGGCACGTAGCATAGGCATGGTACATTTGACAAGTACAACCATATGTCAGTGAATGAGTACTGTCAGCCATCGATGTGAGATGGACATGATGAGATGACAAATGCAAAATAGTGTGACAAAATACGCATGTGCCACACACTGCAACACACCCAGTGTGCAATAATACAGTGATGGCAGGCAGATGGATACATCAATGGTTGGTCACTTCAACATGACATGAAACAACAATCATGTTCCACATTCAAACAGGCCCCAAAAATTAATGTGAGCAGGCCCTTACTCAATCAGCCTGAATAGTCAAATCATTCCCATAACAAGGAAATACATGTGGGCCAATGTGGGTTGTAATCTATGACAGAAGCATGTCACATATGTGGCATTAGGGCAGAAAAATGTGTTGCAAATATGGCAGGATTGAAACAATCAGGCTGAATGAACACTGAAAATTCAGAACAATGTTGTTGCAAGATGACAGTTCAAGTGCAACTGCAGTAATGTGGCGCTAATTGCCTACTGTGGGCAGAAGGGATACTGTCATACCCAAACCCAAAGCCGGGGAATGGTTTGGAGGAAGCACATGGGTGACCCATACCACTCAGGAGTACACACCCTCACCTGGCACTCAATCATGCCACATCACCCAAGAAACATACACATGGATTACACACACTTGCATGGGCACTCACCGAACAATGCTTCATAATCTGGTAGATCTCCCACGCCTTGGATCTGTTCCTCTGTAACAAAGGTTCCAGCAATAGACTCATGTTCAGTGAGTTGGTCGTCCTCTCGTGGAGACCCACCGCCAGTCACCAGAGTAGAGGCATGATTGGAAGCCAGCTTGTTCTTTGCTCTGCGTTTAAGGTCATTCCACTGCTTGTAGCAATCATCAGCTGTGCATCTCACAAATCCAAGGGCACTAATGTGGTCTGCGATGGTCTGCCAGTGGGCCCTACGTTGAGCAGTTGTAGTCTTACTGCCTGCAGTCACCAACATTTCGCGGCTATGTGCCGACACATAGGCCACAAGTGCATCAAGTTCGGCGTCATTGAAGCTAGGCTTCTTTGACGTGCCAGAGTGTGTAGCCGTGTCTGGGGTCTCAGCGAGAGCACCCTTCTTCCTCTTCTTGGAAGGTGGTGTGGATCCTGGGTGGCTTACGCCGCTCTGGTCAGTAGGGGCAGAAGCACAGGTGGACTGGGTACTAGAAGTTTGTGAATGCACAATGACTATAGTTCTTGGTGCAGACATTGGCTGCAGGGTGATGTTGGCAGGGCCAACGTCGGTGTGATGGACCTGGACCGACACTGTCCCAGCTGGGAGACTCGGGGCTGGGTTGGATAGATCTGCAGCTGCCCCTGCAGCCTCCCCACCCTGCCTACTTGGGGCAGCAGATGACATTGTTGCCCAGATCCACGTAGCCTGGTGACAGCCACTTTCACCGCCACACGTGGATTAGACTTGCTGACCTGGAAGTCAGCCTGGGAGTCATCCTGTGCCGGTTCAGGTGACAAAATGGGCCGGTCCAACAAGGGCTGAGCTGGGATGGTGTCAGCTATGTTTCCCACAACCATTGGGGGGGCATAGGTTGCCCCGATTGGTCCACCACACACTGGGCTCTAGGGGCACCCTGCATATCCTGGCCACGTCCCCTACTGGGCCCACCACGCCCACCTTTTGGAGGTCGGCCACCTTTGCCTCCCTTACTGCTTGGTCGCCTCCCATCCATGGCACTGATGTTGTTGTGCGTATGCGAGTTGCAGTAAACAATTGTCCTGGGCAATTGGGGTGAAAGGGGTAGGGTACTAGAAGAAATTCGTACCCTAGTGTTCTAGCAAGGCTGTATGTGACCCCTGGGGGAAGATGACGGGTCACGCAACACACAGGCACCCCAAAAACAAAAGTACACGTGCAGGCAACCCCTGGTAGACCATGTGCGTGGAAAAATGAACCCGCACTACGCTGTGGCACCCAGAAACACAAAAATAAGCGTACGGGTGTTACACGCAGCCTACAATGACCTCTGAAGGGGTACGCGACACACGGGGGCAACTACAGTTGGAAAATACGTGCGCGACTCACCGTCTGCCTTGAAAAAGAACGTGAAAAAGACGCACCCATACGTGCAACATCACTTACGCGCTTACGCGATAAGGCCCTTTCCTCGAATAGAACGATGATGTGCAGTTTTCTCACGTGCTGATTTACTATGCACCCATGTTGCGGGGAACGCCCACGCGCGTAACGTCACTTACGCGCTTATGCACTAAGGGCCTTTCCGCGGATTTCACGCTGACGTGCACTTTTTTCACGTGCCAAATCACTCCATATCAAGCTGGCCACGCGAAAACACACGGAAGACCATGCACCTGCCAATAAGGCCATTTTCCTGCCCCCAAGAGCCCCGAGCACGCTTCCACCAACCATCTGCTGCTGCCTGCCTGCCTGCTGCCCACGTGCCCTGCTATTTGGTGCCTGCACGTCAGCCATCTGCAGGGGTCCAGTTACTGTGTCCACCCCTGCTGGAACAGAAGACTCCCGACTGGGATACCATCGCTCCACAGCCCAGCCCCAGGACCCAGTTGCCCACCCACGCCTGCCTCGGGGGTCACCATGTTGGGGCAAACACCATCTGAGACCACTGGCGACCCCCAGTCAGAGAGGCAGAGGGCCACCAGCTTCAGTGAGAAGGAAGTTGGTGTTCTGGTGGAGCATGTCCTGGGGCATTATGATGCCCTCTTCGGAACATCACGCGCCAACAAAGAAGGACGGTAGAGGATCTGGGAGGACGCAGTGTTTGCAATCAACACGGACGGGGTGGCAACCCGTGACATCAAGCACGTCAAGAAGTGCTGAGAGGACTTGAGGTCCAGGACCCTCTAAAAGGCCCGGCGCCTCACGGAGGGGGTCGGGGCAGCATGAGCAACATCAAGATGAGGGTCCTCGAACACATAGGCCCAGCGCTCCATGCCCAGATCCTTCAGAGGCAGACCCATCTGGAGTTGAGCGGTAAGTGGCCAAGCATTGCTGTGTGAGACAGGGCATGTTGCAGTGTGCTGGTAGTCTGATTCTTGCCTGTATGTGTGACATAGGACATGTATGCATGTGTGTGTGCAGGGACATCATGGTCATGCATGTGAGACCTGTAATGTGTGAACCACGTGGATGGTGCATGTGTTCCAATGCAACATGGGGAGCTGTAAACGGAATGAACACATGAACGCATGCCAGTCTCTGTTCTTGGACATGGAGGGGGTGTGAGGGATGGGTGCTGCTGTCATGTACATGTATGGTGCACATGTGTGTGTGTCTGAGAAGTGTGTGTGTGACTTTGAAACGCCATGGATGCATGACACATGTCTGTGATGATGTGTAGATTCACTCATGCAGTGCCGTCACCGTTGTATCCACTGTGTCTATCCACTGTGTCTGTGGTGTACAAGCCATGATGCATGACCCTCCGGTGATGTGTGTGCATGGGATCAGTGTGAGCCATGATGCATGTGAGTTTGAAGGCAACATTTTGGTTAATAGAGGCCCTTGTACATGGATGCTGATGTTGACTGCAGGCGCCGGGACTGTTTCTGCATGTGTGTTGTGTGCATTCACCCATGTGTTGTGGAGGGACAGGATGGAAGTGACATTTGACAGTGCCACTCTGTGTTATTGCTTCCTGTCTAGGGGAATATTGTACTGTATCCTGATGCTTGTGTTCTATGTCTCCCTCTACGCAGCGTCAAGTGAAGAAGAGGGTGGAGACGGCGCTGTGGAGCCAAGCGGTGGGGATGCCTCCACCGGGTGGCGACGGAAGGCCCAGCCACCCTCCCAGGAATTGCCATCATCCGGGAGCGAGGGGGCTGGTGCCGTGTCTGCCACTACGGCTGTAGCAGAAGGGGCAGGTGAGTCCCCACAGGGGCTTGCAATGGCGGAAGATGGTGTGGAGACATCCAGGTTGGTGGTCTCCACAGAGGAGGAGGAGGAGCCCGCTACCGAGCCGCACATGGGGCCTGGTGGAGGTAGTACCACTGGTGCAAGTGGTGCAGTCCAGGGCCAGGATCAGGAGGCAGCACTGGTCATCGCGGAGGGCCCTGTGCATGTCGCTGTCCTTGACCCTGTGACTGCACCACCATGCACCAGCAGGGATGCCCCGTCCCAGGCCCGTCTGCAGGTAGGGGGGAGTGCCACGTCATCTGCCTCTCCACTACCTGCGGACGAGGGGTCCCACGACCGTATGGGCTCCGTCCTGGTTGGTGTCGCATTGTGCACGCGTGACATTTGTGATGACGTGCGTTGGGCGGAGCACGCACACCATCATGAAGAGCAGCGTCGCGGCACTGTTGGGAGGGGCCCTGGTCGGTGGGTTCCAACATGTGTCGCGCACTCTGGCAGACCTCTCCTCCTCTGTGGAGACTATGCGCCAGTCATTCTCCCTGCCGTCTTCCGGCCCAGATTCCACCAGGGCCCCCTGTGGACCTGGCCTGACCAACACAGCCAGCTTGGTGGAGATCCCATCCCTGCCACAGTCGGGAGTCGGCGGTCCAGCAGGGGTGGACACCCCAACAACTGGAGACCAGCAGATGGAGGATGTGCTGGCATCGGACAGGGCACATGGGCAGCAGCAACAGCAGCAGGATCTAGGTGGGAGCAATGATGGCTCGGGGCCATCGACATCAGAGGGGCAGGCATCGGCCAGAGGGCAGGAGGACCCTGGAATGGGTGTGTCTTCCATGTGGCTGTGGTTGGGCCAGCGTATAGATGCGGAGCGGAGGCGGGGGCAAGAGGCACGGCTCACCAGGGTCAGGGCGGAGTTCTCCATGCATCGGGCATTGAGGCGGGCAGAGTGCGTCGAGGCAACTCGCAGGGAGTTGGAACAGGCCATGAGTGCATCCCTGGGAGACCTCTGGGCCAGGGCAGAGTCCCGCCTCCGGGACATCGACATGGAGTTCGATGATGCCCTGGCCCGGGACATCACAGAGTGAGCCGCAGAACTTGCCAGCCGCCATTGTATAAAGTTAGATAGTGTTAGGTTTCCTTTGTTTTTCTTTTAATTTGGAGTTAATGGACATTGGGCCTCATTCCGAGGCTGGAGCTATCCATGGAGTAAAGAGCACCATGGTAAGCAACCATGGAGCTATTTACTCCATGGAAATCCGGCATGGTGAATGGAGTAATTACCGGTCCATTCCAAGGTTGGAGGGACCGGTAATTCCCCATTCACCATACCGGTTCCCCATCCCCATTCCTGCCCCCATAGGGCTCAATGGGAATGGGGAAGGAGTAAATTACGGCACCGTAAATTACGGTGCTGTAATTTACTCCAAGGTCCCTTTGCGGGTTGGATTTTTAACGCCTGCTAAAAGCAGGCGTTAAATGCCAACCCGCAAAAGGGAACTCGGAATATGGTGGTAAGTGTTAACGGTCACCGTTGCCATTAACAGTGACCGTTAACCCTTACCTCCATCCTCGGAATGAGGCCCATTGCTCCAATTTGTGTGTATATAGTTTTTTTGTCATAGGACTTTTTTGTAGGTTTCCTTTTGTTTGTGGATCATGGACCATTTGGACTTACATTGTATATAGTTGCAGACTTGTACATACTTTATTTTTCTATATTCCCATGGATCAATGGTTATTTTTTATTTGGATTAGGTTTTTATTATGGACATTGGCAGGAAAAGTCACCATAATTCCTGTTAAACTTCCTGCCTTGAATGGCCATGAGAGTAATATTGTCTTTATTTCGATGAAACGTCATTTTACTTTTTGTAATATTAAATCCCAAATATGGTATGCTTCAACTTGTGGTAAATTACATCCATTCAAATGCCAGAGAAAGGGTGGCGGGGGCGCCTGGTTGCCCTTCTGAATATTTTTGCAGTGGCAACAATTTAAACAAGGGAATGTACCCTTCTTAGGTTTAGAAATAAATCGCTGTTTGGTTTTGTCTATTTTTTCAGCTTTCACTAGTGCATCTCTCAAGTTGGTTGCCTAAGGAATCTCTATAACCTAGGATTTCTTGGCATCAATGGTGAGATTATTAGTCACGGCATAGTTGAAGATTGCCTTTAACTATTATTATTTAACATGCATTGTAAGCCGATTTGGGTTCCATCTATTGAAACTGTGTCAATGGCATATGCTAGCCAGGCATACCTAAATTCCCCCAATGTAACCAGCGGTGGACCAAATTTATAGCAAAACCCACATCAACCAAATACAAATTAAGAAAGATACAAAGCTAGTATACAGCCTTGTTTCAACCTAATACAATAGGAATTGAGTTAGTCAAAGACCCCTTGGAGTCCAACTTAAAGGAGTAGTGCGCTCAGAAATATTATTTTCCCACGTGTTCGGGCATGTGTTTTTAAGCATACGTTGATCGATCGTAAAAGCATTTCCTATGCACCTTACTGTGGTTTTTCTCATTTTTACAAATGCGAAAACAGGCAGCAGTGCACAGCCATTTTGTGCTAATCTTATCCGTTGCTGCATCGACCTTAGCTCAAGTGCCCTAACAGCACTAAATCATAGTCCCCGCCCCTGAAGCTGACATCACTTGACGTGTACGGCCCATTTCACAATGCGAATGCACGTCTCGTGTCAACGTTCTCTGCTAATGGCGTGTCTCCATGGAAATGGCAGGACGCCATTCCTCAAGAAGTATAAATAGACCGCTTCTCATCATACAACATCAGAGTTCCTTTTTCAGTTGTTTCAGTCTTTTTTCAAATAAACTGTGACTCGTTTCTGCTCTGTTCAGCTATCCTCATTGCTCGTAGCCCGTGCAAACAGATACTAGTGCCAGAATTACTATTGAATTTAATTTTGTCGTATGATGGCATCAATAATGCCCTACCAGTATGAGCTGGAGTATTCCAGAATTAGTGGCAAGAGAAAGATGCGGAAACGATGGGGCTTCAGACGACAGTTGGGAAGACGGCTCACCTGATCAAGAGCCTGAGCCTAGTCGCATGGACGACGTTTCCGCCTGGTGTACCTGCAATCGGTGCAAGGTCATGTCAACCGAGGTAGAGAACTGCTGCTGCCAAGAAAACTCTGGATGCTTGGCCAACATATCGGAAGAAGACACACCACCGCCATGCGTTACCAAGCTGCATCACTTAAGGGCAGCCTGCCTCACAAGGTGCGTGTTGAGGATTATGATGGTGCTTATGCACGAACTTCAAACAACAGTCGCCCTTGCAATCCAAGTAATGAGTAGGTGTGCTCTAGATGTTATTTAACTTACGACATGGATGTCTCTTATGTTGTCGTACCTTTGATCCATCACTGCCAAATGAATGTAGTCTTTCAATTCAATAGTTCTCTCGCGCTCTGTCCAAATTATAGTGGTCATTTTATGTAGAACCAAGAAACAATATTTCTCTGTCCCCCAAACGTTATGGATTGCATGGATGTTCACTTATGTGATGTGTCTACACTTTAAAGCCCAAGTTCATTGACCAATGAACTAACATTTGTACTGGCAACTATGCCATAGGATGCAAGTTTGCATGTTCAATTAAGGTTTGAACACTTATCATGTTCATTTAAAGTTACAGCTTGTATGTTTCTCTTCCACAGGCAGCACAGGCTGGTTTAATACCACCCTATGTGGTTGGCGCCATTTGCACCAAATTCCCCAGCGACAGCGGACAGTACAGGGGATTTTCCCACACTGTGCAGCAACCCGAAGTGTACAATCTTTAGTACATGTGTGACATTGACATCAGCAACCGAATAAAATACAATTGAACTTTTATGAATAGTTCTTTCAATTTTTCAGTGAATCAAGGACGCGCTAACCTGTCCGGGCAGGGCTGGTGAGCGTACAGAGTCCACAAAATACAAATATAGGCTTTAGTAAATGGACACATCCAGAAGGGAATGAGACTGGGAGAGTGGTTGAGAGAAGTATAAAGGCTTTATGTAAAGTCAGCACACAGAGAACTCTGCTGCATTGCACGTGGGTCGGCCACGCTCATCTGGCCGATGTGAAGGTCAGGTCAATTACATGGATGTTGGTCACTCCTGACTTTCCAAAGTTCATAACATTTTCTGACACACAATGAATAATGCAAATCGTGTACAACCCCTAGAATGTGGGATACCTATAAATTGTAACTACATATAAATACATTTCATTTCGAGGCCTTTGTGGGCATAACGGGCGCAATGGTCTTACTTTCCTAGTGCGTGATTAGAGGATTACATTAGAGATTTATTTGTCCTGGTGCCATCAGGCAAGAATGAGTGAAGTGACACGTGATGGTCTTAGCAAAATATATGAGGACTTCTGGATAGGTTATAAAGGGGGCACTCTAGGGCAGTCAGTGGATAAGGCTCATGCTTCTGCTACATCAAAGTGAGAATGTATGGGCACGTGGGGCAACCATGCAATAACTTCCACAGGACGGGGTGAAATGCTCAAGAGCAGCTTTGTGGAGATGAATGGGTTGCAGGGCACCATTTGGCCCGGTCACACACAAGGCAGATGAGCTCAGTGGAAGGATAAAAGAATACACTGTTTGCTAGCAACAATTCAAGCCAGTACATCCGTGTGAAATGAGTTTGTCTGGCACAGGCTCAGGGGGAGTAAAAGGTGGAGGCCGGCTGTGTTCGCTGTTCATGGCACTGCAAAAGGGGAGAGGAGGCTTCACATTAATCTGAACACAGCTTACTCCAAAAATGAGTCGGAGGTTTATACAAAATGGATTCGGACGGGGTCCTGCAGTAGGCCCTCTTCTATTTTTGAATGGATTTCTCTTCTGGCACCAGTGATGAGGCAAAACAACCCCTCCTTCCTTACACTGCAGGATGTCCTCATAAGTGTGTCGCCTCCATTCAGCTGTTTTTTCCGGCCCCTTTCCCCATCCCCCCTCCAGTATCAATGGCAGTTCGCACCTGTGGCCCTGCCCTCCCGAGGGTGCTGGCAGGATGGGAACTTCCGAGGTGCGCTACACCTTCCACACTTCAAAGTTATCTCCCGCAAAGCGGCCATTGTACTCGGGGCATCCCCAGACCCAGTGTCTGCAGGCCTGTTGCATTGATGCAGACCGCGCCCCTTCAATACACATAAGTGTGTCACCTCCATTCAGCAGTGTTCCAGCCCCTTTCTCCATGCCTCTTGGGTATCTATCCCCCTCTCCAGTATCAATGGCAGTTCGCACCTATGGCCCTACCCTCCCGAGGGTGCTGGCAGGATGGGAATGTCCAAGGTGCGCTACACCTGCCACACTTCAAAGTTATCTTCCGCAAAGCGGCCATTGTACTTGGGGCATCCCCAAACCCAGTGTCTGCAGGCCTGTTGCCTTGATGCAGACCGCACCCCTTCAATCCACATAACGCTGACCCACAAATGCATTCACCTCACTGCTCCTGTTTACCTCTTGGAAAGGATCCACCCTGTCTCCTCTACAAGGCCAACCAGATCTTTCTATACCAACATGCTCTATGTGCCACTAGTAAAAAGAGCCAGAGAAGGTGGTTCTAGCTTCCCATATCTTGCACCCACACACTGGAATGCCCTACCTCCCGCAATCCGAGGTGAGGCCTCCCTCATCGCTTTCCGTAAAGCAATGATAACCATCCTCTTCACATAAGGTCGCTCGCATCAGCATGAATACTGTACATATGACCCACTGCATAAGCTGTAATGTAATGACCAATTGCATAAGCTGTAAGTATTGAACTATGTCTGTAGTATTTATAATGTACCAACGTCTGCTACCAGTCCTGTATTTCTGTAACTAAGCTCTAACAAGTAACAGCGCCTCAATGCCCTTGTGCTGTTTGTGCGCTATATACATTTAAATAAATAAATAAGTGTGTTGCCTCCATTCAGCAGTGTTCCGGCCCCTTTCTCCATGCCTCTTAGGCAACCATCCCCCCTCCAGTATCAATGGCAGTTCGCACCTGTGGCCCTGCCCTCCCGAGGGTGCTGGCAGGATGGGAACATCCGAGGTGCGCTACACCTTCCACACTTCAAAGTTATCTTCCGCAAAGCTGCCATTGTACTCGGGGCATCCCCAGACCCAGTGTCTGCAGGCCTGTTGCCTTGATGCAGACCGTGTTCCTTCAATCCACATAAAAGCATGCCATAAACACGTCACTCATTCACATACACGCCCGCTTTTCTAATTCTTTATAAACCCCTGGATATTTATCCTGACAACATCTGTGAGCACTGGAAGTCAACTTGCGATCGTGCTACCTGTGAGCATCTGTGAGCACTGGAAGTCCATTCCGGATTGCGCTACCTTTTATCCTGCTACTAACTACCCGGCTTGCTGAATTTCATTAATTGTTGGTCAAGGTAAGTACAGGTCACCTGATCGTCTCTTTTTGATCTCTGTAAAATTCTATCTGTTTCGCACGAATGTACCCAGTAGTCTAATATTCATTCATCTCATTGCCTTTACCATTGTCTTCTATTTAATTGATTCTGTTCTCGGTATATAGCAAGTGTCAACAGTGTCAATTGGGATAGAATTGCATCCTTCGCGGACCATGTCTCTAAGCATGTTTCCTTTTGATGCAAGAAAGTACATTCAACGGATGACTAACACGTTACGATTTGTGTCACCGCAATCAATTCTGTATGATAGTTACCCTATTGTATAGTCGACTACGCTACACAGGTTTTGCTTCTGTGACCAAAACAAACATTGCATAGAAACATTATGATATAATTCCATCCCTATCACGCATTCGTGTAAAACATTATTGTAACTATGTCAATTTTTTAACAGATTTTCCAAGAATGCCTGCGTGTATGGTTGCCAGTTGCCGTTCTAAGACCCATTCCAAACCTGTGGGCACAATAATGCATACATTCCTGAGGAATATAGATCGAATAAGAGAATGGGTCAGATATTGTGGATTTGCGCCAGATGAACTTGAAAGTAGAACACTGGAAATCTTGAAGGACGATAAATACTGCATATGCAGTATGCACTTTGCCCCAGATATGTACAACCCATCGCAGTACACAAAAAAGCGTTGACTCCTCTCGTAAATTGCTTCTGAGCGCAATTCCAACTCTATTAATGCACACGCAGGACCAGGCGAGTTCACAATGATGAATTAGCTGTAGATAATGAATTAGCTGTAGGTCTTGGGGTACCAAAGAGATAACTACATGAACGGATGGCTGCTTTCGGTGTAATTGTTTCTTACTAAACTTTGCATATTTACCAGAATGTATTACTTTAGAACTGCACCACAGTTTGCTAGACATCTGTTCATGGTTTTATGAGCATCAGAGATGACTATGAGAATAGTGCACTTCGAAAGAGGCATAATCTTATCGCGATCGACGAGCATATTGACTGAAGCACAGACCCTCGATACTGGCGACAACACCGAAAATTCCAGTATACCAATGGTGTAGCATACAGACTTGCACTTGCAGAAGTTCATATTATTGACAGTTGGATCTTCCCACATATCTAATGCAAATCTAATTTTCACTTTATCACCTCGTGGCAATTCACTGAAAATGAAGGAGCCAGATTCTGCATCCTTTTCTTTCCCAGAGTCCACAACCACTTCAAGCACCAATCAGGTAGTTTTATGATTACACTAATGTATTATACATGGAATTCTAAATAATATGAAATAGTTTATGTATCCGGCCGTTTGTTTACATAGAGTATCATTTATGCATTTTTATATATATGTACCAAATGTCATCATCCGATAGTATATGTTCAATGTTGCTGTTTTCATCCATTCTAAAATAAGTACTGTGTTACAGGGTGATGATGGTACCTCGACTACAGTTACTTCATCCTTTGGAGCTGTTCCTGAGTCTGAGGTATGCAGAATGGAATGCCAAATGCCATGAAGTTAGTTTTGCATGGTGATCTCTGATGGAGTGCACTTGCCATCAATCAGGTGAAATTCTAAATGTCTATTCTGACTAAATCACATGCACTGTTTACAACTGTATGTATGTAAGTGACTTGTGCGTTGAAAGAATTTGATTCCAAATACGATTTTTTTTTAGTTTTTTAAAAATGAATATTCGATTCAACGGATGTATACAAGGAGATGTATTAGAAGAGAAGGCACATGATTCAGAGGTGGTGGACCAGATTACTGGTGCGGGCGTCACACTGAATAAGACGCTTGCACAAACGAAGATGATTGCACAGAAATACAAGAAAATAAGGGTAAATTACACACAAATTCAAAGTGTTGTTGGACCATTGCTACAAATGCGAGAACTGGACAAGATGAAGATGAAACTGAATATAGGGAAGATGCTTTTGAATTAGTCACTGACCCCATCATACAATCTACACCCGCAAAAAAAGGGCCACCCAATAAACTATCGACATTGATGGTTTCTCCAATTTGTGAGCAATGAATACAAGATGAAATAACAGAGACTGAACATACTACTTTCAGGACATGGATACTAAAGAAATAGTGAGTTCTGTGGTCGTGCAGGTGTCCGAATGTAAATCCTAAGTGGCCATGGAGAAATATGGTTTTGTAAAATCCCTGCAAGATCTCCAATCAAGGGGAATGCAAATAGACCTCATAGCCACCGACAGATATGTTTCAATTGCCAAGGTCATGCGCGAGCAATTTCCAAACATTCACCATCAATTTGATGTCTGGCATGTAGCTAAATCAATCAATAAAAAAATCACAGCTGCTGGTAAAAAAAAGGGTTCTGAACATATTTTGCAGTGGTCCTAGTCTTTCAGCAACCATCTTTGGTGGAGCTCCAAAACTTGTGATGGGTCTGTGGAAATTCGAATTGAAAAATGGCGCTCATTTATGCACCACTGCTCCAACGTTCACTCATGGACAGAAAACCGAGATTTTCACAAATGTGAACATGCACCTTTATCGGAGGAGCAGGAACGCACGAAGAAGTGGTTGGTTCCATCTTCACCTCCACACAAAGCTCTTCAGAAGATTGTGTTTGATAAAACTCTATAAAGAGATCTGAAGGGACTCGCAGAATTCTGTCACACATGATATTTGGAGGTGTTCCACAATATGTGCCTAAAGTACCGGCCCAAGAGATTGCATTTCGGTATACAGGGTATGGAATCTCGGACACTGCTTGCGTTGTTAGTGCAGAACGATAGAACATAGTCAGACAACAATCTAGAACTGCTGGAAAATTTGGAATGCTTTGTTACGAAATGGCCTTTGAAAAAAGAAGCAAAAAGTGGGTGGCCAAGCCAATATACCAGGAAATGGAATTCGATTTTGTGAAAGATCTGACTTTGACTGTGTTGAACATGCATACTCATGGAATCGCTCGTGGTTTGGTTCCTAGGACAAATACATTGCCACAAAACATTGCAAATGTGCCCTGTCCACCGAAAGCAGAACTCGTGAAACAGTTCGCTTCCCGATACAAATGATTAGCAGCTATTTATATGTTCAACAATTTTGATACATTGTACATGTCCAATGGAAAACATATGTAACTTTAATTTCAAAGCTATCAAAAGTATAAATTGTCCAAATAAAGCGTACAAAAAATGTCTTTCCAGGTGCACACTGTTTGTCAATTTTTTTTGCAAGAAGTGCCTGTTTGAGCACTCCATATCATGTATATGGGAGGTGAATTTGAGGTGGTGCGGAGCTAGGGTCTGAAGGCGCAGAGTCCCCAAAATACAAAATATAATAATAATTGTACACATCCATAAGGGAATGAGACCAGGAGAGTGGCATTGAGAAGAATAAAGTCGCTATAGAGATTCATCATACAGATAACTCTGCTGCCCTGTAAAACATTATGGGGGTAATCCATAGAATTCAGCGCACAAGTGGCGCACGCGACTGGCGTACAGTGTGCGCGCGACAGTCTGCGCCAGCCGCGTGCGCCAAAATCCATTTCCGCGAACAGCGTATTCATGGATTTTAACATCCATTACCAGCCGTGGGCAGAGTGGCGCAGCGACCCTGCAGCAGCGCCAGTTACACCCCGATCCCTCCCTGTGCGCCATGTACAGCGCATAAATCCCGTACATGGCGCACAAGCCAGTGGACCAGCATACAGGCCCCCAACCACGAAAATGCCTGTAAAACTCCCCTTGCACCTCTCGTAATACACGTACCCCGCTTCGTGGGGAGAATCACACGCGATTGGCCCTGTGCGAGTGGGGTACGTGTATTACTGGGGTTCACAGGGAGATCCACACGCGATTGGCCCTGTGCGAGCGGGGTACGTGTATTACTGGGGTTCGCGGGGAGTTCCACATGCGATTGGCCCTGTGCGAGTGGGGTATGTGTATTACTGGGGTCCGCGGGGAGTTCCACACGCGATTGGCCCTGTGCGAGCGGGGTACGTGTATTTCGGGGGTGCGCGGGAAGTTTCGCACGCGATTGGCCCTGTGCGAGCAGGGTACGTGTATTTCGGGGTGCGCGGGGAGTTTCACACGCGATTGGCCCTGTGCGAGCGGGATACGTGTATTACTGGGGTTTGCGTTGAGTTTCACACGCGATTGGCCCTGTGCGAGCGGGGAACGTGTATTTCGGGGTGCGTGGGACGTTTCACACGCGATTGGCCCTGTGCGAGCGGGGTACGTTTATTTTGGGGGTGCGCGGGATGTTTCACACGCGATTAGCCCTGTGCGAGTGGGGTACGTGTATTTCGGGGGTGCGCTGGGAGTTTCACATGCGATTGGCCCTGTGTGAGCGGGTTACGTGTATTTCGGGGTTGCGTGGGAAGTTTCACACGTGATTGGCCCTGTGCGAGAGGGGTACGTGTATTACTGGGGTTCGCGGGGAGTTTCACATGTGATTGGCCCTGTGCGAGCAGGGTATGTGTATTTCGGGGGGTTTGCGGGCAGTTTCACATGCAATCTCGCTCTCAGAGCGGGGTACGTGTATCCAGTGGGGTGCGCGGGGAGTCCCACACGTGCATTGGCAGTGTGGGTCCTCCCAGGTGTGACCCCAACCCCCTCCACGGCCCCTGCAGGCAGCCCACACCACAGGGGACTACCCAGCACCCCTGGTCATGTCCCGCACGCAGCCCATCCACGATGGGCATGCCCCCCAGCCAGCCCATATGTCACCTTGCACTAGTGATCACCAACTCATGTCCCCCAGCACCCCCACCCACCCAGCATTGACGGGCACCTGCCAGCAGGCCCGGCTCATGTCCCCCAGAACACCCACCCCCCAGCAGCGAGCCTCAGGCCCTGACTCATGTATGTCCCCCAGCACCCCCACCCACCCAGCAGTGAGCCTCAGGCCCTGACTCATGTCCCCCAGCACCCCCACCCACCCAGCAGTGAGGGGCACCTGCCAGCAGGCCCCGGCTCATGTCCCCCAGCACCCCCACCCCCCAGCAGTGAGCCTCAGGCCCTGACTCATGTCCCCCAGCACCCCCACCCACCCAGCAGTGAGGGGCACCTGCCAGCAGGCCCCGGCTCATGTCCCCCAGCACCCCCAACCCCCAGCAGTGAGCCTCAGGCCCTGACCCATGTCCCCCAGCACCCCCACCCACTCAGCAGTGAGGGGAACCTGCCAGCAGGCCACGACTCATGTCCCCCAGCACCCCTACCCACCCAGCAGTGAGGGGCACCTTCCAGCAGGCCCCGACTCATGTCCCCCCCTACATGACATAAAGATGCACAATCATGGCCCACATCTCCACCAAAATACCACAGCACGTCACCCCAGTCTTGAGACGCAATGATTTCCCAATCCACCCCACACTGACATGCCTATCTCAAGACACAAACCAAAAGTCAACTATGTACATCAACACATGTCTGTCACACACACACACACTGGTTGCCATTGATTGTGTAAACCCACATTTTCACATGCATGAACTCAAAGAGCGAATCACACACATGGAAGTAAAATTTCAAAATGTATTCTGGACAAAAATAAAGCAATGAAATGAAAGCATAAAAAAATTGCAAACATGAAATGAAAAGCATGTCCAAAAGATGAGTACATGAAAAGTATAACCAATCCAAAGAAATCCAAAAGAAAAACAGTCCAAACTCTCCCTCCACCAAAGCAAATCCAAAGGAAACGTACAAAGTAAAATCCATTAATCCATGGTGAAATCCAAAGAAAAAGTTCCAATAAATCCATTGTCCAACTATGTACAATCAATTGTCAAGGGTCCATGAGCCCAACGAAAGAACAGAAACCTATGAAAAACACTACCTAATAAAAAAAACTATATACAAATGTGTGGGGCAAAGTCCAAACACCCCAAAATAAAGGAAAACGAAAATGAAACCTAACACTAAAAACTATATACAATGGCGGCGGGCTAGTCCGACGGCTCACTTTCCGATTTCCCGGGCCAGGGCATCATCGAACTCCTGCTCAATGTCCTCGAGGCGGTCCTCTTCCATGGCCCCGAGGGTTCTCAGGGACGATACCATGTTGGACTCCAACTCCCTGCGAATAGCCTCGAGGCACTCTGCCCGTCTCAGTGCCCTCCGCATGGAATTTTCCGCCCTGACCATTGTGAGCCGTGCCTCTTCTGCCACCGCCGCTCCGCATCTATATGCCGGCCCAAACGCAGCCACACGGAAGACACACCCATTCCAGGGTCCTCCTGCCCTCTGGCCGATGCCTGCCCCTCTGATGTCGATGGCCCAGAGCCATCATTGCTCCCACCTAGAACCTGCTGGTGCTGCTGCTGTCCATGTGCACTATCCGATGATGCCTGCCATCCTCCATCAGCTGGTCTCCAGTTGTTGTGATGTCCACCCCTGCTGGACCGCCGACTCCCGACTGTGGCTGGGGTGGGATCTCCACCAAGCTGGCTGTGTTGGTCAGGCCAGGTCCACAGGGGGCCCTGGTGGAATCTGGGCCGGAAGACGGCAGGGAGAACGACTGGCGCATAGTCTCCACAGAGGAGGAGAGGTCCGCCAGAGTGCGCGACACATATAGGAACCCACCGACCAGGGCCCCTCCCAACAGTGCCACGTTGTGACGCTGCTCTTCGTGATGGCGTGCTTGCTCCACCCCGGAAGCATACACGTCATCACGAATGTCAAGCATGCGCAACACGACACCAATCAGGACGGAGCCCATACGTTCATGGGACCCCTCGTCTGCAGGTAGTGGAGAGGCAGATGACGTGGCACTCCCCCCTACCTGCGGACGGGCCTGGGATGGGGCATCCCTGCTGGTGCATGGTGGTGCAGTCACAGGGTCAAGGACAGCGACATGCACAGGCCCCTCTGCAGTGACCCTGGCCCTGGACTGCACCACTTGCACCAGTGGTACTGCCCCCACCAGGCCCCATGTGCATCTCAGTAGCGGGCTCCTCCTCCTCTGTTAAGACCACCAACCTGGATGTCTCCACACCATCTTCTGCCATTGCAAGCCCCTGTGGGGACTCACCCGGCCCTTCCGCTACAGCCGTAGTGGCAGACGCGGCACCAGTCCCCTCGCTCCCGGATGATGGCAATTCCTGGGAGGGTGGCTGGGCCTTGCGTCGCCACCCGGTGGAGGCATCCCCACCGCTTGGATCCACAGCGCCGTCTCCGCCCTCTTCTTCACTTGACGCTTGTGCTTCCTCCAAACCATTCACCGGCCTTGGGTTTGGGTATGACAGTATCCCTTCTGACCACAGTAGCCAATTAGCGCCACATTACTGCAGTTGCCCTTGAACTGTCATCTTGCAACAACATTGTTCTGATTTTTCAGTGTTCACTCAGCCTGATTGTTTCAATCCTCCCATTTTTGCAACGCATTTTTATACCGTAATGCCACATATGTGACATGCTTCTGTCATAGATTACAACCCACATTGGCCCACATTTATTATCTTGTTATGGGAATGATTTGACCATTCAGGCTGATTGAGTAAGGGCCTGCTCACATTCATTTTTGGGGCCTGTTTGAATGTGAAACATGATTGTTGTTTCCTGTCATGTTGAAGTGACCAATCATTGATGTATCCATCTGCCTGCCATCACCGTATTATTGCACAATGGATGTGTTGCAGTGTGTGGCACATGCATATTTTGTCACACTATTTTGCATTTTTCATCTCATCATGTCCATCTCACATGGATGGGTTACAGTACTCATTCGCTGACATATGGCTGTACTTGTCAAATGTACCATGGCTATGCTACGTGCCGTCTGTGTGCTGGCATGTGTCATGTATGTGGATTGCCCATGCCACTCACAGGCTAATCTGTGATGCCAGTGCTATCCAGCATGCAGCACATGTGTTGCTTTTCCATCTTGGAGTCCTCAGTGTCTGCTTTTTGCCTCCCCTTGCAAATCATTGACAGTGCATGCATGCCAGGGTTATAGTCGAGTGGGACATGCGTTATTCATGTACTGGATCTCTGCCTTGTCAGGCTTATGTGTGTGCTATGGTGCTCATGCCTGTTTCCATTTGTTGTCTTTCATGTTTTTGCAGGTGATGACGCACTTGATGCTGTTGAGGTGGAGGAGATGGTGCAGACCCAGGAGGAATCTCAGCCACGACCGGGCACCAGTGGAGGACGTGGCATGGTGGTGGGTATCCTCCTGCAGACCATACTGTCCATGGGTGTTGTTACGCTCACCTGATTCCCACGGGGGCGTCGATCTGGACTGGCCCGCTGTTGCTTCCATCAGAGTAACACGTAGAGCCGAGATGACAGACTGGACAGACCCACTTAGCTTCGTTTGTTGGACTTGTACGAATATCTTTCTGCAATGGAGAAAGGGAATTAACCTCCCGTAATCTGAGCGTTAACCCGCCTTCCCACTCCTCTTGTCTGCCCACAGAACACTCCTGAAGTTCCCTCTTAATCTCACCTGAAGATTTGGAAAGATGAGCTCTCCATCCTGCGTCGAGCGCAGGGGCGCGTAGACGACCAGTTACTTCACTGGCGTGGAGGAATTGTTGAGTTCCAGTATTGACTCTAAGTCCAATTGTTCGTAAGAGTTCAAAAGTCTGATCTTCACTCTGCCAGATTCCTTGCAGGTTGCAGATTTAAACCACCAGAAGAGTTCCAAGTGGCAATTGGTAAGATCCTGGTAAGTCTATTGTAGTTCTCCCCTTTGGGGCCAGGGTACAGCCATGATGCAGAATTAACTGCGCCGACCCGAAATGAGGTGAGTACCCCCCTGTGGTAAATCAGGTAAGTCTTTGGGGTTAGGTTGTATTGTCCTTGTTTTTTCCCCTTAGGGGCCGGGGTGCGGCGGTGATGCGGAATTGACTGCGCCAACCCGAGATGAGGTGAGTACCCCCCTGTGGTAATCAGGTAAGTCTTTGGGGGTGATTTGTATTGTCCTTGTTTTTTCCCCTTAGGGGCCGGGGTGCGGCAGTGATGCAGAATTGACTACGCCGACCCGAGATGAGGTGAGTACCCCTCTATGGTAAATCAGGTAAGTCTTTGGGGTTGGTTTGTATTGCCCTTGCTCACCTATCTGTTCTTGTCTCCCCCAGGTGTTGAAGAATGGCCTGGAGATGCTGGATTCGCGATGGAGTAAAGGAATGCAGCCTCGGTTGGTGAGTTCAGCGCGGCTCTGCGAGGTGCGTGGCAATGCACCAGAGAAGGCCTCTCTCTTCCAGATCGACGATGTGCTGGATCAAGGATTCAGGTAAGGGTTTTGTTCTGACCTCTTCTCCTTCTCCTTTTCTTGTTTCAGGTGTTCCAGGGCTGAAGCGGGCGTGGCTGAAGACTGGAGCTGCTGAAGACACGGTGAGCGTTACGCTGCAGCAACGCGAAGCACGTGTGGCTGTCCGGGTGTGGCTTATATAGCCTTGGAAGAAGTCCCAGGTAAGTATTCTTCCACAGCCCCACCCGAGAGGAAAGGAGTCCCTGAGGTAAAGTAGTCCCTTTAAGCCTCATTTGGCTTGTGGCTTCGTGCAGCATGGTCTGCATCAGGTAGGTATGCAGCATGGTCTGCATCAGGTAAGATTTCTGTAATGAGCCTGGCGCCCATGGCGCCAGGACTGACTTTATTCTTATGAGCCTGGCGCCACAGGCGCCAGGACTGTAGCCAAAGAGCCCCTAACTGGGGTTTTTGGGCATGCTTCAAGTGGCATGATGCCTGCTTCCGGGGTTGCTGGGCCTGGTCTGGCTTTCCGGGGGCAGGCATCGTGACAGGTGTCTCTGGGTGCACCTCTGACAGTGGGACTTATGTGCTGTTGCAGGTGAGTGTTTCTGGCAGGGATGCTGTTCTGTCCAACCCACCTGCACCGGAGGTAGGCCTCTCTATGTCAGTGTTGGTAACTCCACCTTTGGCAGTTACGGATGGAGGGTCACACCCCACTACATCCGATCCTGTTCCTGGGCCAGCAGATCAGAGGGGAATGCAGTCCTGCAGCCTCAGGCAGTGCCAGCACAGCAAGGTGCAGATTGCCTTGCCTCAAACAGGTGTGGTGCCCGCCAACGCGGTGGCCGTACACCACCAGGCAATACTGTATGGGAAAACTCCATGTACGGTATAGCAGCATGACAGGGAGCATCGGTTGAAATGATGGCTCAGGCAATGGAGAGGGTGGCCACTTCCATTCTCCCCCCTGAAAGGCAGATGGAGCAACAACAGCAGGCAACAGACTCCATTTGCCAATCACACAGGGAAGACATGTTGGCGTCTAACAGGGACCGACGGGCGGCACTGGAGACTCTGCACAAAGCCATATCTGTAGAGTCACAGGGCCACAGGGAAGCCCTGAGGTTAGAACTCCATTTCCTCAGGGAGACTCTGGGTGAACTTCAGGCTTCCTGGAATTTTAGGTCAGAACAGCAGCTGGAGCAGCTCACATGTTCACACGGTCACAGCACACAGCTACAGGCAACTCGTGAGGAGATCCGGGCATCACGCAAGGCCATGTGTGAAGAAATGCAGGCAACCCGTGAGGTGCTGCATGGGGATCTCAGTACTATCATCCTCCAGAACGAGACCTTCCACACCTGCATGCTTGCTGCCATGGAGGACCATACCAGTGCTTTGCGTGGGCTGCCTCCCATAGCACCGCCACCTCCTGATGTAGCAGCAGAGGTTGAAGAGAGCAACAGCAGTTCTCCCACATTGGCGTAGCCGTGCAGGCCATGAGCCCATGGAGGATTTTTTTTTTTCGCAACATCCACGCAGGTGGGTGTTGGGGTGCACCCTGTCCTCGAACCTCCTGGGTGGCCCCCCACCCACCGGTCCACACATGGCCATTTTTGATTTTTGTATTTTTTTTTTACAGTGTGTTGCCTTGTGTGGCTCCAGTGGGCATCCACTGTGTATTCCAGCTGGGCACATGCAGGCTTGTCCTGTTTTTGGGTTAGATGCTTGGGTTCATGACACACACACCCCTCCTGCTTCCCCTTTCCATGGGCTTGCAAAGGGTGTGACCATGTGACAGTGACTTACACAGTGACATTGGGCTCCCATGAGCTGTGTGGGCAGTCTGTAGTCAAAACTGTGTGGACAACCCTAGTGGGGATTGTTGTTGTATTGAACACTGCATGGTGTATTGATATGTGCTTGTGCATCCATGTCTTCCTCCTTATTGACAGGTACCTTCTTCATGTCTTCACAACACAAGGCCGTCTCCTTTGCAGATGCAGTTCATGTTGTATGCAGTACACTGACACATTTGCCTGACAGCAACACTCTGCAGTTGGAAGGGGTCGATGTGCTGCCTTATTCAGCTTGTAAGACTTGCACTACTTTGATTTTGTACTGTCATATGTTGCCACTGTTTCATCCTGTGTTGCTGTATTGTGTTGCTGGTAAGTATTTGTTCATGTGTTCTGTTTGTTATTGATTACTGGGAGCATATTGTCTGTGGCCTGTTTCCATTTGGGACAGTGCACTTTGTGACAATTATGTCATGTGTTGTGCATTCATTTGGTTGCTTTCACATTGCATGACATGCCATGGTGTGTTGGGTAGCTGAGATGGAGAGGGGTTTGGTGTCATGGCACTATTTTCATGTTGTATTTTCGAAGGGGGTAGTCATTCATGCAGCATAAATGTGTGTCTTTTTGTGACACAGCATTGGTTGTCTTTCAGTAGGTCGGGATGCACACAATGTAACACTTCCAGGTGACCAATCTCAGGCTGGTATGGTTGTGGCAGTTGACTGTCCCTTATGTCATCATCATTGATTGTCAGCTGGTATGTGCCAGGGCTGTGTGCACTCCACAGGGGTGTGATTTTAGGTGAAGTAATTAGCCACCAGTTGCATACGGGTTGCTTCAACACGTGCCCTTTCCCCTCCCATGCGCAGTGGTTGTGCATGTGGTTGGGGATGTGGGGGCACCACCATGTCCACCGGCAGGCCCTGGTGGGTTGCAACGTGTTGCAGGACACATGCTGCCACTATGATCCTGCACGCTACTGGGGGCGCGTATAGCAGCTGCCCACCAGAGCGGTCAAGGGAGCGAAAGCGTGACTTGAGCTCTCCGAATGTGCGCTCCACTATGCCCCGGGTTGCAATATGGGCTGTGTTGTATCTTACCTCGGGTGGTGTGGTGGGGTTCCAAATTGGCGTCATCATGTGGGTGCTCAGAGGGTAGGCACTGTCCCCTGGGGAGGTGATGATGGGTATCATTAGTGGGGTTGTGACATTACTTAGTATCTGACATGCATGCATGTGCAGAGGCATTTATACTCACCAAGCAGCCATGTATCGCCATGCCGCCCAGCTTCTAGGTCCTGGTTTACGGGTGACATTTTGAAAATGAAACTGTCATGGGTGGACCCTGGATAGTTGGCATATACTTAGGTGATGATTCCCTTGGCATCACATACTACCTGCACGTTGATGGAATGCCAGTGCTAGCGGTTTCTATAGATCTGCTCAGTTGCCCTGGGAGGACGAAGAGCCACATGGGTGCAATCAATGGCACCTAGCACTTTGGGGAAGTGTGCCACCCCGTAAAAGTCCTGGACGGCAGCCTGCCTTTCTGCAGGTGTTCTGGGCATGTATATGTGCCTGCGGACTGAAGAGCGTGCAGTCATGATGGTCAACACCTGGTGTAGGCAGCGTGACTGCGTGGCCTGTTACACTCCCCCCCTCCACTATGGCACTTGTCCGCTGAACTGAACCAGTGGCCAAGAAGTGCAGTACATTGAGCACCTTTTCCAAGGGGCTCAGTGCTTGATGTGAGGTCATCCTCTAACTCACTCACCAGGTCGAGTATTATGTGTGGTGGGAACCTGTACCTCCTATACACCTGGTCATCAGGCATCCCAAAAAGGCTCGTCCTGGTTGTAAAAATTCTGGGCCTGGCTATCCTCCTCCTCCTGTCCCACGACCACTGCTGCGAGGAATGGTATATTCATTGTAGCGTCTGAGCTTGTTTGTTGTTTGCGCGTACTTTTATGATGCGTGGGGCCGCGTACACCTGCTTCCTGCTGGCGTACGTGTTTCCGGATTAGCACGTCTTTTTTGGCGCACGCGTTTCCCCTGTTTGATTCCATGAATACGTGTTGTAGGCGCTCATTTGGGCGTTCCGTGCATTTACCTCCTGTACTTCCCCCGTAACGCCCACATTTTCACGTGTTGTTCCACATTCCGCGTGTTACGCCCCGTGTTCCACCCACTTTTGTTGTGTGCGCCGCGCTATGTGCGCTTTCGCTGTGCGCGTAGCGCATGCCGTTTGATGACGTGTGCGCCCGCGTGCGCCATGCACTATTTTAGCGCACATCCCAGGATTTACACGCGCACGGACTTCCATGAATCGATGTGCGCGGCTTTCCCACACTTGCGCTGTGATTTTCGCACTTGCGTTGCGATTCGCACACTTTCGCACGTTTGTGCAGCGATTTTCGGCGCACATTAATTCCATGAATCGGCCTGTATATCAATCACATTCCATTTCCAAATGATTGCAGGGGTGGGGGGTCCAGGGGTACTGCTCTTCCAAGACCTTATCAGTGGGCAAGATGTACCCCAGGTTTTGAGGTTGAATGAGGGCATAAAGGCAGTTATATTGGGGGACTCTAGGGTGGTCAGCAATGAACGGTCCCACTCCTCAGAGGAAGGAAGCAAAACCAATACACTGTTTGAATTATAACACTTCGCGGTGGACAAGCTATGACAAATCAGCTAGTCTGACACAGGTGCTGGAGGAAAAGGTGGGGGGCAGTCACTGTTTACTGTGCGCAGCATTTGCAAAGGTGGGGACTGTTGGAGCTCCCTCTGCGCGGTGCTCGCTAGCCGAAAACTGGAGACATGCTCAGCTGACAGGTGGATTATGAATTCCAAGTGTTTTCATAAAATGAGTAAATCTCTGGAAATTTTGTGCGGCATTGGTGTAAGCCAGCAAAGAATTTGTTTGTTTTTCATAAATATTCCTAACGCTACAGTGGTGCACGAGGGAATCGATGATGTGGACCTCAAGGTCAATGCCTTGAGCAGTCTACTCCCTTGTGTCCTGCCAAGTATATTTGTGGTTTTCAATTACCAAAAGCAAGCTATGCATAAGGTTGTATTGTTGTTCGTCCTTGGAAATAAAGGGAGGATTTGTAAGAAAAGGAAAGGAATGGGGGGAGGGATGTAAAACAATCAAATATGATAAGGCTCAGCATTCCAAACCTGGACAATGGAACATTTCATTTCATTTTATGAAAATTCATTGATCGGAACGGACACTCTGCGTTACGCTGAGAGAATGGAAATGCAGATTATTATGTAAGTTTTACTGTAGACGAAAAAAGGAGTCAAGGTTTCATTTTATGACCGGTATGGCTGGCTTGCTAACATTCCAATGGCTTGTTGTTTTTGCCAATTTGTGAGGACACTCAGAAACAACTTGTATTTGTCCCAGTCACATGGGCAGTCCAGCACCGAAATGCATGGAGTCCACGTCTGTATTTGCACAGGTTCCACCAACGCCCAATTCTAGGCTAATGTTACGTTAAAATGCTGTCTATGTGTTATTCAAATTCTTAAGTCGACTTCCGCATTGGCCTCCGATTGCGAGCTAAACACGCTGCAAAACACTAACCTCTAAATCAGATCGTAGACTACAACATTGCACGTTGTTTTCTCTGTGTTTGCATTGTTTCACGTTTGTGTTCATCATTAGTTTTCACACAGTGCATAAGTAATGGATCGATTGGAATTAAATAAATAAAGAACAGCTACTGAGACAGATTTCTGTTATGTTTTATACACAGCACATCCTACCCTACTGCGATTGCCATCATTTCCAGATTCCAATTGATGGCTTCTTCAGCCGGCAGTTGATGATACACCTCAATGGTTCGATGACCATCATGTTGTTATGGGATGATCATGACCATCATGTTGTTATGGGATGATCGCCCCGGGCCCATTTGCCCTTTCGAGGTACCGCCAATAAGTTGTACCTTGACATTGTTTATGGTGCTGTAGCAACAAGCTGATGCCGAAGCCTTGCGAATAACGGTGCCTCCATCCAATGCGCTTATACCCGAAGGAACACTGTGTGGCTCACGATAAACATTTGTGTATCCAGAACAAAGAAAGAAACAAAAAATGAGGTTGAATATGCAAATCAGCTGATGTTTTCGGAGCGTTTATTGTGAAATAAAAGCACATTATAAATTGCAGAGTATTGCGGTTTACTTTAAAGATAGTGTTTTGTATTCAGAATTGGGACGCGATGTGCTGTGAGAGGATGTGTGTTGATATTCCGGGTTCTGCGTCAACTGACGTCAGAACGTAGGTGATGATTGGGCGAATTTAGCTACGCTGTACAGTAGAGTCACAGAGATAGGTGGAGAATATCGCTAGGAATGGTGATGTCAGCTTTAGGGGCGAGGACTATGATTTAGCGCCGATAGGGCACTTGAGCTTAGTGCGATGCAGCAACGGATAAGATTAGCACAAAATGGCCTGGCCCTGCTGCCTGATTTCGGATTTGTAAAAGTGAGGAAAACCACTGTAAGGTGCATAGGAAATGTTTTTACGATCGATCAGCGTATGCTTAAATACACATGCCCGAACGCTTGGGACAATAATATTTCTGAGCGCACTACTCCTTTAATCTGTATTCTAGTATCCATATGTAATTTAACCAGAAACTGCAAAATGACGAGAATAATGCCATGTGCTACCAAGTTCTGCCACAGTTTCGTCTAGTCTATTTTATCAAAAGCCAACTTGAAACCCAAAAACGCAACATACATAGTATTAAGAGATCGTGTACCAACCTGATCAAATAAGGCTGTTTACAAACATATTTGAAACTTTAACAAAGTCTGTCTGAAACACAGATATAATCCCATTATTTTAGCCCAGTTTTGAAGTTGTTCCAACAACTGAAAACACAAAACTTTGCTGGAAGCAACCAGAAAAGCAATAGGTCTGTAATTTTCTGGGACATTACGGGACCCTTTCTTAAAAACAGGGTTAATGTATGAGACAGTCCTCGTCTTGGGAAGTCTTCTAGCAATTATAATGCTCCTGAATAAATTCTAAGATATTGGCCCAAACCGAGGAATTGGCTTTAAATACAGCATTTGATAGGCCACCCTCGTCCAGCTGCTCTTGAAGGTTTCAATTTGATTATCACTCTACGTATGTCCCCTGTTCCAAAATTCAGATATTCTGAAGATTACTTGTTAACATATGGACATATGTAGGAATTGCACTGTTATTTAAGCTGTTTTATAATTATGTAAAATATGTAATCCTTGCTTGCTCTGACATTAGTTTGAACAGCTGCTTGGATATCGAGACATCTGTAAGAAGAGCCCAAACATCTTTATCATTAGTGGATAAAATAAGCAACATCTTCACCCGCAGATTACATAAGGAGCTATTTTTATATAGTTTGATCCAATTCTTGTTAATTTGAATATTACTTTTTTAAAATTTGCACATAAAAGGCTTTCTGCACAGTAATAGCTTGATTTCTATTCATTTGATGATCCCCAGTATCTAATGGTTTAGATCCAGATGATTGTTTGCAGACTTGCTTGAACAACAAGCCAATAAACTATTGAAATTATCTACTAAAGACAGAGTTCAACAATCCATCCAATAACCAATTCATTTTTCCAATAATAAAGACCATAAAACTCAAATGGAAACAGGATGAATAATCAGATGTCCTCTGCCTATACTAGAATGGATCAGCATTGTTTCCCCATTTAAAAACACAGATAAGAAGGCAAGATCGCTGCTAGTGGTGCCAACCATTTTCAGGCCAAAAAACGATTAATTGAAGCCTTATTTTCGAGCTAAGACAGAGGCATCCACATCAGGAAATAAAATCAGTTTCTTTTTTAGTCAATGCGACAATTGGATTTTTGTATGCCCCAGGTTTTTACTAATACCTGCTATTTTATCACAATTGACTTTGTATTTTGTTCAGGATCACTACAAGGATATCAGCTGAAACAAAATTTATATTGCAAGACGACTCATTTTGAACATCGATGATGGATTTTGAAAATCCTTCTTGCAATGGTTTCTCAAAAGTATCTTGCAGGGCCACGTTAACAATTTGACCATCTTTGTGATTAGGTCCACATTAATAATTTCTAATGTCAATACAGTTGACCGCTAGTTCACCAATAGATTCAGAATTAGGTCTTACTTCTCCAAAAATAACTACATATCAATTAGTTAACGACTGGAGCACCATGCGAATCACCCCTAAGGAAGAGAGGCTGGAGTAGAAAAAGTGGATGGACAATCAGCCAAATCAGGGATATACCATCATTATTCAATGAGAATAACGGTAAATTCATAGAAATGTTTCTTGTTCCCACATATAGATTTTTCAAGACTGAGCACATTAGCGTCACTGGCTTCCTCCTGTAGACCCAAAGAGGATTTAACAAAGGTTGAGGTATTAGAGGGAGTGTGTGACAAATTCCCCTTAAATAAATCAAGTGTATCAAACAGGGAGTGTTCGCCTTCATTAACCGTCTGCCCATATTGGGGCAATATGGGCAGACGGTTAAGTCCAAAATGTGATGCTTTTTCATAAAGAAGGATGGCATTTTCCCCATTAGATGCCTAATAATGTTCTCTCGAACAGGTCACTCATCCAAACATCAGAAAAAATCGGATTCCCAGACCCCTCCTCGTCAGTAAAGCATCAAAACAGTGGCCTGCAATACAAGTGATCCTGGTGACACCGTTTCCGGCAACCAAAGTCACAGAATCACTGGTACATCACAAGTATGTGAGCATGCGCATTCGGGCATGCTGGTTATGGCGCCACCATCATCCCGTAAACACTGCCAAAAGTCACTGTTCACGCTGCTCCTGCAACCAAAAATGTCATTGGTACCATTTCTGGCATATCTACAACAGAAACACTGGTCATGGTAACACCTAAACCGGAAACAACCTCATCGCAGGAACTGGAAGCACTGCGGTGGTCATTTTGAAAAGCACAATCCACATAAAATCACCCACTTCCTGTAGCCGGTTCACAGAGCCAGAATTGAGCCTGCTCACAGACACGATTGTGGCCAATGCTGGTGAGCTGTTAACAGCCAACTGCAGGCGCACCAGCCAACTAAGAAAGAGACCAATATAAGAGGAGGTGGCAGAGAAGGTGTTGGCTGTGGCCCCATACCCCACGCCCCAAAAACTTGCCACAAGCTGTGAGATGACCTCCGCCTGAGAGTCTGCAACCTGCTCTCGATAAACAGGAGGGAAAGCATGTCAACTGGGGAATGGGACGGTCTCCCCCATCAAGTTGATGTCCTGGAAGGAGACATGCAGCACTGTGCTGCATCTCGAGGAAGATCATTTGAGGAAGTGGGAGTGGCAGAGACCGGCGCAGGGACACAACAGATGTCAGTGAGTACAACATTGATCACACAAATAATGACTGCAGGCATGCAAATCTAGGGCATAACACATGCACACATGTCCAACTGCATGACAATAGGTCACATCCAACCCATACAATGGCCAACGTACCATGGCCGTAGACCTAGGGTGCACAAACATTTCCTCCTTCCATAAGCACGTATGCCGACATGAGTACAGGTGATGTACAGACATTGATGACATGAGAATCAACACATACACAAGGCACACACCCTCCAAGGCAGCATGCATGCACCACAAGCAATCTGCCCCTGTGACACATCCACATGCATGGCCATATACAAAGCACCCTGACGTACCAGGCGCTGGCATGGTTGACCGGCTACCTGTCCGACCGACACCCCCAAGTGCGACAGTGCCTTCTCCTCCCGTCCACATCACTCTCCCACCTGTGGCATCCCTCAGTGGACCATTGAAACCAATGGGCCCACAACACCTACCTTACACCTCTAGCCAACTTGATCCACACCATTGAACCCCACTCGCAGTGTTATGCTGATCACGCACTGCCCACCTACAGACTCCCATCCTGTGCTGCCTCTCCATCCCCTCCCAAAAATTACTGTCAGACTGCCAAACATGCAATGTGTACTGCTGACGAGCCCTGACTCAACACCAGCAAGACAGAGAAGCCACTCACCTTGATGGCAGCACCCTGACACCCACCCACTCCCTGGCCTCCCCACATACCGCTGAGAGGTCACAGACCCTGTTGACAGCTCTGACTCATCCCACAAATCGCATCCGCAAATGCCAAACCATGGAAAGAGGCCTGATACACAGCACCACCACCTTAGAGGCACCCTCCCGTACCTCATCTACCCCCAGGAGCCCAATGTCTTCA
Organism: Ambystoma mexicanum; assembly: GCF_040938575.1. Lineage (NCBI taxonomy): Eukaryota > Metazoa > Chordata > Amphibia > Caudata > Ambystomatidae > Ambystoma > Ambystoma mexicanum. Next base: position 481,429,476 of record NC_090941.1, on the reverse strand, counting down.
GAGCACTGGTTCCCACTAGCCATGACAACAGTACCAGTCCTCCCACATTGGACCCCTCACTTCCCTCTGCCCCCTCAAACAAATACAGAATGCTTCCAGAAGAATCAATCTAAGCCCAGGCCCTGTAACTGCTGCCCTCCATCCCTGGAATCTCTCCACTTGCTCCCTCTCACTGCAAGTCACAATACAAAGAACCCCTTATCCAAATGCAAATCCATGCATGGACTGTTTCCCCATGAGACACACTGCTGCCAGGCCATCTATGACCAGTCACACCCAGCATCCCTCACAGGCACTTGTCAATGTCCACCCTTCCCGGTGCCCGCATGAATCTGGGCCAGCCCATCCTTCGCACTGTACTGCTCCCCCATTTCACCCCCTGCATCTGCCCCTGTGGCTCACCCCCACCTCACGCCCCCTCCCATCTTGGAACTCTCACCCATCCCTCCCCTGCACAACACTGTGACCTGCACTTGCATGGAAACAATGACACAAGGCCCAGTACAACCGTATCTCCTGACTTGCCCTTCCATATCCACCACTGTCTTGTCTGTGGTGCTTGATGACACTTCTATTCATGCAAAACATGACCCATCAATGTATGAACTGTAGACACCATGCACAGGCATCCTGTCACACGCAGTTTGAACTCCATGCAGCAAGGCCATGGGATGGCACCAAGGTGACTAATGGCATGCTCATCTTGCTCCCATAGGTATGTCATCTGACAGTGATCAGGCTGGCCCAAGTTGCTCATGGACAGCCACAGAGGGGAGGAGATCCGCACCACACCACGCCAACAAAAGCCACAGCCCAAGTGAGTCTGCCATCTGCCTCTGCAGCTACTCCTGCTGCCCCTACAGAGGCCCAGACTGCAGGCCCTGCAGCTACTCCTGCTGCCACTACAGAGGTGCGACCAGAACATCCATTCTCCCACCCACCATTTCCCCCTGAACATAGGAGATTCCACGGAAGATGATGCCAGGCAGGAGGCAAGGGACACGACCGAGCGGACATCGGAGCACACCCCCTACCATTGTCCCTTATTCAGCCCCTACTGGATGCACAGCCCACCTCCACCATCCATCCCAAGCATCAGAGACATGGATTCCCATCTACCCCGCCTCGGGGAAGAGCATGAGCAGATGGCAGGTCTGGTGCAGCAGCACCTGGAGGAGGCCATGCTGATGTGGGAGGAAGCAGTATTCATCAGGGAGAGCGTCCAAGCCACCGGACGGCGCTGTGCACGTGCCCTGGGCCGGTCAACATTCGCCATGGTACTGCTAGCACAGAGGATGAGGGAGGGGAACAAAGCCATCTCTGCAATGGGTGACACCCTCGCCATTTCCCTACAGTTGGCACTCGAGCGCAGGTACATTGCAGGTTCAGACCCACCATCATCCCTCTCAACACCTGCCAGCTCACAACAGAGCAGCCAGAGTCACCGGTCCATGGACCTGTCAGGCTCCCTACAAAAGGGAAGGTCAGGTGCAAAGAAGCCAGGCATGAAACTGTTGACTACTAGGGGGTGTTGTTGGGATGGTGTGTATGGGAAGTTGAGTTGAGGAGAGTGAGTTGGGGTGGGATAGTGGGGCAGGAGAGTGGGGCTTGGGGTGGTGGGCCACAAGTTAATTGTTGATTGTTTACATACACATACACATGGTTTTGCATATGAATTCATGTCCGGACATTCATTTTGTGTGTTTGAGTGCTTTTTGTGTGCACAGATTCACGTGCAGTGTGTGGCATGGGTCAGGTACAGGTGCTTTGTGCTCAGAAGTAGTTCTGTATGAGGTCCTGGCAGGCTGCACGACCATCCAGGTAATGCCTGTTGCAATGTCTGCAGCTGCATCAGCATTACTGTCATCTTCGTCATCCGAAGGAGGCATGTCCATGTCCTGGGGCAGGGGAATATTACACCTGATGCACATATTGTAATGCACGGCACAGACGAGAACTATCTTCCCCACTTTCACTGGCCTGTACAACAGTGCCCCACCAGAGCGGTGAAGGCAACAAAACTGTGCCTTTAACAGGCCAAAGGTCAGCTGAATTGTGGCCTTCCTTCTGATGTGTGCATGGTTGTATGCTGTTTCATGATGGCTCTTCGGGTGTCTTAAAGGGGTCATCAACCATGGGAATAAGGGGTAGCCGAATCACCTGCATGGAAAGGGAGACAGGGAGGGATATGTCATTGTGGTGACTGGACAGTCCATGCATGTTGTGATGTGGTATTGTGACACATGCATCCTGGTCTGTGCGCTTGCGGGCCCATCATCCACCTTGCTGCACACAGTGATAGGTAATGCTGGTCTGGACATGTGTAGGATCCCACTCCCATGAATGGGTTATTTGTGGTGGGTGGGGCAGAGTGAGGGCATGCTGTGCTTTGTGACATGGGAGTGATGCATTCTGGTACCTGTGGTGCATTACATGTGTCCGTCCATCCGTACCCAAAATGTGCTGGTGTGTCCTTATGTATACTCATGTGGTACATGCCAGTCGTGGACCCCCAATTTTGCTTCTAGATTGTGTGCCTCCATATGCATGGTGCCTGTAGGACAGACATCCGCCCAATGGCCCTGTACACACACAATGTGGGGTGTGTGTAGATACTTTGACTCACCCAATAGCCAGGTCCACTGTCCACTGTAATGCGCCATGTACCCAGGGAGTGTGCTATTGCACAGGACTATGGAGTTATGCGTCGATCCCAGAAAGCATGCACAGCAGTGTGTGATGGTCATGTCCGCATCACAGATGACCTGCACATTCATTGAGTGGTACAGCTTCCTGTTCCGATACACCTCCTCTGTGGTGTGGCCGGCCACTAGCTCAATGTGTGTGCAGTCCAGTGCACCCAACACATTTGGCGTGCAGGCAAGGACATGGAAGCGGACCTTAGTCGCGTTCATCTGTGCCTGTGCCATTGGTAGGGCCATGCCCCCAAGAATCTGGCAAATGGCCACAACCACCACAATGCAACTAACCATATAACAAGTATGTACCATACACCATCAACTAATACAACTCACCCTGAACCCCCTGCAATTGAAATGATGTCCATGGACACCGAACTTGACCATAGACTCAGCCACATCCGCAAACCCTTTTTTCCGCCTACAAAAACATCTCCATATCACGTTTATTCCACTCCCCTACCCTTTCCAAACCTTCTTTAACCCACCAAATAACTCTAAATGTGTTTCCCAAGCCGTCCGTTCATGACGCTGTATGCGAACTACCGCAGTGACCGCAGACTGCTACAACACCTGCCTGACCTTTTTCCACCTACATAAATAGCCACATATCATCTTTTTTCCACTCCTCGGCCCTTCCCAGCCCCTCATTCCACCACCAAATAACTCAAAATGTATTTTCCAGACTTTTTCCTCACTGCAATGTCCACGGTCAGCCGTGACTGTCCAGGGATACAACATGGTGGCTGTTTCGGAAAATATGACGCAAGTCATGCTTTTCAACATCCAATCAGTGGGCGAGTCCGATGTCTGCGGACCTCACGCCGCCCTCTGGACCAGTAAGAGGCCCGTCCGCGGACCAAACAGGGAAGAGAGTCTGGGGATCGAACCTAGATATCACTCATTTTTGTTTTTACCTACTTTTTGGCCGTTTAAAAAATAAATACTGGACTGATTTACACCAAATTTACAAAAGCACACTTTTGGGACCAAGCTGCCACTCTTGCTGCACATTTGGTGAAAATCCATCCAGTAGTTTAGGCTGTAGACATGAGCAACATTTTTTTTCCAATATGTCTATGGGAAAAAACACACATTTTGGGAGCTCTCCCCCCTATAACTTTACCCCCCCTGGATGAAACCTCACCAAACTTCACAGAATCAATATGCAAAGTTTTGTGAGGATTCATCTGGGGGCCGCAGGGGCAAAGTTATAAGCCGCCCAAAAAGTGCTCCTCCTATGGGTTGTGCAACTTAATCAACAATGCAGTCGCTACCGCAGGCCATGCAATATGTAACAGCAGTGGAAAAAACCTTGATTGAGAGGGTTAAGGTGATCAGATTTAACGCAACAAAACCCCTGAAATTCAGTAATCACATTACAAGGAAGTCCACCTTAACTATATGCCCCCTTTTGCACAGCGTATGACCACAATGATGACATCACAGGTGACATCGCTGGTAACATTAAAAATGATATCAGACATGACATCACTGATGTCATCACTAATGACATTATACATGACCACTGATATCACTGTTTTGGTTCATTGTGTTTTGAAATAGGACAACTCTGCTTTGTTACAGAGCATATGTGTACATATGTCATAATTACACAGTACATTTTAGTCTGCCTTTGTTTCTTTAAACCTTCAACCCCTATACAGGTTGCACCAATAGGTTTCTTTGGGGTCCACTAGTCATGGCCTTTGGCCATGAACACTGTACATGTTGCACCAAAAGGTTTCTTTGGGGCCCACTAGCCCTGGTCTTTGGCCATGACCAGTGCCCTCGTGTTTCAGCCATGGTCAACGTACATGTTGCACCAAAAGGTTTCTTTGGGGCCCACTACAGCTCATCAGTGATGTCATGAATGAAGTAATTACTGATGTCATCAGTTATGTCATTAGTGGTGTGATTATTGTGGTCATATGCTGCACAACAGGGGCACATAGTTAAGGTGGACTTGCTCGAAATGCAATTGCTGAATTTGATCACCTTAACTCTATCTTAATCAAGGTTTTTTTCACTGAATTTCAAAGGTTTTGTTGCCATTTATTTTTCACGTTAAACCTGATCACCTTCACTTTCTCCAAACTAATGTTTTTTCACTGAAATTCAAGGATTTTGTTCTACTGTACTTTCTTTGGGGACTAAAGCCATGGCCTTTGGCCATGGACACTGTACATGTTGCACTGATAGGTTTCTTTGGGGCCCACAAGACATGGCCTTCGGCTGCAGAGCACCATGGGAAATCTAGCTATATTTTTGGGAGAAGGGGGCACCACTTTCCTGTCAAATATTTTTAAAACTACTGGACTGAATAACCCTAAATTTGTCCCAGCAATAGACAACACTTCATGCCCAAGTTGTTTTTTATTTGGTTCAATTCCATCCAGCGGTTTTGGCACTGCAGCTTGACAAAATTTGGACTTTTTTCTACGGGAAAATGAATGGGAGTACGCCAAAAACAGCATATTTTTTGCTTTCTTTATAACGTTAGCATTTTGTAACAAGTCTCTGTGACAATCCTTTTGTCGGGAAAATAACCAAATCCATCCACCAAGTCAAAGATTATTACCAATAGAATTCCTATGGATCAGTTCACTCACCTTAACCATAGGGCAACGACCGCTGCCCTATCTATGCATTTTCTAACACAGTATGTACGTATGAGTGTTGATTTTAGCAGTGTGCCTACTGGACAGGTATGATTGGTGCTAAATCAATAGACAGTCCTATTTCAATGTCCATACAAATGCCAAACGTATTGGTTTTGCCCGTCTTTGTTTTGATGTTGCATTCGCTTTGCTGTAGGAATTTCATGAAAGCATATTAAGCCGTTACTTTCCTCCCTGTTTCTTCGATAAAACTCAAACTCTGCCGCGTTTTAAGGAAAAGCATCGATCATTCGATATGCCACAGATTGCAACTGTGACGTGAATTTTAGGTTTCGAATTTATTAGACGTGAGCACTTGGAGACGAAACTCATCCCTGGAGACGTTGCAGTGCCACACTGTGAAAACGTAGCGCAACTGAATTGAAGCCCGCTGTAACTTTTCTGAAGTGCTGCACAAGTCACATAGCATGACTCACTGAGCCGATGCGGGCTGTGTGGGGGTGGCCCTGTCCACGTGCAGCGAAGAACAATTGAAATAAGTAAAAGGGGGTGGACACATGATTTGCTATGAAAAGACAATGATTTTTACATATGTGTTTGTACTGTAGGCTCTGCAGTGGTACTGATGCTTCGTTATTGCTCCCACGCGGCATGAGGAGGTAAAGACACTCCTCCAGATCTTCACCTGATTGGATGGCTCAATAATGCTTTGATCCACGTGCAGTATTTTTATTGCCAATGTTGTACTTTGGTTAGCTAAATTAGAAAATCTCCTGGGGCAAAAGTCTGCACACAGTCTCATTCTGTAAGGGGTGGGTGTGGTGAACTGCGGGGAAAGTATTTTCCTGATTTGTATTGCATCCGCCCCCTTTCCTCCAGATTCCACTCTGGGTAACCCCACAAGGAAACTCCGCACCCGTGGGCAACCCATAAACGAATCAATATGGATAAGTATTCTAATCCCTGTGAAGTGGCTTAGTTCCGTGGACTACGCTGGCTTTAACTGACCGTAGTAATTGATAGGTACATGGGGCTGCCATGTTTGTTAGGCTGGCCACCATTGCTGATCTCTGTTGTGTGCACGGATTAACTACATGCAGGAGAGAAGGGAACAGGAACCATGCTCCGCCCACGTTCCCGTGGCTTTCACCACTGCACGCACAGAATGACAAGACTCTGCTGGAAAGAGAATGACCATAGACACAGTCATTCACTTGTTACTGGATTCGCAGGCCTCTAATGAGCCTGACAGGGGCAAACAGCTTAGGCCTTTATAGCCAAGCACTATTTGTTGAGATACAAAGTTCGACAACGGATACAACTTCGGTCTGACTTTGAAACTGACATGTATGAGACTTAATTCAAACAGTTTACATTAACCTCTACCCGAAAGCACCAGTATAGCCAGTGTATGCAGTTCAAAACACTACATTATAAATATGTTATACCGTATCCAGGTGCTGGCATAAGATGTTTGGGGAATATTGGCTCTCACTGGACCCTTAGAATTCACTTGTCATATTCAAACCACTTCCAGCGAAATGTTGTTATTTCTGTTTTATCACGATCTCGTGATTTTTGTGCCGACAATATAACCTGACAATAGGAATAATATAACACCTGAATGAACAACATTAAAAATACAAGGTCACGACTGTACATGAATAAGAATTGAATCATTTCAGATATTTTTGGCCGAAAAGTGAACGTGATAACTATTTAAGATCAGACACTATTAACGAACGTGTATCAGTCATCACACAGGTGCAGTTTGCTATCCCAAATCCACCTGTGCGCCCATACTTCCTTTAATGTTATATGTAACTTTTTCAAGTGTGTCCTCTGATGTAAGATCATGGATCCATTCCTCACTGTTTACCGATCTTGTGTTTTTCCAGTTCCTTAAGATCTGTTTCACAATAACCAGGCTTTTTCGGGAATCCATCTTGTTTTCATTATTGGGATAATATGAGAGGTCTTGGTTTTAATATGTGCAGGTGAAGGGTAGTGATAATTTCGATCAAATCTTCAATATCATTGCACTAGTGTGATATGTTTTGTTTTTTACAAAGAAGTTTATGGAATCAGAATTGGGATCCTCACATCACCCACAGGAAGAGTCAAGTTTTAGTTTCAGCTTGTAGTACTTTTCTATCATGCTCAGAGGAATGTCCCTGGTCACAGTACTAACTCCGCCAACTCTAGCTATTCACACCAAACCACCAGTATCTCTGCCTTCTCCAGGAGTTTGCACCAAACCGTGACTACATAAGGGCTTGGTTCTATTCCCACCCTTGCAGTGTTCTTCCACTTGGCTCAGAGGAGTGCCCAGCCCATCTGACCATCTCTGCTTCCTCCAGGCCACCAGCTAATTCAGAGACACCTGCTCATCCTTATATCCAGCTTCCACTAGGCGCCCCCCTCACCAGTCCCCTCACCTAATGACAGACAAGGACATCCTCTGTGTGTGCCTGTTAGGGCCAGGGCAGGGGCAATGTCCAGAGCCACTTTCTCTCCTATGCCAGGGAAAAATGTCAACGTCTCTCTCCTGCAGTAAGTCTACTCGCACACTCATGAGGACACATGCTCACAAACACGCACTGCACTGCAAATCCTCTCAATCTCCACCACATCCCCCTCTTAACCACATCTCCATCACCCCTCTGTTCTGGCAGCCTAATGACTAACAATGTGGACACACCAGCCTGCCGACATCAACCTTATCACACACAAACCTGATGCCGTTTGTATCACAGAAATTGCTCTCCCCCACATCTTTGGCATCCTCTTACCTCCTGGGAACAACATTCAACATATTGACAGCATGGAGAAACTAGGGAGAGAGTTGTGGTAATTATCCACAAATCAGACTGGACCTGTACCATGTTCAGCCATAGAGCCATGAACTCGTCAGCACATCTCTTATGTCACCTTCCACTACCAATTAAACAGATAACATATCATACCAAGTGTGTTTTTGAGCACACGTGCATCCCCATGAGGGCATCTTGGCACTATTGACAGATAACAGATGTTTATTGTTACCCAACTTAATGGTACTCATTTTATCGGCCTGGGAAGAATGAAGAGCTGAGTGGACCTGCCGTTACTCGAACCTGTGAGCGTGCGGTCAAACACAGGCCCCTGTAGTGGATGCATTAGTCCATTGAGCTACAGACCCTGAGTGTCCCTGATTCTGATCTACTTCCCACCTTACAGGTGTGGGTCATTCCTCAATGACATTTCTGACCCCTGCACCAATCGTTAACTTAACAAACATCGTCCTTGGTGACTTCAATTTGACAGGAGACCAAGCCCCTAAAAGCATCAGGAATGATATTGTCCACCACGTGGATACCCTGAACATGAAATAACAAGTCCTAAAACCCACCCACATCAGAGGAAAGATGCCTACAGACAAGTGTCATACAGGCCCTTTTGACACATTGAAATCTTGTAAATGAGACACCTTTTATCTTTACATGCGTATCATTTACACTCCATTTGAAAGCAGGAGGCAGTGCAAAGGGTAGATAACTTGACAGAAACTAGAACAGATCTTTTGATTTTTATCTGCCTGGAAGAATTTGCAGGCCATGAATGAGTGGCCTGAAACTCAATTTTTCTCTGAGCTGTGTGCACTGATCAAGCAAAAAAAAAAAGAAAACACACAGTGAGATAATCCATGAGTAGTTTCTTTTTTTTCAACTTCTGCTCTGTTTTGTGTCTGTTGATGCTGATGGAGAAGAGCATTTCTCATGCATATTTATTTTCCTAGCATTTTAGGATCTTGGCAGGAATCAGATGGACAATTTCGTTACAAGTGGGAAGTATACTGTTAACAAACTAATTATGTTTTTTCAGCGAATGCTTGCTTGCATTGCACAAAAGTACTTTTCAGGGTTCCTGTGTTGTGTGCATTTATCATGAATATGCAACTAGGTGGTGTTTTCATACAAATGAATGTGTTGGAGAACGTTTTACATATATGTAGTTGTTAGAAATAAGACATCATTGTTTCACAACTGTTTTTGTTATGTTTTCCATTCAATTTTAAGTTTGGGTTGCCTGTCTCATACCTTTTACACTCTTGCATAGGCAAACCATTTTTATTCTGTAAAATACTCCCCTCAAAATCCCATCTGGGCCACAGATTAAGTTGCAATGTCTAGTTTAAACATCCAGTAAACATCCATTGAATTTTTACTTGGAGTCAATGTGGAAAATCAGCTCAAAGGTGAGCTATTGTCATTGCTGCAGTAACAGCGGTCACAACCTCTTTCGAATATTCATGACTACACTTAAAGAATTAAAAACAGGACTCTCCACCCAGTGCAAACTCTATTACAAAACAACAATTTGAAAAAATGTTATTGTAACGCTTCATGCAGGATTCCTCCCACTTCAAAGCACTGTGATTATTATGACCTCTGCCGATATTCGGTTTGGTGACCCCCTAAAGGTTGAAAGGTTAATTCTGGCAAGATACCATTTGAGCATGAGATTAGATATAGATTTGAGAATTGAGCACTTACCTCTCTGCACTATTGTATTCAAACACTGGCCTACCATTAATTAGCACCCCTATGGTGTGGGGGAGAAGGTCAGGTGGCCTCCCAACCAATCTGGAAGCTCTAGACGTCACCTCAAGGTAAAGCCTGTATTCCGAGCCTCCTCAGATGCGTGAGGCAGCCATCTTCCCTGCCGGGACAGCAAGTAAGTGCTTCCTGCGCCCCCTTCTCTCCACCCCTACCCTCAATTTCTACATCCCTTGCTCACCCGCACGCGTTTCTCACTTACCTGGAGCCTCTTTGTCCCTCGTCGGTGGGTGCTTCCCCATCACGTTAATGGGCACAATGGAATGGGAGAAGGGACTACGTGTATGTTCCCTTCTCCTTTGTCCATGATGGCCATCTTGTTTTGTGGGTTTTTTTTAAGTTGAGAAACTACAAACACACTGTCTCAACTTTAAAGAAAACGATTTGCATCCTGGTAAAACATTCCAGGATGCTAATAGCAATAAACCCTCTTTCCGTGGGCATCACTGGGTCCGGCAACGCCTCGGGCCAAGTTACAATTTAACATTAGCCCAGGGCCATTACCTGACCCAATAATGCCGTTGCCCATTAGGGGTTTATTGCTTAAGTTGTACAAGTTACAGCAAATTAGGGCTTTCATTAATCATCGAAAGACAATTCTGTTATCAAGCCTCCAAACGCATAATACAAGTAATTTTTGCTTTACTGTGTAACGGGCCAGGTTTGTGTCTTAAAAATGTAAATCTATACAGAAGTGAAGAGATCAATGTGCAGACCTTTGTAGAGTAATTTATCCTCCTGTGACATTAACATCCCCTTCTGCAACATGCTTTAGGAAGTGAACCAACTCTAGAGTGGCTGGGAATTGGTACACAAATCATTTGCTGTTCTAATTGCAATTTACTAAATTCCTACTACGTGGAGATTTTCTGATTCCAGAAGCAGAGTTAGCCTACATATTTGTAGTAGTCATTATTCATGCTGTATTAGTTCCGTCTGAGAGGAGATTTCACTTCAGAGGCAATTAACTGTTTCGGCTATATGTGGATGGTGCTCCCACTGCTGTTATGTTATTCCTGTTCTATGAGAGGAGAGTTTGGATCAGTGAGTCCCTGCCTGGCTTGTCCTTTTTGATGGGAGTTTGGACTGCGGAGGCCTCCGCTGCTCCCGTTCTATGTGGGTGTAGCTTGGATTGCTGAGGCCCTTCATTTAACGGTTTAGTGTGGGGGTGCTTGTACTGCTCCATCTCGTGCAGTTCCTTCTCTAAGCGAGTGGAACAGCTGCTGCTGTGACAGACAACGTATCTATGGTAATCTTGTACAATGGAGGCCCATGTCATTCTTGTTCCATATGAGGAGAGAATGATCTACTGCTGTCCATGGCAAATCTTGTCTATATTGGGAGGGCAGTGTACACTCCTGAAGCCAATGCTGCACATGTTTTGGGAGGAAAGCTTCTACTGCGGGGTCCCATTCCTCATATGTTCTTTGTGTGGGTATCTTCTACCTTTCCCTTGTGTGAGTGAAAACTGAATGGTTCTTCTCCAAATGACCTGTTCTGTGTGAGTGAAGCCGTTAAACAGCTTATGCTGCTGTTGTACCTATTCTTTGCACGCAAGGGAAGCTCAGAGTGTTAGTTCTCATCTGTTCCATTTGTGAGAGGGTGTTTGTTCTACTGCACACTGTGCTTTATCTGTTAGTTGTGAAGGAAACCTGATTTTCTGTCATGATATGGATCACTGCCACATGATTTCCATATAGAGTTTTAACTTTTTGCATTTGGTGGCTAGATGTCACATGTTTACTCTCTTGTGAAGGGAACAGCTAATTTGTACTCCTTGAAATCGCATTCACCCTCTAAGTTCAAAAAGAGGGAGTAAAATACTCCTGCCTCAAAATCGTATCTGGAGCACTGAGAGGAAACCTACTTGTCCTCATCTTCTCAACATCACCCTGGTACAAAGTCTTAATCCTTTCCCAATTGATTGGACAGATATGCTGTCATCCCCATCCTCCTTACATATATGTCCCATTGAAGGAGGAGCAGAGTAAGCCCGCTATGTCCTAGCAACAATAACCAATCCGACCACTCCCAACATCAACACTCTCATCTACTCTCAACCAAACCTTAATGGAACTGGTTGATGGTCGTATCCCCTTGAAAGTACATTGCATCAGGTTTAAACCCTCTGCTGCGAATCACGGAAGAACTAACTATAAGCGCATCATATAGTCATTAGAAAATGCTGGCATGAAACTCAAAGTAACAAAGACCACCTCACCCTCAAGGTGTCACACATTATGTGCTGCTCTATCATTATTTTAGCCGAAGTGGCACACTACTCATCAAATATCTTGGTGGCTGCCAAGAAGAGAAAATCTCTCAAGGCAATCAAACACTGCTAAAACTCACTGCCTGGCCCAGTGGTTCTTTAGTCTACAGAGAAATGCAATGCTATTAACACATTTTTCATCAACAAGATAGATAACATAAAACAAATGATCAGTATTCCAAAATCAGTCCCCGCCCCCGATCTCGATCCCAAAGTACATAAAAAACAAGCCTGGATCAAGGTCACTCACCTCCCCCTAAGGATCTTGCAGAAGTCCTTGCGTCCCTTAAACCAATTGTATACAAAGATGATGCCCTCCCTGCTGCCATTTTAAAGCAGACCAGTGGGGCCAACTTCACCCCCTCCTTGTCATAGTAAATGCTGCATTCTAGCAAGGCATTTTACCAGACACCCTGAAAACAGGAATAATCTGCCCTCTAACCAAAAAACCCACCTTGGATCAAGATGATCTCATGAAGTACCACCTGAGCACTAGCCTCCCAGTAATTGGGAAACTCATTAAAAAGGCAGTTGCCAACCAACTCCAGGATCAGGTGAACCAACGCATCCTGCTCTGTGATTACAATCTGCTTTTAGATAAAAATTTACACTGAACAGCCACCATCCAGATCATAAATGATGCTCTTCAAATCATGGGCAAAGGCAAGTCATGTTTCTTGGTCCCCCTCAACCTGTTTTTCATGTTCAACACGGTCAACCACCTCACACTGACCAACCTACTCATAAATAGAAAGAATGTCTCAAGCACAGTTATACACTACATCACAGCTTACTTTTCAGAGAGGCACAAACCCATCCAGGTGGGAATCTTCAGGTAAGACATCTTCCAGTCAATTGTGGAGTCCTACAAAGCTCCCTGTTGAGCTTTTATCTATATATGGAGATGTTGGGATCACATTTCAATGACCCCCAACATCTCACACCACCAATATGTGGATGATCTTAATGTTCATAGTGCCCAGGCATCTCACACCTCAGGAATTGCCTCGCCTCATCCAATCCTCTATGACGAGAACATACAAAGCTCACAATCCCACAAAGACAGCATTTATCCTACTCCACCACCCATCTAAGCAGGATACCAATCAGGGTGGTTGAATGACATGCACCCTGATGGCTTTACTCCTTGCCTGATCTTGACTGCTAAATTATTCTGCACTTTCTCATTCCTACATCATATCAACCAAAAGGTACCTGCTAACCTTCCTCCAGAAGATAAAACCCTTCTCCCCACCTGAGAACTTCAAAACCACAGTCCCAGGCCTGGAAATCTCACATCAGTGGGGAAAATGCTCTTCACCTGTGTTCTGGCGACAGACCTGGCCCACTTAGAGCCACCCAACATAAAGTACCATTGACTCAACCATGCCACTTTTTTTCCAAGCTTTGCCAGTTCTCTAATGACCATGCAACTGTGATTTTATAAGAAAAGACATTGGATTCTAGGACTGCAGAAATTAGCTATCTCTGAGCCTCTTAGTGTAATGTTTAAGTCCATATATTTGTCATGCCACCATGTTCAGTTCTTGCATTTTAAGTAATAATCTTGGCATTGCCACTCCTGAACTCCCACCACCAATGTTGACATTCAACCATACTACAAAGAAATGCCCTAATTTTCTCCACCCTTACCCTGTTAGAACTGATATAATATTGTTTCGTTCTCATTGTATATGTTGGCCTATGCCCAGTCGCTTTGCGAGGAAATCCGTATTACAAGGTCGTGACCTCAAGTGAATCGAGCCTCCATTTTAGGTTAGAACCGCCATTTTAGTTATTCGTGCAAAGTCACCCTGTAGTCTAAAATGGCCAACTCGTGTGCTCTTGTTCTTGCTTTAACCTCTCCAACCTCTGTAGGGGAGTTAATGTCCAACTTGCCTTCAGGCTACATGTTAGGGTCATGTAGACCTTGTCCTCCGTTGACCTCGGGATCAGGGGATTACTTGAATTGGCGATGTTAACCTACAAGTATACGAGAACAATAATGCTATCCTATTACGACATGCGAAACATTTGTTTGATCTGTATTAAAGCAATATGTAAAGAGTGTAATGTTAAACTAAAGAATAATAGTGTGTGTTTGTAAATATGTTGAAAAGTAAACCGCATGTACGAGATATATAAATTAGGAAACGAACCTGGCGCAACCTTAGCCCAGTGTATAATTAACTTGTAAAAGGGCTGGACATCATTATAACAAACTGTATAAATACACTGATGTCCAGCTAGCAAATTCTGCTCACTACTCACATTGAACCCTGCTGGTGGTCTCTGTGATGTATTGACAGCCAAATAGTTATTTGTGTACTTTGTTCAATACTGTTCAGTTTTTGTAATAAAGATTCTGGGAATCTTTACAAGCCTGTGTCGTTGTATTTTCCTTTGCATGGTGTAAAAGCCTTAATATTGTATTTTTCTGATTCCACAACCCAATAGACCTCGGCACTGTATAGTCACCAGCACTCTTCTTCTGTGACATGCTGTCACATCACCTCAGCGTTGCAGCTCCAATGCCCTGCTTGTGCCATTTCAGGCTGACCGTGGGGAGAGCTTCTGCTACCTCCAGCCCTGCCAACAGACTGGGCCCACCAAGTTCATCAGTGCAACCCCTGGAACCTTGCATGCATCACCAAAACATCGGCATGTTTGCAGAGCCCTGATATTTCTGGTTCAGAGTTACTGACCAACCCTGCTCAGACCCTTTGCTGTATGAAAGAAAAGAGAAAAGGAAGTGGTTGGTCTGGAACCTCCCCTTATAAAAGGGACGAGGGGGAGCAGGGACCAGAAGGGGCTTAGACAAATTAAGAAGAATTCTGAATGTGGACTGAATGGTCTTCTGTATGAGTGGGACAAAGGTTAGAGTCTGGCACTCCGCTTCTGCTCCATGTTTTCACTTCACCTCAGCGTTGCGGCTTCCCTGCCCAGTGGTGCCATTTCAACCAGACCGTGAGCAGAGCTTGTGCTCTCTCTAGCTCTGCCAAATGGGCCCTGGCCACCTCGGATGCATCACTGCGCATCAGCATGTTTGCAGATCCCCAGTATCTTGTGTCCTACTCACTACCTACACCTACTAAGAATCTTGGTTTTAAGAAATAAAAACAGGAAGGGGTTGGTCTGGACGCTCCCCTGATAATACGGGCAAGACGTAGCCATGAGCAAGGATCAGAAGAGGCAAAGAAAAACTTAAGTAGAATTTCTGAATGAGGGCCGAAGCACCTCATGTGCGAGGAGTGGCACAATGACTACACACGTGGTAGTATTGTGTCAGAGTAAAGTAATGTGCTCTGTCACTAACTGTAACATTGCATCAAGCTTACCTGCTGCCGCATCAGAACAAGTCATGCATTTTTTATAATCAATTATCATGCTCTTTGCGGCTGCAGCAAATAACTATTACGTTTGTATATAAAATGGGGCTAATTTATTTTGATTGACTCACATATCGTAATCAACTGGCCAAGACAGTAAATATTGACATTGGCAATTTTCGTGAGTGTTTTACATGTAATGACTATATCCTACAGCCACATATGCTCTATGTAGACAATAAACCAGGATCTCTAACGTCATAGAATTTTTTTAATGCACAAAGAGGCCAAAGCCTGAATTAAATCCTGCCAAGTTTTCTGCTAAGTTTGTAAAGTGATGCCAGCCATGCGTGGACATTGGAGATGGCATTTACAAGTGACACCGCACGTGAACCCATATCAATGTTGGATTTACACACATACACAGAAATAATCAAATTTGTATGCAGAAGGCTACTTACTTGCAAGCGTAAGTGGCTCCCTCCCAGTGGTGGAGCCAATGGAACCTGGAGGACAGTCGCCTTCCCCTGCCCCTCTTGGGTGGTGGGCAGGGGAAACAAAAAGCTGGGAACATTTCCCTGCATAAATTGTCAACACTGTTGTTATATCATCAAGGAAGATTCTATCAGACATCCCCACACAACAAAGAAGATTTAATTTCACCATTATGCCACATGTGACACACGTAATGTCCAAAAACAGAAAGAGACAAGGAGCTATTTATTGATGTTTTTAGATCATGCTCCTTCGAACCAATTACAGACAATCACTACACAAAAAATCAAAAACGTCCACGTGATTATCCCTGGTGTTGTTTCCTAGGTGTAGACGACTTAGTACATAGACCAAATAAGTACTAAGTCAACAAACAATGATCATCCCACAAATAAATGTTTACAATTTTATTTCATATAAATGACAAATAAATCACTCATACACCAATTTCATACATTTAGATAAAAAATGTGTAAAATTTCATCTGCTTCTAAAACCTTTACAAAAAATTCTAAAATTAAGTACATCACCAATAGTAGAAAGTAGAATATCATTTGTTTTTTTCTAAAAAGACTTTTAACGTGCTACCTCCTTTAACACCCTGCCTATACAAAACTATATGATGTAAGACACCTTTATGAACACCACATTAGTCATACATAAAGAAACACAATGGTCAGTAGCTCATGGGTTCCTTTCTATTTAGGATACCTCATATATATATCTTACCATGATCAGAGTAATATTCATCCCCATTTCGTGCTACCTTGGGTTTTATTCCAACTGAATATGTTAATCTACCGTATTGTTAACAACTCACAATACCATATCTTAACAACCCAACATGTTTTGTTCACCGCAATATTGCTTTACACAACTCTTCTGAACTTCATCAGGGGGACGATATGTACCCTTCCTACATCTATCCTCTTGATAGGGTGACTAAACACTGTTCACAACACAACCCAATGTACTGTAAAATCAGTTTAGCACAACTCTCGACCGTGTACCACAAGTCAACATAGTCTCTTGACCACGGTTCTAGGGGAGAGTCACAACACCTATGTCGGACCACTCAATTTCTCTGGCTCATTGGCGTTTTACCACATGTGTATGTCTACATGCACCCGCATTTTGGTAATCAACGAGTCTCTCGTCGATCCGTTCACTGGTGGTGGCCGTACTATTAACGTACCCAAACGAGTTCCGTATTTGAATCGCTCTCCTTCTGAGTATCAGTACGATCGTAGTTGCTGTCACAGCTCCTACGTAGGCCATGTGCCATATATTATGTTGGACAAACAGGTCGAAAAACAAATAAATGCTGGATGGAACATAAGTGTAATATTTGGACCAGAAATGCAAAATAATTGATATTTAGGCACTTTAATGAACACTGCCATAACATTTCCCAGATGAGATGTGCCATATTGGAACTGCTGTATTCCCTTCCAAGGGGTTGTACCCAGGCAACCTCTGTCAAAAGTAATCCCAAGGAAGAAATAGTCATTCCATTGAAGGAGCATACACCAAGCAAGAAGTAAAGCAGATTTATTGAACCCAAACAGGTGGGAGACATGATTCAGACAGCCCTGTGGAACTGAACTGAATGAAATTAGCTCTTGACGCCGCCCACTAAGGCTGGACATTTTATGCACAAATTACATAATTACCATACAACATTTTTGTTACATTTTCAGGGCAGGTCACATGAGCTGGTTGGTGGAACTACGTAAGACCCCTATAGGAATGTGTACCTTAGGTGACCCAATTGGATAAATCTCTTCTTAGAACAAAATCACATTACCACCCATCGTGATGTCACAAACCTTCCCACACCGCCCGCAGTTACGTGATTGTGGTTATCAGTCAAATACCCTTGTTTGCCATTGGTTGGCACTGCCAAATATACGAATGGACAACGTGCTGCATACTGATTGGCATGGCATCTTCAGAAGGCATGGGGCGAGACATCAGCGAGGACACTTTACAATGTTGCACTCTAGGGACACCAAAACCCCTCTCTGCTGATTGACTCTGTGTTGTGTGCCCCACAACCCCAACCCCATTACTCTATCCCCATCAGCTCCCTTCTCATGCCTTGCTGCCAAGTGTAGTCTGAAAAAACTATACCACACCATGGCTGGATTTTAATTATCTATATTTGATTTCTATTTCTCTGCCAATTCTTCTCAGACACCCAGGTGCCAAGCGATTTAGATGGGGCTGCGTTCTCCTGGGAAACTTCAGCCTTGCAACATTTGTGTGCACTGATTCTGCTGAACGTTCAAAAAATACACACTGCTGTCATAAAAAGCCTTCAGCCCTTTATTATGAGCAGTCTGCAAAAATGTTTTCCAAACTTGGGCCAATACAAAATGGCTTCTCTACTGTTCATATATTGCTCAAACAGCCCCCTACCACGCTACCCCCTGAAATACCCTGCACCTCCATCCCTATGTCCGTCATGCTCACAATACACTAGCTACTCTATCCCTAAGCATGTTTTGCACACCTTGTTGTGTCTTTCCATGCTGTGCCAGAGCCTGTGTCATAAACTATATCTGTGCTACCTGTGCCGCGTTCACTGACGTTACCACTCCCAACTTCACCTACCACATCAATCATTATGTTACCATGTTACTTGCGTAACCGGTACTTGAGTCCCCCCCCCCCCTTGGCAGTGTTGGACCTGGACCATTACAATGGTGGTTTGTTCTCATCTATCCATGTTAGAGCGTGAGCATGCTCATTCCAAATTACTCAACAGCCATCGTTCATCTTTTTTAACACATTTTATATGAACCCTACCAGCCCTTCCACCCTACATTGCAACATTCCCCTCTCCCACCCTTCATCATGGAAAACTGACCCCTGAATGAGCATTAATGGTGTGGTGTGGCACAATGGTATACTGTGCCCTGTGGCATTGGACCACAATAGTCGGCTTTGATTTGTGAACAGTTGTTCCCCCATTCTGGCCCCTTTGCTATATATTCCAATGTTATGTGTTTGATGGCCTCCACGTTCACCGTTTTTTAAATCTTCAGATAATTATCTGCATACACTTCCCCACCATCTATCCAGTGGACGGCAACTGTTTGCCCCTGGAACAGACCCCTTGTCTTGCATAATGTCAGATGTAATATGTGTCAGATGCATCAGGCAGCCCCCCTCATCAACTGATACCTCTTGAAGGAGAAAAAGCTTGGGTGCCACTGTAATATGCGGAATGAGAGAGCACCCTCTCTCACCCCACCGTTCCCATATGGTCATCCCATACATTGCCAGACGCTGTGTCATGTCTGACCTGAATGTCATCTTCGAATAATTCAGAATTAAACACTTCTCTTTTGTTGTACACTCCGTCATTATTATTCCAACTAGAGCTTATTCCAGGCTGAGTGGGCATGGACTTCAAAAATGGTTCCACCAGAAATAGTCAGCTTTCATAAGTGTGTGTGGATCGTAGGGCCATAAATTGCCGTTCAATGGAAGAGCTTTGAGGCAATCTGTCAAATACTGAGGCGCCTCATTGTTCCGACACTTATAGGTGAGAGACAGACGTTTATGCATGACACTGTGTTTTATAGGTAAGCAGTGAAGCTCCTTCCTGGCCTCGGTGACATGATCTCTACTAACCAACCTATGAATAGCCCGAACAGCACAGTTTTGTGTGATTTGAAGCACCTTTATGTTACATTTTGATGTTCCTAACAGCAGATTGTTACAATAGTCAAGGCGTGAGTTAACCAGTGAAGTAGCCTGTAGAGCTTTGTTGCCGAGTGATAAATAAGGGTGGATGTAATTGAGAGGTTCGGTAATATAACCTCAGGATGCCCAAATATGAGCTACCAAAGGCTTCATGGTAACCTCAGCATCAAGAATAACACCCTACGTCTTAACACTCTTGGGTACTCTGATGTTACTGCCTAAAATTGAGAAACTCTCGTATTCTGTGTCCCGTTTTTTGAGTTTAGGTGCAGAACCAAGAATCAGTAGCTCGGTTTTGTCAGTGTTCAGGGCCAAAGAGTTTGTAGCCATCCATTCCTGGATGGACTCATAGATTGAGTTGATGGCATGAGAGTCCTGAGAGTAGCAACTGGACAATTCCAATAGGACCTCAGTGTCGTCTGCATAGTTAGTATAGTGGACAACAAGGTCATCCAGGAGGCTAAGAAAGGGTATAGTATAGATGTTAAATAAGGTGGGAGAAATGCAAGACACTTGAGGAACCCCACAGATAACATTTGCTGAGGCAGAGCTTGCCTTATCCATTGCTACACTGTCATTCCTAGGGCCCAGGAAGGATGATATCCAGAATGGGGCAGAACTGCAGCAATGTGCCTGATCCACTAACCTGGCCACCAGCAATGAGTGATCGACCAGGTCGAAGGCAGCAGAGAGGTTAAGCAACATGAGAAAAACTAATTGGCCTTTGTGCCTGGCTCTGAAGCCTGATTGGCGTGGATTGAGAATTTTATTACTTTTGATGAACTCTTGAAGTTGGATATAGGCCACACTGTCCAAAATCTTCAATAGGCGATCTTCTTACAGATCTCGTTCTCAGTGCACTTTTTGAACTAAAAAAGGATGGCTTGTTGTTTATTTTGTGGATCTGCAACATTAGACGGGAGAGGGACACTCTTCCTGGTGTTAATACGCAGATTTTGCTGGGCTGCAATGGTTTGTACATGGCCAGCGATTTTCAAATTAAATTTGTTATGAATTTTTTGACACCATGCAGAGTCTTTGTTAAGTACTGTTTTACTTGCAGCTTTACCCTCAAACTCTTGGAGGATTGCAAAAGGTTCCCTAGAGCTAGACTTAGAAGATGCAATCCTATTATTGAGGCTAAATGATGTTGCCCCAATGATAGCAAGTTTGAGATTTTTTACTGTTTGTTTATACAGTAAGAGAGAGTGAGGGGAAAGGGTTCCACCAATCTCTTTCAGCATTTCTTTTCATACGTCGAAGTGACAGGATAGATTCATTAAACCAAGATTTCTTATTTTAGTCAGCTCTCACTAGTTTACGTTTTGTAGGTGCAAGAACTTCAATAGAACTGTTGATGGTTGAAATGAGGTGACATGCAAGGTCATCAGAGTTGTCAAAGGATTCCAAAGGGGAGAGCCAAGCTCCAAGTTCGGCTGATAACTTTTGTGGGGTGAGGTTTTTAATATTTCTGATCATTTTAAACTGTTTTGGTCCAGGGTGGTGTTTCAAAGACAATGGTGGCTGAAGGAGGGAAATATTCACAATGGAGTGATCAGACCCGGGACATTGTCTTACTAGGGTATTTGTGAACTAAATGTGTTGTGTCAGAGCCCAATCAAGTATATGTCCCTCGCTATGGATGGGAGCAGTGACCCCTTGTGAGAATCCTATGGTGTTTGCTTTCGAGAGAAGGGAGACTGCTTGCTTGTTCTGAGGATTGTTCGCCAGAGATTAAAATGTCCTGATATAATGATTGAGGAATTGACTTTGGTAATACCATTGAGTAGACTGATGATCTGTTCCTCAACAAAGGGTGTATCTCTTGGATTGTTGGTACATTACCAAAATAGTGAGAGAACAGTTTTCATTAATTCAAAAAGTTTATAATAAATAATTGCTACTCCTCCCCGTTTGCGATCTAAGCGATCAGCAGGACGAACTGAAAATCGGCCAGAACAGTCAGGGTGGCACCAGTGGGTGTAGCATTGCTCAACCAAGACTCTGTTATTGCTAGAAGATCAGGCATGGTCTCAGTAAGCAAGTCATGAATTTCTATGCTGTGCTGCAATAACGAGCATGTGTTGAGTAGGGAAAAGCTGAGAGAACAACCCTGAAGGTGTGAACTATGGTCCAATTTAGGGAGGTTCAATGTTGTAGGAACGCAGGCAGGTATGAAAGGTCCCTGTGACATCTGCGGGAAGTTCAGCTATCTCTTGAGTATCTGGAATTATTTGGACCGGATCGGGAGAGATTGTTCCTGAAATATAGCCTATTGTCTGGGAAGATATGGAATCCATGAGGGCTATCTCAGAAGTCTCAATAATGCGGTTTACCTACATCCAATGTTTTTTCCTGAGTGGGCAATGGTACCCACTCTTCTGACGTTAGCGAAGAGTTTCAGGTTCCTAACAAATTATTAACACATCTATTGCTCTGGGGTCGGTCTTCTGTAAGTGTTAAAGGGGGTCAATATTTGGCCAGAATGTCTGCCCGCTTCTGCTTATAGGAGGCTGGGATGTAATTTGTGGAGGAGGTGGCCGATATTCGTAGCTCATCAATGAAATGGCGAATGGAATGCATGACAAGTAAAATGAGCACAATGGCAGGAAATACCTGATAACGTGCAGTGAGGCAGACTTGCCAAGCGGCCTGCTGGTGCTCGCTGGGTGCAAACGGGCAACAACCGACCTCTCCAAATGTGCCAGCGCTAACGCGCCGCAGACATGATGAAGAGCGCTGGAGTCACCAGGAACTGTAGTTTAATTGAACTACAAGTTCACAAGCCAGTGAGTGCAATGAAGTGAGCTAGAACTCGATGTGGCAGGGCACAGGACAGAGGGCAGAGTGAGGCATTATCACCACAACAGACATTATAAGTCTGACTAAGCCCTCAAATGAAGAGCAAAATGAAAATGTTGCTTACGGCACAATACAGGAACAAGAGAGTGCAGTCCTTACTCATTGGAATGAGGTTATGCCAAAACAATCTAGCATTCAATAAAGGTGTTAACGCATGCTAAGGTTTCAAAATCAAAGTCGCATATGTACATACATATCAGCGTAGTTATTATGCAAATGTCAAAAGGGCCCCTCCAGGCGTGGCAATGTTGCTTTTACAGTTTTGAGTGTGTGTCCTCCTGTGATATGACTGCTGGCATGTCCCACAGTTGTTTGCAAATTCAGTTACCAGTTCCTGTAGATCTGGCACAAACAATTGTTCATTAATCTCTGCAGAAACATGCTCTTTTGAGACATGTGCTGGGTAATGCAGCTAAGGTTTGGAGGAAGTCAGTGGGTGGATGTCCTCCAACTGACTTCAACTTAATGGCAGTAAACCAGAAGTAGCACTGTTTGGGCCCAAATGTCTTCTTGATCTGAGAAGGTGTCCTTGTCCACCCTATTTCCTCAGCTTAGACTTACTGTTTGCCTCCAAAATTAAAAATCTAGGCTGAATTTGACAGGAACATTTTGGTAAGTGAAGCTCAGGTAAGTGCTAAGGTACAGTCAGTGTTTTATACTTTGTGCCTCCTGCGACATGCTCTTCCTTTTGATCCTGCAGTGTACCATGGTGGTCAGAGCTCTGGTACTTGACTACTGCTACGGCCTTCTTGCTGGTATTCCATCCACACAAGTTTAACATCTACAAAGAGAGCAGAATGCTGCAGTGAGAATTATATTTAGAGCAGGGAAGTCTGCTTTTATCTCATGCTGGTGGCAATCCCTACACTGCCTCGCTGTAAAGGGCAGAATTGATTTCAAAGCCCTGTGCTTAATATTTAAATGTATAAACAACTTGGCTCCACCATTCTTGTCCAATAAAATTGTAGCTATCAACCGGCTGCAGTCAATTGACAAATTGTTGCTGGCAATCCCCCTCTCTAATTGTGTCTCCAGGATGATAGAAGATTTGGAGTGCATGGGCCCATGGGGTACTTGGAGTGCAAGTCTCCCAATGGAGATTTGTGCCCCGAAATCTCTCCTTCAGTTCCGTAAGGCGCTAAAAATCCACATGTTCAAGCAATGGATGGGTGCTAATGTATTTCTTTGGGCTGGTTAATCTGATTGTATCGATTGCCTTTAATGTAAGTTACCCCCCCCCCCAGTGTTTGGATTTAGTTTTCAATCTGCAACTGGATATGATTTAGTTAAGGTATCAAATCAAATTATTGGATTCCCTGCACTGTTCTGCCTCCACACCAAGTCTGCAGGTGACAGTGAGCAGACCCTCTTTTTCCAAAACTCCTGCTCTTGTTGGGGTGCACCCCTTGTAACTCTATCACTTGAACAATGGGTAATGCGGTGAATGGCTCCACAAGTGTGGAGTGCTGCCTTTGCAGTAATTCCATTAAGGGTGTTTGATTCTTTTTAAAGTGCATGAACAGCGTTTTAAGCAATGGCAAATATTCTGGTTCTTTTGCTGCAGTGTTGGGCCTATCATTGCCTCTTGATATTAAACCTGTGCCGTTTGTATGGGTGGTGCATTTTATTACTGGTAGTTCTACTGGGAGGTGTAGTACATCCATTATTCGGGACAATAATTTGCATGTTGCACTGGGGAGCCATTGCTGCTCCAAAACTCCCTTCTTTTCTATCGGGCCAATCCAGACTGCACTGTGGATGTGACATAGGTGGAATCTGAGAATATGTTGACAGAATGTCCTTCTGATATGTCTATGGCCATTACAAAAGCTGTCAACTCAGCCACCTTTGCTGAACAGTGCAGCAGCAACCAAAGTGGATTTAGTACAAGTGAAAACTCTGCTTCCACTGTGCTGTTCAAGGGGCGGAGACCTTGAATGAATCTCCACCACCCGCCTTTCAATTTCTTGACAGGGAAAATTGCCATATTGCATGGGAATTCTGATGTTTTTATTATTCCCTGTTGCCATAATCCAAGGAGTGTGCCATATATGCCCTTGTCTGCTTCTTGTGCTAGTGGGTATTGTTTAAACCTGGGCAACAGTGCCCCATCTTTTAATTTTATGCAGAGCACACCCAGGTCCCTTCAGCAACCCTACATCATGGGGCCCACTGGTCCATCGTACCTCTGGTAGCTTTGTAAAATCATCTTGTATGTGAGCTGATACCATACCTTTCTGTGTGCCTATTGTGAGTGGTGAGTCATCTGTGATAGGGGGAACCATTACAACAGCCCCAGAAAATCCCTGTGTGTCCATTACTTTGTCTGACACGAGAAAGAAACCCTCCGTAATGCAGGATTTGGTGGCTCCCATGTTGACCAAAAATGAGAAATCTTTTTGTCCAATCTTCACTGCTACCACAGGTTCCTCTTTGGGGTCTTCAGTTTCCAAAAGGATTGGGCACACTGTGGGCTGGCCTATTGGCATTGTGGCCTTGTCCTGGAAATGGGAACAGATTACCTCCATGTACGGTCACTCCAGTGTGGTGTGGTACTGTGTTTTGAGCCAACAATTTGCTATCCCATGTGTATATATTTCTGCTTGAGCCTGTAAGGTGTTCTGTGATATTGTCACCTGCTGCTGGGTGTTTGTGGTGTCTGGGCAACTACAGGCCCTGCAGATTGAATTGTCTCTGTGAGGGGCCCTGCAGCTGCTGCAATGGCATCTGTGCTTGCAGTGGCTGCATTGGTTGTTGTATGGGTGGCATCTGTGGCTGCATTAGTTGAACATATACCTGTGGCCCCCCTTGTCCATACTGCTGATGTTGTCCATGTGGGCACATTTGTGAAAAGTGTCCCTGTTGTGTATACACAAAACATGCTCCTCCAAATCTGGACAACGATCCTCCATATCCATACCCCTTCCCTTCCCTGTGAGTACCCACTGCCCTGTTGATAAAATCCCATCTGCAGGCAATACCCCCCTTGCTGATAGTAACCTTGTGGCTGATACGCCCCTTGTTGGAAATACCCTCCCTGCTGCTGGAACCCTCCCCCTTGCTGAGGGTGCACTTCTCTTTGTGGCACACCCCCTGCCGGAACCCCCCCCCTTCTTACCCTGGAACAATGTATGTGAATACAGCCCCTTCAATGGACATTATTGCTTGTTGCTTTTGCACCAATTTCGCCTCTGCCTTGACTGCATTATCTGCCAAGTCTTTCTCTCTTTTCTGTTTCCTCTTACAAAAGTATACTATATTGGTCTATATCTCTGGCCACACCTTCACCACAATCCCAACCACCTTTTCTAAGGATGTTTGCACATCCGTGGGGAGCCCCCTGAGTAATTTGTGGTACTATATAGGTTTGTTCACGTCCCATGATTGTCGCGTCTCTAATGTCCACATGTCCACATCTCTTTTATCTGTTTGTGTTCTGTGGGGTATTCGTCGAGTCTCATTTAGCATGCAGAAAATGACCTGCATGTCTGATGTGTCTGTGTACATAGTACTCAATAATTTCCACACAGGCAGTTATTAAAGGCTCACTGTTATGTATGTTTCTACTCAGTTTCACTCCAGCATATCCTGCTTGTTCCCATATTTTGTTTCCCTGCTCACCCAATAAGGCTGCAAATAGGCTCTTTATATCCCTGCTGTCTCATATTTGAGAATATATATACATTTGCCTCCCCCCGCTGCGCAGAATGGCAAGCTATACATCAAATTGTCTCTGTCCATGCTTTGCTCTGGTATATATTGTGCCCCTCCCCAGCCCTTCTGTAGCTGGGGCAACTGGCTCTGTGATGCTGGGGTGGCCCGCCCTTTGCTGAACTGGCTACTGACATTCTTTCTGTCCTATTTCTGAGGATCTGGGAACAATCCCTGCTGGTCTTCCATTCTTTCACTGTCTCTCCTTTTCTCTCTCTCTCGTTCTCTCCTCTTTCACCTCTCCTCCTCCCTTTCCTTTTCCCTGTCCTTGTCCGATTCCCCATCTTCCCACGTCCTCGCTTTCTCACTCCCTGCTCCTACTTTTTAGTCAGTGTCCTCAGGGTCCACTTCGGACCCTGTGGATACATCTTCTTCCTCTTCCGGGGTCCTTTTAATTAATTAAACATTATTTTTCCAGATGTCCAGCCTCCTGGTGTCCCTGCCGACCCTTGCTCCTCCGTCTGTCACACTGCCTTCTCTATCTCATCCTCTGCTGACTGAACATGGTTTCTAACTACCGCTGGCCACTTTATTCTATGTCAGCTAAGTACTTCTTGTTACTTGCTCCTGTTCTCTCAGTAGAAGCGGTTCTAGCCTCTGGCTTTCCTTTCCCTAGTTCTGTCTCATCACTAGGTGGGGACACCTGTCGCGGGTTCATGTACCCCGCTGCAGGCTTCAGCATACGGTACAGCCCATAGAGAGGGTGCGGTGCAGTGGGCAGCACTGCTGTGGCACTACCTTTCCCCACCTCCTTTGTTGGTTCTACTTTTTCTCTTCATACAGTTTCCAAAAGCCTAAATAGTTTTGCCTACTCTTCAATTTGGCGCCTTTATATGTCGCCAATAAATATGAGAATATATTTTCTATAATATCCTTAGCGAACATTCCTTCTCTTGGGCACTCTCGAAAACACTGCCCTGCTGGGAACCACACCTTTGGAAATGGTATTTTAATATTTTATCTCGATATTGATGCAATTTAATACAAAGAGTGCATCCATGATCCCAATTAACCCCATCTTTCCCCCATTTGTTCACTCTGACTTTACCACTCCTTCTCTAGTGCAGTTTGGTTATATGTTCTTACATCGACGTATTTTTTTTTTGCTGAGGTTTTTGCCAAAAATGTCTGGATGAAAGAAAACTAAAAACGGAATAACCATCCTTTCACTATTTTCTAGTACCTATTCCCCACACATTTTTCCCCTTATATCCCCTTACCTACACACCCACACCCCATATCTTTCAATTCGTTTTTTGGGCCAAACCTTTACGGCAAAAAACTCAGTGAAAAAAAGCCTGCCTATGTATCAACGTCATACCTGCAATTTAGCTTCCCTGCCAATTTACAAAAAAAGTGCCAATCAAAATTGCTTCACTTGTAAAAGTCTCCAAATTATTAACAACTAATAAACATTACACCCAACCATATATATTCAATCAACTCCCAACTCCTCACAAACACACACTACACATCCCACTCACCTCATACCCACTCCATCTCTCCCCACATCCATACCTTCAACCCCAACCTCAATTACACAAAACAAAACTCACTGGCCCTCTCCACAGGCCCGCACAATTATTGCAAAGAAAAACGTAATGGCCCTCCCCACAGGCCCACACAATTCTATCTACCCACTAATCTATCTTTTTATACAATTACCTGGCCGCTCCTCGTCGGGCCAACAAACTATTGAAACAGTCACATACGCACTACTATTTACAACACACCTTTGTGCCAGCCCTTCAACCTCGACTAACACAATATACCACAATATTTCTAATCTACTGCATGTGCTCCTCAACAATAATCAGCGCTCACCTCAATAATCTCTTCTCTCAATCTCCATAATAAAAAGAAAATATGGCACAGCTATACAACCGCCTGCACTACGCACCACTCCATCTAATGGAAGTCTGCCACCATCTTTGCAATCATCTATTCTACTATAGATATGCCCACCAGACACCCTTTCCCTATTGTAGGGGTGGAATTAACATCTGCGACTACTATGGCCGATCATCCTACCCCCTGTAGGATGCGTCATATACACCATAAAAAAAACTGCTGCATGCGCGCATGTGCACATGCACAGCACTGTGTGTTCATGCAAGGGTACACTCAGGTGCTCTAGAAATCTGTGAGTCCTCTCAATGCTGAGTCTTGCCCCATGGCCTGCACTTCCCTATGAGCACGGGCGGTGCTCGGAACCAGGTACACCTTTGCGACTGTCTGAAGCCCGCCTGCCCTGCGCCCCCAGAAGTGCAGCAAGAATACCTTCAGCTCGCTGATTGAACTAAGGATCTTGCTGGGGCCTCCACAATGTACCCAGGGGACCTCCATCAATAGTAATCCCAAGAAAGAAAAAGTAATCCAAAAATGGAACGTATACCAAGCAAGAGGAAACACAGATTTATTGGACCCAAACAGGTGGGGGACATGGTTCAGACATCCCTGTGGAACTGAACTCAATTAAATGAGCTCTCGATGCCGCCCACTTGGGCTGGACATTGTATAAACAAATTACAAAATTACCATACAACATTTAATTATATTTTCAGTGCAGGTCACAGGCGCTAATTGATCGAACTACGTCAGACCCCTATAGGAATGTGTACCTTAAGGGACCCTTATTGGATAAACCACTACTTTGAACAAAATCACATTAACACCCCTTGTGACATCATGAACTTTCACCCACCACCCTGCAACGATGTGATTGTGCTGATCGCTCAAAACACGTGTTTGCCATTGGTTGGCAATGCCCAATATGCAAATTGATAACCTGCTGCATTCTGATTGGACATGGCATCTTGAGATGGCATGGGGTGAGACCTACTCACCGAGTCTGACCAATGATGTGCCCCACGGACATCAGCAAGGACACTTCACAAAGTTGCACCCTAGGGACACTGAAACCCCTCTCTGCTGAAAGGCTCCCTGTCACGTGCCCCACAACCCCTATTTCATACTCTGTGCCCCTCTGCTCCCTTCTCACGCCTTGCCGGCAAGTGAATTCTGAAAGAACTACACCAAACCGTGGCTGGATTTTTGTCAACTGTATTTGATTTCAAGTTCTCTGCCATTTCTTCTCAGACACCCAGGTGCCCAGCTCAGTGGCCTCGAATATATCTCCTAGAGCGATTTCCATGGGACTGTGTTCTCCTGGAAGCTTCAGTCTTGCAACATTTCTGTGTGTTTCTGATGAATGTTCAAAAAATACAAACTGCTGTCACAAAAAGCCTGCAGCCCTTTAATATGAGCTGTCTGCAAAACTGCTTCCCTAACTTGCGCCTACACAAAAATGGCTTCTGTATTGTTCACAAATTGCTCAAACAGCCCCCTAACATGCTATCCCCTAAAACACTTTGCACCCACCGTAAGCTTGCACTACATCTGCTACCCTATCGCTGAGCAGTGTGCGCACACCTTTCTGTGTCTTTCTGCAATACGTCCAGCGCCTGTTTTTTAACAAACTATATCTCTGCTACCTGCGTCACGTTCACTGATGTCACCACTCCTGCCATCACCTACCATGTTACTCATTACATTACCATGTTACCTGCATAACTGGTATGAGTGCCCCCCTTGGCAGCTTTGTACCTGGACCCTTACAACAAGCTGTTAATATCCACATAAGGCAGAAACAGAGAGAACTATTTTGGATACACCAATTGGGCTTGTTAAACCCTTTTGGAATGAATGAGGATTTTTATCTCGATCCATTCTTATAGTAAGATTCACTGTCATGATCAAAGTGTCATGATAAATACTGTGGTGAATATTGAAACACTTGATGTTCTGAATTGTCTAATTTTGAAGATGCAATGTTGAATGTTAGAAAACACATCCTAATTAAATGGCATGGCATCCTTTGTTTCTAATTAAATGGACTAGAATCTGTAATTCCATGTGTCAATATAAGTGACAGGATATCATTTTTTTGTTATATTCCTGAAGTGAACAAACATTTGATTTGCATTGCTTACCATGTTTAACTATGCTTAAACAACAAAAGAAAACTATTTTGATATGGTATGTATCATCTACTCATTGAGTAGATTAGGATTTCTCTGATTAGCCATCTAAGTTACTTGCTAGACTTGGATAGTATATTGTAACACAACCATGTTGTTATTTTCTACCTGGTGTTCCCATAAGAGTGATAATACATTTGCATTTATTTTGCCATTGGTATTGTACCACCTGTTAAGTATTGGAAATAATTATGGGTTTGGTCATGTATGCTGAATACCATATTACAAAGGACGATTATGCCTGAAATCAGCATCACAGCAATGTAATAATGACCTTTACAATCATGATACATTATTTAACCAAAGTGGTGGTGACTAACCTGATGCACGCAGTGACATCAGCACGTCGTTGCGTCACTCATGCCATCATAAAGATGGGCATTATTTTGCCATGTTGGCTATTGTGCGGTGTCCATTACTTGCCATTTCTTGCTAGAGTGGACCTTGATACTTTTCCTCTGCAGGTAAAGTTGTTCTTAGAATGTACAATCACCCACCATTTTTTACAATATGACATTATATGACTCCTACAGACCTTGGTTTTAAGCTATATAGCATACATTCATTTTTCAGGCGAATTTTATGACATTTCCAGTTTTTTTCTTGAAAGGGAACCCGCTACAGTATTGAGTAAGGGAGGATTACTCTATGTTTTTCAAATTGAATAATGTTAAATATATTTATCTGCCAACAAAGTAATGACAGATTCCCTCTCTATTCAGGGAGTTGGAATATGACACTCATTTAGAGTATTTGCTCCAACAACTTTGAAAAGTAGGACATTTTTTTTAATCCTTCTCTGCATTCCGTATTGGGTATATTTATTTGAAATGCTTTCATTAAATCATACTTCTTGTCAGGAGATTGGCCCCTTTCTGAACACCTTGTGGACTCCTTCAATTGGGCTGCTGTAAGCGTTTTATGAGTAGATATAGAGACTTCTTACTCTGTATCTTTATCAGGTAAATGACTAATAGCCTTCCTGTTGGTTATGTAACATTGAGAAATTATGAAAAAGAATTTCTGATGGCTCTCCATCTTCGTTAATTTTACAGATTTTAATTGATTTGCTCCTGAAGAAGTGATGAATGTCCTGAAACGCGTTGAGCTGGATACCTTCATGAATAAAATATTTCCTGAAAGAAGAAACCAAGGCTTGAACTTATTTCTTTAAGTAAGTCAGTGGATACAATTAATAGAATATTTTGTGTTGAATTAAAGAAACCACTTAATTAAAAGGGCAGGTGATCGGGATTAATTATAATTAAGGGCAGAGAGGTTGGGATACATTATATTAATGAAACAATTCACTTTATGAAAATTCGGGTTTGTATTAATAATATTAAATTAAGAATTGATGACATGAGAGCGGTTTATATATTAATGTATACATTATTTTTGAATCAAATTATAATGACAAAAAAACCCACATTTTTATTATTTTTATTTGGGGGTTCCCACTCAACACCCTGTTTCTTGTTTGTTGTAAACCCAACAAGACCCCCTCCCCAATGCTATTATCCCCTTTCGCATCCCCACATATATATATCATTAAAACATCCAGTATTTTTTTGTTATTATAATTTCGTTATAATTTCATTTGATATTTTTATTGCATTATAACCACTGTATACCGCTTTAATTGGCTGTCTTATTGTATAAGTTATCCAGTCAGTGGTAGGGCTTAGAAAAAAACAACCAACAGGATGTTGGTTTCTACGTTCAGTTTCCTTTTAAACCCAGAGAAGGGGCTCTACTGTCACAACTGGGTATCCGTTCTAGCGGGCTACCATGGGAGTTTATCGAAAGCAGGGAATCCAGGGGCATGAGGACCAGCTTTTCACCCTGGGGAACATCATGGTGCTCAGGTATTGCTTTATTTCTTTATTTACTGAGCATTTATATGTCGTCTGATCAAAAGTGTTTCCAGATGCCACAAGACAATGGTGGGGGGGGGGGTAACAGGTGAGAAAATAACAGTAACGGTCCTACTAAGCCTTGTGACATTCGGATTGTGCAAGTGCAAAACAGGAAGTGTAGGGAGAGGGAAGAAGTAGAAGTGCACGGGTGGGGGAAGGGGTTGGGCAAGTGATAATGGAGGCAAAGGCGGGCAAGTGCTCAGGGAAGAGGGAAGGGAGCTAACTATTCTTAGGGAGGAGAGTGGCCAAGTCTGTAGGCTAGTTGGGGAAGGGGGCTTTGGGTCAAGTGCTGTTGAGGGGTGAGGGAGAGACTAGTTGAGGGAGGGCCTGGCCCCATAAGGCTTATGAGTGATCCAGGCAACCAAACTTAGAGACAGGAGGATCTACCAGGGGAGGGGAAGTGGGAATTAGGAGGAGAAAAGGAAGATGTTGACAAGCCTCCGGAACCTAAGGAAATCCGGCTCAAGACGGAGAAGGGCAGGAAAGCCATTCCAGAGGGAGGCTCCAACTGAAGAGATAAATCTACCCCTCACTCTTTTCTTACAGAAGCGTCTGACTTGCAGAGAGCTAGAACTGGAAGAAAGATGAATTCTGGCAGGGAGGAATTTAGGGAGAGAGAGTTGGATGTAGTGTGGTTCCAGGCCCCAGAAAGCCTTGTGGATGATGCATAGGGTCTTGAATTTGATCATTGCAGCCACAGGGAGCCAGTGGATAGTTTTTAGGGCTGGATAGATGCAGTCCCTGGGCTGGAGGCCAAGAATAAGTCTTGCAGCCCTAGTCTAGATTTGTTGAAGAGGAAAGAAGCAGATTAAGTTGCAGTAATTAAGCCTAGAGAGGACCAGAGCTCTGGAGACATTGAGTTTATGGGGAAGGTGAGGAAAGGGAGGATGCCTCTGAGGAGGTGAAGCTGAAAGTGAGATTTCTTGACAAGGTCAGCGTTGTGAGGTGAGAAGGAGAGAGAGGAGTCGAGCATGACGGCCAGGTTTTTTGCCTCACAAGAGGGTGATGGTAGGGGGCGCAAGGAGGGCTGGCAGAGACTAGGGGGGGGAAGGATGGGCCAGGAGTCCCAATGAGAAGGATCTTAGTCTTACTGGCATTAAGGCAGAGATTTTTAGAAGCACACCATGCCTGAATGGCAGTAAGGCAGTCGTGAATGAGAGAGGAGGGAAGCTTAAAGGAGAGCTGTGGGCATGTAGGTTCAGGCAGGGCTGCTGAGACAAGCACTGGGGCTGCCATTTCATTGGGCAAAGGTGTGAGTGACATTTGCGGCTTTGCATGTGGCCAGGGCTTATTAGATCATAGGACTATATTTTAAGGGCAGGCAGAGGACTTCAGTTCTGTTGCATGTCAACATGTTTGTCGACTTTTCAGTTTGTTCTCTTTTAATGATAGGCATGGTTGGGGAAAATGTTCATGCATTGCTGTGCAATCACGGCTGGATCATGGATTCGGGCCTCCTGATGTCATTGGCTGGCTCTTAGTGGGAATGTGGCTGGGGAGTGGATTGAGGTGTAGTGCAGCTTTCGCATTCCCAGGTAATTCCAGTTCCTCACCAGTGGTTTTCTGTTCTCCCTTTGCTGACTTTTTCCCAGACTTATTTATTTATTTATTTTGGATTTATAAAGCGCCCAGTGGCCCGTAGGCATTGTGGCGCTGTTACAGAATATTCACTTAAAAGACAGTATACAGGTTATAGCATTTCATGTGCAATAGTAAAGGTTAACATGACATAGCTGGTGGTGTTCCAAGGTTACAAAGGAACAAATTGGTTGCAGGCAGTACATTAGCAGCTGTTCTAATTAAATAACTTTGTTTTAACCATTTTCCTGAATATTGTAAGGGATTCTTCCTTTCTTAGGCTGAGTGGGAGCATGTTCCAGGCTTTTGGGGCTAGGACTTCGAAGCTGGTGCCGCCAGCTTTCGCTCTGTTGAAGGTTGGGACTGAGAGTAGGTGAGCGTATTGGGCACGTTTTGGTCTATGGGCCGGGGCCTGGAGAAATCTGTTTGCAAGGTATGGCGGGGCTGTCTGGGCAAGGCATTTGTGCGTGATAGTGAGGGCCTCAAATGTTATGCGTTCTTTGATGGGGAGCCAGTGGGCGTTTTTCCTTGCCTGGGGGATGTGCTCTCTCTTCGGGATGTTCAGGGCAGCTCTAATGGCATTGTTTTGTGCAATTTGTAATCTGTTTATGTTATTTGCAGATATGCCTAGGAGTAGGATGTTGCAATAGTCAAGTTTTGCGCCAATTGTGGCTCTAGCAATGTTAACGCAGTTTTTGGGTGATAGGTGGGGTTTTACTGCATTTATGATTTTAGTAGTGAGTGCGGCTGATGATGAGATGGCACTGACTTGTCTGTCCATTGATATGGTGGAGTCCAAGTAAACGCAGAGAGTTTTCACTGCGCTGGAGGCTGTGATAGTTGAATTTTCGATATTGAAGGAATTGTATTTGTTGTCTAGTTTTTTTAGGGATTCTTTTGGGCCTACCAGTAGGGTTTCTGTCTTTTCCCCATTTAAGCAGAGACCATTTGCTGCCATCCAAGCCTGGATGTGTGCATGTGTCTTCTGTAGGGTGTTGAGGTCTTGTTTGTAGTTTCCTGTTAGTGGGAGAAAAATTTGAGTGTCATCGGCATATTAGTAAAAGCTATGCCGAATTCTTCTAGGTCACTGAACAGGGGAAGGGTGAATAAGTTGTAGAGAGTGGGGGAGGTACATGAACCTTGTGGTACTCCGCATTCAATGGGGGCTGGAGAGGCTGAGGCCTGGTCAGAGAAGACCCTCATGGCTCGGCCCTCCAAGAAGGAGGTGATCCACGCGGTGGCTTCTTGTGAGAAGTGAGCAGTGTCTGTGAAATGTTTGCACAGGATCTTGTGGTCAACCAGGTCAAAGGCTGCCAATAGATCTAAGAGTAGTAGGAGTGAGGTTTTGCCTTTGTCCATGGCTTCAAGTAGTTGATTCTTAAGGTCTAGTAGGGCTGATTCTGTGCCATGACGTGGGCGGAAGCCAGATTGTCTTTTGCCTGGAATGTTACGAGTTTCCAGGTGGGACTGGATCTGTAGGGAGGTGGCCTTGTCAAGAATTCTCAGCAGGAATGGCACAGTGATTGGTTGGTAGTTGTTGGGGAGTCAGGGTCAAGGGTAGGTTTCTTTAGTAGTGGTCATACCCAGGCTTCCTTAAGGGCAAGTGGGAAAGTTCTATTGGCGAAGGAGGCATTGATAAATGTGGTGATAAACGGGGCTAGGGCTGTCGCACAATCTTTGACTAGATTGGCCGGGCATATATCTCCTTTGATAGTGATGGTTTGGTGCGCTTCATGATTGTTAGGACTTCAGGGATGGTGACTTCTCTGAATGCAAAAGGAGTGGGTTTGTATGTGCCAATAGGGGTGTCTGGGACTAGTGGGGTAGTTGGCGGCTTAGGTGGTGATGGTGTAGTTTTGGGCAATTTGTCAAACTGGGATTTAATTTTGAGCTGAAGAGTTTTGATTTTGTTTAACATGGCGTGCTGGATGTTGTTACGCCATATTTTGTATTTCTCAGTGGGTTGTGTGGAGGTTGGGGGGATTGTAAGCTCGTTATAGATGGCGAATAGCTCTTTAGAATGGGAGTTTGTTTTTTCGATTCTGGAGTTGTAGGTGGCAGCTTTGGCTTTAGAGATGGCCAACTTGTATTGTTTAGCTACTGTGAGGTAGGTACTTCTTGTGGTAGTGGAGGGGTTGGTCTGCCATTCGGTGAATGCTAAATTTTTGCGGTTCGGGCGTCTTGGAGTTCCTGTGTGAACCATGAGTTGGCATGAAGAATATGTTTGGCTTTTTTCATTTCCAGTGGCGCTAAAGAATTTAGAACCTCTTTAAGGGTGGCGTTTTATATATCTACCAGTTCTATGGGGTTGCTAGATGTCGGATGGGCAAGCAATGAGGCTTCAAGATGGGGAAGGATTCTTTCTGCAGTGAGTAATTTCTTATATCTAGTTAGAGTGGCTGGGGCAGATGGGTTGGGGTTCCCACCTGTTTTTGAAGGTATGAAGAAGTGCAGTAGGTGATGGTCAGTCCATGGCCGTGGTGTGTTAGAGTTAATGTCGACCGCACAGTTGTGATCTGCGACCCAATCTAGTATGCGACCTTTGGTGTGGGTCGGGTCATTGATTAGTTGCGTGAATCCTAGGTCTTGGATTGCTTTGGTGGATGCTTTGCCTTTCTTGTCTTTGGGGACTTTGAAGCCCAGGTTGAGGTCATCTAGAAGAATGGCTCTAGTGTTGGTTTTGAGGTTGTCCCGTAGGATATGGGTGAGGTTTGATTGGAAGTTGAGAGTTGGACCTGGGGGCCGGTAAACAGTGTGCAGTGTTATGGTGTCATTTGGCGTAGGAGATATTTTTACTGACAGCATGTCAAAGTTGTCAGCCTCAGGGGTTTTTAATTGCCTGGCCTTTAGGGTCTCCCTGAGAATTAAGGCTACCCCTCCTCCTTTGTTGGAGGCTCTGTCTTGGCAAAGGATGATGTAGCCTGGTGGTAAGGTTTGGCAGATGCTGGGCCAGAGGCTTCATGTAGCCAGGTCTCATCTTAGACTAAGATGTCTAGGTTTAGATCAGTAATGGGGTTGTGAATCTCTATGGCATGTGATGGTAGGGAGCGTGCATTGATGAGTGCACAGTGAAGTTGTGATTTTTCTTTGTTTTCTGGATTGGATTTTGTCGAAATGCACGTGGGAGTGACAGATTTTCTCTGAGTTATTGGCATAGGGTTGGCTGTCGGTGCTGTCAGGTGGCCAGGTGGCGTGGCTAGATATATTCTAGGTTTGGCTATGCGGAAGGCAGAACAGGAACCTAGTCTTTGGTTTCTCTGGTGGAGAGGTGGGGGATGAGAGTTAGTCTGTGTATTGTAGTGTGGGATAGGTGTGGTAGGGGCGCTGTTCAGCGTAGGAGCAGTGTAGATAGGTGCTAGTAATGGCGCAGGTATGCTTGTGAGTAATGCTGGAAGGAATGCTGTAGGTGGTAGGTTGTGGGAGTGTGAGGGACATGTTTGCGGGGAGTGCTCTTGAGTGAAGCCAATTGGGTGGCTTGAGTATGCAGGCACGGCAGGTGGGGCTATTTCAGTATACAATATTCGGCAAGCACAATGCAATATAATTGTAGTGGGGCAGGCACAATGCAGTACAATATAGTTGGCCCTCAGAGGCAGGCACAATGCAGTACAATATAGTTGGCCCTCAGAGGCAGGCACAATGCAGTACAATATAGTTGGCCCTCAGAGGCAGGCACAATGCAGTACAATATAGTTGGCCCTCAGAGACAAGCACAATGCAGTACAATATAGTTGGCCCTCAGAGGCAGGCACAATGCAGTACAATATAGTTGGCCCTCAGAGGCAGGCACAATGCAGTACAATATAGTTGCCACTCAGAGGCAGGCACAATGCAGTACAATATAGTTGGCCTTCAGAGACAGGCACAATGCAGTACAATGTAGTTAGCCCTCAGAGGCAGGCACAATGCAGTATAGTATGGTTATCCATGGAGGCAGGCACAGTGCATAACAGTATAGTTAGGCAGGCGCAATGCATCATGATAATAGTGGTGCAGGCACGGTATGGGGGAACAGTAAGAGGCGTGTGCCTGGCTTACGTTTTCCGGCTGCACGGAGAGCGTATAAAAGCGCTCCTCCTAGTTGCTAGGCAACCAATAATAGAAAGGTCCTACTCGAGGTGTGGCAGCCATTTTGAGGTTGGATCTCGTGGATAAGAGCTCAGCTCCCTCATAGGTTACGGTTGGTGAGGCTGTAGATCTTGGCCGCTAACTCCGGCGTGGAGATACTTCGACGGCACTGCTGCAAGTGTTAGACACGGCTTCTAGTTGGTGCAGGCTGCGGTCGCTGAGGAAGCGGGGTGTCCAGATAGTTCTAAGGTTAGATGCAGGTTGCTGGGGAAAGCTACTCCTGTAGCTACCACGGTGGGGGACTCCTGCTCTGCTGAGGGGAGGATGGGTAATGGAGGAATAAATAATGACCAGGTGGTAGTTGAATATGCACCCGCGCCACTGGAGCACCAAGAGGGGTGCTAACAGGGCCTTTTCTCGCCGGGCCTTCGCGCACCATGTCCGCCTGCCAGCGGAAGTGGGCGGATTATAATAATCAGGCGTTGCTTGGCAATGGGACGCGAACCTCGCTTCAGTACGTGGTTGCCACCATTTCAGGGCATGCAAAAAATGCACACCAAATCAGTGGGGGTAGCGGGATCAAGTCGGTGGCAGGGAGTACATTAGATTGCCCTGAGAGCATGAGATGAGGTGGATTACCTCACCTCTTGCATGAGTGCGCACCGACGTGTGCTCTTCCATCGTTCGCTGCTCCAGCATGACTGCAGTCTCGTCCCTTTGTTATTCCACTGGACCCCATTTCTCCAAAGGATGCTATTTCCAGTCAGATCCACACCTTCTCTGTATACAGTTAGTCCTGGTATGTTGGCTTCAGGAAAGGGGTGTCCCCTTCCTTGGATAAAGAGGTACAGGATGAGGGCATAGCATCCAGAACATGACAGCTTAATGCCAATATTTTCTTGATGCACTTATGACAGTGCCTCTCTCATTTGATTCCCCAGTTTCCTCATAATGTCATAAATGCACAACTTGCTTGGAAACATTCATGGGACCACAGTTCAACAGCAGACAGGTTCCAGTATTGTCTACTTTGGAAAGGAATGATTTTTCGATTTCTGCAAATCTATTATTCATAAAGCCCCAAAAGGTTTTTGTTTCACATTGTATTATCTGCAACTCCGTTGCTAGTTTCTAAAATTGCATAACATGATAGGTGTTTATTAGTTGTTATTCTTTTTTGTGGTCTATGTCCATCAGTGATCAATGTGCCACTGCTGGTTGGTCGTTCTTAAAGTATGTCCAAATAAGGTGCCTGTACCTGTGCACTCTTCACATGTTTAAAAAAAAATATATGTCTTCACAAACATTTCTCCATAACCAAAGCAGTGGCGGCCATGTTGGAATCAAACTCACAGAATGTCTACCATTCCATGTGCCTGACCCCTTATCTGCTCCCAACTGGATAGACTTTTTTGACGAAATTACACCCTCTGCCACATGAACCACCACCAATCAGAAAGACAAGATGCAATTCACCAATCAAAGGTCACAGCAACCATCAATTGAACCAATGATATGCCTTTTACGCTTTTCTGAACTAATGACAACTGAATCTATGTAAGATATATTTGTATATGTTATGTTATTGAGATTTATGCCACACTTTGCTGCCATTTGTATAGTCTTCAGATGATCTGGAGGACCTGAATGAGAGGGGGTGGTTGAGGTTAGTAGGGAGAGAGGGGAAATCCAAAATCGTGTTTCAGTTGTGTTGAGGCGTGCAGACCGGAAGTACTCAGAACTCTATATGCTGATAAGTCAGTTG
Organism: Ambystoma mexicanum; assembly: GCF_040938575.1. Lineage (NCBI taxonomy): Eukaryota > Metazoa > Chordata > Amphibia > Caudata > Ambystomatidae > Ambystoma > Ambystoma mexicanum. The sequence goes on along the minus strand of NC_090941.1, from coordinate 481,389,805 downwards.
CACGCTTTCATAAGGATGAAGGTGAAATGCATGGTATTTGCTCCATAAAAACGAGATTTACATTTTAGAGGGGATATTGGTAACTATTTCATATTTTATTAAATAATATGATTGTTTTCTTAAAAAGCAGTCTACCTACCAAAGAGAATTACCCTCTGAGGCAAAAACCTCAACACCTTGTCAGTCACAAAACGACAACCGGGGAATATACTGGATTACGTACTTGAGCGATTAAAGTGGTAATTCTTATCAGGTTTCTGTAAAGAAATATAAATGTGGGTGAGGTGTTACAAATTGAGTTTCAATCTCACATAGGAAACCGCTATGATCTTTACATGAAAGGCAGTTTTCACAGAGTGACTCACCCCACGGTATAGATGTTTTCCATGAACGATTCGTTGGAAGAAAAAAGGTTTTCTTGAAGTAAAAGTTAAGAACGGCCAAATATCTGAAAAATACAGATTGGGGATGATTTGTTTAAAAGAGTGAATGGCCATATTAAATGATTACAATGAGATTGTGGAGATGAAAAGACTTAGTATAGGTAATAACATTGTGAAAATACCTACATACCTAATTTTAAAGTATTCTTATTTAAATGTATCGCAAGGCTAAACATTCCTGCCGATGCTGTCCAGTTTGTGTGCCATTTAAGGTCATCAGTGGTCTGTTACGGGGGCCTAAAGAAAAATATTTTAGGAATCGTAAGAGATGAATCAATGATACATAGTTGAGCCTTAAGAGGATTCATTAAGTTTGCAGAAATAATTACTTACCCCCTAGTGTACTCAAAACTTAGTTTCTGGATGCCATCATAGATTACTATTTCAAACGGGTGGTGTGGCGACATGAAAGCGTGGAGTTTGCATTATGACATCACTCATATTAAAGCATCCGTAATGATGTCGAGCATCAGGAATGATTTTAATAAGCAGGAATTCCCCAAGTGTATATCTATAAGCCACATCCGAATGATGTCCTTTGCGAGAGAACACCATTTTTAATATATTGAAATGAACTTATTAAGATCTCAACTGTTATTAGACAGAGGACGTATCAGATATTAAACGGAAAATAACAAATACTACAGTTGATCTTAGCCAAAAGGCCGAGAAGCGATCGCAAATGTTATTAGAATGGTAATCATTAGTTAAGAGACCCCTTATAGTAAAGATACCACAGTTACTCCAGTTGGTGTACCAAGTTTGAAAAGATTTAGAAAGAAAGTCTAAAAGATAAACTTTTCATCATGAGAGAAAATCTAGATGGTTGCAAAAATTGGAGGCCATATTGAGACAAAGAACGGCCAATCACATTAATTATTGTCTATGTAAATGTGAAAGGAATCCTAAATCATTATTATTCCTCATTTATTTTTGATACATCGCAGTGGCCATCTAGCACTTTTGCCTCTTGGGGCAAAGCCTGTTAGAGCAAAGAACAGTGTTTGCCTTGCATTAGTCAGACGATCAGGTCAGGGGTCAGAATCCCTGCTCGTTTTTCCCATTAGTCTGCCCCATTTTCTCCCACAAACCGCAAACTCCTCTCACACAGTGCACATAGCCAGAAGGCAAGATGGAATTCCCCAGCCACCACCCAGCACCTGATGTTGTGGCCGCTCCACTACTTTGATTTCAGAATAATGCTGAAACACTAAATAGTGTTCTTCATTATGAAATGATGAGCAGGAAAGATAAAAGGTGGAGTCTGAATTCCTCAAAGTCCCTCCCCCCCCACTGAGGCTGGCTGCTCCAATCCTTAGCCTAAACAAGTTGGCATAGCAGTAGGAACGCCAAGAGAAACATGCTGACAGTGAGAGGGAGGGCTTGGGCGGGGGTGATAGGATGGATAATAGCAACATTGCAATCTTGAATACATCCAGCTTCTTGCTAGGTACTGCTCTCTGCCCAAGCTCCTTGTAAGGAGTTATACAAAAGCTGAATGATACCAGGGCAAGAGAGGGTGTGCCGTGTCTATATATGCATAGGAGCTATCCTTCCAGAGATAGGGAGGGGTTGACAGGCATAATGATATGAACAGGTGTGATCTGTCCCACATCGGGCCTCCTTGATCCAAAAAGGAAGCATCTCACCCACCAACAGCTATTTGCTCTACCATACTCACAGATGATTAAACAGTAAAATAGAACACTGCACTAACACATCTATGTCCATTAAGTATTTTCAATGGTCAACAAACTATGTCATAGTCAAAGCAAAAGTGGGCCAAACAAAAGTACATGCATCCCATCATTTAAACTCACAGGCGGACGTGGCCACCAGCACCATCCATAGGGCACAGAGAAGAACTATGTAATCCAAGCAGCACAACTGAACCCACAGGAGGTTTGCTGGGGAAAACATTCAAGAAATGACTTCTCCCACAGAAGACAAGCCACATTGCTAACAAGTGTTCCTGGGGATCTGTGCAGGCTCTGATGTAGTTGCAAGATAATGTATGCCTGCTATCCCGAAGCCCATTGTGTTGCTTCCACTAACATCCATGTATAGACCCACTGTATTGATTTCACCAACATCAATATTTAGACTTGTCACGTGTTCTGAGAAACATTGTAGACAATAAGAGCTCATTGGTCGTTAAGAGGGGACAGGAGTGCAGTGGTCATGAAAAGTTGTCCAAGGTGCGCCAGCACTGGAAGCCACAACTGTCCGACTGTAGACTGCTATGATTCTATGATGAGGCCACACCAGCCTACGCAGATACTGCGGGGTCTCAGCACTCTGATTATGTTGGACAAGAAACAAGCTAGATTAATAACTGTATTGCATATTAAACTTGGCGTCTATCCAATTTCTTGACATATACCATGTACTAAAAAAGTGTTTCAGCGTTAAGAAGTCTGAAAGATAGACATAACATGCGCTGTTCTCTCATAGCTCAGGCAGCTCTGAACCAGTCATCTAGGAGGAATAGGTTTCGTAAGGCTGTGCAAATCCCTGGAATCAGCACATTTTATACATAGATATGCTTTTGGAATAAATGGCACGTAATTCCACTCTTCGACGAGGACCAGTGCATTTCCAGCGTCCCAGAATTCTACAATCTACAACAATCCTTTAATTGCTCCAGAATTCATTTTTTCCATCACCCGTAAAGTGTTCCATTGTTATTTTTTTTTAAATCACAATGACAGAAACACTTTACTTGCTGCATGTTTTCCAATAATATGTCTTGCTCGACACGTGTGAACAAATATCAGCTTTCGGGCACTGTTTTACCAATTGTATTTTTTGAATGAGACTTCATTTAAAGAATTCATCATTGTCTCGGGTATAAATTGACATGCTTTAAAGGAAAAATGAAGCCTATTGCATGCAGAAGAAGTACTAGAGAATTGCACCATACAAGTGGGAATTTAATCAAGGAATCCAACATTTCACTAAATCAAAGTAAAGTAACAATGGCTCCAAAATGTCTCTTAAGATTCACAGTGTAATTATTGTTTACTTCATTCATTATATGCCCTACAGTTTCCATAAGGTTCCATAAGAAGAAATATTCGTATGCAATATGTGGTTACTCCTAATAAGAAAATCACTTTGCTAGTCAGCTGCAATTAGGTAATAATTCCTTCCATGATGGACCATTTTGCGTGGTAATGAGCTGCCACTGAGTTAATTGGCCTGGGTAAAGAAAAGGTTTTTAAGAAAAAGGCAGTGGGCCGTTGCCACGTGGAAGGCCTTATTGTCATTAGCACCTTAGGATGCTGGCAGCCATTTTGTTTTAGGAACAATGTCCAGAAGAGAGTGCAACGAGTTTTTACCCTGGCCCAGAAGAAAGACAAGACTGATATGATGGCTACCATGGAAATGGTGTCTGTGTGCTCCAAGAGGAGCCCTTCTATTTACATGGTGGACCAGGAATGTGGAAAGAAGTGGATGCCAGGATCAGAGGATGTGGTGGCAGTCAAGAAACATAAGTGGGTTCATTTTAATGCCCAAAACCTTGGGAATATGAGAGCAGGTGATAGGGGAATAGCAGGGCAAGAGCATGAACAGCGAAAAGCTTGCTCAAAACCTAATTTGATGCCTGCACTCCCCATGATTGATAATCTAGTAAAGCTGATATAGCTCTCTGGAAGCTACAGAAGCCATCTTAGTCTGATTGTGGGAGATACTGCTCGGCTCTTAAAGACGTTTGTTTACAAAAGAGAAATGTATCTTGTAGAGGAGGTGTAAGAGGCACTGTCAAAACAATAACGGCAAGATTGAAAGGAACATGGAGAAAAATGAAGAAAAGTATTTGAACGAGAACAGATATAAAAAATAAAAAAATACAAGTGTAGAGTGGAAGGTAATACTAACTAAAATAAACTGCATGAAAACACAAATGACATTGACAAGAAATGAGACATAATGCAGAATAAGAGATAGTATCAAGAAAAGAAGAATACTCGGGGAAAAGCAAGAAATATCAAAGGAAGGGAGTGACATAGTTAAACTTTGTTAGTACCCGGCAGGGGCGTGCCTTCGGCCTCCCAGCCAATGAAGAGTGTCGGAACTAAGGCTTTACCACTTGGTAAAGCCCCACTCCGAGCCTCCTCCGGGCTGAAAGCCACCATCTTCCCCCATCACCTAATCAGGTAAATGCCTGCTGCGCCCCCGTGTCCACATCCCCCCACCCCAACCTCCTTTTCGACATATTTAGCCCCCCTCCCACACTTGCCCCACTTACCTTGCGCTGTTGTCCCTTGCTAGCACCAGGAAAAGTACTGTTCCGGGCGCATACCTGAGTAGTTCCCTTCTCCCCGATACATGGCGGCCATTTTATTTTGTATTCTTTTTAAAGTTGAGGTACGGCGAACACGTCTTTTCTCAACTTAAAAAAACCCCACCATTAGTACCCCGGTACAATGTGCCAGGGTGCTAATAGCAATATTACCCTTACAGGGGGGGGCATTACCGGGGCAGATAATGACACGGACTATCGTTAAAGCCCGAGCGAAGGCCCCCGCTGCTCCGGTAACGTTGCTTAAGTAAAAAGGAAGGAAAGAAAATGGTTGTGGAAAGATTTGGCAGGACAGCTAAAATGTCAAATGAGAGGACATGTTAGAGAAAGAAGGGCACAAAAGGAGACATGAAAAGACTATAGGAATAGGGAAAAGTCAGAAAAGACTATAGGAATAGGGAAAAAGTCAAAAATTGGGAAAAGCGGTGAAGCAAAATCATTACAGGGGCATGTTGGAGGAGTGGGGAACATCAGTCTATTCTAAAAAAATAGAACATGCTAACTGGGACTAATAAGGGATTTTTCAAGTTAACTTTAGATTTCCCAACTTAAATTTTCTCAGGCATGAGATCCATGCCTCTAATTTACAATATTATTATAGCACACAGCTTGCAGTATTTTATCCCATGTACATTCGAATAAGCAATGTTTCAAAGCAGAAATTCTCTCTCGCTCTTGTCATTGTGACACAGCTGCTTAAAGGCGTTTCTTCAACCACGTTTTTAGTTTTGGCTATTAAGTGGTGCTTAGGTAGTGTGTGGGGGATGTCTCTGTGTGTACAGTGGCCTGGGTGTAGGGGCAGTGTGTGCACATCTGTAGGGGAAGTGTATGTGTGGGGGTAATGGGCATGTAGGGGGTAGTGTGTGTGGATATATAGGGGAAGTGTGGCAGCAGTGAATGTTGCAGGGGCAGTGTGTCTGTGGAGTGAAGTGGTGTGTGTGCGTGTGCGTGTGCGTGTGCGTGCGCGTGTGTGTGTGTGTGTGTGTGTGTGTGTGTATATTGTGGGTATTTTTAGTATGTGTGGGTAATGCATGGCCAGTGTGCCTATCACAGTAGAGAGTGTGCATTTGGGAGGACAGTGTGTGGTTGGCAGTTTGGGGAGAAGTGTATGGGGGAAGTGTGTGGTGGAAGTGTGTGTGTGGGCAGTGTGTGTTTGAGTTAGCAGTGGGTGAATGCATGTGTGTGGGCAGTGCATGTGTGGAAAGTGTATGTGGGCAATATGTTTGTGTAAAGGGGTGTTTGTGCATGTGCAAGAGGTTCAGTGTGTATGTGGGTGTCTGGGGCAGTGTGTGGTGCTGCAGTGTGCATATGTGTATGTGTGTGGGGGGAATTGCATGTGTTAGGGAAGTGTGTGTGCAAGGGGAGTCACAATGTGTGTGTGAGTATATATTGTGTTTGGGCTATGTGATGAATCTGGAGACGTCAACCCTTCTTCCCTCGGGGGAGCCACGCCCTTTGAGGCTAGGGAGGTGTGCTCGCTCAGAAAACCCCTGGTAGGGGTTTGGGAAAACGGGATCTCACTGGTAGTGACTCCGCTTTAGGGGACAAGACTCATATTCCCATGAGGATCTCCCTATACCGAAAGTATTTTCTGCTTAAATAGGATTAAGAAAGACTGACATTGCATCTATGCCTCAGGCTCAATGTAATGCTAAGCTTTCCACAGTCTTGATAGCCGGTGGTGAACAAGTCACCCATTTAAAATCTTGGAGCGAGAATAAAGGGCCAACAACCCAACACTGAGGCGAGTCTTCGAAGTGAGCGAGGGTCAAAGCCACGAAGAACAGCAAAGCCAGCTGCAGCACAGAAGGAAGAGGATGCCCAAGAGAGACGGCGTCCATCCAGCAAAGCAGCGCACAGTGCCTGAGAGGCGGAGGTCATGCAAAGCAAACCATACCTGGAGGTGTAACCACTTACAGGACGTGGTGGGCCCCGGAGCCCGCAAACAGACACAGAGTCCAGGAATGAAGGTAGGACTAGGTCCTCCGCTCTCGACCCCAGAGCCAACCAGAAAGAGAATGCTGAGATGTGCAGTATGCAAAAAACACTAGTATCCAGTGTGGAAGAGTGGCAAACCGTGGAGAACACTACCGTTGCTTCTGAGACTGACCATCACTGAACCATGCCCTGCCACACAGCAGGTACATGTGTTTCCCAAGTTGGAGGGAGGTGAGGAAGAACGAGTGGGATAGAGGGAAGGACTATCCTAACCCCATCGAAAGGTCACAGGGACCTGAGAAGAGAGCGAACACAAGATAAGAAAAAGGATTGCAGGAGCCTGAGAAACCCAAGCAGTACAAACCCCTAGAACGGTCACAGGGACCTAAGAGAGCTAACAGAGCCAGGCAGAAAGAAGGATCAGAAGTACCCCAGATTTAAGAAAAACGATGGGACAGAGAAACCCAAAGGAGCCACAGGGGCACAATAAGCAAAGTGAAGAGCAGATACCAGGGGAGCACTGAGGCACCCAGCAGTTGGTCAAAGTGGGGAGAGACCAACTAAGGTGGTGAAGAGGGCGCAGGAAAATATCCCTCCACCTAAAGAAATGTGGACTTTTTTTTTTAGGCACTTGAGACTTTTTGTTCAAAATTTGGGAAACATTTGAGGAACCTTTATAGACTGAACATAACTGTTTTTGACGAGAACTGTTAGTTACTGATCATTATTGTATCCAGACCCAGCAGGGATTCCTGGGACGACAGGGAGAGATTGTGGTGAAAACCCAGAGTGCAGGGCCCTCAACCATTTTCTTTCACTTTTGTCTAAGAGGTAGGACAAGTTTAATGAATACTATTTTTATTTTTAGGCTATCAACAAGCACCTTAGTTTATTTTTTTAGGAACTCCCCTTTAGTAGAAGGGTCAGTGAGGAGTTTTCTTTAATTTAAATAAAACTATGTTTAGACCACTCTGGTCCAAGTCCTTCTTCTGGTTTGCCACATAAGGCAAAGTGTGTGGGGGCCTATGGGATGTGGTAGCAGTGTGGAGGGCATTGTTTGTGTTTGTTTGTGGTGGCATTGTATGTGGGGTACAGCGTGAGGGTCAGTGTGTGTGGGCAGTGTATGTGGTGTCAGTGTGTGAGGGGGGAAATGTGTGTGGGGGCATAGTATATGTGGTGGGTTGTGTGTGGAGGCAGTGTGTGGGGGCAGTGTACAGCATGTGTGGGGGAAATGTGTGCGCGGGGGATTGTGTGGGAGGCAGTCTGGTTGCATTTGGAGAGTGTCAGTGTTTGGAGGGCTGTGTGTGAGGGGGCAGTGTGTGAGTGGGCAGTATATCTGGAAGATAGTGTTAATATGTGTGAGCAGTGTGTGTGTGTGTGTGTGTAGGGGTCAGTGTGTGGGGGGCATTGTTTGTGTGATGGGACAGTGCATGTGTGGGGCATTAGGTAAGGGAGTTTATAGTATGTATGGTGGGGTAGCAGTGTTTGTGTGTGGCAGGTAGTGTGTGTGGGGGAGGGTGCAGTGCATGTTTGTGGGGTAGCGTTTATGTGGGACAGAGTGTCTGTGTGGACATCTCTGTGAGGAGCACTGTGTGTGTGCGCATTGTAGTGGAATTCTGTGTGGGGGCAGTGTGCATGAGGGCAGTGTGTGTGTTGGGAGCAGTGTGTGGGGGGACACTGTTTGTGATGCATTTTGTGTTGGTGGCAGTGTGTGTGTAGTGTGCATGTGGGGTCAGTCAGTCAGGGTGGGGTTAGTGAGTGAAGTGGCATTGTTTGTAGGTGTAGTGAGCGAGTGGCAGTGTGTGGGCATCAGTATGTGTGAGCCGTTTGTGGGGGCAGTTGATGTGTGTGGGGGCAGGAGAAGTGTGTGTGTATGTGCAGAGAGGCAGTCTTTGGGAAGCAGTGTGTGGATGGGGCAGGGTGTTGTGTGCAAGAGCAGGGTATATGTGTGGGGACACTGTTTGTGTGTAATCAAGGTGAGTACGTTTCAGTGTCATATTATTTGCACAAGTCAGAACTTTCTCATTGTGTTGCATTCGAAAGCAGACAGGAATACAAAATAATTGAAACAGCCCTTGTTTATAGACTGTCTCTAGTACATTCCTTCTCAAGTGTCTTGTACCTCCCTGCCAAGTTTCCCAATTCCATGCGTGACACCTCGAGCCAGTCCTGGTGATTGCTACTGATTGTATGCTGGAACTTGTAGTTTTGTTTTTCCCATTGTAAGTGAGGGCCTGCAAGACCCAGTATGCAGTGCAGAAAACAATAGGACTGGCTCAGATATTCTGCATGGAACAGTGAAACTTGGCAGGTGTGTATGGGCCTGACCATCAGATGTCCCAGCGTGCCCCAGGGGGGCCCTTGTCCCTCCCTGGAGGGAAAAGCTCTAATATGACCTGGCCATAGCTCCAGGATGGCTGGGGGTGCTGCCCCCACCCTTGGGCACCTGCCTCAAACGTGGAACGACTATCCCCCTGCCCAACTGAATTCTCAGCGCACCCTGGTGGGGTCCCAATCCCTTTCTGGAGGGAAAAGCTCTAGCATGTTCCGGCCAAAGCTAGAGAATAGCTGGGGGACGGCCCCCTCCCTTGGGCACCAGCTTCACATGTGTGTCAGCCGCCCCTTGCCCACTGCCAGTACCGGGACGCCCCAGTGGGGTCCCCATTCCTCCCTGGAGGGAAAAGATCTAATGTGCCCTGGCCACAGCTCCAGGACGGTGGGGTGCTACCCCCTTCCTTGGGCACCTGCTTTGCATATGGATCGACCATCACCCGGCCCAGCGGCTGTCCCTGGGTGCCTCTGCGTGGTCCCCGCCCCTCCCTGGAGTAAAAAGCTCTAAAGTGCGCCAGCCAAAGCTCCGGGACGGCCAGGGATAATGTACCATCCCTTGGCTGCTGGCCTTGCACATGGGTTAAGTGTCACCCTACCCACCAGCGGTACCAGGGTGCCTGCGGGATCCCCGTTCCTCCCTGGCAGGAAAAGAACGTGACCTGGCGAGAGCTCCAGGATGGCCGGGGGGCTGCCCCCTACCATGGGCATTTGCCTTGCATGTGGGTTGACCGTTCCCATGCCCAGTTGCTGTCCCGGGGTGTCCTGGCCGGGTTTCCATACCTCCGTGGAAGGAAATGATCTATCACTTCCTAGCCAGAGCTCCAGGACGGCCAGGGGTGCTGTCCCCTCCCTTGGGCACCTGCCTTGTACATGGGTCGACCCCCCCCTGCCCAGTGGAAGTCCCTTCAGGTCCCGGGGGCTTGCCATTCCGTAGCCAGGGACCCTTCAAACCCGGGCCCATTGGAATGCAGTGCACTACCAGAGGGCCATGCTCCGAGTTCGGCCACCTGGTAGTTGGCCTTAGGAATGAATGGCAGGACCAGAGGGCGTGACTGCTCTCAAGGTCCGGATGAGCACTCATTTCAAATATTTTTCCAGATGGGCCTGTAAGGAGGCTTGGCACTTTTGCCCAGACCTCCCCTTCTGTCACCCCAGGTATACAGATTACAAGAAAGCTTAGTCACCGTCCACCGGATTACTGTAGACAGTGTGTATGAGTCCTGTCTGCACTCCAATTAGTTTTTGCTGCTCCCCCCGGGCTCCGTGGTGAAATCACAGTACCCCCCGAAGCCAGTCAAGGGCTATGCCCCATGACATGTCCCAGTGGAGCTTGGTCTGCTGGGGGCGTTCTGCCGGTCCATGGCAGGGAAAAATAAATTAATAAAACAGAAGCACCTTTGGTGCTCATCCAAGAGACCAACTTTTTTCTGGGCAGCAGGGCGACTTTCTGACAAGGGTACCTCAGCTGAATTGCACGCGGACAGCACGGCAGCCTGTCCGTGTGCCTCCCCTTCATTCATGGGATCGATTGGGCACATTTGGTCCATCTAGGGTTGGACTGCTTGGCCGGCCTCAACCGTTGTTTCAAGCAATTAGCATCCAACCGCCTTGAGACAGCGTCAACTCAAGGGTATGCCCCGTCTTGGACGGACCCTTTCTGGGCACCAGGCCGACTGGCTGACAAGAGAACTTCAGCTGAATTGCATGCGGACAGCAGGGCAGCCTGTCCGTGTGCCTCCTCTCCATCCATGGGATCGATTGGGCACATTTGGTCCTTCTAGGGTTGGACTGCTTGGCCGGCCTCAACCGTTGTTTCAAGCAATTAGCTTCCACCCACCACGCGCCTTGAGACAGTGTCAACTCAAGCGTATGCCCCCTCTGGGGCGGCCCTCTGAGCAGAGCTAAGACTGAGCAGCCTAGCAGCTCCCTAGAGGTCAGATCACAGTGAATGGGGTTGGGTGGGGCTAGCCCCAGTGGCACCTGTAAGCCATGCTGTTGCAGTTCGGAATCACTGTTGTCACCCCTGTCACCATCTCCCGCTTTAAGTTGCGCCTGGACCCAGCCTCTCCCTTTCCGCCGCCCCTCCACTGTGGTAGAGCAGGCTGGGCTGCTGGTGCCCATGTGGTTGTCCCCTCCCAAGTGTTGGGGCATGCTGTGATGCTTATATTGTGCAGACAACTGAGGGTGAGAATGCTGGCCTGAGAAGGGCGAATGGCTCCCCTCATTGCCACCCTTCAGCAAGTGTGGCTACATGTAGCATATGGTTGTCTCAAAGATTAAGCCATGCACGTGTAAGTACACACAGCCGGTATAGTGAAACTGTGATCACTCCATCTGTTACTTGGATAACTGTGGTAATTCTAGAGTTAATATATGCCGATGAGTGATGACCTCCCAGGATGTGCGCATTTATCAGACCAAGACCAATCCGGGCTCCCATGGCTGCTTTGTTAAGTCCAGATAACCTCGGGCTAGTCGCACATCCCTCTTGACGGCAATGATACATTCAGCTGTCTGCTCTATCAACTTTCAGTGGTACTGTCTGTGTCTACCATGGCGACCAAGCGGTAACAGGGAATCAGGGTTCGAATCCAGAGAGGGAGCCTGAGAAACGTCTACCACTTCAAAGCAAGGCAGCAGGTGTGCAAATTACCCACTCCCGACTCGGGGAGGTAGTGATGAAAAATAACAATACAGAAGTCTTTTGAGGCCCTGTAATTGGAATGAGTACACTTTAAATCCTATTACGAGGATCCATTGGTGGGCAAGTCTGGTGCCAGCAGCCATTCCAGCTCTAATAGAGTAAATCAATGTTTCTGCAGTGAAAAAGCTTAATGTTGGATCTTGGGATTGAGTTGGCCGTCTACCATGAGGTGAGGTTCCACATGTTCCAGCCCCTGCCTTTCGCCTCCCCCTTGATGCTCTTGATTGAGTGTACTCGGGGTCCAAAGCGTATACTTAGAAAAAATTAGAATGTTCAAAGCAGGCCTGTCGCCTGAATACTTCAGCTGGGAAAAATGGAATAGGACTCTGGTTCTATTTTGATGGTTTTCAGAACTGGGGCCATGATTAAGAGGGACGGCTGGGGGCATTCATATTGTGTGCTAGAGGTGAAATTCTTGGACCGGCAAAAGACAAACTAAAGTGAATGCATTGGCCAAGAATGTTTTCATTAATCAAGAACGAAAGTTGGAGGTTCAAAGACGATCAGATACCATCGTAGTTCCGACCATAAACAATGCCAACTAGCGATCCGGCAGGGTTATTCCCATGATCCGCTGAGCAGGTTCTTTGAAATCAAAGGAATTGATGGAAGGGCACAACAGAAGTGGAGCCTGCGGCTTAACTTGACTCAAGATGGGAAACCTCATCTGGCCCTGACATGGAAATTATTGAAAGATTCTGTGGGTGGTGGTGCATAGCCGTTCTTAGCTAGTGGAGTGATTTGTCTTGTTAATTCCGATAACGAACAAGACTCCTACATGCTAACCAGTTATGCAATCCCCATCGGTCGGTGTTGAACTTTTTAGGGTACGAAGTCCTTTCATCGCCGGATGGTTTTTTGCACATTTTTTAGAAAATGTGGGGGGGGGGGAGTTTGGGGAGGAACCCCCCCCATAAATAATTTTAAAAAAATTCAATGGGTTTTTTCATTAAAAGAATCCTGGTAAAAAAAACCAGCGAAAAAACATCCCACAATAAAATGACATGGAACCCTTTTTAGAGGGACAAGTGGCTTTCAGCCAAACGTGATTGAGTATTAACAGGTCTATGATGCACTCAGATGTCCGGGCTGCACACACACTACACTGAACGGATCAGTGCGCTTCTACCCTTCACTGGCAGGTGTGGTTAACCTGCTTAACCCCATTTATTATAGGGATTGGGAGTGCAATTATATCCCAGGAACGAGGGATTCCCAGTAAGTGCGGGTGATAAGCTTGTGTGGGATGTGTCCCTGCTCTTTGTACACACTGCCCGTCGCTACTAACGATTGGATGGTTAAGTGAGGTCCTTGGATCGGCCCCGCCGGGGTCTGCAACAGCCCTAGTGGAGAAGATGATCAGACTTGACTATCTAGAGGAAGTAAACGTCGTAACAAGGTTTCCACAGTTGAACCACCAGAAGAATCATTAACGGTGGAGCAGCTGGAGGGGGAGTCGCAGGCTTGATGTTGGTTGTGTGCCAGATGAGCACACCCACAGCCCGGGGCATCCCCCGAGCTATAGTCTAGCCAGCAGAGCAGTCTGCGTCCCGGGCATGTGGGGGAGCAGGTGCTGGGGCCAGGATCCCTTCCCCTGAGGGGTCGCAGCCGAGCTGACAGATGGGTATGTCTGCAGGTATTGCACAACCGAACAAGAGAACACCTCCACTTATGCACAAGAGAAAGAAGAGCCCAAGATGCCCCCTCTTCAAGCTTAATCCAAGCCACTGGGCCGGTTGGGGGCCCAGTCTCTGACCCCTGCCCCACCAGTGGGTGGGTGGGTCTTGATGGGACCCTGATCTGCAGGAATGTCCTGAGTGGGGGCAGCTGGGAGCTGAGGGATACCTGGCTGTTCTCAAAGGGCGCGTCCCCAGGCGCATAGAGCCTGGCACGCCAGGTGAGCTTAGCCATGGTGCAGCCGGGCCTACTTGATGAGCGAGCGTCGAGGTCCGGCGCCCCACCACCATGGGTGAGCTATGGACAGGTTTACTGGTGTAGTGTGTGAACCTCCCTTGTCTCCGGGTACCTAGAGCTTGGCCCTGTGTGGCTGGGCTGTGGTTTGAAGACACTTTCACCCGCCCAGCCTGTCCTGCACCCGTAGGTTGGGGTGACGTCTAAAACTTGGCTGTGACTCTTGGCGGTGGATCACTCGGCTTGTGCGTCAATGAAGAACACAGATAGCTGCGAGAATTAGTGTGCATTGCAAGACACATTGATTATCGAAACTTCAAATGCACATTGGGGCCCTGGGCTCCTGCTAGGGCTATGCCTGTCTGAGGGTTACTTGAATGTCAGTCTCCCCAGGGTCCATGCCCAGGGCGCGCTCGGGCCATTGCTGGGACCCCCTTTCCTTCATCCCCCTAAGTTCAGATGCTGAACGCAGCACTGTCAGAGGATTACTGGGCATGGAATGGAGGCTTGTTGCCAGCCTGTTCTGGCCTCCCCGTTTCCCCCATCGTGGGGTCAGGAGGGAAATGCACCCATTGTGACCCAGTGGTGGTGGTGTTTGTGACCTAAAACCTGACACACCTCCCCACCCTGGCCAGCTGGCCGTGCTGCATGTTGTGGTCTGTTGTGTCCCACGGATTCCTGCACGGTATGGCCCTGGAGCACATGCCTCATCACCACGTCCAACGGGCAACCTTTCCCCAGGTGAGCTTTGGCACAGATCGGGACAGTAGACACTAGGCCAGATCCGCAAGACTGGGGCAACCACCCCAACAGTCCCGGGCCCCAAGTCAGCCTCCCAAGCTTCAGCTCCCTAACTACGACCTCAGATCAGAAGTGACTTCTCACTGGATTTAAGCATATTAATGAGCGGAGGAAAAGAAACTAACCAGGATTCCCCGTGATTGGGTGTTATCAGAATTAGGTTGCTCCGGTCTGCAGCCCAAAGTTAGTAGTAAACTCCATCTAAGGCTAAATACCGCCATGCAACTGAAAGCCAACAAGTACCAAAAGGGAAAGTTGAAAATAACTTTGAAGAGTGTTCAAGAGGGTGTGAAACCTTAGAGAGGTAAATGGGTGGGGTTAGTAAAGTCCGCCCGGAGGATTCAACACGGCAAGCAGGTCGGTCACCCATAACAATGGATCCCCTCGCATGACCAGCACTTGGTGACACCCGGCCCCCGCAGGGTGCATTTCCTCTACACTGAGACTGGCTCCGGGTTGGCTTGGAAGGCTCGGACAGGGGGGCCCGTGGCTCTCCACTCTGGTGAGAGATTTACGGCTGCCGTGCTCTCCTCCGGCAACCATCCTGGCCCCTCTCTGGGTCATATTCTCCTGGTGTGTCTGTCGACTGGGGTGGTCTGTCCTAAGTGTGCCACGACCGCATTGTGCCGCTGGGCATGGAGGCCCATGAAGGGCGCCAGAGGTCTGCAGTGATGTCAATTACGCACTCAACCCATCTTGAAACATACACCAAGGAGTCTTACACATGCGCGAGTCAGAAGGCCAAACAAAACCCTGTGGCACAATGAAGGTGAGGGCCGGCGCACAGTGGCTGAGGTGGCATCCCATTGCAGCGAGCACACCAGTGACCCATCTCGCCGAGGAGGTGAAGAACGAGAGTGTGTGATAGGACCCGAAAGATGGTGAACTATGCCAGTGCAGGTGGAGGTCTGTAGCATTCCTGGTGTGCAAATCAGTAATCTAACCTGGGTATAGGGGAAAAAGACTAATCAAACTATCTAGTAAATTGTTCCCCTCCAAAGTTTCCCTCAGGATTGCTAGCGCTCGGAAAGCCCAGTTTTATCTCGTAAAGCAAATGATTAGAGGTCTTGGGGCCCAAACGATCTCAAGCTATTCTCAAACTTTAAATGGTTAAGAAGCCCTGTCTGCTGGCATGGAGCTGGCCATCGAATGTGAGGGCCCAGTGGAACACTTTTGGTAAGCAGAACTGGTGGCGTGAGATGAACCAAACGTTGGGCTAAGACGCCTGATGCCAACGCTCATCAGACCCCAGAAAACGTGTTGATTGATATAGACGGCAGGGCGGTGGCCATGGAATTTGTAATTCAGTAAGGAGTGTGTAACAACTCACTTGCCCTGAAAATGTATGGCTGGAGCATCTAACCCATACCCAGTCGACGCTGGCGCTGAGAGCCACAGGGTCTAATCCGCAACGAGTAGGAGCGCCGCTGCAGTCCGCATGGAAGCCTTGGGTGAGGGCCTCAGTGGGGCTGCTGCAGTTGCATATCTTGGTGATTGTAGCAAATATTGAAACAAGAACTTTGAAGGCTGAACTCTAGAAGTGTTACATTTGAACAGCAGTTGAACATGAGTCAGTCGGTCCTAAGTGATGGGCAAGCACCGTTCGGAAGGGACAGGCAAAGGCCTCTGTTGCCCTCAGCCAATTAAAAGGGAGCCAGGTTCAGCTCTCCAAACCCAGAGTGGCAGAGGCGTGTGCCCTTACGGTGGAGGTGGTCACTTTTGTGGTGTCCAGTGTGGTAATGTAAATGATCCCAGGGTAGCCGGCGGGTACTTCAGGGTGAGTGCTATTTTCTTTGTGAAGGGCAGGGTACGCTGGCCTGGCTTTTCCCCGAAGGAGGGGCCTGAGCCTTGGAAAGCGTTGCAATTCCAGCAGCGTATGGTGAGCTCTGGCTGGTCCTTGAAAATCCAGGGAAAATTGTGTAAATTTCGCGCCGGGCCATACCCAAATCCGCAGAACATCTCCAAAGTGAGCAGGATCTGGCATGTTGGAACAATGTAGATAAGGGAGGTCGGCAAGTCAGATCTGTTATGTCGGGATATGTATTGGCTCTTAAGGCTGGATTGGACGGGCTGGAGCATGAAATGGGGCAGTGCAAGCCATGGCTGGATGAAACATCCCCCACCACCCGGGTGCAGCGCTGACTCCGCACACAAGTCGGGCCCTTCCTGTGGATTGCCCCAGCTATGGTGGTCGCCTCTCTCCGTTCCCCTCCTGGGGTTCAGGCTGATGTTCTGCTTCAGCTAGCACCTAGCAGCTGACTTAGAACTGGTGTGGATCAGTTGTTTAACATTGTTAAAGCTGAATTTCAATGCGCCCACGTGACATTTCCTGTAGATATCGAATCCAGCAAAATATGCCCCATCTGAAGCACTGTGTACATTTCTCAAAATCAAAATTATCTAAACATTTTTAGGAACTTTGAAACATACCTGTTATCCAACGGTATAGTATAAAGCTCAAGGATATCCATGCCACTACTTCACTTTTTTAGACAGACAGCAAAATGAACATACTCTGACTTAGGCTGCATGGCCATCTAGGTAGTAACAAGATGGGTAGACTATACCGGCATGCACACTAAAATGTAGGCTTTTACACAGACACAGAGATACTGCAATGAACAGACAGCTCCATACTCACTGACACTCTTATAAAGAAAACTCACTGACCACAGGCAAACACACTAATAACACAAATGGTGTGACAAGCCTCTGATACTCACAAACACATATCGGCCCATTGATGCACTAAAGGAATATTGATTGCTTTTTCAAGAGATGGTTTGCCATAATGCTGAGCCATCTTTGTATCTATAGCAGCAATATTTCCAGAAATGGTCTCATGACCATATTTTTCCATCCTATCCTTTAGAGTTTGTTGAAGCTATGTGATAGCTAGTTCACATACCTGGCAGTATAGTTGTCTCAAGATATTATTTTAGACCCCAGTATTCCAGTCAAAATACATCCTCCTCAAAAACTAATTTCTCGAAGATGGCTTTCTCCAGGTGTTCGTCATGTCCACATTTGGATTGACTGCTTGATAAGTAACAATGCATCTCGGCGAATAATAATGCAGTGATGTACTGAGTCTATCACTTTATTGGCTGCTCTGAATTTTAAATGAAAGATTTAAGATAATTAGATAGATTTGTGGTCCTCTCCTTTTAAAGTATAGAAGAAATAATGTTTTGATGGATTATTGTAGAGGCTATCCCATTCCACTTCGTAGGGTTCTCAGCAGCCGTCTGTTGTAGGTGCTTTTCTGGGTTCTCAGAATCCATCACGGTCTAAGCCATTTTCTGGATTCTCCCAGATTTTAGTTGAGGTAAAGGGTTTTCAGTTACCCCAAGATTCTATGCCATTTTCAGACTTCACAATGACTTTGTTTCCAAGCACCTCTCTGGTTGGTAGCCAGGTACCAGTAATTAAGAGGCTAGCACCATTGGCCTTGCAGCATGCTAGTCTAATACAAAAGGCTGCATGATATCATGATCAACCTCTAGCATTGCCATCTAGTACAAACAGTCAAAGGCTATCACTATAAGCCTCTCAGCATTACAGTCTATTGCAAAGGTTCAAAATCTATCCCCATCAGCCTCTCAACACATCAATTCAATGCTTCATTCTCCAGTTCAACAAAACAATTGAGTGCCTAGCTCTTCTATTGTCCCTTTGAATTCTGATTGGCAAAGAGATTCCCTGCAGTTTCTTAATTCGATTGGAACTTTTGATTTTACCTCCCCTTTCTGGCCCCTGTCACATGAAAGGTGATATAAAGCAGGTTGGACATTTTGAATTTGGGGAGCTACTCATTATTTGTGGAAACCTCCATGAGAAGCAGTTAGACCATTAAGCGAAGAGTTTACGCAAAACTATGATTTGAGCTAACGTATTACCTTTACTCTTGGTGTATTGTGAGTTTCATCACAGAGCAACACAATGCTGCCCTAATACATGTGGAATGAGCCACTCAGTTTTTTAAATCAGAGAGAGTGCCCTTCCCAACTCACAAAAACAAAAGCATTTTTGATAGTAAGTTATCGAAAATAGCATACATGTAGATCAAAAACTAGACATTTGACAGAGTAAAATATCACATGATTATGTTATGCTATGTTACTCAGTATATACTTCACTTTGCTGCCATTTGCAAATCTGAGGGTGAATGGTTATGCTATCGGGAGAGGAAAAATGCAAGGCAGTTTTGCTATTGTGTTGATGCATGTGGTTTGGAACTACTGTAGCGAACCAGAAGAAGGATTTGGACAACTATGTACCATGTCAATGTTTTTTTTAAATTTAAAATAAGAAAGAAAACACCTATCTAGCCCAACTGCTATGAGGAATAATGAAATTAGAACTAAGGGAGCTCATCAAAGTCCGAAAGTAAATAGTGCAGAGTCCAAATCCTAAGAGCTAACTGGCCCTACCACTTAGAAAAAGAAAAGACAAGGAGGCCGGAACAATAGCCTCTGTCTTCGGCTTCTGCCAGGCCCAATCAAGTGGTTCTCTGTCCAGCAGGATTACAAAGTTTGTCAATGTCTCCAAACACAGTTCACAAGAATCTCCTTTCCATAGGTTTACAAAGTTAGTCAATATCTCAAAACACAGTTCACAACCTCTCTGCAGTTTCTGTTGGTTAAATATTAATATATTCCATATGGTTTCCTCTTCTTCAGGAAACATATGTTTGTTTTCAAACAATTCCCCAAATTAGACTAGATGCTTGAAACCATCCAGTTTCTCTTTCTCTATAGATCTCTTTATTAACCTTTGTGATTCCCAGACTCTGTAAAGTCCTCTGGCCCTCTGACAGGCTTACTTTCTCTCGGTCTCAGTGGGGCCTTCGCCGGTTTGGGTTTTCTCAGTTCCCACAAACCTGATGGCTATCCCAGTCTTGAACGTGACAGTTTATTTCTTTCTCAGGAGTCCCCAAATTCCTCTGGCCTTCTACTAGCCTTGGTGAAACTTGATTTAAATAGGGCATCTGCACACTTGGGTTTATCAGCATTGGGGTAGCACACCATTTGGGGGCCCTCCTGCAAGTCATGCTTAGGGCGCCCCATCCAAGCTCGGCAACAAACCATGGGCCACGCCACACTCTGTGCCCGCCTATACTACCACACTTGTGCAAAACACAAAATGATCATGCTGCTGCAGGGGAACTCCGCACACTGAACTAGGAGAAATATATAAATATGTGTTTTATGCATTACACTGCACACTTTCTGAGAAAAATTGGCTGAAAAGCCAGAGCCTTTGCAATAGTTTTCTTGGGTAACACCAATCCAAAAATCCAATACATGCAAGTAACCAGCACTGGACAGGAACATTAATGTTATAATTAATTCAATGCTTTGCTATTAAAAATGACATGCCACAATGAAATCATGTCCAACTGGCTGCACAATGTAGACCAGTCTAGACACTTAATAAACATATTACAGTAAAACATGCCATGCCACATTAAGACATACTTAGACTGGTTGCACCAAAATGCTAGTCTAAGAAATAAAAATGATCATGGTTATCTTATCACAGATGCCCAGAAAAATATACAATGCCACAGTAAGAAAAGGTAGTGGCGGCTGGTGAATTTATTAAGTGAAAGGGCATAAATATTTCCCCCGAAATATGTCTTAGAAACCGATGTAGCGAGGGAGCACAAACCAATGAAGGTGGGTGCGGGTGGTTATTCCCCTGCAATTCTTTTGAAAAAAAATGGCTTCAAATGGGCATTTTACTGCATATCTTTTTAAAGAATTGGGTAAAAAGGCAAACAGTTTGCAATTGGATTTGTAGGGTAAGAACATTTCGCCAACATTGTTTTCATGATGCATTTGACCACAATATGTGCAAGTATAATAATATGTTCATGCTGGCTGTGCCCATAGATATCCATACTGGCTGCACCAATTTATGCAAGTATTCCCACATAAGAACATACTCATGTTTGCTTTGTGCATAATGGCAGTAATGTTACTGTAAGAAAATATGTCCAAGCTGGTTTCTGCCAATATATACCAGTACCCCCACAACATACTCCTGTTGGCCTTACCAAAATGCATGTCACTATGTAAAAATATATCCAAACTGGTTGTACCAAAATGCCAGTCTAGCTACATAATAACATTATCATGCTTGCGTTATCAAAGATGCCCAATATAAAATGCCATAGCACAATAAGAAATGGCTTGACTGGCTGCATTAAAAAAGCCAGAGTAGCTACATAATTCTTTTCATGTCTGCTTTATTGAAGATACCAATACAGAATGTCATGCAACAGTAAGTAATGGCTAAACTGGCTGCATAAAAATGGCAGTCTATCTACATAATAACACTTATTATGCTTGCTTTGTTAAAGATGCCCAATACAAAATGTCTTGCCACAGTATATGTTTTCCCACTATTATGACCCCTCTCCCGGTTTCCCATCCCTTGGTCCTCTTTTCCCTTTTGCATCTGTTGTTCTCTCTGACTGCCCGCAACCTTGGCTTTCATCTTGATACTAATCTTTCCTTTGCCTATTATATCCCGATCAAATCATGTTATTGCCGTTTTCATATTTTTAACATTCAGAAAGTTAGACATCTTCTTACCTTCAGTGCCACAAAGCTTTTAATCTATTCCATAATCTTCTCTCGATTATTCTACTGTTCTGCACACCTCTTTGGCCTTCCTGTATCTCGCCTAGCTCCACTTAAATCTATCTTCTCGATCCGTCTTCTGTATTCCCTACCTATCCGCAACTCTATTTCTCCTTCTCTGGCCTTTCTTCGATGGCTACCTTTCCACTCTCAACTTAAATTCAATGTTCGCTGCGTTGTATTTAATTCTCTTTATAGACTTGTCCCTATCTATCTTGCCTCTCTTGTTTCCTTCTATGTCCCTTCTTGAAGTCTTCATTCCCAAACCCACTTTCTATTAACTGTGCATCATCCCCCATGTGCTTCCTCTCGTTTCCATTCTTTTTCTCTACTGGCTCCTCTTTACTGGAATGCTCTCCCTCTGTCTCTGCAGTCTATTCATTCTTGCTGAATCTTCCATGCTGCCCCAACATGTTTCTTTTGTCCACCGTAATAGTATTTTGAGCCCTGTTGTAAGTTATATTGTTATACGGAATCCACATGCTCATTTTAATGTATTGTAAATTGGTCCTCCACAGCGCCTTGGAGTAAGGTGCTATATAAGAAACAAATAAATATGAAATACAGTAAAAATTAACTAGACTAGCTGCACCAAAATGGCAGTCCAGCCGCGTATTAACACTTACCAGAGCAGTCATTGCAGCTACTCTTGTTGTGCAGTCTGTTTTTGCTGCTGGCTATTCTGGAGGCGGACCTTCATTTAAAAAAAACCAGCGCACGCGAAGTGGAGTAGTGTGAGTGCCAGTCATTGCAGCTACTCTTGGCATGCGATCTGTTTTTGCTGCTGACGATTCTGGAGGTGGACCTTAATTTCAAAAACCCAGCTACCCGCAGAGCGGAGTGAAGCGGAGTAGCATGAGTAGTAGTCATTGCAGTTACTCTTTGCATGCAGTTTGTTTTTGCTGCTGACTATTTCGGAGGTGGACCTTCATGTAAAAACCCAGCTGCCTGTGGAGTGAAGCAGAGTAGCGTGAATAGCAGTCATTGCAGTCCATGCAGGGCTGCAAGGGCTGTGTGCTGTGTCCTACGCTCAGACTGGTGTTTGCCTCCTTACTCCAGAATTTGACTCGGTGTGGTGAATAGGCTGCGGAACGTGGGGGAGTTAAACTTCAAAAAAGCGGCTGCGATGGAGAGAAGCTGATGCGTGGTGTGGTGTTGGAAGTTACTCACTCCAGTACACAAAACTTGTGTTTCCTAGTAGATCAGGAGTTTGTTTCTGGCCGGTATTTACTTTTCACGGGTAAAATCGTTGACACTACCACCCAACCTGTTTGATACCAAGAACTGTGAAAAAAAGAAACCTGAAGCAGCACTGATGGAGAGAAAAAAAATCTTTAAGCAGAAGAACTAATAAATAAACAACAAGCTTGCACTAAGGGGTCAGTAACTGTGGGCTTATAGCCTTTGGAGCCGACTAACACCAAATAGCCATTACTTCATCCTTGGGAGTAACCAGAAAGCAGTTTGTGGATTGGTGATTGCTGGCGACTGCGGGCCCTGCGCCTTTGAGCTGGCTGTCGTCCTTTAACCTGTAACCGGACTTGCTGTGTTTGTTAGCACTTACACTATCCTTCTATGCTTTAAAAGCTCTAAATCCGTTGGGTGGAAGCACAGCATGGCTGGCTTGAGAGATCCAATTATAGCACAATCCGTATAGCCTGTCCAATATAAACACAGCTAAATGCCCATGGTACAATGAGCTCATGTACACAGAGTCAACTAAAACTACAAGGTATGACCTCTGCAAGATGGATGTCAGATTCGGAACAGGATCAAGATCAGAACTAAGACCAGGTGGATAAAGAGTCATGGAAAGTAGTAGAAGTATACAAGCTATCCGGTATCCTTGGGAACGGTCCGGATCAGCCTAATGAAGCTAACTAAATTCAACTGGACTTAACCGACCAAGAAATGTTGCTAGCAGAGGAAGAAGTGTATAGCCCACCTCGAGGGTTAACCAAGGAAGACAATGAGCGGTGTGACCTCACTGACGCTTACCTCCCAAGGGGTGGCTCACTGAATAGTGATACAAGAAAAAATTAGCCAAATATGCCCCTCTCTTAGAAGCAATACCCTTCAAACTCAAATGCAGGATGTGGCTATAGGGGTAGAAGTGCAAACCCTTAAAAATAATAGAATAACCGAGTTATCTCAAATGCCCAGAAGCAAATCTGTGGAGGAGTTAAGGACCACAAAGGGGTTGAGAAGAAAGAACTGCCTACCCCAACTTTAGCCTTACAATTGTCAAAAAACATAGCAGCTATTCAAGAAAATCTGGTTAGTAAATCTCAAACGGGTCTATTTGGTTTGCTGCTATCACCAACTATTTCATCTGAATTGCCCCCATAATGTCCACATTAACAGCTGGCAGGACATATTGGAAATAGAAGACAGAGGGGAGAGAAGTCATAGCGCAAGGAGAGCATCTATCTGCTTGAACTCTATTAAGTGTAACTAACATCTCCCTCCTTTTGCTCATCAGATTAATCCCTGAATAAATCAGTCTTTTCACCAAAAGGGATCCCACCCCAGACTTTGGGAAACAAACACCTGGTGGCAAATGTACAGGGGACCATAATGTCAGCTCTCTCCATCTCCCGGGCCCCATCCATGAAACATTATGAAACATTGAATGAGAACTTTATGACTCAAGCCACCTTGTTGGCCATTATGCATTCAAAATTGATCTACCTAGAGTCCTTCACTACAGCCATTCAAGCGAGATTAGATATAGAAGCAGAGAAGTCATTGCAATGGTAAAACCGCCTATGTGATCTGGCGATGGAGGAAGTGGTGGACCAATCAGCACTCATGGAGTCGATACTAGATCCCAAAAATGGCTGCGGGTCTTTGTATGTCTCTGCACAATCAAAAAACCATCAGCCCTGGGCTACTGAAGTAGGACCGATGAAAATAAACCCAGAGCCACCTCCCTCAGGGAAGGACCATCAAAACACCAAATTGATTGAAGCGGTCAGAAAATTATACTGGGAAGGGAGGAGGAGAAACCTGGTGAAACTACTCTACAGGAAAAGGTGGAGTGGTCTCCAAATTCACAATTGGAAGGGGGACACCTATATATAGATGAGGCACTTGATAATGAACACTTGGATGCCCATCGGACACTTTGGCCAAACGTGCCTAAGATTCAACCCAGGAAAGAAAAACAGGGCACCAATTCAAAGGAAAATTATAAAAATGTTGATAAACCTACCAAATTGTCTGATCAGGATAAATATCTGCCTGCCAAGAATCCCAAAAATAAGCCAGACCCAAAACCATCAAGATCAAATGCAGCCAAGAAGTGCATTCGAAATTTGAAAACCCCACCTACGCTGTTAACGGTGCAGTCACCTCAAAGAAATAATGCAAAAAAGATTAGCTCCTTGTGTGGGAAAAAAGGAACTGAAATAAAATTGTTAATAGAGAAAGATCAATCAGCAAGAAAGCTCAATGACAGGTCTATTGAAATCTCGGAGGAATCAATCTTGAAATACTCAGTATATTCGACAGGAACCATTGCTGAAGGTGGTGAATCATTAGCAGAAGCTAGTGACACTTAGCGCACTGAATCAGATTGTGCTCAAAGAACGGAATCTTGAGATTTGCAGAAGAACCCAATAAAAAACCTGAGAATTAATGATTTTCTCAATATGGCCGAAAAAAGGAAAATACTGGATAAAAATCACAGAGAAAAAAATCAGACAAAGCAAAAGAAGCCCCCCAAGAAAATCTGAAGATCAGTCTGATCATCGAATACCACTGAAGAGGTCAACCAACGAAGAAATGAGACTATCGTTAGAATCTATGTTAAGAATAAAGGATGATCTAATCTTAAACAGAATAAATGTTATGACATTACTACATCACATCCCTACCCTACGAACATTGACCTCGGAGGACATTTTAGTGGTAGAATTTGTTAACGAAGCAAGACCAAGGCCAAAGCTAAATGGGACAAGGAACTGGGGTGGGTAGACAATCAGGAAGGTTGGGACGCTATATATAGAGCGGTATGGAAGTTTCAATAGCAATGCAATATAAAATGCAGAATATTAGTGCAGTGGCACCTTAGCCCCTACCGTATGGCTAAAATGTACCACAGCATAGCCCCCTATTGTTGGCGTGGATGTGCACAAGTTTGTACATACTGGCATCAATGGTGGGCTTGCTCACAGATTCAGCACTTCTGGAAAGAAATCCTGGGGTGGATTTATGAGATTGAGGGTATCCAAAGAGTCCTAGCTCCTCTTCTGGTCCTTTTTGGAGTGGAGGAACATGAAGAGAGATACATGCTCCTACCACACATGCCAATAAATCTCTTATTAGCTGCCCGTGTCTGTGTGACAATTAAATGGCAAGCATCTTCCCTCCCAACAAAGGCAGATTGGCTTCATAAAGCAAAAGAAATGTATGAAATGGAGAGCCTTACAGCTATTGTGAAGGAAACGAATACTTATATGGACCAACAATGGCTCCCGTTCCTCCAATTCTACAGGGAGAATCAGGCTACATAAGGTATATGTCAGCTTTGGAGCAGCGCTAGCTTCCTGGCCCACGCGTAGTAAGCAACGAAACACGCTTGAAAACAAACTTTAGGGGCAGGAGTCTGGCGCTGACCCATCTCGATGAGACATTCCCCCTACTGTTTACACAAAATATTGATCCCTCACCACACATCATTACACAATATGTTAATGTTCCCCATCGATGACGCAGCCACACGTTTTTGTTATGTGACCAATCCCACCACATTCAGTGTTTTGACTGTTCATTTTTTTTATATAAATGGCCCTGGGTAGGAAAGGGGAGAGGGGTGGGAATGGGAAACAGGCTTTCTGTCCTCTTTACTTTTCTTCTTCATATTTGCTCTTTTACGACTGTTCTTCCTCAGTCCTCCCTTTTACTTCTCTGTCACAGCTATGCGGAGGACGAGGGTTTTTCTTCTATACTTCTTTTACCATCTGTATTTTGAAAATTAGAAAATGTTCTTAATGTGACTGCATTTGTCAATATGTAAAGTTTGTTGTTTGACACTTTGTCGTAGGCCGGATGGCCGATGTAACTCTTGGTCACAATAAAAATATATTTTTAAAAAAAAAGAAGCAAGACCAGACTGGGTGATATTGCATTTTATAACCAGTTTGATCAAAAAGATGCTGTGCGAGGCAGCTGAAGCACTTAGACCATTGGGGTTTGACTTAAAAGAATTAGCTAGTACTTTATGGAAGCCACAGCTTGTACACCCACAAGAAAAAAATTCACAGAAAAAAAGAGGAGACATCTAAAGAAGGTGGCTGACATAAAGCTGCCAAAACCTTCCCCACACATGACAGATACAGTGAAATGTTTGGAAGAAGCTCATCATAGGGCCTTGGAAGAGGGCCAGAAGCTCCTGACAATCACCTACTCAGCTCAAAGGAAAGAGCCAAAAGTAGTGATCAATCACCAGGATGAGTCAACTGAGAGGGAGTCTGTGTCAGAATGGGCTTGTATTTTCTATTTGTATGTTATTGTTTATATAGCGCTTTAATCCAAAGCGCTTTACAGTTTAACAACAAGAAACATCAAACATAAAACATAGAAGCAATACAAATATACATGAATCAAACCAGAAAACAGCATGTAGAACAATTTACATATAAGAAGGAAGAGAAAAGGAGGGGGGAGGCGAAGGAGAAAAGGGAGAGTGAAAAGGGGAAAGAGAGTAGCAGGGAAGGTGGAGATCAAAGGGGAGATAGGGAAAGGAACAGGAAGAGTGAATTGGGAGGAGAAGGAGGCGGTGAAAGGGAAAGGAGTCAGGGAGGGGAGTGAAGAAGGAGTGATTTCAAGGAGGAACGGAAGGAGGAATAGGTGGAAATGGAGCGGTAAGTGAAAGGAAGGGAATCCCAATGTAGGGGGGCAAGGAGCTGAAAGGAGCGGAAACGAGAAGAGGCACAAGGAAGTGGGGGAACAGAGAGTAAGAAGAGATCAGCAGAGCACAGGGAACGCGAGGGGATATAGAATGAGAGACGAGAGGAGAGGTAAGGAGGGACAAGGTCATGAAGAGATTTAAAGACAAGACAAAGGAAGTGAAATTTAAGTGGAAAGGAAGTCAGCTTAGGTTAGAATGTGAGTTGGAGATGGAATCATGGGGGGAGAGAAGACAGAGGGTATGGATGGCAGAGTGGTAGAGGAATTTAAGGGGGGTGAGATGGGAGGCGGGCAGATCGAAAAAGACAGAAGACCAGAAAAAAAGGCAAGAAAAGATGAGGGAAGAGATTAACAGTTTGGTAGCATGGAAAGTGAGAGAAGAGCGGACTTTACGGATATTAAAGAGATGTTAGCGACATGCGCGAGTAGTAAGTGAGATATGGTGAGTAAAGAAAAGGGAAGAGTCAAAGTAGATTCCTAGATTCCAGGCATTGGTGGAAATAGGAAGATCAGAAGGGGGAAAATGAATAGAAGGAGGGGGAGAGGTAGGAGGAAGTGTGTTAGAAAGGAAGAATAAGACCTCAGTCGTGTCAGTATTAAGAGAGAGAAAATGAGAAGACATCCAGTTTTTAATGGCAGTAAAACAGGAAGAGAGTTTTAAATGTAAGTCAGGGGTGAAGGAGGAGAAGGAAAGAAACAGCTGAGTGTCATCAGCATAGAAATGGTGAGAAATTCCAAAAGAGGAGATGAGAGGAGCGAGAAGTGAAGTATAAAGAGAGAATAAGAAGGGTCTGAGGATGGAGCCACAGGGAAGTTGGAGGAGGTTCGGCCGCCCCAAGAAATGGCGAATGAGCGGTGAGAGAGGTAAGAGGAGAGCCAGTTAAGGACTGAACCTTTGAAGCCAAAGGAGGAGAGAGTCTTAAGAAGTAAGGGGTGATCGACAGTATCAAAAGCAGCAGAGAGTTCAAGGAGGATGAGGATGGAGGATTGCATAGTGTAGCGAGCAGTAAGGAGGGAGTTAAGGACATAGGTAAGAGCAGATTCAGTGGAATGTTTGGGGCGGAAGCCAGATTGAGAGGGGGGAAGGAGAGAGATGTTAGAGATAAAGGTCGAAAGTTCAGAGTGGGCTAGGCATTCGAGTAGGTTAGAGAGAAAAGGAAGAAGTGAGATTTGTCGAAAGTTAGATGCAAGAAGGGGATTAGCAGAAGGCTTCTTAAGGATAGGGATAATAGTGGCATGCTTGAAGGCAGTAGGAAAGGTGGACGTAGAGAGACAAGTATTGAAGAAGGAGGTTAGATAGGGAATAAAGGGGGGTACACCTTGGGAATAAGAAGGGAAGGGATGGGATCAGAAGGGGTGGCAGTAGGATGGGATTTAGTTAGGAGGAGAGAAATGTCAGAGTGAGTGATAGGAGAAAATTCAGACATGTAAGCCGAGGGGGAGTTCAAGCAGCGATGGGAATGAGGGTAAGTAGGAGAGGAGATAATTTTTGAGCGAAGAGAAATTTTTTTTTCAGAGAAGATGTTAGAAAAGTCAGAGGGGGGAAAGAGGGGAAGTAGAAGAGAGGTCAGGGATGGTAGGAGGCGAGAGAGGGTTTGAAGGATACGATGAGGATGAGAGGCCTGGGAGTGAAGGAGGTTAGAAAAGTAGTAGCGTTTAGCAGAATTAAGGCAGGAGTCATATAGCGAGTGATAAGAAAAGCAGAGGTTTGGTTAGGGTGAGTGGGGGATTTGAGCCTGCAACACTCATGACGACGGAGGAGACGCCGCATGGATACGAGGTGAGGGGAGAGCCAGGGTTGAGAAGGCTTACAAGTAGGGTGGAAAGAGGAGAGGGGATAAAGTTAATCAAGACTAGAGGTGAAGGAGGAGGACAATGAGTAAAGGGCAAGGTCAGCAGGGAGAGAGGAGAATTCAGAGAGAGGTGGAAGGCACGAAGAGCAGGTATCAAGAAAGAGTGAAGGGTTAAAGTTGCAGAGGTCACGTATAGTGAAAGAAGTGGAGGGGGAAGGGGAGAAGGAAGAGGGGAGCAAGGAGTAAGGGATAAGGAGAGCAGAGTATGATCAGACAGATAGGTGGGAAGAGAGGAAACAGGGGAGGAGTAAGTATAATTAAAGATGAGATCAAGTGTGGAGCCAGAAGAGTGAGTAGGAGAAGAGGGGAGAGGAGAGAGAAGGTAGGAGTCAAGGATTGAGAGAAGAGGAGAGGGATGAGGAGGAGTGGGAAGGTAGCTTGGCTGCCGGGACTACTTATTAGAGAGAACTGGGAATAGCAAAGACTCTTGAGGGCATTTGGTTGTGATCCTGGAATACAAGGGGCTTTTAGCATCTCCTTGTAAGCATGAAGTTTGATTTAAAAGCATATGAAATCTTATGCTTTCAGGAATGTTGGTTGAGAGAGCCTACCGTTTCTGATGGATTCATAAGCATACTAAATCCTGCAGAAATGGGAGCTAAGGACCGAAACACGTGTCTGGGGTTGCTGTTGGTACTCTTGTTCAGAGGAGAATTGCCTAGCATTTCGGTGCTGGACTGCCCCAGGGCAGGACAAAGACTGATATGTTTGGGATATTTCTTCTCTGTGAAAGATAGTGAGCTAAAGACTCTGGGTAAGGCTCTTGTAACCAGGACTCATGTCTGGCAGAGAGTCTCCCAGGACCCCCTTGTTATTTGCATATTTCAAGTAACTTTGGGTCTTACCCTAAGTTACTAGGGTAATCCAGACATGGACCCCTTACTCACTATTCTTAGAGAGGCACAGCTACACCCTACTGATGAGGTTCAACAAGATCGAAACACGTGCCTGGGTTTGCTGTTGGTACTCTTGTTCAGAGGAGAATTGCCTAGCATTTCGGTGCTGGACCGCTCCAGGGCAGGAGAAAGACTGATATGTTTGGGATATTTCTTCTCTGTGAAAGATAGTGAGCTAAAGACTCTGGGTAAGGCTCTTGTAACCTGGACTCATGATGTCTGGCAGAGAGTCTCCCAAGACCCCCCTTGTTATTTGCATTTTTAGATAGAGACAACGATGTTGGAAATGGAATGAAACATGTGAGAAAAAAAAATTGTTAAAGGTTTTAAAATAAAAGCCAATAAAATAATTATTACAAATAATAACACTTATCATGCTTGCTTTATAAAAGATGCCAAAAACAAAATGTCATGCAGCAGTAAGTAATGGCTAAACTGGCTGCATTAAAATGCAAATCCAGCCACACAATAACACCTATCATGCTTAGTCGCAGTCCTAAAGTTTCCTCACAGTACTCCAACTCCTGTGAAGCCTGAATAGTGAAAGGAAGCGCCCCCAATTTCAGCACGATCCTCCCCGCAATGAGAGACAATAAGGGACTCTCCCGTAGTGGGAATAAGACCAAGACAGAGTGCGGGTGAGCGTAAGTGGGAGTTTATCCAAAGAATAGGGCATGCAAAGAACTCTGCAACCTCCGAGAGCGCTCTGTCTGACAATAGCAAAGACAGGCGTATTTCTAATACAAAAAACGTCATCAGAACCTACACACTATAGGGGGCACAAGTTAATTGGGATTGGGTGGCGTCGACTAACTATAGGTGTTGCTGCAGCGTGGTTGGTCTTGGCGTGAGGACGTCACTGGTCAGCCTCGTGGGTTGGGTTGGGCCTGGCAGGCCAGCTTGAGGTCATCCGGGCGGTGTTGGTATGCTGGGGCAGCCTGTGACAAAGATGAATACCTTTCCTGACTCGTTTGCCCTAGGCCATGCACACTGTAGTTATTCAAGAAACGACATCTAAGTTCATCAATAAATCGCTCAGCAGTTTGTCTTATAAAATAAACGCAACACATGAGGAATGCACCTCGTGAGAGGTCCGGTGGTTGTCGGTTGGGGTGAGATTTACCTGTGTCCTATTGACCGGTATTTTAGGTCGAGGGGCTGGGCTCTGGGGCCTGAGCCGAATGATACATGTCTGTCTGCCGCGTTAGAAGTTATTATATAAATGGGTCTCTGTGTCTTGTCCCAGTGATGGGGGTCGTCTTTGCACGGGGTCATGATTCTTGGGGTGGTCTAGGGGGGGTTGTGGGATTTACGAGAGGGTGCTGGTAGATCAGTAGATTCAAACGTGGGTTTATTACCGTGCTGTAAATAACACAGGTGGCGGGCTGTGGCCTTGGGTGCGGTACCGGGGCCTCTAACTCTCTGAAGCGGCTCCAGCTTGGTTGGGGGAGGTGAGGGAGCGCGGCACATGCCTTAGCTTCTTTATCTGGCAGGCTTGGTAGGGTGGGAGGGAGAATGGCCTTGCATATATTCACAAAGGTTTTTTCCTCGTGCGTTGCTAACTTTTGAATGCAGAACTTTTATAATGTTCCGCCTTATTTTGATGTTATTTAAACACACATATATATTTCAATTTCGTTACACATTTTTTTAATACAGTCGGTCCGAGTACCTTTTCATTACCTAACATTATATTTACTACATGGTGTGATTATTTTATGTACATTAGACGTTACACGAGGTAGTTCTAGGTTATGGCCTACAGAGATTGATGCTCGCTGCTTTAGGTGATTAAGAAAACATATATGAGTTCAGGTTTCTACATAAAATTGTAAGAACACTTATACAGATAAAGGCTATACATTTGGTCGACATCTTTCTCTGTGGTTATAGCAGCACTAGTCCAGACCTGGGGTGGTATCATGTAACGTTACATCTTTATGGTTTATTCACAGTTTACAGGATCTGTTTAAACAGAGGTAGTTCGTTAATACCAATACTTGAATTATTTTCTACTTTCTTCAGATAGCGATGCTTCAGCTTTTTTCCCGTCACCCCGGCCTCGCGGACCAGGTCGTGCGGGGTGCAATATTACATTGTGAACGATAAAATGTTACAGTGTTAGCATCTCGGGTTAGCTCATACCCGACTTTCTCATGGGAACGCGCTCGCAGCGGATCTACCAGGGCTACTGCGGCGGCAGAGATGCATGAAAGGCCCTCCAAAGGTGGGGGCCTCGTTACAGTGTGCTGAACTCACGCCATGTTTGCTAGACAAGATGGCTTCTAGGCCTAACTGAATTTTGGTATATGCAGGGAGCGGATACGTGTGGGCAATGTCGTCGGCGGGTGAACCCTCCTCCACCTGGGCCCGGGTGGCATGAGGGGACGGCCACCGAGTCATGGTCCTCACCTGGGGAGAAGGCTGCAGGTGAGGAGGGCCTCGCGGCCAGTCCTCCCCTACATTTCCCCCCTTTCGTTACTAAAGTAACGAATTCTTCAGCTCTTCTAATCTTCTACATTCTTGCTCCTCTATCACTGCATCATCCCATGCAGGTGTTCCTTTTCTAGGCATCCAGGCTCTGCATACCCCCCTCAAGCTCTCACCTCTTCTAGCATACTCATCTGGTGTACATGTTAAATATATACAGTCACCAGTTTCTTCCAAGTCTACCCAGACCTCCTCATACCATTCCAGTTCCACGTCTCGTGGTTCTTTGATAGTGGTGTGCCATAGTTTATCTACTATGTACTTATCACGGTACATAGGCACTAACTGGTACCTGGGAGTGTTATCTGTTCCTGTCTGTACATGTACTTCTTGTGTCGCCTTAATTGTACCACCAGAGTTGCCCATTGTCACCATCATCATTGCACCGTTAGGGACTGCGTTAGCACAACATCGGAGGCCCACCTGGCACAGGCAGAACACCACGAGGAGGACCACCACAACTGGTATCAAGAACTTCATTGCCATTCCAAGCCATGAGGGAACCCAGGAGAAGATATTGTCGAACCATGAGCTATCTTTAGCCCCACCTTCCATCTTCATCTTCTCTCCCAGGTTATGTACTGCTTCAATGACGTGGGACAGGGACCCATTTTCTGCGTCTTCAGAAGGTACGAACGTGCAGCACGCACTTCCTATTTTTCGGCAAACACCTCCATCGATCGCTGTTAACAGGTCCAGAACATACCTGTTCTGCATGGTCATTAGTCGCAGAGCTCGTAGTCCCACCTTTATTATGTTGAACCCTTCTTCAGTGTCATTGGCCAGCTGAATCAGTTCCCACCGTGTGATCTGGAGCCATTTTGCATTTGCTCTTGCTTGGACACTTGAAACTAGTGAGGCAAAAAATGTTTCCACGGAGCTGAACAGGCGATACCTGTCTGGGATCTGTGCCAATAAATCGGATGATGCTTGTGATATGTAGTTCGATGCTCGCTTGTTCCGTGATAGCTCCTCTTCTTTCCCTCCGGAGGACAGGACATAGAGGTGCGCTTTTGCAGTGGGAGAAGTCACATCCTGGTTCACGTTTCCTTGCGTCCTTTTATTTTCGTCGACGTGACTTTCTGGAATCACCATTAGGGCCGAATGCAAAGTGGCCATTGAGCAGCTGCCACTCCATGCCTGGGGAAGGTGCAAGTAAGCCTGATTCCCGCATACCCAGTATGTGTCCATTAGTGCTGCTGTTCCTTTTTTCATGTCTGGGATGGTGAGAGTTTTGTTACAGTTTTTATTCGTTCCCATTGCCACTTTTCCTTCTCCCTTGAAACATAGTTCGTTTTGTATTTCACTTTGTAGCTTGAAGGGTTTCTCCATCGCTGTTACCCATGTTAGTTTAGAGATGTGTTCTTTCCATATTGGTAAGCACGTTTTTTCCATCCACCGCAGCTTGTCTGGTTGGACACCTTTCAGTGCTTCCGCTTTGCACAGTACTTCTTCATCTTTCCATTTGTTTTCGGAAAACAGCGTCCCTTGTATTGCAAAGAAAGGTTCTTTAAGACAGACCACTCCAGACGCTTTTGAATAGCACGTTTTGTTGTCCTGTATCATTTTGAAAGAGACATCGTGTGCTTGGAAGGTGTTCTTTATTCTACACAGCGTGAGATGAAGGAGACATTGGGCATCCACAATGGGCAATTCTCTTGGCAACAACACTTTGGGTGTGCCTGATGCATGGGGGATGAGCGAACAGACATAACAGCTTTCATTGGTTGTCTGTTTAGCTGTTGTACTCATATCTGCATACCATTTATTTGCTTGGTGGGGGTGTCGTGGGTCTTCCATCTTGTCTAATCCTAACCCATAATACTCATCATACCCCCTCCTACTTGTCTCTCTTCTTCGCCTACTTTTCTCCCCCCTCCTATACCTTTTAGTTTCGATAGGTGAAATAATAGGCCCCCCTTTCTCATTCCCACCCCCCTTTTCCAATTCCTCATATAGGAACTTGTGTTCTGTCATCGTAATTACTTTTCCATTTTCCTCAATAAACAACAAATCGCTGTTTTGTATCGGGGCGGGAAGGGTAGTGGGGCTGTTATATATTTCAGGTAGGGACATTGTGTCATTTTCCATATCTTTATTTCTTGATTGTGACAGGGCAGCAGTGGGTGGTGCAGTATAGTAACCCCATACAAAGTGTGATCCATCCCAGACCAAAAAATCACCTTCTCTAATATTCATACTTGTAATTGAATTCGTGCCAGGGGCAAGGGTGGTGTTACTCCCCCCTCCCCCCTCGTTCATCTCGATAGAGATGAACGCTATGAACCAATATGTCACCAGGCAAAATATTGAGATGAAGAACACAATAACACACATTGATAAACCACATTCGTATGAATATGTCAATCTATCTACTAACATTTCTCTAAATCTAACAAATCTATTAGTTGCAGGCTGCCCATTCGATGCCATAGTAAATCCTGTTTGAAACATAAAAGTGCATTAAGTACAAGCATGTAAACATTTCTAACGTTGTGACATTGTTTCGACAAAGTATGGGAGTGGGTGAGGGAGGGGGTGTGTCCACAGACAAGGTAACTTTACAATCATTACTATCCGTACATTATTTCATATATAAAAAGGAAAGTCGAGAGAAAAAAAACTTCTCCAAAACCAAAAAAAAAACCCACAAAAACCTTCAAAAGTTGTAAAAAATTATATATATATATATATACATATTTATTTCAGTACACTTGTCGTGCGCCAGTCGCGTTCAATGTTCATCACTTAATGCACACAAAAATTCCCATCATTCATTCTGCACAACTTCATTGTCCGCAGTTGCCTGTGCCTCGTCCTGCACCTCACCTTCCACGGCGCTATAGGCTCTGCGTACGTCTGTCAAATGCACCCAGTATCGTAGGCCCTTCACCTTTACTGCTGTGGGTGTGCAAAACACTACCTCATAAGGGCCATGGAAACGTGGCGCATTCCACCTTCGCACAAAACTTCTGACATATATAAGGTCACCAGGCATTAGTTGTAATGGTTTTTCAGGCAGTGTCTCTGTTTCTGTTGTGTTCCCCTCCTCTCTTGTAGAGGGGGGGGCTAGTTGCTTCGCAATTACGCGCGCTGCCCGTGTCAGTTTTTTCAAGTACTCTGTGAACTCCTCTCCCAATATCGCTGCACTTCTGTGTGCATCAGAACGTTCACGGAGAGGCGAATGCGCTGTGTGCATTCTCCTTCCCGTGACGATCTCATGCGGGGACAAATGGTGGTCTTTACTTGGCTGATTTCGTAACTCAAACAGGGCCAAAGGCAGGCAGTACATCCAGGTCTTTTTAAGGGAAAAACACAGTTTTGACAATCTGCTTTTTAACAGACCGTTCATCTTTTCCACTACGCCATTACTTTGAGGATGATAAATCGAACATAATTTGTGCTTTATTCCCAATAGCGTAGTCACTTCCTTGAATAGTTCATTAACAAAATGCGTGCCGTTGTCTGAGCGAATAACTTCGCAAATCCCCCAGCGCGGGAATACTTCCCGCACTAGGAACTTCGCGGCGCCCTTCGCATCAGGGCGCGCACAGGGGCCTGCCTCCACCCACCTCGAAAATGGACATACAACCACAATCATGTAGCGAGCCCCGTTACATCTTTCTCCCATGTCTACATAATCAATGTGGAGCTCTCTGAATGGGCCATTTGGTTTTGGTATCGTTCCTCTTAGTGTGCGCAATGTCATACCTGAGTTGTAAATCTGACATGTCGTGCATTCTAAAGCCAGCCTTGTGATGTGTTCATGGAGGCAAGGTGCAAACCAATCTTCTTGTATGTCCGCCATTATGTGTTGCTTTGCGTTATGTGCGGGAAAGTGTAGTTGTTGAAATGCTATTTCTAACTATGTAACTGGCATTACCGCTTTTCCTGAACTTTTTTGTCGCCACAATAAATCAGTCGGCGATTTGCTGCATCCCCTCTTAGTCCACAGCAATTTTTCTTCTGCACTAGCTCCCTCTTGCAGCTCTATTATTTCCTGTGTGGGCATCATGTTGTATCCTGTGGGGACCTCTTGGCTTGCTGTGTGGTGCAACATGTACTCTCCTACTTCACCTTTCTGTAAATACGAAGCTTCTTTGGCAGCGGCGTCTGCTGCCGCGTTCCCCAAAGATATAAAATCTGTATTTGTGGTGTGGGCTTGGCATTTTACGATGGCCACTGCCGTGGGGTCTTGCAGGGCCTCAATCAGTTCTTTCAATAATTCTGCATGCTGAACCGGTGTTCCATCTGCTCGTCGAAACCCTCTCCGCCCCCACCGTGCCAACCCGCCGTGTACTGTTGTTGTCATGTATGCTGAGTCTGTATATATTGTCACTGCGCACCCCTTGGCGGCATGCAATGCTTCTATTAGCGCTATTAGTTCTGCTGCTTGGGCTGAATAGTGTGATGGGAGGCGGTGTTGCACTAGTGTCTCGTATTCATCTTCCTCTAATCGTACAACTGCCATACCCACATGTTTCTCTCCTGTCTCCATGTCTATTGATGCTGACCCGTCCACGAAATACACCTCTCCCTCGTTCAGGGCATTCTCAAAAATCACTTGATCCTGACCTTCGTCACCTGTGTACGTAGCGCAGTTGTGGTTCTGCATGTCCTCTACGGTGCACGCCTCTGTGATGAATGTGGCCGGGTTCACTGTTTTACATCTTACTATATGGATGTTTGCGCTGGACAGTATTATTTCATATGCTGTGGCGCGTTGTGTCGTCAATGTGCTCTTTGATCGCTCTAATATTGCAAAGAGTGAGTGTTCCACAAACAGTGTCACAGGACAGCCCATCACTATCGTGGCACTTTTCTCAATCGCGAACGCGGCTGCAGCTAGGGATTGCTCGCACGCGAAATGACCTTGCATTACTGCGTCTAGGGTGCCACTATAGTAAGCCAGTGGTTTGTGCCCTAACGATGTCTTTTGTGTTAGTACTGCTGTCATCAGTGTTCCTTTGTAGTGTGAAAATAAGAAGAATTCGCGCCCATAATCTGGATTTGCCAGTACTGGAGCGCTTGATATCAGCCCTTTTAGTGAGTTAAATGCTGTGTTCATCTCTTCTGTCCATTCTATGTGTTTGTTTTCCTGCTGTGCTTCTTTTAGTGCCTGTAACAAGGGCCTTGTGTACGCTGCATAATCCAATATCCATGCTCGGCAATAGTTGCACATACCCAGAAATTTCTGCATCTCTTTTGGGAGCCCTCTCTTAATGATAAAATAAAATAGAGATGTGGATTGGTGCCAGGGCGTGCCCGTTTCCGCTCTCCACATCTCCTGCACCCGGAGAATGTAATCCATAGCATCCTCCCCTTCATTCATTGTACATTGCATTACTGATTGTAAATCAGGGGTATCTGGGAATGTCTCCCGCAGTGCGTCCCACACCCTTGCTCGTACTGTATTAAAGGAAGCCCCATCATGGCGATCACAGTCTAACGTCACGGCCGGGAAACCAGCCTTAGCCCATACTCTGTCCGCTTGATCTCCTACTGCGGTTACTAGTAGGCTTTTCACATCGCCTACTGCCAACGGTATGCCGGCGGTATGTTTCTCAAATGCATATATCCACTTGCTCGCCCCTCCTGACAGCTGGGGCAATAATTTCATTAAATTAGCCTTATCCATCTGAGCCCATGGTATATAGTTTGGTCTCCCCCCCCCTCTGTGTATCAATGGAAGTTGTAACTTCCCTTTTGCAGTTGCACCCTCCCTTTCCTTAGTCGCTGCTGACTCCAATGACGCCATCTTCCCCACCCTATTTCTTAGTCGTCCCATCCATTCGTCGTCTATAGTCCCTAGCGAACATGCACCGTCCACCTCCTCGCTTTCCCCTCCTACTGCCATACTCAACCTATCACTCTCATCCAACCCTCCTCTGACATCACATAACAGGTCCTCTCTGATCCCTCTCTCTCGTGATACATCACCAATGCTCCCTTCTACTGCTCCTACCTCTATTATTCGTGTCGGCTCTTCCTCAATTCTGAACAGTATTTCCCCCTTTTTCCATCCTTCCTCAATTTGTCTACTTTCGCTCGACGCTCTAGACGTGCGTCCTGATTGTGTAGGGGCGCACGCTGTGCGCTCACATATGTCTTTTATTCTTGAGAGTTCATCCCTTGCCACAGTAAGCCTCAACTCTAAGTCACTCGTTAGCTTCTCTATATCCACCCTCTGTGTGCTTCCCTGGGCGCGCTCTCTGGTGCTTTCGTATGGCGGGGGGGCTGTTGGTCTTTGTGGTGTACCAGTTGTGGGGGGAGGCACATAAGTAGGGTCGCTATATCCTGCTGCGGGGGCTGGTTTAGGTAATATCGGGTACAAACTAATCACCTCCGCAGGTTGTTCTGTACTTAGCTGTTCCTTTTCCTCTCTTGGAACCATCAGTGGATTATCTGTGGTGGAAGGTAGATCAATATTTGGTGCCGGAGCTTTGGGTGGGGGTACTTCCTCAAACAATCTCCAGAGGTCTAATATCTCCTTCCTATTTTGCCATTGTTTCCCCTTATACTTGAGGCTAATGCATGCTCGTACCATATCAAGAACGCTTTTGTCAAAAGACCCTCCCTCGGGCCAAATCTGGGGCAGACCCTCCCCTTTCAATTCTGTTACCCATTGATCGTGATATTTATTTATTCGTTCAGCGTATCCCGGTAAGCTCTTACAAATATGTGACAAGGGAGTTTCTGCCCCCATACTCTAAATCACTAACACAGCCGTGTCCACCTTCTTTACTTTTAGTTAGGTGTAGATATGTGTATGTATACCTTTATGGCACAGACAAGAGCGGACGTCTCAAAGATTATCACCCAATTTTATTCACTGCGCAAATCCTTTCTCACTCACCATAGCTCATCTCCTTCCCATTCCCATACACTCTCATGTGATTTCACTTGCAACTGATCAATTACTAGTTATGGTCAACACTCTCTGGCACCACCTCGCGGTCAACCGTTCGTCTCCAATACTCACACGGTGCGCGCACCCTTCACAATGCTTTTCCACTCACACCTCGTCTTTTTTCCTCCCTTTCCTCCCTGGCCAGCTGTCCCTGTTTTTCTGCTAAG
Organism: Ambystoma mexicanum; assembly: GCF_040938575.1. Classification (NCBI taxonomy): domain Eukaryota; kingdom Metazoa; phylum Chordata; class Amphibia; order Caudata; family Ambystomatidae; genus Ambystoma; species Ambystoma mexicanum. The sequence goes on along the minus strand of NC_090941.1, from coordinate 481,350,492 downwards.
GTTACTGTGTTCACGTCTGTACGTGCCACTACTTAATCCCCACTCCTACAAATGTGCTCCCTATTTTATAGTTCTTCTACAAGTATATTTATCTTATACCCTTTTCGCTTTCTCCCCCTGCCCCGTGGAATGGAAAAAAGAAATAGAGAGAGTAGCAATCACTAAAAAATATTCCCGGTGTCTCCCTTTGCCAGACACCAATAACTTATTTCTTACTTCTTCATATATTCCCAGTACTAGTTTAGATAGCACTATGCGGCGCCGCCTTCCACCCCCTTTCGGAGCTAGGTTTCCGTCACTTCTACCACTTCACTTATTTCTTACTCCTAATGGCCATATGCAAAGAAAAGATAAAGAAAGTTTCAAGACCCGTCTTTAGTAGACCCCCGTTATTCTTCTCCTCTACCTGTCCCCGTTCTTCTGTTCACAATTTCCCCTCCCTTCCCCTTTACGATCGCTCGCACTCAGTACTCACGTGCCCGTCTTGAACCGATAGTCTCCGAAACTGGGTCCGTCCAGGCAGTGTCACCGGTAACTCAACGGTCAGCCCCTGGCTCCGGCGAGCGGCACTCAAAGGGGATTTTTTTCCAATCGGGATCCCGTACCCTTTCTCATTGAGTGCGCACTTCTTATTGTGCCGGTCGCCGTTGGCGGGCAGCCTCCCGGAGCCGGCTCACCGTGCGTATCCCTTCTCGACCGGAGATTCTCGTGCCACAAGGGGGTCGTTAAAAAGGAGTTAGGAAAAATAATTTGGAGATATCACGCTATCGGGGTCACCACTGAAAGGAAGCGCCCCCAATTTCAGCACGATCCTCCCCGCAATGAGAGACAATAAGGGACTCTCCCGTAGTGGGAATAAGACCAAGACAGAGTGCGGGTGAGCGTAAGTGGGAGTTTATCCAAAGAATAGGGCATGCAAAGAACTCTGCAACCTCCGAGAGCGCTCTGTCTGACAATAGCAAAGACAGGCGTATTTCTAATACAAAAAACGTCATCAGAACCTACACACTATAGGGGGCACAAGTTAATTGGGATTGGGTGGCGTCGACTAACTATAGGTGTTGCTGCAGCGTGGTTGGTCTTGGCGTGAGGACGTCACTGGTCAGCCTCGTGGGTTGGGTTGGGCCTGGCAGGCCAGCTTGAGGTCATCCGGGCGGTGTTGGTATGCTGGGGCAGCCTGTGACAAAGATGAATACCTTTCCTGACTCGTTTGCCCTAGGCCATGCACACTGTAGTTATTCAAGAAACGACATCTAAGTTCATCAATAAATCGCTCAGCAGTTTGTCTTATAAAATAAACGCAACACATGAGGAATGCACCTCGTGAGAGGTCCGGTGGTTGTCGGTTGGGGTGAGATTTACCTGTGTCCTATTGACCGGTATTTTAGGTCGAGGGGCTGGGCTCTGGGGCCTGAGCCGAATGATACATGTCTGTCTGCCGCGTTAGAAGTTATTATATAAATGGGTCTCTGTGTCTTGTCCCAGTGATGGGGGTCGTCTTTGCACGGGGTCATGATTCTTGGGGTGGTCTAGGGGGGGTTGTGGGATTTACGAGAGGGTGCTGGTAGATCAGTAGATTCAAACGTGGGTTTATTACCGTGCTGTAAATAACACAGGTGGCGGGCTGTGGCCTTGGGTGCGGTACCGGGGCCTCTAACTCTCTGAAGCGGCTCCAGCTTGGTTGGGGGAGGTGAGGGAGCGCGGCACATGCCTTAGCTTCTTTATCTGGCAGGCTTGGTAGGGTGGGAGGGAGAATGGCCTTGCATATATTCACAAAGGTTTTTTCCTCGTGCGTTGCTAACTTTTGAATGCAGAACTTTTATAATGTTCCGCCTTATTTTGATGTTATTTAAACACACATATATATTTCAATTTCGTTACACATTTCTTTAATACAGTCGGTCCGAGTACCTTTTCATTACCTAACATTATATTTACTACATGGTGTGATTATTTTATGTACATTAGACGTTACACGAGGTAGTTCTAGGTTATGGCCTACAGAGATTGATGCTCGCTGCTTTAGGTGATTAAGAAAACATATATGAGTTCAGGTTTCTACATAAAATTGTAAGAACACTTATACAGATAAAGGCTATACATTTGGTCGACATCTTTCTCTGTGGTTATAGCAGCACTAGTCCAGACCTGGGGTGGTATCATGTAACGTTACATCTTTATGGTTTATTCACAGTTTACAGGATCTGTTTAAACAGAGGTAGTTCGTTAATACCAATACTTGAATTATTTTCTACTTTCTTCAGATAGCGATGCTTCAGCTTTTTTCCCGTCACCCCGGCCTCGCGGACCAGGTCGTGCGGGGTGCAATATTACATTGTGAACGATAAAATGTTACAGTGTTAGCATCTCGGGTTAGCTCATACCCGACTTTCTCATGGGAACGCGCTCGCAGCGGATCTACCAGGGCTACTGCGGCGGCAGAGATGCATGAAAGGCCCTCCAAAGGTGGGGGCCTCGTTACAGTGTGCTGAACTCACGCCATGTTTGCTAGACAAGATGGCTTCTAGGCCTAACTGAATTTTGGTATATGCAGGGAACGGATACGTGTGGGCAATGTCGTCGGCGGGTGAACCCTCCTCCACCTGGGCCCGGGTGGCATGAGGGGACGGCCACCGAGTCATGGTCCTCACCTGGGGAGAAGGCTGCAGGTGAGGAGGGCCTCGCGGCCAGTCCTCCCCTACAATAGTAATCAGGAAGCAATCCCTTCCTGGTCCCTGCACATGCGCACAGTCCTGAGCGTGGATGATGAAACCCCCTGTTACAGCCTTCTCTGTTTGAATGTGTAAGGAAGCGCAGGCGCGCGCCCTTGCACATACAGACATGCCGTTCCCCAGCCAGCATTTCCAATGGGCTATGCAAGGCTGAGGAAGCAAAACGCCCCCGGCCTTGCATGGCTCATTGAGCATGGGTGGTTGGGGAACAGAACTGTTAAAGGGAAACTGCTTTCTCCTTTGACACTTCAGCAAGCCCAGGAGCGTGCATTCATCTGGAAAAAATAGCTGAGGGCTTCTCAGCTGCTCCATAATGGGCGAGGGGGCTAGTGGGTCAACGCCCCCTCGTCCATTTTGGATAAATCACCACTGAAAAATGGCTAGACTGGCTGCACCCAAAATGCCAGTCTATTCAGATAATTACACTTTGCAGGACTGCCTTATTAGAGATGCCCAGTAAAAAAAAGTCAAGCCACTGTAAGAAATGACTAGACTGGCTGCACCAAAATGCCAATCTAGCCACTAATAACAGATAGGATGCTTGCTTAGTCTGGACATGGATAACCATTAAAATTTAGCACACATCCGCCTCCCCACCCACCACATGTACTCTCGCTCCCACTCCCTAACCCAAAATCAACTCCTCAGCCCAGAATTACCTCCACATCCCTCTTCTGCATCCCATTACTTATGTATGAGGCATCTTGGCTCATAGGTAAGTACTGGGATGAGAAAGAGTGGGACTAGGAGTAATGAGAATTATAGTTAACTAAACCAGGCATTACCTCAACATCCCTCTACCTTGTCTCAGTACTTGTTTATGAGGCAACGTGCCTCATACACAAGTACTGGGATGAGGATGAGTAGGGCTAGGAGTAATGAAGATTACAGGTAACTAAGCCAGACATTACCTCCACATCCCTCTTCCTTGTCCCAGTAATTACGTATGAGGCATCATTTCACCATACACACAAATGCACACCCAGGCAGCCACCCAAACATCATGCACTCACTCATTTGCATACATGACATTATATACATATACACACAATCAGTTACATGCACGCACAAACATTTATGCAAAATATATGTTCTTAACTTTTTAATCCATTGGTGCAGGGAATGAGGCCTCCAATTCCCTTCAGCAGGCACGCTTGTCATGCCAGAGGAGCTGAAGACTTCCATCTCATGGGGTGAGGGGCAAGCCCTATAACTTCAAAAAGAAACTATTTCTCTCTGCCTTACAGTCTAGTTAATTGTAAATGTCTGTGGACCCCCCTTGCTTTCTCTCTGCTCGGGTTTATCAGGCTCCCGTAACCTTGTTGACTACCTCAGCATTGGATATTCAAATCTCTCTGTTTCTCAGTTTATTAGGGCTCTCCGAAGCCCTCTGGCTCTCTTGTGACCTTGCTTTCTCTCTGTTTGGGTTCATCAGGCTCCCGTAACCTTTGTGGCTCTTCCAGCCTTGAAGGTCTATTTGCCTCTCCCCTGGTCATTCTCTTTGGGAGCATTTGCTTCCCTTCTGTTGCTTAGCTCTGCAGCCAATGCACTTCTCATGCAGAGCTTGGGGATTTGGTCTGCTGCAGTCTCAGCATCACGTACCAGGCCCCAGGCCCACCACGGCTTCTGTGTGTTCCGCCACCAGACGAAACGGTTGCTTTGCCATCCCCAACTCCTTCCTGATCCAAGCTTCTCGGCTGATCAGGACGCCATCCTTCCAGTGTCTTGCGATCATCTTGTTCACTCACCACGCTACCGCTGGCACCATGGCCTAGCGTGGCTCTGCCCCTACAGGACATCTTCCCATCAGAGGCTCGCCTCTACGTAGCATTCTCTCTCCTTCATTCCACGTTCCTCAAAGTTTTAAATACAACAGAAAAAAAGGGGTTTGTCATTCTTCTTTGACTGTGTACTTCAGGCGAGATCCAGCAATACCTGAAGCCAGAGAGATTGAAGAAATGTCACAATTCAGTGGATTCAAAATCAAAGTAAAAGACTTTCCAATTTCCATTTAGGCGGATAATGTACGCTGGGCTGGGATTTCCTTTTCGGAATGGGAGTCCTTGTCTCAGAGAGGGTAATCACTCCCAGTGAGGTCCCACCTTGCCCAGACTTCTAGGGAGGGTCTTGCTGAGCAGGCTCGCCTCCCTTGGCTCAAAGTGGGTGGCTCCCCTCTGGAAGAAGGGACAAATTGTCCAGATTCGCCACTGTACCCAGATACTATGTGTTGGTCTGATTTTCAATGTGTATTGAGGGCAGTGAGAGATTTGTGTCCAAAGGGGAGCCATGTGAGTTAAAATGCAATTATTGGGACTGTGATATGCAAGTTGGTTTGTGAGGTGCAACTATTTGATGTTTGATGTTTGTTGGGTGGGCTGTTCAGATGACTTGTCAGTGACTTGGTTGACATGCATGTGGTGTGTTTGAACATAGAAATTGGGAATATAAATTTGGGGAGCGGTTACTGAAGCAGTGCCCTTCTACTAATGTGATTGCAAGGAAACCCATGAAAGCAATGTAGTGTGTGCGGATGCCTCTGGCAAGTGGGGCAACTGGGATCAGAGTGGGGCATGAATTCCACTAGAAACGTTAGGAGCAGACTTGAAGTAGGGCACAAATGACAACATGACCAGTAGCACAATCACAATGCAGGACGAATTGCAGTGTGACACCTTGGAGCAAAATTAACATGGGGTACGTTGGAGAAAATTCACAGTAAGGCAAAAAATACAGTGCAACACCTAGGAACAAAATCATAGTGGGACAGTTGGAAGCAAAATTACAGTTGGGACACTGGGAGCAAAATAAACACTGGTACACCTGGTGTTACTGGTCCGTCCTATTCCGCTGTGTACCAGGGCACTCCAACACCTAATTAAGACAAGAAGTAGAGAAAAATGGCATGTAATGCAGACTGTCCTCCAGGCGAGTAACATAAAATCAAAATCAAAAGGACCTCGGCAGGTGAGATTGGAGACTCTCTTGTGTAAACAACCACAGTGTGACTAAAATCTCAAAATATATTTATTTGAACTCCACTTAACAGTGTTTGTCTTATTCAATCCTTATTCAACATCTGCACATCTATTCCGCCATTCATAGGACTATTCATTCATACACACATAAATATACATCTTGAACACTTTATGGTTTATTTAAGAACCCTACAAAACTCATATAATACACCAATGCTTAACATCTATATATGTTCAAATAAATATATTTAGTGATATTAGTCAAACTGCAGTTGTTTGTACAAGAGAGTCTCCAATCTCACCTGCCTAGGTCCATTTGATTTTTGTTTCATGTAAGGTGACAGACACCAGCACATGGGAGGGCTGCTCACTGCTTTACTCCCCCCGCTCCCCAGGCGTGGCTCATCCTTATATGCAAATGGAGTGGCTAAAACCATTCTCCAGGCATGAAACACAAATGTATAATAAAGGAAAATGTCCATGGAAGGGAAAGTAGCATTGCCGCAGTTGTTAAATGGTGTTTCTGTCATATCTGAGAGGCAGCCTCTGGCCTTGAGGATCCGATCCAGTTCCACCAGAGTCATAATCTGTGTACCTCCTCAGGAGGGGCCATGAGTCGGCCGGACTGACTGAGGTTGAACACGCATTCCACTTACCTGCGACCTTGCATGGCATGGCTATCCAGCTGTAGCCCAGTCTCTCTCATTGTATCACAGGGACCTCAGAGCAAACCAAAAAGAACATTCAGTATCAGAGTTGGTAACATGCCACTTTTAGTTCCTCTCTTCCGTTTATTTCTATGATCCACTACCATTGCTGTCCAAAGCATTGCATAGTTGCAATCTCGATCCCCACCACTTCTACATAAAGCACACTGCAATAAAACTATTCTGTTATATACATACCCAATAAGGAAGCAAATATAAAAGCATTGTCAAGACAAGGCACCTCATTTTTGTCCTAACCCATCTAAAGCCATTAAGTCCTGCATTTCACTCCATAAAAACTCCCCACTATCATCATCAGCCATAATCGAGGGTGCCTCTAAAACAAGAAAAACAGTCATAATTACATGTTCCCCCCCTTTCTATCTCTCTGCATCCCTGTCACCCTAAAATCCAGCACTGCTTTTTTCATATGTCTGTTAGGTCTCCATGACCATCAATCTGGCTTCAGAGCTGCCAGAAGCACAGACACTGCTCTCCTGAACATCCACGACAACCTGCTCTCCAACCTTGACTCTAACATCCCTTCTGTCCTCATCCTACTTGATCTCTCTTCTGCCTTTGACACGGTCAACCATGCCATCCTGCTCAACCGTCTCCGTGATAACTTGGGTATCACTGATCAGGCCTTGGCCTGGCTGACCTCTTTCCTCTCTGATCAACCCTCCCAGGTCCAACTTGGGTCCTTCCTTTCCTCCATCCCACTCTCCACTTGCGGTGTTCTCCAGGGGTATAACCCCTCTCCTTGTCTGGACAACCAATATCTGGCACCCCTTCCCCACCACATTGCAACTCTCTGCTCCAACTTTAAGTGCTGTGCGGTTGACACTCAGCTCGTTTTCAGGCTTCCCTCCGTCATCTCTTCTCCCTCCCTCATCTCTGCCACCAATGATCTCTGCCTTAATGCCTGTAAGATGGAGATTCTCCTCATCGGCACACATGCAACCTCCTTTCCTGTCTCTCTCTGGCCGGCCTCCCTTGGCCCTCTTCCTGCTCCCACCTGTGAGGCTAAGAACCTCAGGGTCATTTTTGACTCCACACTCTCCTTTTCCCCTCACATCTCGGATGTCTCTAAGAAGTCTCTAGAGCTTTGGTTCTCTCTAGGCTAGACTACTTCAACAGCCTCTTTCTAAATCTGCCTGCTTCTACTCTCTGCCCTCTGCAACTCATCCTGAACAGAACTGCAAGACTTGTCCTTGGTCTTAAGCCCTGGGATCATATCTCTCCAGCCCTGAAATCTCTTCATTGGCTCCCAGTGGCTGCAGTGGTTAAATGCAAGACCCTCTGCATTGTCCACAAGGCTTTCTGGGGCGTGGGCCCAAAATACCTTCAACTCTACCTCCGTATATACCTTCCCACTCAAGCTCTACGCTTCTCCGCCTCCAGCTCCCTCAGGGTCAGTCGCTTCTCCAAGCAACAAGCTGGGGGTAGATCTCTTTCCTCAGCTGGCACCTCTCTCTGGAACAACCTCCCTGCCACTCTGAAACTTGAGGAGAACCATCTCCGGTTCTGAAAGCACCTCAAGACCTTCCTCTTTGCTTCTGCCTTCACTCTTCCTCTCCCCTGCTGACTTGTCTGCTTGACTCTGTGTACCTGGCTACCCTCTGATATCTGGCCCATGTATCTGCCCACCCAGCCACACACCCACACTGCCTTCTGGCAGCCCTTGACACTTGGGTCTGTATCTGTAATCTTACAGTCCTCTTACCTGCACTTATCAGACACCCCTTGTCTGCGCTTTAAACCTTGCACTTACAGCCCTGATGGCTGCACTGCTAGTTTTGTTGTTTTATCCCTTGCTCAGCACTTACCACCTCTCCCCCCCCCCCTTTCACTTTCCCCCTTCCTTTCCCCTGCACGTGTGTGTTATCAGTGTCACTGGTCCTAGTAAAATCATTGTTTTTGTCCTCCTTTGTTCCCCTCCCTTGCCACGTCGCGCTCTGCAACACCTGTGTATGAGCGCGATACAAATAAAATATCATATTATATCATATCATGTTTGTGTGCACTGTCAATGTCAAGTAGTGTCTGAGAGTCCAGTATATAGTCAGCTTCCAGTACATCCCAGGCCTTAGTCGCACCCGCAGTTACTGGCAGCAACAACTTGTAAGTGCTTGCATATTTCTCCCAAATAGCATTGCGTATGGTGAATACCCGGTTGCTGACAGCTCTCTCATTCAAAGGCCATTGAGAATAAATGTGTGCCTTTAACATCCATCTGCTTGAACAGCTGTTTCTTTAGCTCCTGTTTCTGTTTCTTCTTCCAGCAAGTCACACGATTGTCATAGTTCTCCTGCCAGTCCTCTTTGACTGTGGGCCACCAGGCCATCTGTCATGAACCGATACCCATTGTCTTGTTCTTTCTCCACATTGATATATTGCATGAGTAGTTCATCCTCCCTTTGTAGGTCCGCCAAGAGCTGCTCACATTTCCCTTGATTCTCCGCCTTGCCCTTCTGTAGGATGATCTTTGTCACTTCAAGCTGTGGGCACTCCGCCACTTGGCACTCATAATCTTCTATGGATGCCATTGGTTGCGGCTGTAGGTCATTGTCAGGTGTCAAGAGCCACTCGCACGCACATGGGATTATCTTCGTTATTCTGAGAGCCAGCACCACAGATTGTAATTCACCATACTGTGCTCTTTCCCCCTAACACTACTGAGTCATGCTGCCACTGACCTCCTTCTTTTTATGTGGGCACGTCAATGTCCTTCTCTGGTGCACATGCCCTGAAAATGTAATGTTGGGCTTTGATAGTCTCTGACTTGCCTTCATGTGATTTGTCTGACACTACCCCTTCCACTGACATTTTGTTCACTGTCCCCTATGAGGTGCACAGTTACCGTATGGTTTCACGTACTGCGGTACATTGTTAGTTTTAATACAGCACAGTCACCCGTCCTTCAAAACCTAGTTTATTTCTTGTCCTTCTGTCCGGGTATGTCTCCCCCCATTCAGTCAAGATCTGTTTGTGTGTGTCAGAATGTGGGTGGTACTCTTAGTAATGGCTGTCACCACAGTCATTGGTACTACCTGTAACTTGCCTCTCTCTCCCTCCAGAACCTAGTTGCCAAATCTATCATTGTACCCCTTTTTTCTCTGGTATGTCAATGCCCAGAATGTCCTCCTACCCCTCTGTGCACTAGGTTGCCTCCCCCGGTACCCAGCCAGCCCGTGTCTCCTCCCTCTTCCTCTTTCACCCCTTTTCTTCACTTACATATCATATCGTATACCCCAGTCATGCACGTGAGGATGGGGAGCTAACGGGTTTCAGCACCAATATGTTACCAGTCTTTCCTGCTCCCCCGATAAAGGTGCACCCCCAACACCAAATAAAGACAGTAGAGATAACTGGCATTTAATGCAGGGAGACTGGTATATCCCCCCAGGTGTGAATCATCCTTATATACAAATGGAGTAGCTAAAACCATTCTCCACCCATGAAACATCATGTATAATCATACCTGGGAGCAAAGTTACAGTGAGGCACCCAGAGCAAAATCAAACTGGGACACTTGGAAGCAAGATTACAGTGGGGCACCTGGACGATGGAACAGAACACTTAGGTGTATTGTGAAGCAATGAAACGTTCCTGTTTGGAACATGGGCTGTGGCCTCGGCTGGGATGAGCTCCAGGACAGGGAGTGTCCATGGCACATGGCACATGGATGTCACCTTTTGCATCTGCACTTTGCAAGCTGTTTAGACAAAGGCTACCATGAGTGGTTTTGGTATGTGGTGGATGGTTCAGGTCAAGTGACCCTTGGTACAGCCAATCCATTTGGGTGAGTGCTGGGCCTTGTGGGAACAGTTTTGGAATGCCCTGGGTGCTGGAGGTATAAAGGCATGCAGGGCCTCAGTCTAAACAGAGTGCCTCTCCCCACTGCACAGTGCCCTTTTAAAAATTAGAATACTATTGGCAACCTCTGTGTTGGCCATACCTGTCCTGATAGTAACATTGCATTTGGAAACATCTGAGATGTTCTTGCAAGACTTTATCCCCATCTTGAGTAAATGTGTTTTAGCAGACATTTGCATAGTCCCTGCCAGGCTATTATGCAAGCCTATGCAAAAAGGACGAGCATACACGTCCTTGGCACTTAAGGGGTTAATCCATTCACCATTTCTACCTCATGGGTGTATTGATCAAGGGAATATCCTCTACATTTGAAAGGCTTTCTGTGAGAATAAAAGCAGTTGAGTACATTTTCATAACTCCACCCACTGTGTCTACCTCATGTCCACTCTGCTAATGGACAGAACCCTTGCAGTCATGATGTTCTCTTGAGTGAATGCAGTTATGTCTATATTGCCGGCCTCACATCCATGCTCATTAGTGGGCATCCTCCCTTGTGTCTGATATTATCGCAGCCTCATGGCTGCATTTATCAAGGGAACGCTCCTAACATGAGATGTTTATGTGAGAAAAAAAGTCATTTATATATGATATGATATGACATGATAAGTCATTTATATGGCGCCTGTACACAAGTGTTTCTAAGCGCGACAAGGCAAGGAAGGGAAGACAAAAGGAGGACAAACACAACAATCTTACTAGGCCTTGTGTCATTCAGATCGCGCAAGTGTGGGAGGGAGAAGGAGAAGTGCCGGGAGGGGAGGGTGAGGAGAGTGCAATGTAATGCATACATGCTCCCAGGGAAGTGGCTCATGAGTGCAGGGAGTCAGGGGAATGTAGGGTTGCAGATACAGTCCCTAATTGGTTGGGAGGCCCGGAGACAGTGCAAGGGCAACTGGTCATGCAGGAGCTTGGTCCCCTAATTTCAGTGGGTGGCAGGTAACCAGTTTACGCAGCAGATGGGAGCATCAGCAAGGTAGAGGGAGAGAGAAAACAGAAGAGAAAAGGAATGTCTTTAGTTGCTTCCAGAACCTTAGGTGGTCCTGCTCAAGTTTGAGAGAGGTAGGGAGGCTGTTCCAGAGGGAGGCCCCAGATGAGAACAGAGATCTACCCTCCACTTTCTGCCTGGAGAAACATCTGACCCTCAGAGGTGGTGGAGGTGAATGAGCGGAGGGCTCATGAAGGAGGATGCTTGGGAGTAGAAAGTTGGATGTAGTGTGGTCACCAGACCCAGAAAGCCTTGTGGACGATGCAGAGGCTCTTGAACTTGATCCTTGCTGCCACTGGGAGGCAGTGGAGAGATTTCAGTGCTGGAGAGATGCGATCCCTGGGCTTGAGACCAAGGACAAGTTTCGCAGTCCTGTTCTGGATTAGCTGTAGAGGACGAAGAGTAGAGGCAGGCAGATTTAGAAAGAGGCTGTTGCATTAGTCCAGTTTATGTGTAAATTTGCCTATCCCCACACACTGTGTCTGCCTTATGTTCACTCTGCTCATGGACAGCCCCCTTTTTGCATCCATAAAGCCCAACAGAACACGTAGTTTGGGATTTTAAATGTCTATAAGAACTGTAATTTTTTATCTGCATTGAGGACCTAAAAAGAACTGAAACGTATGTTATAACAGAAAAATAATTTGGGGATTTACTAGGAGCCGATCTTTGAATATAACTGATAATAAAGCTAAAAAGCATCTTACTACTTCCCCAAGGCACTCCGACCAAGCTTGTATTCATGGAATGTGACCTCTGCCCAATTGATCAAAAGGCTTCCATAAAATGGGTCTTTTATTGGACCAGAATTTGGGGATCCCTGCACTAGTTAAATTCCCAGAAGCTCTAACCCATGTAATAAATATGGAATGAGGGCGAAATATTCTGTGGCTCGTCCATGTAAAGAACTGTCTTGCAGCGCTGGATCTCTCCTGTTATTGGCTGACCCCAAGTTTGATTTCTAAAACTATGTCACTTGTGTTAAAAAAGGCTTGGGGAAATGTAAGGTCCAGTAATATGGAAGGGACATGTGTTGGTCTATCTCAGGGTATGGATTTTCTGCTCTCCAAACAAACATTTGGTTATGAGCCTTACTTCGATATGATCAACCCAAATTATGTCTGAGCTCTTTACATAGAGATTAGAATCGGATATTTGAGAGTCTGGGCATATACTAGCAAGTGGAAAAACTCGACTGCTAGTAATTGTTTACTCTGTGTAATATGAGAGAAGATAGCATGCATTTCATGTTCATCTGCGATGGGCTGAAAGATCTAAGAATTACATATCTTAAACCCTTGTTTTTATTGCACGAAGTTCGCGCCTTGCAAGAGGTCAATCATGAGCCAAAAGCTTGCTTGACATGGACGTGGTCCATTTTGTGGCTAAGTAGACACATCGAGCATGGTGGCTAAGAAGACACCTCTTGGCAGCACTTTAGACCGAATCCAGTTCATATTGAATTTGGTTCTTTTTTCTTTTTTATGCAATTTTTATATCCATCGTTAATCCGTTTTATAACTTTTCCATTGCAGTATTTAGATGCCCAAGGACTCTGATATTGTTTAACTTTATGTATATAATATTGGAATACTATGGAGACAAGGACAATAATGATGTTTAACCTTATGTGTATTATTTTGAAACTTAATGGAGACATTCATTTGTATTCATTGTGTCATATGTCATATGTTGTATGATGTGTCCAAGATGTTTCCTGATGACTTTGCAGTCGAATAAAGGATTTAAAGTTAAAGACAAAAAAATAATGTAAAGTACCTTGAATTATTTAATGATTTCATTGATGTGTATCTTCCTTCATCATTTTAACAAAGCAATAGTGTGAGGGGTTTCACCACACCTCTATGACTCATTCCTAAATATATAATGTCCTAAATCAGTTTATCTATCAAGGTTGTATATTACACAATATTGTTTAACTGCTATGCTTGGAGGAGAGATTTATTTAAGAGAAACATACTTGTGCATGCATAGCTACAGTTTCTTCCTTGTGCCATCCATGTGTGGAGTTGCCACGTGCTATTTTGGAAGGCTTTTTATCTAGTGGCGACATGATTGTTCAACAGTGGCCATCTTTGAAAAGGCTTGCTCCAATGGTACGGTAATTAATTAAATGCCCGAGTCAAGTTCCATGATTTGCTTGTACTCTATATATAATTATTTTATTAACTATAAGGGAAACACTACTGGTTAGGATGGCAAATGCAGAGTAAAACTATGGACTGTCAATGTCAATGTCATATGGTTACACCATGGGGCCATCGTGCAAAATAGACATTTGGCCTCATTCCGAGTATGGCGGTAAGGGATAGCGGCCACCGGTAACGAGACCGGTGGCGGTGATCCCTTACCGCCATACTCCGAGTTCCCTTTGCGCCCTCGCCCTTAACGCCTGCTTTGAGCAGGTGTTAAAGTCGAGGGCGCAAAGGGGCCTCCAAGCCAATAACGGTGACCGTAATGAACGGTCACCGTTATTTGCATCTTCCCCATTCCCATTGAGCCCTATGGGGGCTCATTTGGGAATGGGGAAGAGCCTTGGTGAATGGGGAATTACCGCCCCGCCAACCTTGGAATGGGGCGGTAATTCCGCCATCCACCAAGGCGCTGCCGGTCCGGGAACGGCATCAACCAAGGCGTTAATAGCGCCATTGGTTAGCGCCGTACTCGGAATGAGGCCCATTGACTTAATGGTCTGTGAACACAGCAGCCATCTTTTAATGTTAATTTTATAATAGTGGTCCTATGCAAAAAAACACAGGCACATATTGCTTTGGATCACTGTACTAATGCTGCACACGACACTTGATCATTTAATCCTGTCTCACGTGATAAAAAAATAGAATCCATTTCTGTTCTATTCGGCTGAGGATATTCTCAATACTTTGTGACTAATGGCTGTTCTTAACAATGTCTAATAGTCCAATTAATGGCATCTTCCTGGTGTCACCTTTCCAAATAATGCTGGTCCAAAAGTGCTTCGATGTTTTTTGACCTAATTTTAGATCTGTGTTCCATGAATATAGTGTTAAAACAAAGTTGTGTTTTGCCAATGTATTTTTTTCACATGGCCATTTTAATGCATAAATAGCATTCTTAGTTTTGCAATTAGCAAACAAATGTAAACTGATTTTCATGTGCACATAATAAAAATATGTTGCACGTGTAGTGATTTTGCATGTAATGCAATTGCCACAAGGGTGGCTTCCTTTTATTTCTGGGAGTCCCCAGAGAGTTGACAGACTCTTCGGTTTGTTCATAGCTTGATCCTTTGCATGCACTAGCACATCTTTTAAATTCTTACTACGTTTAAATCCAAACAGTGGATTGTCTTCTTTTATAGTGTCTTTAATATGATGCCAATTCTTTAATATCCATTTTCTTATTGATGTGGAATGTTTGCAGTATGTAGTTATGCAAACAATTCTTGATCGGGCTTCTTTTATTGTGATTTTCTGCAGAAGTTCATTGCGATCTCTAATTTGTGCATGTTTAGATGCCTGTTTTAGTGATTTTTTGGGGTGTATCCTCAGTCTATAAAACATAATGTACCTCATTACGACCTCGTCAGACCTTATGATGATAAGATGATAAGAATCACAAAGTAAATTGAAGACAATGAAAGGAATGGTTCGGTCAGAAATTTTTAGTGTCCCTACGGGTCGGCCATGTGTTTTTAAGCCTAAGTCGCTCGATATTATAAAAATTTCCTATGGACCTTACCCGAGTTTTCGTCCATTAAACACACCGAAAACAGGCAGCAGGGCGCAGCCATTTTGTGATAATCCTATCACTTGCCCCATCGCCCTGGGTGACCTGTTTTTTTGCGGCACTAAATCATATCCCCTGAGCCTGTCATCAGCAGACGCATACCACCCATTTCACAACGCCAAAGCACGTCTCGTGTCGACATTTGCTGCGTTTCAGCTAATGACGTGTCGCCATGGAAATGGCAGGACGCCTCTTTACTCAATAAGTATAAACAGACTGTTTGACAACACACAGCAGCAGATTTTCGATTCCATTCCTCTCTCTGTGTTACTTTCAGTATTCTGTGACTCGTTTCTGTGCTCTGGTCAGCTACCTTCGCCGCTTGTAGCCCGTGTGAACACCTGTACCATCGCTATAAATTATTTTAGTTTGTTTACCACACAATGGCTACAATAATGCCCTACATGTACGAGCCCGAGTATACCGAGGAGGAACTACTGGAAAGGGAAACATGTGAAAACGATGGGGCTTCGGACGGCAGTTGGCAGGACGAATCAACGGATGAAGACACTGGACCTAGTCGCATGGACATTGTTTCCACCTGGTGCACATGCAATTGGTGCGAGCTAATGCCAACCGAGGACGAGAACTGCTGCTGCTGTGAAAACTCGGGATGAGTGGCCTACATTTCAGAAGGTGATCCACGGCCGCAATGCATCACCGAGCTGCCAGACTTCAGGGCAGCCTGCCTTACACGATCCGTGTTGAGGATAATGATGGTGCTT
Source organism: Ambystoma mexicanum (assembly GCF_040938575.1). Classification (NCBI taxonomy): domain Eukaryota; kingdom Metazoa; phylum Chordata; class Amphibia; order Caudata; family Ambystomatidae; genus Ambystoma; species Ambystoma mexicanum. The sequence continues at coordinate 481,334,700 of NC_090941.1, read as the reverse complement.
ATACACGAACTACGCGCAACTGTTCATCCTCGTAATCTGAGTAACGAGTAAGTATACTCTGGTTGTGATGCCACTACTGTTGGTCGTCTCCTATATTCAAAATTACATCTACATATCATTTTAACGCATGAAAGTCGTTCAATAGTGTGCAGTGTCTAGATAGCATTTGTCCGAGCAGAATGCCATTAGTTACAAGAATTGTCATTGACAACAAAGGTTTAATAAACTTATCTTGGTCATTTAAAAACAGTTTGTATCATTCTTTTTCACAGGTGGTACAGGCTGGTGGCCTATCATTGCTTTACATGGTGGCTTCACAGGAGGCTTGGACACCGCATTCGAAGAGTAATACCCGCCTGTGCCGTTGGTGCCATAAGACAAACTTTCCCCAGTGACGGCGGTCAGTACAGGGGATTTTCCCTCGCTGTGCTGCAACCTGACCTGTACAATGTGTAAAGTTTTGTATTTTGTGCCATCAAAATAAGAAACAAAATAAAACACCACATATATTTTAACAACAGTTGTTTCAATTTTTTTAAATGAATCAAGTGTATCTCCATTCAAGAGTCTTCCTGTGCCTTGCCTGCACGCCCACCGGCCCATCCACCCCCCCCATCAAAGGCAGTTCGCGCCCGGGGATGAGCGCTGCCATGGTGTGCTGTCAGGGGCGATAACGGCCAAGGTGCCAAAAATCATGTACACTTCAAGGCTGTCTATCGTTCATGGGTGATTGTTCCCATGTCCACCTTCAGACCCCGTGTCTCTGGCCAGGATGCCCCCTGACGCTGGCCGCCCCCCTGCAATCCACATAAGTGTGTCTCCACTCAAGAGTCTTCCTGTGCCTTATCTGCACGCCATGGGGGGCTGTCAGGGGCGCTGTCAGGGGCGCAAACGGCCAAGGTGCCAAACAGCATGCACACTTCAAAAGGTATCCCACGCCCAGGGGCCATCGCACACATGGCCTCCTCAGACCCCGTGTCTCCAGGCAGGCCTCCCCTGAAGCAGGCGCCCCCCTGCAATCCACATAAGTGTGTCTCCACTCAAGAGTCTTCATGTGCCTTATCTGCACGCTCCAGGCCCATCCATCCCACCCCACCTCTATCAAAGGCACTTCGCGCCAGTGAATGCGCGCTGCCATGGGGGGCTGTCAGGGGCGCAAATGGCCAAGGTGCCAAACAGCATGTACACTTCAAAAGGTATCCCACACCCAGGGGCCATCGCTCACATGGCCTCCTCAGACCCTGTGTCTCCGGCCAGGATCCCCCCCTCACGCTGGCCGCCTCCCGGCAAACCACATAATACCATGACATATACACATTATTCATTCACAAACACACCCCAGTTTCTAATACTTTATAAACCACTTGATATGTCTCATGACAACATCTTTGTGCTTTGCAAGTCAACTCCTGAACGTGCTACTTGAGAACCACTGAGATCGATGCTAATCTGCTCGTCGTCGTGCTATCTGTATCCACAAACTACTGGGCTTGCTGAATCCAACTGTTTGTTGGTCAAGGTAAGGCCATGTATCACAGTCATATTTCGGTCATTTTTAAATTTATATCTATTTGCGAGTAGAGTACTCAATAGTGCTATGTTCATTGGTCTCATTGCTATTGACTTGAGTTTCAATTGTCATGCTATCAATAGATCTATTTATTTTCATCTGTTTAAATTGTCATCGAATTACAACCTTTGCGGGTCCTGCCTATAATGTAAGCATGTTTCCTTCTCATGCAAGACAGTATATACAAGGGACAAGTCACGTGTTCAGAGTTTAGTTCCATCATTTTTTAATTTGTGAAAGTAATGCAAATACTAAGCCGCACTTGATGAACTGGTATAGTTCCGGCGACCAAAACAAATCTTGCATTGAACATTGTATGGTTCATTTACTTTTTTATGACATTTTTATTCATCAAGGTTTTATAATAATCTTGATATTTACTTTTCAGAATTTTCAACAATGCCTGCATGTACGATTAGCGGTTGCCCTTCGAAAACCCATGCCAAATCTGAAGGCACTACAATGCATGTATTCCCTAAAACTGTTGATCGAATAAGAGAATGGGTCAGACATTGCGGATATCCACTGGATGAGCTTGAAAGTAGAGTCCAACAAGTCTTTGAGGACAAGAGGGGTGATCGATACCGCATCTGCAGCCGGAACATTTCCTCGAACATGTACGCCACATCTTGGGTAACAAAGAAGAATAAACGGCGAACGACATGAAAATTGCTTGCAAACGCTATTCCCACTCTATTCGTCCACATTCCGCCACTGGTGAGTCAAGTGTCCGGATTTAGCTGTAGGCCTTGCGGTACTGTGTAGGTAGCCGAATGGATTAATTGATATTTTAGGTGTTGTGTCCCTTGTAAATACTTTCGATATTGATATGAGTGTATAGCTTTTTGAATAATGAAATTTATCAATAAATTATTTTTCGATTTTATAACCCCCAAAGGAAACCTATTTATGGGCGCAGGGAACTGTGCTATATTGCGCATTTTCAATAGCATTATTCTCAAGTATTCTGTCGCCTTACATGGCATTTCCTGTGTTTCAGGGAGTTGCAGAGGCACCCTCTCCAATAAAATCATTCATGGCAGCCTATGCGGAGCCAGAAGTATGGATACTGACAGTTCCATCGAACTAGATCATCAGAGCTCGAATACTTGTCGTTTGATTGTTCTACACAATTTTTAATTCGTGTTCAGCTATTGAGATGTACCTGTGTGGTCGTCCTCACGTGTGTTTTATATGTTTTCAATATTGTGATACGTAGTAATGAAAGTGCTATGTTTCAGGGAGTCGATGGAGCGTCATTCCGTGCTGTCAATGCGGATCCTGAAAATATAGTCGTTGCAGCGCAAGAGGAAGGAAAGACATGCGGAAACGAATCAGAGCAACAGCGTGCAGAAGTTCGAGTCAAGAAAGTTGCAAAGAAAAGAAACAAAAATAAGGTTAGTTACAAACAGGTCACATTTTTAGAAATCGTTTTGTGCTTGGGAACTGTATTATGTTTTTTTCTGTCAATTGTAATATACGTTGGGCCTCATTAGGACTCCGGCGCAAAACCATGGTGCTATTAGCACCATGGTACATGCCGGAGTCCGCCATGGCAGAATGGGGAATTGCCACCCCATTCCGAGGTTGGTGGGGCGGTAATTCCCCATGCCGCCATGGCCCTTCCCCATTCCCATTTTTGCCCCATAGGGCTCAATGGGAATGGGGAAGGCGCTAATTGCGGTACCGTAATTAGCACCAAGGTCCCTTTGCGGGTACCTACTTTAACAGATGGTAAAACCAGCCGTTAAGGTCGGGTCCCGCAAAGGGACCTCGTAATTAGGCGCTAGGTGTTTAACGGCGCCGCAGCCTTTTACGGCGCCGTTAAACACTTAGTGCCTGGGGCATAATGAGGCCCTTTATCTTGTGTTTAAACTGAACATCCCTTTTCCAATCTGTCCTCTAGTTACCCGTGGGTGTACGAACTATACATACACAGACAGTGAAGCAAATGAGAGATGTTGCTTGCCAGACCATTTACACTATGGAGGAACTATTAATTGAGGCGCGACATGTTCAGACCCGAGATGCTCATGTCCTAATGGCCAGAACATGAATTGAATGTGTCCGGAGAATCCAGTAAAGTTTTATTGGACCATTGCTACAGTGCGACAGCACCACCACAAGAAGATGATACTGGATGTATTAAAGATAGCTCTGAAGTAGTCGCACATCAATTCACACAATCTACACCAGCAAAAAAAATGCCACCCAAAAAGCTGTCAACATTGTTGTGTTCTCCCATCAATTTTCAAGTAACAGATGTTGAAATGACAGAGAATGAACCAACAGCACTGTTCACGGAGGCATCAGAACATGATATCAGCGATATTAGTTTCAATTCTGGTGATATGTCCGCAACGATGCAGTCCGAATCAACTGTGATGCAGGATGACAGTCTAATGAAAAAGGGCAAATACATAGTATTCGACAGTTGTTTGAAGGATATTATAAGTATGCTGAAATGTGGGCATTCAGTTAGAGGGGAAGTATGTGGGAAGCCATTGATTGATGTGACTCGTCGAACACAAGGCAGTAACGTCAAAATACATGCCACATGTACATTACATCATGCGTTCTCATGGTCTGCACAACCGATGCTGGGGAAACTTTCAGCAGGCAATCTACTGTGTGCAGCTGCCTCACTTTTTAGTGGGTCCAGTTTTAGAAAGTTAGAGTCTTTCTTTCAGTTTGTGGGACTCCATTTCATTTCTAAAACGCAGTACTACAAATTCCAACATGATTATCTATTTCCGGCCATTAGTGATGCTTGGAAAATTGAACAATTGTCTCTAGAAAGTACATTCGAAGGCAAACGAGTCAGGCTAGCCGGCGATGGACAGTGTGACAGCCCTGGATTTTCTGCAAAGTACTGCACCTACCACTTTCAGGACATGGATAGTAAGAAAATTGTGAGTTTGGTGGTTGTGCAGGTGTCCCAATGTAAATCCTCGGTGGCCATGGAGAAACTAGGATTTATAAAATCATTGGAATATCTATAATAGAGGGGAATGCACATCGACCTCATGGCCACGGACAGACACGTTTCAATAGCCAAGACAATGAGAGAGCAGTTCCCACATCTTAAACGTCATTTTAACGTATGGCATCTTGCTAAATCAATCAATAATAAAATCTCAGCTGCAGGGAAAAAAAAGGTTTGGAAAGTATTTCACAGTGGTCCCAGTCTATCAGCAACCATCTTTGGTGGCGCTCCAAAACTTGTGAAGGGTCAGTGGAAATCCTACTTGAAAAATGGCGGTCACTGATGCACCACTGTACCAACGTTCACCGCTGGACAGAAAACCAACATTTCCACCAATGTGAACATGGCCCTTTGTCCCAAGAGGAGGCGCGGAAGAAGAAGTGGTTGATTCCATCTTCACCTACATACAAAGCCATTGAGAAGATTGTTTTTGATAAAACTCTATCAAGAGATTTGAGGGGACTGACAGAATTCTGTCACACAGGAGGTTTGGAGGTGTTCCACAATATGTGCCTAAAGTACAGGCTAAAGCGATTGCATTTCGGCATACAGGGCATGAAACATAGGACTCTACTAGCGGTCTTGGCCCATAACGAGAATGTGTGCCGTGAACAATCTAGGACTATGGGAAATGTAGGGATGCTTCGCTACACTACGGGTTTTGAAAAAAGAAGTAAGAAATGGGTGGTGAAATGTCTCCATAGTTATGGTTCTCTAGGGCTGCAAAGCTTGCGGACAAGGAGGACAAATTTGGGGGCCTTAGAAGGCACCAAGCAAGGCGTTGCAGATGGGAGAGAAGCCAGTTTGCATTAGCACATTGAGCCCTAGTACAAAGATGGGGTCGAAAATTCAAGTTCTCACAGATAGCTTTACACAAGATGTTGCAAAGTAAGAATGCATGCTCATGCAGAGTGAAGGTCAGCGGCTTTTATTTTTTGCTTGCGGGCTGAAGAGGCCCACGACTCGCACTGGCAGTATAAGGTTCTATTGTTTTTTTACCTTGAGAGACAGGGACCATGCCGAAAGGACTTCATTTGAAGGAGGAGTGCAATAACGTAAGAGACGATAAGGCTGAACATTCTGAAACTACACAGAGTTTCATGTTAGTTCAGTATATGAAAAATCGTTGCCACAAACAGAGTGCAATTTACGGACTGCATTACTCAGACGATGGAAAGGCAAATATAATGTAAGTAACTCTTTAGATGATTTTATACCGGAATATAATAACAATAGCGTTCAGTTAAAGACAGGTTAAGTTGTACTTGTCCGTTCTGTGTGGCATATTACAATGAAGAGCAAGTCAAACATTTGTGGGATCATCTTTCTACCGGGCACATGGGCATGCATTTGCCCATTCGACACGCATGTAGACAAATAGTTGTTTCTCAGTGGTTCAACGTTAATAAATCATTACTTTGTGTGTTAACCTCGATTTCTTTCATCAATTTTCGCATTGCTTTTAGAGCCGAAAATACTCTATTGCACTACCCTCGCAAGCAAATAGTTTCACCTCGGCCCTAATAAATAAAATGAATAATAGTAATAAAGATCGGCTGGTGAGACTAATTTCAATTTTTATGTTTTCAAAACATGTACATCCTACCATACTGCGACTGCCACCTATTCCAGACCCCGGCCGATGGTTTCTTCAATCGCCAGCTGCAGCTTCTTGTAAACAACTGCACTACATTGACCATTTTATGGGACGATCGCCAAGGGCCCATATGCCCTTACGCAGTACTAGCGGCTAGAAGCAACATATCAACCTTTACGGTGGCCGAGTGCCTAGTTGATTGAACAGCCTTGCCATTCACCGTGCGACCAAAGTGATTCTTTTAACGAAAACCAACACCCTGTGTACCATAAAGGAACAGTGCGTGACTCACGATAAACTTTAGAGGATTTGCGGATCGAGTGCAAAGAAAATAAAATTCCATTCCGATTTAATATGCCAATTGCTGAATATTCTCTAAACATTTAATGTCAAATAAATCTACTTTACCAAATGTACCGTATTGCTGTTTGATTTTAAAGTACAGTTTCATATTCCGAATTGTGGCGTGTTGTGTTTTGAGTTGATCTGTGTTGGTTTCCGGGTTCTGTGTGAAGTCGCGTAGAAGACGACTGGGCGCGTTTGCCTACGCAGCACAGTAACGTCACGGAGAGAGGCGGGGAATATGAATGTTTTGATAATGTCAGGCTCAGGGGCGGGGATATGATTTAGTGCCGCAAAAGCAGGTCACCCAAGGCGATGGGGCAAGTGATAGGATTATCACAAAATGGCTGCGCCCTGCTGCCTGTTTTCGCGTGCGTTTAATGGACGAAAACTCGGGTAAGGTCCATAGGAAATATTTATAATATTGAGCGACTTAGGCTTAAAAACACATGGCCGACCCGTAGGGACAATAAAACTTTCTGACCGAACCATTCCTTTAAGAGTAAAGCCACACATAGACTGATCAACAATTCTATCTCTAAATGTCACGATCTGCTACTATACACTCTGGAGGATATTATACAGTGAAAAGAGCATCTAAAAATTGTTCTGATTAAGTGCCAGTTAATTAATATACATCATTTATTGAAGTGTTAGATAAAGGGTAAGAGCTAATTAAGAAACTGTTGGGGAGCCAAGTATCTTCAGTAAGTGAAATATAGATGTTAAGTAGCCTTACATAGGTATGTATTATGAATGAAAAAAGTAATCGCATTTGGTATGGGGAATAGCTGATAATCAGTGTCTACAAGACATTAATAAACAAGGCATGTTCACTGTGAGTATATCCCAATATTATGCGGATGAGTAGCAATTGGTGGCATTATAGGCACTCTAATAGGCTTACCTTGGTCAAAATTACTCAGGTATGAGATATGAACACTCTCCATATGCATATGTCATTTAGAAGATATCTATAGATACACTTGTAACAACTTATGCAGCTGAATGGCATACCTAATAGAAATGCATGCGTGCAGAGACTCCATGTGTGGAAACTGATAAGGGTAAAAAGGAATATTATTGTCTGTCTTTGAGTAGACATTGTAAAGCATGAATAGAACTCAAAATTAAACAGAAGCTGCAGAAAATAACAAAACAAGTAGCATGCCCACTATCAATGATGGTAGTTATTGGTACCTGACTGATGCTCAGGTATTTTCCAAAGGGAGCACTATAGTTAATTTACCCAGGTGATAAGGAGTGCTTTTGTGCAACAGCTCTCCCAGTAGGGGAGTTAAGTTTGAAGTGGAAGTCCTTGTGGCCAGTGGCATCTTGTCACCATTTAGACTATCAGACATATACATAGGGAGAGTAGAAAACAGGGTTATGGGGGCGCATCTATTAGCAGCACCATCTTAAAGTGATAAAATAATGGTGAATAAATAGTGAAAAATGGATCGGCAAGATGATATAAGAAAAGGGTAAACCAAATAAGCAACCTCAGAATGTATTTAATGGAAGGTTAAAAAAGATCAATCTAAATAATCATAATGTAAAGTGGTAGTAATGAATGCGTGGTGGTGTTATGTAGTACTTCATAGAAAACAACCTTGTGCATGTTTACATGTCTCTAGTGTGTCTGACTTGTTAGTTAAGAGTGCATTTTTAGAATTTGTGCTAATAAAAGGCAACTTTGAGAAATGTGTGTACTCTAAGAGCTGGGCGAGCTAGGTTGTAAATGAGCTAAATGCTAGAAACGGGAGCATGACAGCTCGGTGTGGACGTAGCATATAGTACTAAAATCATGAATTAGTTGTAGTAAAAATGAATATATTAAAGTACAAAATGTGTGTTTCTTGTCTCAGAAGAATATGGCACCAAAGCCAATGTGAGCGATCAGTAAGAAGTTGACGAAGAGATTTGCAAAATTCAATAAAATAATATTACAGCTGGCATGCTGGGAGGGAGGAAAGTCTGTGCAAATAAGACACCTGCAGAACTCCCAAGTGCACACACAGATATGAGATGATACACAAGGCCAAATACAAAGGAATAGATATGCCACATGGCCTGGGAACGATGGGAGTACTTTTAATTGGAAGTAGTTCAGAACCTGGACTTCTCTCTCCCCCTACCCTACAAGTCTATCATATCTTGCCATCTCGTCAAACTGTCCAGGGTTGGTGAATAAGGTGCCAACCAATAGAAATCCCTCTTGCCACACTACCCATGATGAATAATGCCAGCGATGTCAAGGGCGCAGACTGTTTTGTGGCTGTTTGGTGCTGGAGTGCGTGGCCATATAGTTCATCTGCATCTGGTCCGGTGCAGCTGAAGGGAAACCCAAGAAAGTACATGGTGAGACTTTTAAACAGCAAATGAGACATTATAAACCCTAGCGGAGTCCAGGCCTGCTGAAGACGCTGTTTACTGCTGTTTGGCTGGCGTTTGGCAGCGGAGGTGAACGTTTACCACAAAATACATACAGGTAAGCCTATCGACGTACGTGTTTTCGTTTCTGTGACCAGGAGACTGCGGAGGTGTTGATACCCTCTTTGATCCTGATCACCTATAATGTTCAATCTGCTAAAAATGGCCAAATCCAAAACTACCAAATCTTGCTATAATTTAAGGAGGGGCAACAGCAAAAAGGAAGACCTTGCACCCATTGCAAAAGATAGTAAGACTACTCAAGAGGGTGAGAAGCTCGATAAAGGCACTATTCCTGCGCTCTTACAAAAAGTCATTCCTAAAACCAATAAATTGACTATTGAACCCACAGGAGACCCCTGAGAATCCAATCCCAATGGGAGTCAGGCAATGGATATCTCAAACTACGAGGACATTGACAACAATTTGTTGCTGAACCTTTGTCTGTCCATTCAAAAAAACCATGACCCCACTTCCTGGAGGTGTTAATTCAGCTATCAATAGTGGTCAGATAGTTGAAGCTCAGGTGTTACGTGCTGCTGATACTCTGGCAGCATCATTTGCAGAGCCTCAAGACTCAGCAATAACAGAAGTCACTGTACCCACCATAACTGGAGATTTACTACCATCTCTCCCCGATACCTCTCCATCTAGCTCGGAAAGGGACCGGCTTTCGGCCTCACCCAATCTGTATATTGACTTGGAAGGGTCAGCTGTGGTAGATGAAACTAGAGTTAATGATTTTACCCACACCCACGCAGCATCAATTGCTGAAATCCAGGCTTCTATTTGCAATTTGCACTAGGCAATTTGCATGAAAAATTTTACTTAAACGTTGTGGCAGAATCCATGTCTATACGATCCTCCACTTGGCTCTACCAGACCCTAAAATCTTGCAAGATATCCCTCATCCGGAACATTCAGGCCCCGGAAAGAATCCTGCAACTGAGGCTCTCTCCACCAACAAAGAAATTGAACCCGCTTCAATAGAAGATGAGGCGGCTGTCATGATGCCTACCTCCAAGGAGCCAGGTCCGACCCAGCAACCCCAGAGGCAGGCATCATTTCCCCCAGGGAAGTGCCAGCGGGCCCAAGCTGGGGCCCTTTGGACGCAGTCCTGGCGCCTTAGGCGCCAGGCTCATGTTGGACCTCTGTCCTGGCGCCTTAGGCGCCAGGCTCATAAAGCTAGACATGTGTTCAAGTGTTTTAATGTGCACTTACCTGATGCAGACCATGCTGCCACATCCAGGCCCTCTTGAGGCCTGAATGGAACTACTTTACCTGTGGGGCTACTTTCCACCCGGGTGTGGTCGAGGAAGGATACATACCTGATCGGAGGAAGGATACACACTTGGAACTTCTTCCAAAGCTATTTAAACCACACCCGATCAGCAACTCACGCTTCACGTTGTTCTGCTCCTCGCAGCTGGACGCTCACCGTGTCAGCTCCTGCATCTGGACCTCAGCCACGCCTGTCAGTATCCTGGGTCACCTGCAAAGGGAGACAAAAGACCTTACCTGCTAAATCAGCACCACGGAGACATCACACCGACGATCCTGAAAAGGAAGACATCGTTTTAAAAGCATTTCACTACGATCGCTGCAGCGCTGCATTTCACTCACCTATCCTGGACGCCACCATCTTCAGCAGCGATCATCCGGATCCACAGCCACTTCCCAGAGCCTAGAGAGAAAAAGACAAGAACAAGGTGAGAGAAGGAAGGGAATAGGAAAAGCTCAGTTTCCTTCTAAGACTTACCTGTTGGGTCATTCCCATTTCATTTCGGGTCTTGCCGCTTCCAGGCATTTTCCGGATCCCGGCCCCTATGGGGAAAAAAGACAAAGACATTGAATGAGCGAATGCAAAGACATTACCCGAGCGCTCATCCAGAACTTACCTGTCATTTACTGCACGTTTCACTTCGGGTCGGCGCCACATCTCCGGCATTCCGAACCCCGGCCCCTAAAGGGAAAAAGACAATGAACATTATTATTAAGCTTGGACTTTTGAACTTGCAACAGAACTTTTACAGATCCTTACCTGAATAGTCAAGCTTACCTGAACTCCCATCAATCCTCAATCCAGTGAAGTAACTGGGTTTCAACGCGCCCCTGCATCAGAAGCAGGATGGAGAGCTCATCCTTCCTGAGCCTAAGGTGAGACTTCACGGGGAATCGTGGAAGGGTATCGTGGAGGGTTGGAAGAGAGTGGGAGGCTTGAGCATAACTCAGTCAGTAGGTAATACTCCCTTTTCACGCACAGGGGAATATTCCTGCGAGCCGGAGAAGCCAGAGTAGAGGGGCCCTTCCTGTCCATCTTCAGAGTCCTGCGCTTCACCATTGAAGAAGCATCAGCACTCGAAGCCAGACCTGCGCCTCCGTGGGAATCAGGTGAGCGTTACAGCGGCTCCTATATCCAGGAAGCAACGGAGACTGACCAAAGGGTTGGAAAACCAAAACGTCCCTGTGATCATAGCCTCTCCACTTCCAGCAACAACCCCCGTGCCAATAAAATCCAGGAAAGCATGGAAAAGAGCGCGTAGATCAAAGAAGCACTTGAGTACTCAAGCAGGTAAACTAACCAGTTGGATACTGCCCGACAAACCTAATGAGATCTCGTATGTCAGCAGCAATGATCAAGACACACGATCACCAATTTATTCAGAGAGAGAAACCAACACATATTCCACCCCACGAAGGAAAGATAAACATCCACAGAAAGATTCTTCAGCCATGAAACAAAACAACAAACTTAACCGTACCCAACAGAAAATATGCCTCATGAAAAATCTGAACCAAAAGAATTCAGATAAATGGTTGACTAGATCTCAGTGGATGGCTAAACTCAATTTAATTCCACAATTGCGGGTTTTACGGTCTGAAGATTTTTCTTTTGTGGAACCTTTGAAAGTACCCAACCCCAATGTTACTGCGTTACATTGTGAGGTGCAGGATACGATCCAGTTAATTTGTGCTCATAAATTCAGCCTATCTCAAGTGGGACTAGGGGTTGATGTAAATAAAGAAGAGGAGGATCCATTAATTCCAAGCGCAGATAAGACCAGGAAGAACAGTCAGACCATAATACCAAACCTCCCTACTGGTAAGAAGGTACAGCTGAGCGACATTCAGACCACCTTGAAATGGCTCGCTGATTCACTCCTTATGGTCTTTCAGAAGCAGTGAACTTGTTCTCTTCCGTCTTGGAACACTCGAGGTTTTACCCATCTTCTTACTTCCCAGGGTTCTCTCATGCTCATTGACACTCATGCTTTCTTCCTACTCCAGGAGACTTGGCTTATGTCACCACTTCTTATGGACGGTTATTCTTTATACCATTCCCTAGCCAAGAAAGGACCCAGCGGTCGCCCCTATGGTGGACTATTGGTTGGAGTGAAGAATACCATCCCAAGTAGTAGGATTACCACAAACTATGAGGACTACATCTGTGCAATTGAAGCTACAGTAGGGACGGGGGTCTCATGGGTAGAAGTGCTTCTAATTAATGTCTATAAACCCCCTGGCACTAAACATCGAGAACTAATACAAGAGGCATTGCACGATTTAATCGGCAAATGGAGAATAGCCACTGGTTCCAACTTCATTATCCTTGCTGGTGACTTGAATTGTCATATTGCTGGGGACGGGAGTATGGTTATTAATAATCTTCTACACCAATACAGTAGAATGGAGAATGTATCAGAGGATGTCAAGGGCGAATGCTGGCGACTGTTCTTTAAATGCTGGGACCTGGAAATAATGAATGGTCGAACTCAGAGTGACAGGCCAGGAAAGAGCACCTGCAATCAGGGACTGTACTAGAGTAGGATTGACTATATCTACACCAGCGCTGAAGTGGCGTCTATGGTTCTTGATTTGTCAGTTACCCAGAGCCCATGGAGTGATCACAATCCACTTATCTTGACCATAGATGCTATTTCCTCCATCCCTGAGAATATTTCTAGTGGAGAAATAACAGTAAACTATCCAGCAAATCGAATTACCTGGTCTGATAATCATATTCTTAAGGCTATTAGGGTAACTGGCCAGTGGAACACAGGTTTTGAAATAAAACTAGGTGCCATGACGCCCGAAGAAATCGAAAAATGGATTGTCAGCTTCTCGGGCGAGCACGCTATGTGCAGACGCCCCCTGACGTGGAAGGAAAAGTCCTCTAGTTCCCCATTTGATAAGATAATTTGCAAGATAATTCGCAATGCTAAGGGCAAAGTTAGGGGAGATCTACGGAAACTTAGAACCACTAACCACTCTCTGAATTAAATTTCCCCCAACATCAGAAAATTAAAAAACAAATACCACACTTGGCTAAAATTCTATTTAAAAAATCTCAAATTGGGCAACTGGTGTAAAATAGTGAGTGTACTTTGCTCTAGGAACTCCAGGAACATCTGGGCGATTTTAGGGGGAGCAAAGAGCAAAGGGAGAATTCCAATGCTGAATCCGATAGCTGCCCAGGAATGGGTTTCCTTTCTTGAAAACCGCAATGGTAGTTGTGTTGGGTTTGAAGAGTCGTCTGGCTTTATCCCTCATACCCTCTCCCTTTACAGTCACAATCAATGACTTAGTAAGTAATATCAAGAAACACAGTCATAAAGAGTAATCCTTTATTTTGGGCGAATTTAATGATGGCACTATTCGAAAAAGTAATAGCAGACGGTAGAATTCCGACCACATGGCAAAGGGCCATTCTGTTACCAGTTTTCAAAAAGGGTAACAGACTGGACCCTTCCAAATACCGACTCCTTTCAATGTTGGATAGTACTGGAAAAAATGTTTGCTTCCTTCTTATTAAAAATTATGCAAGCATGGATGGAAAAACAGGGATCTTAGACCACTTTCAGACTGGTTTTAGGCCAGGTTATTCAATGTCACATAACCTATTAGTCATGGATTCATTCAGGAATAAGGCACTGCAGCCCAACAACCCACCTCTTTAGGCCCTCTATGTCGACTTTAGGGCAGCTTTCGACACTGTCAATAGAGCTCTACTCTGGCGTAAACTTAAACGCTGGTCTTGCCCTCCTGCTCTTGTCTATTATTTAGAGTTACTACATACAAATACCACGGTACAGCTTTGTCTAGACAGCGCGGGTAATTTAACATGTCCAGTCATACAGCTAAAGGGTGTTAAGCAGGGTTGCGTTACTGCTCCCCTGCTTTATAACCTCTTTGTTTCAGACATACCCGAATATCTCCGGGGCACATGGAATTGCCCCCCAAAAGTTGGTAAGACTCAGTGTACGATTCTGGCGTACGCTGATGATGTTGTCATATTCTATCACACTTTCAGCGGACTTCAGAGATCATCTGTAAGGCTGTGGCAGTATGCAGTATGCAGAGGCAAATGAATTGACCATCAATCATAATAAAACTGAATATATACTGCTGGTAAAGTAGCACGCCCTACTATGTGTGTAGGTACTCTTGAAATTAATTACACGCACTCCTACAAATATCTAGGAGTTGAGTTTGACAACAGGGGGAACATATGCTCTGTATCCAGGCAAGAAAAGTAAAAGCAGCCCAACTTACAGCTTTGATATGTAGGTTCTCCCAGGATCAGAGTGGTTACTCAATGTGGGATGCAAGACAACTCTACGTGCAGTGCTTCATACCTATGGTCACTTATGGCCTAGAATCATTGATTGATATGAATCTAGATTGGCTTCAGCACTTGGAGGGGAAATTCTGGAGATGCATACTAGGCCTTCCCTAATGCATCCCTGTGGCAATATTGCGACTGGAACTAGTACTTCTTTCCCTTAAATCTGTGGTATTGCGTAAGAGAGCTGGGCTATATATCAAGATCAAGAATAACCTGTCAAACCCCCTATTGAAGTATGTTAAAGATGCTACGGGAGTTAGTAAGCAGTCTAAACTCGAGAAAGATATGCTGACGCTGAGTGAGGCAAGTGGGTGATCCCCGTGTTGGGGCCAAGATAATCAAAAGATGTTTTACCATCTCCAGAAGTCTATAGCGCTTTGGGACTGGCAGGAGAATTATGGGCATCTGGCTCCTTAAAAGAATTATAGTTTTGTGATCTATGTCCTCTATACGTACCTTAATCTTTGCCCCTCCCCAGCTCTGAGACGTTTCATTCTGTTGATGCGTATTAACCATCTACCCACTTTAGTGAATAGATCCTGGGGCGATACTAAATTTGAATCTAAAAGAAATTGCATATTATGTGGTGTCCTGTCTAATCCTGAAACTGCAAGGCATGTGTTAACACAGTGCCCATCGATGACTCATCATTATTCTAAATATCTTGGAATCTATGTACATAAGCGGGACCATTTGGGATCTAACGAGTTCTGGCACTATTGTATCAACACACTTAACTCTAGGCTTCATATTGCATTGTTTAATATGTGGTCTATTGCTGAAAAACCAATGTGTAGTTGTGGGCAGTAGGAGGTATTCTTAATTTTTTGGTTCTAATGATCTGACCTAAGATCAGGTAATCTTGGGATATTTCTTTTATATACCCCCGTCCGGGTGATCTGTCTATTAACGTTTCTATTAATGTTTCTTTTTTACAAGTGCAAGTAGGTGTATGTATATATGAAAGTATGTGTATTTATATGTGAAAGGTTGATTATTTGATTACTTGACATTTGATCAATTGATGTATAGATTCTTAAGCAAGCATTGTAACTAATATCTTGTTTTATGAGAATTTGTGTTAAATGTGTAAAGTTTAAATTTTCTTAAAACTGTATCACATTACAATAAATAAAATAATGCCAGCCAATTAGTGTGAAGACAAAAACAAGATATACCACAAGCTTCCCATCTCTACCACACACCAGTACTGGGTACAGCCTACTCACAGAAAATGGTGCAAAACATTAGATTTGAACAAAAAGGGCCTCATATCAAAACAAACCAATTTTAATATTTATACATCACACAATGTGTTCACATAAAACCAATAAAACACTGCTAATTGCAGATATGACTTGACTTGAAGAGCGACACAATGCCACCATGGGAATTCACCCACAGGGAGAGCCGTTTTCAAATGAACTGTCAAGGTTATTATTAATTTGAAGTAACGTGATGTTAGTGATAGTGACTTCAATAGGGTAACAAAATGTGTCCCACATCAGTTGAAGTAGTATCAAATACAAAAATACATCCAACATGGTTTAAGACAGCGTCTACACTTAAATGTGTTTCTGGGACAAGGAATGACACTTCCGTGATCTAGCTTTGGTTAGTGTAGTATCGAGCCCCGTCTTCAGGACGCAGAAAAATAGTGGCAGTGTTCAACTATGGGGCCTTAAACCTGAGCCATCACAGTTGAAAGCTAAAAGACAAATAAAAACGAATTTGAATTTAAAAAAAGGCCTATAAAAAACGCACCATACTGTATGCATTGTACAAGTAGAGAGAAGGGATACCACTGACCTGGAAAACAATTTCTTTTTAGGTGTGGCGGATGACTTATTTAGACTTAGACATTTAACCGTCATATGATTTCGGCATCTTAAGAAAGTCCACGATTCTAAAAATAGAATGAGGTAAATGTGGCCATCAGGCATATGCTTGCCCATGGAAAGCAATCATATTATTTGTATTGCTAATGAAGGTGTTAATTACCTATTGTCAATTTGGTGGTTTCTTGTGTTGGATCGCGTTCCTTCGGCAGGAGGATATACACACCATTAACCACAATGCATCATTGGTCCTGTGGGAACACAATAACAAAGTGCGGGGCAACTGTTAATCACCCATGTAATCTTTACTGTTGTCAAAGTATATGTGCCATGATGGAAGCCACTTACTTGCTATCCGCGTGCCAGGATATCATGCAGAGAATGATACAGCTCGTGTGGCTACACGAGGTTTGACCCGGAGCCGAAATATTATCAGCCCACGTAATGAGGACACGTCCCGTTTAGATCCGAGGATCAGTAATTTCTTTACGGAAGCCTGCACGATAAAATAACAGGCATGTGCCTCTTAGTTTATATAATATAAATTGGAATCAATCATTAGAGTGAAAAAGTTGTCACGCCGCAGGGCACTTATCTTTCCACACCTTCTAGCATTTCTAAGTCCAGCGTTGCATATCGAAATAGACAAAGTACTATTAGTTTGTCCGCAGCTCTTTCATAGAGAGCCCGCTGTCCCGTGATTGGGTAGACACACCGGTCAGCTCAGTGCAGCAAAGCAGAGCGCCATCTTGTAATAATCGGGGAGAACTAACAATTTGCCTCTTTTTGTGGCACCAGTGAATCGATAATTCACTAGTGCAGCCAGAACCAGTGGTATACCCACTTGAACAAACAATGGATCGTATTTGTCAAATACTAGTACGGCATATATAGAAAAAGTACCGAGGGGCTTACCGGGAGTCTATACATCGCCCTCAATTGCTCCTCTCAATGTGTCAAAGATAGAAAATGGCAAAAAGGTGTCCTCCCTCTTATATGTGGTGTGCTCATTCAGTTCAAGAACATCCCACAAGGTACATATATTACCCAACTTTCACGGTAATGTGGAGGAGGGTGGAGGCAGTGGTTACAATGTTGTCCTCTGTGGTTATCACTCGTCAATACTGTACCAGTTAAATGACTGATCAGTGTGAATTCTCAGGACATCAGTGGGCAAATAGATTCCATTCCATGGCTATGTTAAGGCCGATGTGAGCTGTTTTAAGATTATATATACATTTTTGCTCACGTTTTTTGAGGGACAAGTCCCTGTCTCCGCCCTGTGGATGTGCTTTAATTGTCTGTATAACAAACCAGAAGATATATTCCCTTGTATACTTAGCTTCTTTAAAGTGGGCTACAAGAGGTTTGTCTGGTGTTTCATTTCTTATTGCCGATCGGTGTTCTCCAATTCGCCGTTTTAAGGGTCTGATAGTTTTGCCCACATATAGGAGCCCACAAGGACATTTTATCCCATAGACTACCCATTTCGTCAGGAAATTCGAGAAGGACTTGTATTTCCAGATACGAGCATTCAGATCGATATGTTTGATATTATTGGTCAGATGACATACCGAACACTGTCCACACTTAAAGTGGCCAAATACAGGGGGTAAATCCCATAGTGGCTGTTGAGTAAGTCTACCTGGTTTGTTTACAGGGTAGGTATGGACCAATTTGTCCTGAAGGTTGGGCATTCTTTTAAATGCAAACCTAGGGGTATTTCATCTAAAGTCATCGGTTTCGACGATCTTCCAGTTTTTCAATATTATCCTTCTCAATTTATTGCTCAGCGTTGAGAAAGAAGAGATCCATGTAATTTTCTCTTCATATGGTCTTTTTTGTTTGTTGAGGGTAATATCTCGGTTGATGTTCCGTGCACGTTTCATAGATCTTTTAATGGTTCTTGCCAGATATTGCCTATTGTGCAGTTTAGTGCACAGTTCACTACTGTTTTTTTAACATCATCAATCTCGCTGCAATTGCGGCGAATCCTAAGGAATTGCCCGTAGGGCAGGTTCTCCCAAAGACTTTGGGGATGGAAACTGCTAAAAATCAACAATTTATTTTTGTCCGTGGGCTTTTTGTATAGGGTGGTGCCTAATATATTGCCCTCTTTTTTGAAAATCATAAGATCTACCACAGCCCCCATACAAAAAAGAGGACCTTTTCATTGCTCAACTCTTGTTTTCACTCAGCCAATTAGTGGCCAATATAAGGATGTAGTGAAACTATTATCTATGATGGGTTGGGCTCAGGAGGAACCATCAGATATGTATAAACCAATGAGGAAATTAACCTTTATGCATTCCATATAAAGATATTGATCAGTCGTAACCAATCATACGTTTTGCAACTGATATTGTATTATGACATCATTGCTCATATATTTTTAATACAAAAGCTGCTCACACTCTTTGTAATATTGAGAACTACTTGTTTTCTGTCCCCGGCCGAGATTCTGTGTTTGAATAAAGCTGGGTTTTAACATCCACTCTGAGTACTCCATTATTGAGTATTGGTTTACTAGTGTAGGAAATTTGATAGAAGAGGATGGATCCCTAGCAGTTTTGCGCACTATCGAGGATTCCTCGCTGTCCCGCTTGGACAGCAAGGGCAGCTTGTGGAGAGAGGGGTAACACACATCTATGAAGAGAGGGTGGTAGGTGCCCCCCTTGATGCAAAGTTCTGCCTGTTCTCCCAGGCCGCCCCGGCTAGTTGCGGATGCTAGAGCAGGCAGATAGAGGAGACTCAATACCGAAGACCCTCTGGGAATCAGTGGATGTGAGTAGAAACTGCCCAGCAAAACTGAGAATTTAGTGTTTTGTGTATTATTGATTTGGGAGATATAGAAAGAGAATAAACTTCTGATAAGGGTTGGAAAAGACTGCATAGTAAGCCCCTCTTAGGGGCAGAGAAATAAAGAGAAGGATTCCTGTGTATAATCGGAAGACAGCTGTATTTTGATTTATGTGAATGATTGTTGGCACCATTTTAGTTTGTTGTTGTATAGCATAGGGTAATATAGGTGTTTTGGAGTGTTAGTAGAAGAGGGAATTTGTGTTGTTAACAAGGAAAAGTAGTTTAGAGTATGAGCGGTGTTGCTGTGGTGCTGCTCAGGAGAAGGCTTTTGGGACACTTGGTCTCAGAGAGAGACGTGGGTGTGGTAATGTTGTAGAAGAACCTTTTGGGGCGGTAGGAAAAGGGAGAAACAAGGGTGAGCGAGTTTTGAAGTGGTATTTACAGATCATTGGTAAATTGTGTTTTTTATTGTTAATATTGCAGATACCCCCATTGCACATTTGTGTAAGTCACTTCCCAGATACAAGGGCAAGGTACCATGTTCAGTGGGTTAAAGATACGACCAGCATGATGATTATGTCATGGCCTCAAGACGGTACTCATTCGAAAGAGGTGCTGCAACACATGTGCACATATTTGCATGTCAGACATAATGGAAAACAATTACAGAAAAGACCAAGTATACTCAAGCTGTACAACATGTTTGAGGAAGAGGTAATAGAACCAAGCAAGAAAGACTAGATGCTTAACTAGCATGACGAAGAGCGCACACCGACCACAGCACCTCTGCCTCCTCTTCTGACCAATGTCCCGTCCTCAACTCTAAAGGGACTATACCCATTCAAAGCTGCTGCAGGGAATACCAACCCTAAATATTTGCCTCCAGCGTATAGTGATGATGACAGCATAAGGAGAGAGAAAGTGAACAAGCAAAGACCATTGTCACTGAAAGTAGAATATGACAGACGCTAACAGAAGCAGAGGAAGCTGGTCAAGGAGCGAGAGGCATGCAGGGAGAACGGTATGGGACAACAATTGTGTCAGATAAATAGATAGGAAGGAAAAGACATACAATTCGAAAGAGAAGGCGTTAGAACAAAAAACAGACAGGAGATATAAAAGGAGAAAAGGGTTGAAGAAGAGAAAGAAAGAGAAAGAAAATGGGAAGAAGAGAGCGATAGAGAAAGGAATTGAGAAGAAAGGAGACAAAGAGAAATGAAACAGGAGGAGCAGAAGGAGGGGGAGTATTGCCGGAAGGAAGCTGATGACATAATTGACAGGCATACATTGACTGACGGAGAGAGGGAAGATGTTACAAGAAGGAACACATACATCGACTGATTGAGAGAGTGAAGATATTACAAGAACGAACAGTGACAGCCTAAGTAGGAGTAGAAGAGACAGCATGAGTAGAAGAGAGAATTAGAGGACATCTCCACAAAGTATAAGCAAGAATGTATTGGAGGAAATAGTGAGTGGGACGTGTGTGAGAGAGCCCCTTAGAAGGCTAGAGTTTGAAGAAGACGATGAGGAGGAAGATGAGGCGGAAGAGGAAAGACAGTTGAGAAGGGATGTTGATGATTAGAGCAGGCAGGAGAAAGCGGCACAACAACCTCCTACAGGCGCACTTATGGGAAGAGAGATTGCTATGATAGATTTGGGGGGGGGGGAATAGCGATAGAGCCCATTAGGTATCCATTGCTTCCAGAAAGACGTCCAATGAGTCCAGAAAGAAGCACACCACATGTAAACAAATCAAGAGATCTACCAGTCCATATAAAGGTTTGTATTGCAGCAGTGCAAATGAAGACTAAGGTTGCGGCTGCACCCATGCGCAGGAATGTATTGACACAATTTCCCTTATTGCAGGAATGTAGAGGAGTAACAAAAAAAATACTTTGACCACAGGCAGTTAGAAAGGGAAACAGCAGGCATGACTTTGGCGGTAGGTGACATGATAAGCTTGTTTGCTGCCATATTGGGTGAGCAATCAGAAGACATATGGAAACAGTAAAGGTACCCTGGGGTGACAGCCAAAAATACGAGACTTGAAGGGGCACCTTTTAACAATTGTTGAGCAGACATTTGGAGGGCACTCAGAAAACAATTTCCAGACACATCAGACATGAGTATGATAATGACATGAAAAATGGGGCCATAGGAGGACCCAGATGCTTAAATATATGACATATAATAGAAATGGCAGTTAGAAACAAGGGAAGAATGGGGAAAAATATGACCATTTTTTTTCACATTTTATATCACGGACTCCCTGAAGAAGTACAAAGACACTTCAAGAAAAATATGGGTTTGAGGCAAAACCATCGCCCGAGATACAATTGAACATTGTTCATCATTGTCGAGTAAAACAAGAAAAAGATAGAAAGAAGGTTGATGAAAGAAAGGCAGAAGAAGTGAAGCCGGTGCAAAAGAAATTGTCATAACTGTCAATAGAAGGAGCAGTATTAACAAATGTTGGGGAGAACCACAGTGTGTAGGAAGCACAACAAATGCAGACAGTTTTGACTGAAAGTTTTCCAGTAAGAGGAGAATATAATTATTATCCCCGGGGTAAGGGGTTTGCACCAAGAGGAAGAGGGTTTGGATTTGAAGCACCGCAGACAGGAGGGTTTAATGAAGGACTGTCACGATTTGGCGAATTTGGAGCAAAGTGCTGGACATTTGGAAAAGTAGGACACATTGCATGGGTTTGTAGAAGTAGGGGAGGAATGCAACAGAATTGGTAGCAATTTGGCCCAAGAGTGGGAGTCCGCATATCCATTGCCATATTGCGCAGTGCAGCAGGATTACAGTGCCCAAGATCATACAGAGTATCAACCAACCCAGACACTGGCACAACAAATACAGCAAACACCGTAGGTACTACAGCCACAAATACAGCAAACACAGCAGGCAGTACAGCCTCAGATTCTGCAAGCACACATGCAACCACAAGTACCACAGAATACAATAGCACAATGGATGTAAACATATTGCCGCAAGCAACACTGGCACCTAGAGTAGGGGCGGTGACAGCAGAGGGAGGGAATCCCTTTACGGAAACAGGACTGAACATGTATTCAAAGAGGAACCGAGGGTGGGGGTGACCAAAGGCAACACGACTGTTTCTTTCTTGTTTGACACTGGGGTGACAAGATGCTGTGTTAGAGAAGTAAAGTTCCCAAAGTGAGGAATATCGATGGATGTACAAGGATTCTCTGGGGCTATGACAATGGTTCCATTTACAGATAAATTGCCAATAACATTATGAGATGGCTATGCCACTATTATGTTCTCAGAAACATCAGCTAACATATTGGGAAGGGACTTGATGAACAAGTTAAACAGGACCATTTCATTCACTGAAGAGGGGTTAATATGTTCAACACAAGGTATCCATCATGTGAATGCGCAAGAATTTGAAAGGGCATTTTATAGCCGGAAAGCACAAAGAGGGGTGCCTCTTAACCCAGAGATTTTCCATTACGGGGTACACGTGGTATTGGCATGGCTTTCACGAATACAGGATACATTGTTCAGATGAGCCACAGAATTTTTGTTTAGACCAGAGGTACCCACTAATGTGTTAGAAGGGAAAATTATTAAATTGAACTAGAAGCAACGATAGTAAGGGAGGACAGAGTAATATTGCATGGATTTGATGACGAAGGAGTTACATGGCGCACAGTAATAGAACTTGACTCAGCACACAGACTTACTGACTTGACTGATGACAAACTGTTTGAAGATGATTATTCAGATGACAAGGTTATGTGCAACATCGGTATTACCTATCAGTTGCAAATAGAGTACAGAGAGGTTCTCCAAACAATAATGCTGGTGAAAAAGTACCATCATTTTTCCAGGATAATTTGGCAAAGGTGCCGGGTTCATTGTGGACTAGCAGTCCATATGATGTCAGGAGCAGTCAAGATCAAACTAACAAAAGTGCCATTTTACCACGAGTAAAACAGTATCCAATGTCAAAAGAATCTGATGAGGGTATATATGAAACTATTGCCACCCTGATGTGACAAGGTAAATCAGAGCCTTCGGAATAGCAATGCAATAATGCAGTGTATCCAGTAAAAAAGGCAACTGGGGTCTTGGAGATTTATACAGGATGTACCCCCTTTGAACAATATTGTTGAGGCATAATTTCCATTGGTGCCAAATCCAGCCACAATATTACATAACATACTGCCTAAGGCCCAATGTTTTACAGTGATTGACCTGAGAAATGCCTTTGTTTCCATCTCCCTGCATGAACACTCATAATATTTGACTGTGTTTACCTATTGCAGAATCAGGCTACAGCACAGTCGCCTCCAAAAGGGATACTGTGAATACCCCAGTGTTTTCAATAGGGTGCTGCAGATGGACTTGGGAAATGTACAAACTGACAGTACAGTAATACAGTTTGTGGATGACTTGCTAGTATGCAGCACCACAGAGGAAGAGTGCAGGAAGGACTGTGAAACTATAGATAGTGTTGTCTAAAAAGGGGGTAAAGTGGAGAAAGAAAAATTGAAATATTGTCAGGAAGAAGTATTATATCTAGGCAAGATAATATCAAAAGAGGGGAGAAAGGTAACACCTGAAAGAGCAGAAGCTATTACCAGAACACCCCAGCCAGAGAAAGTAAATGTTACAGCAGTTTTTGGGGCTCTGCAATTATTGTTGCATCTGGGACTTTGACTACAGCATGTATGTTAGGCCCTTCTTAGAAGGTCTGAAGGAAGTACAGAAAGACAAAAGTGACATTGCATGGACAGGTGAGATGATAACTGCCTTTGATGAATTAAAAGAAGCAATAAACATATCTCCCATGTTAGAGAGGTTTGAAATAGTGAAAAGTGCAAGATTACCAGCACATTTCTCAGCACAAGTGGCAGAATTAGTGGACATGATTTTAGCGCTTGAAGCGCATAAGGATGAGGCGGTAATGGTGAATTCCAACTCTGCATATGTGATGACAACAGTACACTCAGGACTGTCACGTTGGAAAAGGAGTGGCTGCCAGGCCACAGAGGACACACCAGGACAGCATGCACAATTTGTTAGAGAGGTTATTAGACACACTTGAATGTCCCTCAGCGATCCCCCATGGAGAAGTGCGCAGTGTATACAAGAGGTGTAGACATGATTTCCTGTTGCAATGAGGCCGCAGATGCAGAAGTCAAAAGGGCAGCATATTTACCTAAGATATTAGATATTACAACAGCCTCAACAAATGTACATGTACATGTAACAGGGTGATGAAAAAAAGTTTTAATACACTGCCAGAAACCAGATTGCAGAGTTGCAGGGACATGTGTCAGAAGAAGAACAGGAGATGCAGAAGGAAAGGGGATGCTCATTATCACCCACACAGCTAATTTGGCAACAGGATAGCACAGGGAAACCTGCCATGCCTGTCGAGTTACTCACAGTACTGCTGGACAGCTACACTACCCAGCACATACCAGAAGGGAGTGTCTTGTAGCATCTATTTAGGACGACTGGTTCATCCCGAATCTGAACTAGTATGTGGCTAATTTCATTGTTAACTGTATAATATGTCAAAAATTCACTGCTGGTTATACATTACGAATGATGAGAGGAGCAATACCCTTTCCTGTCCTATTGGACCATTTCAGCATTTGCATATTGATTATGTGGATATGTTTCAAACTTGTAATGGCTGCCAATACATGATAGTGGTAATATGCCAATTTTCTCACTGGTTAGAAGTACGTCCCTCCACACATCGAGATGCCATATCAGCTGCAAGATTCCTCATACGAGAGGCATTTCCTATGTGGGGAGTGTGCACAGTGCTCCGTTCTGACAACGGACCCCATTTTGCAAATGAGTCGTTTGAACACATTACAGCTCTATGTGTAATAAGAAACAAATTCTCATCTGCCTATCATCCACAAGCAAATGGAATTTGCGAGTGCCTAAACAGGCTTTTGAAGGAATGCATTGCCAAAATAAAAGACACTTTGCACAAATATTGGTTGCATGGCCTTCCCGTGGCTCTTTTTGCCTTACACAATCATCCAGACTCTGATCACTATCTGACAACCCATGAGCTGGTGACAGGACGTAAAGTGAATGCCCCAACTGCTCCTCCCACATGTGCCCAACTGGATGCTGAGAATTTAGCAACAGTGCTGGATAAAGAGATGCATGATTATTTGATGCTATGACTAAATGTCTGAAATGTATCTCCAAACAGGTGCAGGGACAAAAAGAATAAAAATCACAGAAGATTTAAATGACCCTTTTGACCCTTCTAGTTTATTACCACCCCATCCCCTATATCCTGAAGACCAGTACCTTCCTCAAAATGTCACTAGAATGTGGGACAAACCAAGGTTTGAAGGTGTGTATACGGTGGAGATAGAAACACCTTCAGCAGTAAAAATGAGGGGTCGGCGGCCTTGGTTGCATCTTAGTAATATTGAAAGGTACTGTGGTGAGGCTCCCCTGTCAGACGATGCAGAGCAAGAAGGGGAAGAGGAACTTCTATCACCCAAGACGTGGGCAATGACCAGAGTGAATCAGCAGCAAGAGCATTTATATGACAGTTTTTCAATGGAAATATATATTGGTTTAGCAAAGAATGTCTTTCTTTTAAATAGGTTTTTACTGTTGACACGTATTCTTTCATGACCACTGTGAGGGGCCACAAGTTGTGCCACAAGCAGGCTCCACCAGAACCCTCAGTGCCTTAAAACCACTGCAAAAGGGCTCCTGGAGCCAGTCCTGGCGCCTTTGGCACCAGGCTCATATGTAGGAAGGAAGGGCTGTTCAAACTAGGTCCCATTTATGTATATGGGCCTTTAAGCACCCACACAGTCTAGTTCTAAGAACCAAGCCATGCGGTCTAGTGTTTTGGGTGTGGCTGGCCTGGAACTACTTTCCCTGGTACTACTTTACCTGGGCTATATAAACCACACCCTGACTGCAGAACACGCTTCGTGTTATTCTGCAACCACCATGTCTAGCTCCTGGTCTTCAGCATCTTCCTGAAATCCTGCAAGAACAAGAACAAGATTATTCTGTCTTACCTGAGAAAACACCATCCAGCACTCAGCATCTCAACTGTGCTGAAATCTGTGTAAACCGAGAGAAGAAGAAACATCACTCACCTGTGAGAACTAGCTTAAGGACTTCCGGCGAACCGCTACCACAGCTGCTGTTCGAACAGTGCGACCTGCAATAACGAGAAAGGGAAAAACAATATTAGAACGCACGCTTCCAAAACATCTAATTCCATCAGTATTTTCTGAATTTGATCGCGCTACGCCACACTTCCATCCGGAGCACCACAGCAACATCTGCAAAGGAAAAGAGACATGTTCAGGTTCGCTTTCAATATTAAACAACTGCACAGCGCTGTACTTACCTTAACAGATTCCGGGGGCCTGTTTTTCATCGCGCTCACATCCACTCGCAGCAGCACAGCAGCCCTTGAGGAGAGGAAGAAGAAAACACAGGTTACCATTAAAGACAATAAAGGCGCTGCACTTCGTGCTTTCTCTTACCTAGAAACGTGCCTCTCCATCCGGTACTCCAGCATCAAGACCTTCGCACCTGAAAAGAAGGAGATAAAGAGATTAACGAATTCCCACCATAAACAGAACAAAGACTTACAATTAACAAACCTACCTGCCTACCAGCAGATTCGGGGTCACAGCAGGCCTGGGCCCAAGGAAGGCGTACTGCACCAGTGAAGCAACTCGGGCAGCTCGCCAACAAACGTCAAGCACCCCTGCACAAGAAATGCAGGACGGATAGGTCACCCTACAAATAACTAAGGTGAGAAAAAAACCCAGTGGGAAGGGAATCGGTCAGAGGGAGGTGGGAGATTCACCCATTAGAGACAGTTATCACAAATCCTCCCTTCTGTAATTGCAGATTCAATACTCAGAACTGGACAACTACGCATCCAGGTTTCAGATCTCAGAGCCTTCCAGACGCCCCTGGGGATATCAGGTGAGCGTAACAGAGACAGAGTAGAGAAATTAAAATAGAGGAGCATAAACAGTCACAGTGTACTTACAGGCAAAGGAAAGAAATACCCAGTTGCTGGAATAGACCTCAGTAACACATAGCAGGGAGAGTATTGGCTGAAGAAGGATGGGTTGATGGACTGATATGCCGTAAAGCACAAGCACTCATAATGGCACAAAAGGAGGTTGTGAAGTATACAAATAGGGTGTGCCTCAAAGAGTGGACTGAAGATTTCAAATTGCTTACCTATGTAGAAGATGATGGCGACCCTGCACCCATAATACCAATTCAAATTGCCACCATGTGTTTCAGAAACAATAGTTTGGTGGAAGTAGGAGTGAACAAAGGTTGCCATGATATCATGGACCCACCAGGCATGAAGGTGGGTACATGTGTATTAATGGACCACCATTGGGCTTGTGGTTCAAAGGCCTATATGCATCTCCCTCTGAATTGGGGATGAATATGCTCTATAGTAGTCATAAGTGTACTAGCTCTGGTTTGCCACAAAGTGAGGTGCAGATTGGCAATTTTCCCCTGACGAGTGCAAACACCAGAAAGAAAAAGTCTCTAGCCCAAAAACATACCCGAAGGGAGAATTATTTTTCGGCAAAATCAATCGAGGTCTATGATGACATATCAGACAAACATAAACTAACACAGGCTCAGTGTCAAGCTGGAGCACACTATGGGAGGCCATGAAGGTTGTAACACGGGGAGAAGTTATATCAGGCGCTGGTGGCATCCGTAAGCACCTGAAGCTGGAACTGGAGGAACTGGAGAACAAGATCACGCATCTGGAATCCGAAATCGACATCATGCCGGACGCTGAAACAGAACTGAAGGGCACCCGGGAGGAGTGCCTTTTGGCCTGGAATAGACTGTCCAAATTCGACTACATGATCTACATAGCCAGGGCACACAAAGAAGCAGATAAACCTGGTAGAATGTTGGCCTGGCTATGCAAACGCGAGTTCCCAAGACACCTCCCAACTGAAATAACTGATGAAAGGGGGATAACCCACAGGACGCAACAAGACATTAATTCAGCATTTGC
Organism: Ambystoma mexicanum; assembly: GCF_040938575.1. Classification (NCBI taxonomy): domain Eukaryota; kingdom Metazoa; phylum Chordata; class Amphibia; order Caudata; family Ambystomatidae; genus Ambystoma; species Ambystoma mexicanum. The sequence continues at coordinate 481,306,445 of NC_090941.1, read as the reverse complement.
GGCCTTCTACTCCAGATTGTACGCCCACGACACCAAAATACCAGTGGAGGACATAAAGGCCACACTGGCTGAGATTGAGCTCCCAAGACTGACGGAGGCCCAAAGAGAGCTACTGGACGCGGAAATCACTACAGAGGACGTGACTGACCCGATTAAATCGCTAACCACCTGCAAGACTCCCGGGAGCGATGGGCTTCCGCCAGAATTCTACAAAGCGAATGAAGCGACCCTTGCCCCAACACTCCACAAGGTGTATATGGAGGCATACGAAAACGGAAACTTACCCAACTCCATGAAATAGACAATTATCATCCCTATACTCAAACGCAACAAACCTGCCGACAACTGTGAATCATACCGCCCAATCGCCATGCTAAACTATGACTGCAAGATCCTGACTACTATCCTGGCTAAGAGGCTGGCGAGGGTGATAGGAACTCTGATTCATGAGGACCAGAATGGTTTTGTACCAGGACGCAACACCACCGCGAACCTGAGGAGGCTCCAACACATCATGGCAGAGACCTATGATCGAGACGAGGACCTAGCAGTGCTCTCCTTGGATGCAATAAAAGCCTTTGATTCCATCTACTGGGAGTGGCTGATCGAAGCGCTAAAGGAATTCGGCTTTGGTGAGAGCTTTGTAAAGTGGGTCGAGGTATTGTATAATACACCGACAGCGAGAGTGAAGACTGGAGGGACGGTGTCCGAAGCCTGGCCGATACAGCGGGGCACGCGGCAAGGATGCCCGTTATCCCCGATGTTATACATACTGGGCCTGGAGCCAGTGGCTGCCTATTTCAGGAAACAACACTTCGACGCGGGCATTGGGCTGGGCAGTGATCACGCCATAATATCCATGTATGTGGATGACGTCCTCCTGTATCTGAATAACCCTCAGCTCAATGCACAAGTCGCGTTGGACATCATCGACAACTATGCCCGATACCCTGGGATAACATTTAGCAAACTAAAGTCGTGTGCGTTCCCACTGGCCAGACTCAGGGGTCTGGATAAGCCCAACCTCCCAGACGTCGGGATACAATGGCAACCAGAGCAGTTTAAATACCTGGGAATCGAAGTGTGTCATACCCCGGCGCTCACGCATGAACACAACACAGAAAAAGCAGTAAGAGCCCTCCGCAAATCTATGAACTTTTGGTCGAAGTTACCACTGGCAGTAATGGGCAGAGCGGCAATAGTCAAGATGATAGTTCTCCCCCGTTTCTTATATCACTTCACGAACGTATGCTTCTACATCAGACCTCCCTTCTTCAAAAAACTAGACTCTCTAATCAAGGACTTCATATGGGGGTCGTACAGACACAAGCTCTCTTTGCCTACACTCACGCTCCCGTACAAAGAAGGTGGGATACAACTACCCGATCTGCAAAGGTACTACCTAGCTGCGCAGCTCAGCCACGCAACGAAATGGCTCTCCAATGACCTGTCAGCTGAAGTGGGGCTCCTGTGACATCCAACCTCTAAGCTATTCCCTAAAGAAATGCTTTGGAACCCGACGAAACAAACTTCTGAAGTCCCCATGATTGTCACCCTGGGCAGGCAGATATGGGCCAGAATTGGCTTCCTCCGACAACTGAAACATCCCTACAATCCCAATACCCCCATCCTGGCGGATGTATGCAAAACTCAGGCAGACTTAGCGACAGCCAGGAAATGGGAGAGAGCCGGAATCTACACATGGGGAGACCTGTTTGAAGACGGCACGTTCACAGAACTCGAATCGCTACAAGCTAATGAAGGCATCTCGAACACCCAGTTCCTGTGGTACCACCGCCTCAAGCGGACAGCCAGGGCACAGTGGCCTGTCTTGCCAGAAGAACCCCCACCGGACCCCCTCCTTCAGGAGGTGTACGATTTAGCAGACGGTTGGAAGCCGGTCTCCCGCTTGTACACCAAACTAAATGATAGACCCAATCCAAAAAGCGCGTCCCTGAGACAAAAATGGGAAACCGAATTAGGGACCACACTAACTGACAGTGAATGGGAGCGAATACTACTATACCCCAAAGAGGTGTCGAGGAACATTAGGTTCAAACAAGTTCAATTGAATGTGCTATACAGAACTTACATGACCCCATTAAGAGTGGCCACCTTTAACAAACAAGCACCGCCGAACTGCCCCTGGTGCGGAAATGATAAAGCGGACATGATCCACATGTTCTGGACCTGCACCAAAACAGCAAAATTCTGGTCCATGGTGGAAAGCACCTGCACCGAAGCGGGACTCATGAGATATGAGTGGAACTCAAAGGAATGCTTACTGGGAGCCCATCCCAGACTCAGCAAACACAAACACCTGATCAAACTAATGGACCTAGCCTGCATCCTCGCAAAAAGGTCCATAGCTATGGCATGGAAATCACCAGGGGGCCCGAGGCACGGACGTTGACTTAAGGGCCTGGAAAAGTGGACGGGGGCAGAGACCAGGGCCTGGCAGGATGGAATCCACTCAAACGATGATGACTCCAACGACAGCCTAGACTCATGGAAGGCCCTGGTGCGCGACATCCAATATGCCTCAGACCACAAACCCCCCTGAGCTCTCACCCTTACTAGAGACTTGCCTGTGACTTTCCCCCAAGAATGGACAACCCGAAAACCCAGCCCCCGTGACCTTGGGTGCGCCGAATACCGACCCCTCTCCCCTGCTACAATTATGAACAACATATTGAGCTACGAAGACTGTGGTAGTTAATTAGTTGTAGTTTGTTTGTTATGTTACCATTTGATGGTTGTGATGTATTTATATAGATGCCAATAAAATACTTTAAAAAAAAAAAAATCAGACAAACATAAACTGTTCGGCAGAACTTCAGGGTTGTTTACCCCCTGCTTTGACCCTGGCTTGCAAGCAGAGACAAATGTTAAATGGTTGCAAATAACCAGATGGGTGCTGTTGCAAACAATAAATGCTACAGTGAAAGGATTCAATGCAATCAAAGAGGAGTTGAGGGCAAACAGATTAATGACTCTCCAAAATAGGTATATTCTTGATCTCATCACAGCCATGGAGGGGGGTGTTTAAGCCAAGATAGGCTCATGTTGCTGTACATACCAACCAGCAAATGATGAGCAAAATGGGTCCCTTACATAGGCAATAACAACCTTACAGGAGCTGCACACTAAGATGGTGTTAGAGGTGGAGGACATAGAAGATGATACTGGTTTCATTACAGTTTTCATTGGTACCCACCTGGTTGGCAAACACATTCAAATAGTACTGGCCATAAGGGTACTGGTCCTGACAGCTCTCTGTGTCCTGAAAATATCCCAGAGTCAATATAAAAAGGCTAGCAAGAAAGCACTGGATATGACAATTATAGTAAAGGTCAGTGACCAAATCCACAGATATACCCAAACAAATTAACTATCCTATATGTACCCAATGGAACATCCAATTGGACCCCCTGGGACAATGTCCGAATCTCCTGTTGACCCCCACAATTAAACTGAACATTGGGTGGATTGTGCAAGGGTTGGAGACTGCTTTTTTATGACATGCGGTCCAGAAGAATATGCAGCACAAGAAGGAAGCCTGGGGGTAGGGAGGCCACCAAAATATGGCTACCAAAAAAAGGCTGTAATGGTATGGGCAGCAGTGAAGGGGTGGTCGAGGATTCGACCAGAGGGGGAGTGTAATTGGGCAGATGAATATGCAGGTATCACCTACTGCCCCTACTCAGAGAAATATGCAAGTACCAATTTCTGTCCCTACTCCTCACCTGTACCATACAGGTGGGGAATAATACCAGCTGAGGCAGCCCTACTACCCCATGAATGTAGGAGTGAGATGAGGCAAACAAAAGCTGTTTCTAAGAAACAATAAGTTAAATAGTCCATGTATACACCTCTGCCATAAAGGATTTGTTAGGATGTGTGACAGTAGTAGGGATTAGAGTTAGATAGTAGAAAGCACAAGTAGTGTGCTGTATACAGCATAGAAGGGAGGAGGATTCTGGAATGCCAAGAGAGGGAATTGCTACATTGATAGAGCAGATGGAATTTTAGACTGGATAGATGCATCATACACAGGCAGGGAAACCAACTTATGTATTCCATTTATATCTTAAAATATTAACCAATCATAACCACTCATAAGTTTTGTAACTGATATTGTATTATGACATCATTGCTCCCATATTTTTAGTTCAAAATCTGCTCACGCTCTTTGTAATATTGAGAGCAGCTTGTATGCTGTCCCCGTACGAGATTCTGTGTTAGAATAAAGCTGGGTTTACTGTGCACTCTGAGTGCTCCATTATTGTGTATTATTTTTACTAGTGCATCAAATTGAGCCAATCTCTACACCACCAACCAGCATAGTATCTGTAGGAAGAGGTGAGGGAGGATCTGGGTAGGTTGGACAGATTTCAGGTAGTGAAGTTGAGGACTTTGTCTGAAGGGAGGAAGGAGTAGAGAGAAAGGCCAAGGAGTAGGCATGAGCAGTAGTCAAGTTTACTGAGCTTGAGGGTGTAGATTTGAGATTTGGTAGACTGGTGAATAAGAAATCGACACATATTCTAGATGCTAGGAATTGTAATACAGGCAGGAGAGGTAGTGGTAGTGACAAAGTGTTGCAGTTGGAGGTTGCAATGAAAGAAAACCCTACAATTGTGAGCCTTGGGAAGGTTAGCAAGAAAGTCAGGCGGGAAGGAGAAAGGAGAGGGTGGGATAGGAATGACATTCAAAGCTGCGAGAAAGATACATTCACTTTTTGAAGAGTTCAGCATGAAGCAGCAGTGAGCCATCCAGTGGCAAATTGCCGTGAGACAGTTGGTAGTCCATTTCAAAATGGCTGGGGGATGGAGGAGAAGTAGAACAACACTTGTGTAAAACAAAAGAGGTGATGGCTGGAAGGTTTAGAATTCATCCTAACCTCTGGAATTGCTCTGGTCAACCCTCCAGACCATTGTTCTTCTGACTGCAAAGCCATTACAGAAGAGGAAAGACCATACGCAAATGAGGCTTGTTCCCACCCTAAAGGGGCAAGTCCTGCCCCCACTGCCAGGTTACATCCCTTCTGCACTAGACCACAAGCATCTCCAGACATGTTTCGGCCTCATTGGGCATCATCAGTGAGGAGTGGCTTGGCTCTGTTGGCCCAGCGGGGTCAGGACCCACTTGAGGTGACTTGTGCAAAACAAAACTTGTGTGTCACCAGTGAAAAGGTGATGGTGAAAGCTAGAGGTTGAGATGAGTCTTCCTAGGTCCGAGGTACAGAGGGTGATGAGCAGATGTCAAAGGACTGATCCTTGGAGGATGTTGGAGGATGTTGACAGGAAGAGGGCTGTTCCAGGTGATATTTGCTGTTGGAGGCAATCCAGGCAAAAGCAGATCTGCAAAACCCAGGCTCCTGGAGAGTGAGGAGGAGAAAGGATTGGTCAACAGTGTTGAAAATGGCAGTGGAGTCCAAAATGATGAGTATAGAAGAGATTTTGGAGTGGTGAGCAACACAGAGAGAGTTGAAGATATGCATGAGTTGTTGGAGTGTGAAGGGACCAACCAGAAGAAGGAGTCAGGCTAAGTAATGGCATATTCAAGGGTGTTTATTTAAAAGAAAAGAAAAATGCCTGCCTAGCCCTACTGTTATGAGGACATTTCCCTGCCTAACAAACTAAAACAAATGGCGTCCGTCGAAGTGCAAAAGAAAATAGTCCTTAGGACAAATCCTATTCCACTAACTGCAGGTATTGAAGTGACCCTACCACTTATGAAAATGTAACATAAAAGAAGGAGGCCGGAGCAACAGCCTCAGTGTTTGGCTTTTGCCTTTTCTTGGATCGCCTCTGCAAGCAGCAGATTTTAAAAGTGCGTCCAATTCTGGAGTCCTCTACAACAATCCATTTCTTGTAGCGTTCCCCATCCTCTCAGCAGGTTCTGTATGCCACCTTTCTAATCCTTTAGATATACTTCATACGGTTTCCTATACCTCAGAAAAGACAAGGTTCTCTTTACACAATTCCACCCTTCCTCACTTGGTGCTTGAATGTGTCCTTGTCTTGTTTTCAAACAATTGAACCCTCTAGGTTCTCTCACTTCCGAGTTCTGTTTACTAGGTTTCTTGTTTCCAGGGCACCCCAAAGTCCTTAGGCCATCTGACAGGCTTGTTTTAGCAGGCCCACAGTAAGGTGTCTTTTCACTCGGGTTTTCTGGGCTTCCGTAGGCTTTGTGGCTTCTCCAGCCTTGAATGTAAATGTTTTTTGGGTTCCCAGGGCTTCATAAAGACTTCTGGCCCTCTGATAGGCTTACTTAATCTCCATTTGGGTTTATCTGGCTCTCAGAACACTTGTTCTTTCCCAGCCTCGATTCCCACTGTTCACCCCTCTCCACGACGTTACCTTTTGGGAGTGTTCACTTCTCTTCTGCTACTCAGCTCAGCCGCTAATGCAATTCTTGAGCTCTGGGATTTTCTCTCTTTGCTTCAGTCTGGTCTCTGTGTCCGTTACCTGAAGCAAGGCTCAGTGCAGCTTCCATGTGGTCGCTCCACCAGACAACACAACTGCTTTCTCATCTGCAGCTCTTTCTTGACACAGGCCTGTTTCTGGTCAGGAAGGCAGCCTTCCAGCATTTTGCGAACTATGAGCTCTCCACTGGTTCTGCGGTCTAGCATGGCTCACCAGTCCAGGAGGTCTTCCGGTCAAGGCTTGCCTCTGCTTAGGATTCTCTCAAACAAAAGGTGTGTGTCATTCTTATTTGACTGTGGACTTCAGGCGAGATCCAGCATTACCTGAAGCAAAAGAGATTGAAGAAATCTCAGTATTTGGTAGATTCAAAACCGAAGTAAAAACAGACTTTCCACTTCCCATGTAGGCGGATAACGAACGCTGGACTGGAGCTTCCTTATCAGAATGGTAGTCCTTGTCCCCCAAAGAGTAGTTTCTCCCAGTGAGGTCTCTGTTACGCTCACCTGATATCCACGGGGACACCACTCAGCCCTGGCTGGAAGATTAGCACTCTCGAACCCTCTCCCTTGATAGTGTGTTGGACGTGGATAGCGCCTGCAATACAGGAGAACTGGATATAAGGCTTACATGTCTCTCTTGGATTGATTCCCACCTCCCTCAGCCTCAAATTCCTCCCTTAAGTCTAATCTCTCTCCTCACCTTAATATTAGGTATGGTGTGCTCTCCGTTCTGCGTCTCTGTTCAGGGGCGCGCTGGAAGTGTGGGCGTTCTGCGATCTAGTTGCTTCACTGGTGCGTTGCCCCGTGTTCGGGTCCAGGCCTGATGTGACTACGATTTGCTTGATGAGGTAGGTACTACTGTTTTACAGTCTTTTACCTTGCCCTTTTCCTCTTTTGCCTTTTGTTGTTATTAATGTCTCTAGTTGCTTTCCCTCAGATGAGTTGGAGAGTTATGATGTTCCGGGCCGCTGTGATGTTCCGAGATCAAGGACAGACGACACCTGGTAAGTGGTTTTCGTTGTCCTTGCGTGGCCGTGAGCGACCGCTTACTAATAATGTCTCTTTTTGTCTTTTTCAGGTTGCTGCAGCATTCTGAAGATGGATGCAGTGTCGTGAAGAAGATTCCCTGGATCGTGTGTATTCAGGTGAGCAGCTGGTGGTAGTTTGAAGATGGAAGATTCAAGACCAAAGCCAAGCTGCTACTTACAGGTAAGCGCTGAATAATGGTGTTCTTCTTCCAGATACAGGATTCAGCACGTGGCAGGATGCAAGAAACACTGGAGATCAGAAGTGGACACAGTGAGTGTTACAATGCAACTGCAGAATAACACGAAGCATGTGCTGCTGTTTGGGTGAAGCTTATATAGCCCAAGTAAAGTAGTTCCAGGTAAATTAGTCCCAGGCCCAGCCACACCCGAAACACTAGACCGCATAGCTCAGTTCTTTGGAACTGAGCTATGTGAATGTCTCCATGTTAACTGAAGTCCCATTCCAAATGTTGTCCCTCACATAACAGTATGAGCCTGGCGCCAAAGACGCCAGGACTGGCTCCGAGAGAGTCCCTGAAGGTGTTTTGTGGCCCTTGAGGCCACAATGGAAGCCTGTAACCTGGCCCCAACCAAAAGGCTGGTTTGGCCATGATGACCCAGGGCATGAATCGTGACAGCTCCCTCCCCCCCCCGCCAAGGCCCCTTCCACAGTATTTCTTCTGCCTGGCCCTGGCTTAGTTGGATGATTCTAATGGAAACGTTTTACCAAGCGTGGTGCATGGATGTTCTCACTTGGTTCCCATGTTCTGTCCTGAGGACCATATCCTTTCCAATCTACTAAATAATATAGTTTAGATCAGTGTATACTGAATCCAGGATGTCTTTAACTTCAAACTCCGGTTCTCTGTCTACCAGTACTGGTTTTGGTGGTGTTGTAACTCGAGTTCCAGGTTGCACAGGTTTTAGGAGTGATACATGGAATACAGGATGGATCTTTATGTTTGGTGGTAGGGTTAGTTTAACAGCTACTGGGTTTATTATAGACTCAATGGTGAAAGTTCCTAGATATCGTGGATGAAAGGTCTGGGTTCCTTTTATTGGCACATGTTTTGACGCTATCCAGACTTCGTCTCCAACTCGGTAATCAGGAGCCTTTCTGCAATGTTGATCAGAGATTTTCTTTTCTCTTTCTCTAGCTTGAAGTAAATGTCCAATTGCCTCTTTGAAGGCTTGAGTAATGGTTGTATGTAAAGTTTTCACTGCTGGCATTTCCAGAGCCCTGGGAGCATCTAATTCAGAGGTGCGTGGATGCCTACCATATAGGGTATAGAAAGGAGTCTGTCTCGTGCTGGTATGCAGGGAATTATTATAGGCATACTCTGCTATCCATAGTAAATCATTCCACCCTTCTTCAACTTGGTGTAACATACAACGTAGGTATTGTTTGAGTGCAAGGTTTGTCCTTTCCGTTTGGCCATCCATTTGGAGATGATGGCTGGTGGATAATCAAATATCGATTTGGGCCATTGAACAGCACTTCTTCTAGAAGCTAGATACAAATTGACTACCTCGATCTGAAATCAGGACAGAAGGAAAACCGTGTATTCGTACTATATGTTCCAGAAACACCTTCGCCAGACTGGATGCATTTGGAAGACCTTTAAATGGAATGAAGTGTGCCATCTTAGAAAATAAATCTACAACCACTAGGATGGTGTTGAATCCTTGACTGGGAGGTAAATCCGTGATGAAATCGAGAGAAAGTGTATTCCAAGGTGCGGGTGGAATTTCCAAGGGTTGTAGGAGACCAGCTGGTTTTTGCTTTTGAGATTTATTTTGTGTGCACACACCAAAGGTAAGGATAAAGTGAATAATGTCTTTGTGCCATGTTGGCCACCAATAGTTTCTTTTCACTTTGGCTAAGCTTTTGTCAATTCCTGGATGATCTTCCATCAAATAGTCATGATAAGTCATGATTTGTATATAAACAAATAAATACAAATACAAATACAAATTACCGGAGATGACTTGCTCTTGTAATTCTTTACTTGGCAGATATAAATGATCTTTGAAATATGGTGGTTGATCCTTAATTATGTGATGTTCGTTTTGAGTACTCCATTTTTGTAAGGTCTCGGGATTCATTAAGAACTGGATCTTGTTATGCAGTTCACTTTGGGTTAGTGTTGTTGTCAGGCCTAAAAATTTGTCATTCGGAATGATAGCTACTGGATCTGGGGTTGTGTATACTTTCTCATCAATACTCATGCGGGATAAAGCGTCAGATTTTCTGTTTCGGACTCCCGGTCGATATGTGACCACGTAGTCATATTCTGCAAAGAAAAGTGGCCATCACAGCTGACGCGAAGATTGAGCTTTTGCAGTTTTTAAATATTGAAGATTTCGATGATCAGTAATCACAGTGATGGTATGTCTGGCACCTAGGAGATAATGTGACCAAGCCTTGAAAGCTGATTTGATAGCTAGAAGTTCTTTGTCCGTGATAGCATAATTGAGTTTTGAAGGCGTGAATTTGCATGACCAGAAGGCCACAGAGTGCAGCCGGCCGGTATCGGGATCCCTTTGTGAAAGAACTGCTCCCATTGCCAGGCTAGAGGCGTCCGTTTCCACCACATAAGGGAGATCTGGGCGAGGGTATTGAATAATTGGGGCAGAAGTAAATCTTTTCTTGAGTTCTAGAAAAGCCCTTTCTGCTTCTTCTGTCCATTGGAATTTCTTATTGTTTTTTCATAACAATGACGTGATCGGGTGCACTATCTGAGAAAAGCCTGGGATGAATCGGCCATAAAAGTTTGCAATGCCCAGCATGCTCTGGATTCCCTTGAACGAAGTTGGTGACGGCCAATTAAGAATAGCATCTACTTTGTGCATATCCATCCTGATCCCTTTTGGAGTGAGGATAAAACTGAGGAATTCAACTTCGGTAACATGAAATGAACATTTTTCAAGTTTAGCATACAGTTGATGTTGACAGAGTTTTGCCAGAACTAAACAAACATGTTTGACGTGATCTTGTTTAGAAGAGGAGTATACTAAAATGTCAAAGCGCGCACGTCGATTAGTTCCCCTAAGACATCATTCATAAAATACTGGAATGCAGCGGGAGCAATTGCAAAGTCCAAAGGGCATTACCTGATATTCGTACAGGCCATACTCGGAACGAAAGGCAGTTTTCCATTTGTCTCCTTCCTTAACACGAACAAGATGGTATGCTCCCCTAAGGTCCAATTTAGTATAGATCTGGGCATCCTTAACTTGATCTAGCAGTTCCGGAATTAGAGGCAGTGGATAGTGATTTTTACGGCGATTTGGTTCAGTGCGCGATAGTCGATGCAAGTTCTCAAGTCCCCTTCCTTCATTGGTACGAAGAATAAGGGACTGGCTGCCGGTGATTTAGACGGGCGGATAAGCCTATTAGCCAGGTATTGATCTAGACAAGATTTCAAATGGAGGTTTTCCGGTTCTGTAAGTGCATAGATTCCACCACAAGGGACTTGTGCACCGGGTATGAGATCGATTTGACGATCATAAGGCCTATGTGGCGGCAGGGTTTTGGCTTGTTCTTTCTGAAAAACGTCTTGAAAATCTTGGTATTCGCTTGGTAGAGTAGCTGTAACCCCAGTACTACTGTTGCTATTCCCCGAACAGCTGTCTGTGAATCGGTTTTCTGCTTTTCTCTGTGGTAGCAAGTGAGAGCACAGTCATCGGAAAAGGCCAACTTCTTTGCACGCCAGTCTATTTGAGGATTGTGAGCTACTAACCATGGCATCCCTAAAATCAACTGGAACTGAGGAGCCTTGATGAGGTCGAAAGCAATAGATTCTCGGTGTCCATCCTGGCACAGAAGGGTTAATACTGCTGTACATTGGGTTACTGGACCGCAAGCTATTTCAGTACCATCAACAGTGGTGACCTTTTCAGTAGTCAGCTTTTTGCATAGGGGAAGCCCTATATCTGCTGCCAGATCTTGATCTATGTAGTTGCAACTGTCTATGTATGCTTCTATGGCATGCATCCGCGATGGTTGTTGGTGATGGATCAAAATCACAGATAATGCAAAGTGTGAGGTCTGTGGCTCATTCTCCTCGCTCGACAAACGGACCTCTACGCTTGCCGCGCTTGTTAGTTTTCCATCTCTTTGTTGTTGTCTTCCTTTTCTGTAGCTCCAACAGTTCTCCTCGGAGGCTTTATTGGACATTCTTTGAGGAAATGGCCTGACTTTCCGCAGTATAGACATAATAGCTGTTGCCTCCTTTTGTCTCTTTCAACCTTAGTAAGGGAGCCCGTACCCCTCCGATTTGCATGGGTTCTACATTGTTCTCCGCTGAACGTGAGACATTGTCCTTTGACTGGACATACATGGCACGAGTGTCAAATCTCATCCAATCGACCTTTCGGTCATATAGCCAATGATCTAACTGAACAACAAGACTGATGAACTCTGCACAGTCTCTTGGTGGATTAACCACTTGTGCTAGGATGTCCTTTAATTCTCCCCGTAGACCCCGGTGGAATAATGTGGTCCTTTTCTCTTCAGGCCATCCCGTTTCAACAACTAACCTATTAAAGGTCGCTATATATGATAAAAAGTCTTGGTTTCCTTGACGGAGAGACAAAAGTTCATTATCCAATGCTTGTCTTTGGGTATGTCGAGCAAACAGTTTCTCCATTTCCTGCTGAAAACCTCTAAAGTCACGTAGCAGTGGATCATTCTGACTTACTAATGGTACAGACCAATCTCCAGCACTGCCACTCAGATATCATAAAACAAAGACAACCCGTGACTGGTCGTTAGGAAAAGCCCCGGGTCTACAAAGGAAATGAAGACTACATTGGTTCATGAACGTTGCATACTTCTTTGGATCCCCCTCAAACCGTTCTGGTGAAGCTAAAGGAATTGTCCCAGAAAGAGTTATTTGTACCGTACTGGCTGGTGTTGTCACTGGCAGAATGTTTCCAGGTAAGTGGGCCTGTCCTGCCTGTGATTGGAGTGATTGTCTTCTCAATTCCTCAGTTCGATCTTTAGTAACTATCATTTCTCTCCTAAGGGCGTTGGTTTCTTGCCTGGCTGAATGTACTTCGGCACATAGCTGCCCCAATAACTGGGCTAAATGGTTGATTTCTGATGTTTCCATAACGTCCAGGTGGATAGTTATATAAGGCTTTGCATTCTGTTACACTCACCTGATAACCACGGTGACGCCACTCAGCCCTGGCTGGAAGATTAGCACTCTCGATCCGTCTCCCTTGATAATTTGTTGGACGTGGATATAGGGCTTAAATGTCTCTCTTGGATTGATTCCCACTTCCCTCAGCCTCGAATTCCTCCCTTAAGTCTAATCTCTCTCCTCACCTTAATATTAGGTATGGTGTGCTCTTCGTCCTGCGTCTCTGTGCAGGGGTGCATTGGAGGTGTGGGCGTTCTGTGACCTAGTTGCTTCACTGGTGCGTTGCCCCGTGTTCTCGTCCAGGCCTGCTGTGACTCTGATGTGCTTGATGAGGTAGGTACTACTGTTTTACACAGTCTTTTATCTTGCCCTTTTCCTCTTTTGCCTTTTTGTTGTTATTAATGTCTCTAGTTTCTTTCCCTCAGATGAGTTGGAGAGTTTTTAAAAGGGAACCTCGTAATAGGGCGTCCGGTAATGAAGGTTGCCAGTCCCGTACCGGCACCCTTCATTACGGGACTGCCAGGGTCGTAATGAGGCCCTAAGTCTTTGACCATTTGAGGAGATAACAAATTGATATTACCACAAATGGGTTGGCACTGCAAAGGATGAGTGATAATTTGGTGGGAGTGGCAAGGGAAAAGTATTTGACAGTATAAGGGGTAGGTGAGAGAGGCTGCGGCAGATGGAAGAATGGTGGCGGTGGATGAGGGAGGAGAGCTGTAAAAGTATGAGAGTATCATACCTTTTAGCGATTTTAGTGCAAAAAAGTAGTTCGAAAAGCCATTAACAGAGAGGGAGGAGGCAATTGATGTAGGCCTGTGAGGTCTGAGCAAATCCTGGAGGGTTGATGAGTTTGCAGGGGGATTTCACAGGATGCTTAGGTTTGTGAAGCTAGGGGAGTATAGTGAAAATGTGGGGGTGGTAAAGGAATTTCTGTAGCCCAGGAGAAGGTGGGATTTGAGCCAGGTTTTATGCCATGAAGCACCTTTGTGTCCAAGGTCTGAAGTCATAAGTGCATAGTGAAAGTCAGAAAAACATTGTCAATGGAAGAGGCATGAATAGGGAAGAGAGTCAGGAGAGAGGTCTTGGTTGAATTCCCTCTTGGTTATTGAAGAGAGGATATGAAAGTAGATGGTGGAGAGACAGATGCCAAATTGATGCTAAAGTGTGCAATGTGGTGATTAAAGAGGTGGTTAATTGAGAGGTTAGAAGAGGAAAGCAAAGTAGAGAAAAAGACATTCAAGTGAGTTCCCAGCAGAGTGGATAGGGTGACTTTTGAGGGAGTGGTCAGATGGGAGGTGGTTGGGTTCAAGGTGGGTGGCTGCAGAGGGTTTTGGAAAGTTTAAGTCTATCCAGCAGTCTGTGGGCAGTGACTCAACGTGATGGTTCCGGGCAGGGATGAAGGAGGTGAGAGGACTGTGCGCATGGAGGGCAGGGGGTTACAGAGAGCAAGAACAGTAGGAGGGAGAAGTTGAATAGTTATTTAATAGGGGAAGTCGTGATGTCGAGGGGGTAGGGGACAGTGGTGAGTGTCTTAAAGATAAGGAACCACACACCACCAACCTTCCCAACAAGTCTGGCAAATGGGATAAGGTAGCAGAGCTAGTGTGAAGAGGAGCAACTGTAGCAGAGGCAAGAGGGGAGATTCAGGGTTCTGCAATAGCAAGAAGAGAACGTTAGGGGTGATAAGAGTCAACACAGTGAGGGATGTAGAAAGACATGCATCAGAGGAATTGTACATTCATGAGACCAAAGAGTGAAAGTGTTAGGAGGTGGGGGAGAAGAGCAGGTGTTGTGGAGTAGATGAGGGACAGTTGAGTTTGGACACAATGGAAAATGTGAGAGTTGTGTTTGAAGGTGCAGGTGCAGTATGAAAGGCGGTAGATGGGGAAGGGGGAGAATGAGGTAGAAGTTAGTCCCAGATGGCGCTGAAGGGTGCAATAGAATGGAAAGAGAAGAGTTGGTAGAAGGAAGAATGGAGAGGTCAAGGTGCATGATGGAGGGTAGGAGAAATAGGCAAGTGAAGACATTGAAAGAAGGGTGCAGCCCAAGATTGAGAGGGTAGATGGGTAAGCAGAAAGGAAAGGTGGGAAAGGTTGGCTGGGGCAGTGCAGGTGTATGTTCTGAGTTGGACTAGATCGGGGCTATAGGTAACCAAAAGATAGTTAAGAGGCCAAAACAGAGATGTTCCATGGTACTTAGAGATAACAGCTCTACAGTGTATGCAGATCCCTATGTTGGGAAGCAGAAAACAAGCAAAGGGTGAGCACAGCGAGCACCTGGCATCAGCTGAGGCTATGGCCCTAGGCTCTTTCTGGCCTGAATTGGTCCAATAGGGAGCTGCTTGTTGCTACTTTTACCCCTTGGCTCTAGACGCCTGGCTAGAGGCCAATAAGAGACTCAATAACAAGAGAGGCAGTGTGTCATGTGACCCTCTAAGAACCAGTTTGAGTGCTCAGTATGTCTTGCAGACTTCCAGGCAGGATACAGGCATGGTCCTTTGGTGTTGTAGGCCCAAGAATCTTTGTTTAGGCAGTATCCTCAGATGGTCCACAGGATTCTCTAGGAAAGCGGGATGTGGCAAGAAATTAATGAGTTGTTTACATTTTAATCATCATGTTGTTTATTATAGTAAAAGTTGTGACTTTCAATGCAAATTGACACAGTCGACAAGCAATGGATTAAAAAAAAACCTGAAAATAAGTCTGTTGTAATTATGTTCCTTCTTTGATGTCTCTAGATTGGGGCACGCGACTGGGTTGTAACACAATGCATAGTGTTTTGGCTTGCTGGTTTGTGTCGACTGGACTAAGACCTTTATAATGCCCAAGAGATTAAACTAATATAAGTATGTGCCTCTGGCGTTTTAAGATTCTATTGGGAATGTCCTGCTAGCGCTTGAGCATTTAGTGATGAATCGTGTCTGTTCATTAGCACGGACTGTACTTGTTTGTGCTCAGGACTGAGTGATTCAGCGCTGTTTTAATGCAGGCGATGCTGTAGCACTTTTTATTAAAGCAATCAGAAATAAATTGTATTTCAGTCTGTAGGGTTGTAGATTCACTGAAGTTTGTTACTGCTCTAATAACCTCCCCTTTTGTGATGTTAATAGAAACGTCATGATTGCCACTGGCGTGTATTAAGTTAACCTTAATAGGTTTATGTCAATTCTTGTTTCAAAGTGTCGGTCTTTGACATAGATTTCCAAACGGAGAACGTCAGGGGTATTCACACTTTTGGTGCAACTCAGTAATATTTTGAAGTTGTTGGAGTTGAGCCTCTAAAAACTGGCAACTTTTGTAGGTGGTACAGCG
Source organism: Ambystoma mexicanum (assembly GCF_040938575.1). Taxonomy (NCBI): domain Eukaryota; kingdom Metazoa; phylum Chordata; class Amphibia; order Caudata; family Ambystomatidae; genus Ambystoma; species Ambystoma mexicanum. Next base: position 481,290,526 of record NC_090941.1, on the reverse strand, counting down.
CGTGTGTGCTCAAATTGTCTCATTTATCTATTTCTCCTCTGCTTCGCACTTTCCACTTCTCCCCCCTTCCATGCACTTCCCCTCCCCCCTCTCCCATGCACTTGCGCGTTCTCAATGTCACTGGTCCTATTAAGATCACTGTTTTGTTCTCCCCTGTTCCCCTCCCTTGCCTTGTCACGCTCTGAAACACTTGTGTACGAGCGCGATAGAAATAAAATATCAATCAATCAATCATGAATAGATTTGCCAGGGACAGGGGGAGTAGGGTGTGCAGCAGTGATTAGTGGGTGGGGGATACACATGGCCATGGGCAGTCAATGGATGGCTACAAATCCCTATGCCCACAGACTTCGTGTCACTCCACACAACCCATCCACTTTGGCAATAATCCTGGCCTCAGGGTGTTGCCAGAGCACCATGTAACGGTCAAAACCTAAAGCAGGCAGCAACAAGGACAGATAGTTTGTGTGGTTCATATGCATAAAAGCCTATGAGGCTCTACAATATAGTTGTGGTTCCACAAGATGGCTGTTTTTGGTTTACGAAAGCAATACTAAAGAGTAGACATAGAAAGGTTTATAGTGATAATTTCGAAACCAAAAATTTCGAAAGTCAAAATATCGAAAAAAAAATATCGAAAAAAAGTCGAATTTTTTTTAAATTACATTTTTTATTCGAAATGGGGGGGGGGTTCTACCCCGGGGGGGGGTTCCCCCCAAGCCCCCTTTTTTATTTTTTTTTGTTTTACCCATTTTATTTTTATTCCCGGACCCCAAAATAAATATATAATAAAAAAATAAAAAAATTAAAAAATTTGATATTTTTTTTCAATATTATTGTTTCGACATTATTGTCTTTCAAATTTTTTTTTTCGAAATTATGACTGACCACCACATAGAAAAGATGGGGTGTTAGGAAGAAGAATATCTGGTTGGCATCACAACTGGCCAGACTTGGGGCATGAATTGTCTGAAATACCGTTATATTGGGGGTCATTACAAGGTAGGAGGTAACCATGCTACTTTTAGCGGCATGGCTACCCCCTTACCGTGTAGCGGGTCCTGGTTTCTTGAATGAGGAATTACCGGGCCATTCCAACCTTGGAGGGCCCGGTAATTCCTCATTCAAGGAAGCCATCCCCATTCCCCTTCGAGCCCCCATAGGGCTCAATGGGAATGGGGAGGGTGCTACCAACGGGCTCGTTAATAACGGGCCCATTGTTAGCACCCTGGTCTGCTCTCGGGCACCCGCTAAGGGCCCCTGGTAAAACCAGGCGTCCTTAGCAGGTTACCGCGAGCAGACTCGTAATGAGGCGGTAAGGGGTTGACGGCTCCGGCACCATTACCGGCGCCGTTAACCCTTTACTGCCTCACTCGGAATGACCCCCATTGTGTGCATGCCTGCCATATGGACCATTTAGGGTTTGTTTGAAAGAATGTGGACCAATCTCGGTTTCCGATGTCCCACCGCCCCCTGGGATCTCCTTGCAGTGATCACACTTGCTTTATTTCCCTGCACTCTGGCAGTGCTGCTTCCTCATTTTGCAAAGGCGTCCTCACACACCCCAGCAGTTGCTCTGTATATGTCCACCATGGCAGGCACTTGTTGAGGGCTATGCAACAGGGTTTGTAGGTGTCATTGGCCTACCCCCTTCCACCCTCCATGTGGCACTTATTGTGAATCCTCAACTTTGCTACCCACACTCTACAGCCTTCCCAGATCCTACGCCACTTTTACTTACCAACAAGTTGCTGGTTGGCTCTGCATTCACAACCACATTTATTTATTTATGTATGTATTTTATTTATTGGATATTTGTGAGGTGTCTATAGAACAAATGGTGCTTCAAAGCTCCACAATGAAAAAAGGGGAAGGAGGGTGCAAAGAGAGAAAGATAACATAACGGTCCCACAAGGCCTTGTGACATTCGGATCGTGCAACTGCAGTAACAAGAGGTGCAAGGGATAGGGGGCGAGGAGTGCCAAACTGCACGCATGTGAAGTGCTAGGGTGGGAGAAGAAGAAGTGCAGGGCAATAGGAGAGAGTACAAGTGGAAGGGGGGGTGCTGGAGATAGGAAGAGGGCAACCGGGGCTAGGCGAGTGCTAAGGGGAGGCCAGATGGGCAAGTGCCAGGGATTGCATGGGGTGCAGTGGGTGAGGGTTCACGTGCTAAGTGTGAGGAAGGGGGTGGACTGGGTAAGGGGGCTTTTGCCCTGTAGAACCCTGAGAGAAACCAGGCATCCAGTCACTACGGCTGACGGGGGTGTTAGCAGAGGAGGGGGAGAGGGAAAAAAGAAGAGAAATGGAGGGTCTTGAGAAGCTTCCAGAACTTAAGGAGATCCGGCTCAAGACTGAGAGGGGCAGTAAGACCTTTCCAGAGGGAGGCTCTTGTGGAGGAGAGAAATCTACCTCCCACTCTCTGCTTAGAGAAGTGTCTGATCTGCAGAGAGTTGGAGCTAGAAGACCGAAGGGCATCTAGAAGGGTGGTATTTAGGGAGAGTGGGTTGAATGTATTGGGGTCCCAGGTCCCAGAAAGTCTTATGGATGATGCAGAGTGTCTTGAACTTGATCCTATCAGCAACCGGGAGCCAGTGGAGGGATTCAAGGGCTGGAGAGATGCAGTCCCTGGGCTAGACGCCAAGGATAAATCTTGCAGTCCTATTCTGTATTCGTTGGAGGTGGCGAAGGGACGATACAGAAGATAGAGGAAGAGGCTTTTGCAGTAGTACAGCCTAGTTGCACCAGAGCGCTGGAGTTACTGAGTTCTACTGGAAGGTGAGGAAAGGGAGAATGCCTCTGAGGAGGTGCAGCTGATAGTTGGCCTTCTTGGCAACATCTGCGATATGAGGAGCGAAGGAGCGAGAGATGACACCAAGGTTTTTTGTCTCACAAGAGGGTAAGGAGAGGGGACCCATAGAGGGCAGTCAGAGAGGAGGGAAGAAGGGAGCTGGGGTCCCAATGAGAAGGATATCAGTCTTACTGGCATTAAGACAGAGATCATTGGCAACACACCATGCCTTAGGAGGAGATCAGGGGCAATGTAGATGTTAAAAAGCCACAACAAGACGATAGAGCCTTGAGGGATGCCGCAGGTGGAGAGTGTGATAGGGGAGAGAAAAGGGCCCAGTTGAACCTGCGAAGGTTGGTCGGGGAGGAATGAGGTCAACCAGTCCAGTGCCAGGCCTGTGATGCCAAGGGTGTCACAGAGTCGATTAGTCAGAGTGGTATGATTGACCGTGTTAAAGGCATAGGAATGGTCCAGAAGGATAAGAACGAATGAAGAGTTGGAATCAAGATTAGAGAGCCAAACATCACGGGTGTTCAGGAGAGCAGTTTACGTGCCTCTGGCTGCTCTGAAGCCAGACTGGCGGTCGTGGAGACAACCTACAGATTCAATGTGTTGGAACAGATGAAAGATAACCAGCATCTCCAGGAGTTTGCCCAGGAAGGGGGTAATGGAGATTGGGGGTAGTTAGCCAGGCAGGAGGGGTTGTCAGAGAGCTTTTTGAGAAGAGGATGCACAAGGGAGTGCTTGAGGGGTAGCGGGAAGGAGTCAGTGGCAAAGGGGTGATTACGGAAATTGGGCAAGGCTGGCGCAAGGGATACAATGTTGTCTTTAATAGTTCTAGAGGAGCAGGAGAGCACCTGTTTGGAGGAGACTTTCATAGGGAGGACTTGTCTAGAGACCTCACCAGTGCTATGGGCGAGATAGAGGAGAGTCGAAGGGAAGGCGAGAGGGAGGCCAAGGGAGGCCTGAGAGCTGGGGACGGATGAGTGTAGAGGAGAGTGAGTACAGGATGTCCTGAATTCTGGTTAAGAAGTGGGAAGTCGGTGAAGTACAGAGGGACAGGGATGGCAGGTGAGCAGTGGAGACTGCAGTAGGATTGGTGAGTTCCTTGCACATTTTAAACAGTTTGTCTGTGTTGTTAGTGGCCCCAGTGAATGCAGGCTTGGATATGGGCCCTCCTCTTTGAGCGCATGGAGAGTCTGTATTGCCTTTGGAGCAGGCGACAGTCCAGTTTGTCAGAGGATGTGTCTGAAGCCTGCCAATTTCTCTCAGCAACTCTGCACTTGTGTTTCAGCAAGGCCAGGTCAGAGACATACCAGGTGTTGCGCTTGGAGGCAGGCTTCATGTGGATCCTCATGACAGGGGCAAGGATGTCTAGAGTGTTGGGGATATAGAGGTGAAGATTAGCAAGGGCAGAGTCCGTTTGGGAGTCCGTGGCAGGAGTGGGAGGGGGAATGAAAGTGACAGCAAAAGCAGCAACTGACACTCGCTTTATCGGTCGAATGACGAAGAAGGAGACTGGCAGTGCAGGCAGAGGCTTAGCCGGGGGACCTAAGAGATCCAGTTGAGAGGACAGGGGAGCATGGTCAGTCCAGGAGAGAGGTGTAGTGGTGGGAGGGTTGGAGATAGGGGTGTCTGCTGAGATGAGAGCATCCAAAGGTGTGTCTGGCTGAGTGCATCGGACCGGAGGAAAGAACAGTGAGGGAAACAAAGTCACGGAGGCTGTGCAAAAGTCTAACAGCTGCATCAGGAGAGTCAAGGTGAATATTGAAGTCTCAGAGGAGTTGAAGCTTGGATGTGGAGGCAAGAAGATAAGAGGTGAGGTCAGACCACTCCAATAGGAAGAGGGAGACCAGATCAGGGGTCCTGTAGATGGGGCAACAAGAGGGTTGGAGAGAATCCAGGCCTGCAGACGAGACATTCGAAGAAAGAGCAGGTCTGAGTGGGAATGATAGTGACAGGGACCCATTCATGGAAGATCAAGGCCACTCCGCCTCCAGACGAGTAAGGCCTGGGCTTAGAGAGGATCTTGTAGCCCCGAAGGAGGAGTGTGTCAAAAGCAGTGACAGAGCTGACAGTGAACCACGTCTTAGTGTGAGCAAGAACATTAAGGTCAAAGTCTTCAAGAAGGAGACAGATATCAGATGAATGTTTAAAAGCAGAGCGAGAGTTGAGGGTAGCTAGATGAAGCTGTATGCCACCTTTGAAGGTCTGCTGAGGAGGGGTAGCGGAATGTGGTATGCCCGTTAGTGGAGGAGAAGGGGCAAGTAAGAGGGGTGGCAGACGGAGGAATGTCAGGAGAAAGGAGGAAGTTGATTTGATAAGAGACGGAAGATACCTATCGAGAAGGATGAGGTTGGGCTGAGAGCCCTGGGCCATGACAGTGCCGTTCTGATAGACATTAATGATGCATTTAGAGGATGGAAAGCATACCAAGAGTACTTCCCATCTAGTTTCACCATTATGGCGTGATGAAGAGAAAGGGGAGAGGACTGAGACTATGCAGGGAGTCCATAGGTCTGGCGAGGGAGCAACAAAGAGGATGTCAGTGACAGTCTGCCTGAAAGAAGCATTGACGTAGGTGTCAGCGATGAGCAGGCCTTGATTGGAGACCAGGAGATGTCTTTTGAACTTTTTCCATCCAGGCTTCAAAAGAGAGGAAAAATAGGTGATAGAGTCACAGTTAGAGTAACTAAAGGAGATGGAGAGCACCATGGAAGGAGAGACCAGAGAAACGGAAAGGGGAAGAGATAGAGGTGGAGCGACTGCACAATGCGGGACAAACTCACCAGGTGGCCTAACAGCAAGACAGGTGCAGACGAGTCAGGTGCATGAGACGCCCCAGGTGATCATAGAGGCTGCACAACGCAGGCTAAGAACAGGGGGATTACATTACTCTAGCGGCAGAGGAGGAAGAAAGGCGTCTTAGGCCGGATGAACCCCGGGGTCTCATCTCTGCAGGGGCACAATGTAATCCCTTCTTGTCAGAATAAGTTATCCGGCGGTGATCAGGCAGCAGCTGCCATCTTCTGCCCCCATGTCTCGATTTTGTCTGTTGTCACAAAGCACATACATGTGGATTTTGCATGGAAGTACTGAGGATTTTGCAGCAAGTGATGGATTAGTACTAACAAAAATGTGACTGTTACTCCCTCCTTTACTGTGCCAGTGAGAGTCAAGGGAGGAAATCCCCTTGCTTCAAAGATCCCCCCAAGGCAGGAGCAATGATAGACCACACTCCACTGAAGTAAAACACAGGCCTTTGTAGCTGGTGAAGCTCGGGGGGCCAATCCCAGACACAGTTCCAGGCTCCTCTGGCTGCACCGCGAGGGTGATTGTAGCCCAGTAGTAATGCTATTCAGGGATCCCTGACCTGAGACCTAACATTCTGACCCTTCCGCCAATTATTCTGTTAGGGGCCCACTTACTACAGTGCAAAGCCTGGAGGGGCCACGCAACTCTTTGCCCTTCCAAGCCGCGTCTGCGAGTGTCCCTTTTCCCATCAATGCCAGGAGTCAGTGGTTTACCCCACCGGACCCTCCTCACTTTTGACAAACTCGTACCTGGATTCCCAAAAACGGCAGCCTAGACAGGGACCTACACAAGCCACGCTCCCCTCCTGAGGGCTCAGGGCAAGATCAGTCTCTTTCTGGGTGATTCCCCCACTGGCCCAGGCTTGGAGCAAGGCTCACCGGTGCCTGCTGGTCCACAGCGCCTCTTCCTGGACATTAGTAATAGGAGCCTCTGTCCGGCTCCACAACAGGTCACCACCACACAACATTCTTATGGAGCTGGGCCCCCGATGAGGCGGCCACTGATCAGCCGGACTGCATGTGGGAATGCCTTGAATTCAGTTCGCTGCTTGTTGTGTGGTGGTGCTCCTTCTCAGATGGTACACTACCCGGCGTCTCTGAGCACGGCTATCTCCAGATCCAGGTTTCCAGAATTTCTTAAATTTGGACTGAGTGTGCCCAGAAAGTACAGCTTCAAGGCTCAATGATCAGATCTCTTTGGGTGGGTTAAAATGGGGGGCTCAGATCCTCTTTATATCCGATGTTCCTAGAGCAGCCTGGCTCACCTCTCCTAGTTCAAGTTCCTTCTCCTAGTCTACAAAGCTATCAACGGCCTTGGTCCTCAGTACCTTTCTGATTGTATCTCAGTTTATTCACCATCTCAATTCTTCTGATCCTCCTCTGCACTCAACCTCACCGTCCCCCTCCCATAGCTTCTCTGTGCCTGATGCCTCCTCACTTGCACTGTCGCCCCACGACTTTCTCCCGATCCTCCGTACCTGAACCTACCATCGATGCATAATAATGTTCATGCTTCATACCCCACACCAACTTAACCCCCACCTAAACTACCACATGCCAGCCTAGTAACTTACCCCAATGCCATTATGCACAAACACACCCTACACGTCTTCTGACCCAAACACCAACACTACTTCCTGCCTGCCCCACCCCATACCCGACTACCCACCTACCCCCTGCCTGACTTTCAGACCACCCACCCTACCTCACGCCCTGCCTGTGCACCCACCCAGACTACCTGACACCTGCCTACACAAGCACACTACCCCATGACTGCCTACCATCCCACCCCTACATATGCCTGCCTACCAATCCACCCTACCCCACACCCGCCTCCCTGCTTACATACCAACTCATCCTACACCACACCTGCCTATATAAACCCACATCGATCTACCCACCCACCCATGTGCATGTCAGCCTACCCACACATGCTTGTGCCTGCCTATCCACTCACCCTACCCCCATGCCTACCTACACCCTTAGCCTACGACATGCTTTCCTCCATACCCTCCTCACCCCAATCCTTCATTCACACCCACATTGCCCCTCACCCACCAAATCCCCACACTTGCCTATCCATGCTACACCATGATTCACCCACCTACGCCCTTTTACTGTGTCTAATACTATTGTTGTATTTTCAAATACTAACTTGCTGACATGTTTGACCTTACGGGTTTATAAGACGAAAGTGTTCACTGCATATTTGTCTAAATAAAACTGAAGGTTGGTGGGTGGAATGTTTAGAATTAATCCTAACCACTGGTTTGCCCTTGGCACCCCTCCAAACGATCCTTTTCCAATCTGCCAGTTTATTGCAGAAGGGGAAAGACCATATGCACATAAGGCTTGGTCCTACTCCAGAAGGGACAGCCCAGCCTGAACTGTTAGATCACATCATTTCTGCCAACCACCACAAGCAACTCTAGACATATTTCAACATCAGACATTTGGTAGCAGGAGGTAATGAACCTTTAGTTGATGTGCCGATCAGATATAAACACGCAATGAAATGTCACCAAATCCAAAATCTGAAATTTAAAAAAAACGTATCAATATATAATGACAACAGTAAAATGAAATACCCAGAAAGCCTCATGTAAAATGGAGCTTCAATCAAATTATGTCAAACTTTGGAAACATTCATACATTTTAAAAAATATGTTCCCCATCTGCCATAAACCTAAAGTAAATGAATGCAACCAGTATTGAAATGATTCCTTACAGAGATACCCTTGCATTCTTGCGATGATCAAAGGGGAAATGCAGTCAGTGTTTTTAATGAGTGTCCCTAGTCATTTAATGGGAATACAATGCCCATAATTTAACATGTGCATATAGGAAATAACGGAGAGTGTATGGGGGTCAGGCAGCAAGTTTGCTTGAGCGGTGGGAAGACTTGCCCGGCCAGGGGTGTGGCTAGGTCTGGAAAAGATCTGGGGCTATGCTAATGTCAGGACTGTTGGGACTCGGGGCAGCCTTTTGGTTGTAGCACCTGAGCTTCTATCCGGGGCTACAACCAAAAGACCTGGGGCTATAGCCCCCTCAACCTCCCCTAGCAACGCCTCTGCGCCCGGCATTCTCAATCTTTGCTGAGCTCATACAGTAGAAGAAATTGAGACTTCCGCTAGAATTGGAATACTCAGAATGTAGGCTCCTGTTCAGCTGAACCAATCGGGAAACTAGGCAAAGGAGCGAAAAGGGAAAGATGGACTTGTGGGGTCTCAGCAAATCTGGCTACATGATCTGAAAGCTCTTCAGGGCCTTCTGACATACTTTTAGTTTCTCTGAGACTGCACTTGCTTTCAGGAGACAAAGCGTGCAATTCAAAGCATGATAGTCTTCCACGCGCTAACAAGAAATCAATGAAACTATTTAGAATCTTCAGTCAGATAATCACCAGGCAACCTCCAATCGCTCCTTCCGGGGGAGGGTCCGAGGACTGTGCTAGCTCATCTTGCACAGCTGAGCCTGGAGGTGCATTTGTTGGGCACTCAACTGTTCTCAAATGGAGATGGGCTGGGTATTGGTATCGCTACTTCCTCAGCCAGCTATCCGACTGCCCTAAGTTGAAGTCCACCCTTCCAGCCGTAGTTTCTAGTTGTACTTATTTAGAAAAATATTCCTCTACACGTACAAAACCGTTTCACAACACAGAATCACATACGTTCCAGTATACGGTTGCCATGGTACTTTCACTTGCTAGTGCTAAGTTATTATTCTAAGCACATAGCCAATATCTATTATTTACCTGCCCCGAGCCCCCTACCCCTCCCCAAGTCGAGCAGGCAGGAGTTTTCCCCCAAAATAATAAACCACTAACTAGGAGTTTTTGTCTGCACACATTTTCATAATGTCTTTTCTTCTTGGCGCTCTCCTGTATGGCTATTAGTATCCTATGATCAAAACTTACCCCAATAGTGCACAGGGCATCAGCCTGCCTTTTCTATAAAAGGTAACACCCCACAATTCCTCATAATATTGATTTAAAAGTGTAAAGTTTAAGTAGAGAACAAAGGAATCTAATACATTGGGCAGGTGAAGTTGATAACTAGGGAAAATGTTTGCCTGGAATATTAGTATGTTATTCTTTTAGCACAGACTTAGCTTCGGGAAGCAGAGGAGCGTTTTACAATCATAGGGGGAACAAGATAAAAATAATAACAATGATCTAGCATTTATATAGCACTACAAACCCTCAGGCATCTGAGCACTGCTTATTATTACCCACAGTGTGTGGTGTCATTTATTGACCTCAGAAGGATGAAAGGCTGAGTTTGGCTCTGCCGGGATTCGAACCTGCGTCAGCAGGCTCTGCACAGATGTCAAAGCGACACTCTACCGCTGTGCTACTATCGGACTGGGTGTTACACATTTTAATCATTGGTGAGGGGAGCAGAGAAACAAGGGAGCACAGACCGAACAACAGGGGAGGGCAGGCAGTTTAGTAGCAAGGGATCTGCAAGCAATCAGGTAAGGAAATAATGGGGTAGGGTGGGGAGCGGAGGGTGTGGGGTCCTAGAAGTGAGGGAGGAACCATTAATTGAAGAGCAGGATCCTTGACCCACGTTCGTTCTCAGTAGAGGGGCTGCCACACTCCATTTCAAGTTTGTAAAATTTGTGGTTTCACCCTAAGTAAACCAAATGATATATTAGCGCACACCTCTAGATAAATGTAGATAAAGGAGAAATCTTAAATACATTTCAATGGAGCAACTTCGGGTGCAGCAGAGGAATACAGGCCCTGGCACAAAGCCTTTACAACATATACCAAAAATAGTGTCTACCTCTTGAGAAACTCCCCTCAACTGCACATCACTGAAAATACAGTCAATAATTCAGAGAGATTCACATATGAAAATCAAAACAGAATTTACAAACTCAATAGAGACCCGGCATATCATGCGCCTAGACAGTCACAAATATTCATAAAAACAGAATGCATTTCAAAAAAGATCATTCCTTCAGCTGAAATACTTCAAGCTCAACGCATTTCGGGTTGTAAACCCCTTCCTCGGGAGTAATGTTTCTGAAAATACATACATAATAGAGCCGTTTTGAGTCCCAGTTTATATACATTTTTAATCTGCACGTGAACTTGCAAGATCACGGCATGCATCCCAGAAATACTGTCACCCACTCGTGTATCTGTCCTATTAAAGTAATCATTACCTTAGAGTCCTTTCTGATACGTGCAACCATCTTATACATGCGAGCATGCCCCCACTGGATTGACAATCCATACCATTATCTTTCCTATAATTGGCCCCAGTGCTAACAAGAACCCAGTGGCAGGTAAGTTTACATCATTCCACCTATTATAAAATGATCATAGTGTTACCCTAATTCAAACCTCAAGTCTGATGCCAAAAAATACCAGCATCAGGTGCACCTACATATAAAACAAAAGTAGGTAAATCATTAATCTCTGTAAGATGTTATAGTTGCCTCAAAGTTATACCAACATCAATAGCACAAGCCTACCTGGAATAGCAGGCAGGAATTCAAATGTTGAAATTGCTCGTCTACATAACCCCTTACTTCACAGAGGCTCTTCAAAGATTCAAATGCCGACTGCCACCCCAATGGTGAGTCCATGGTTGTGTCCTTTCTTGTATCTACACAGCCTGAATGAAAGGGCAGGAGTAGAATTTACACGTACAGTCAATGTAACAACACATTTGGAAAAACAACAAGACCCATGCTAGAGGTCTATACGGATGAAAAGTGTTTTACCTTTATGTTTATCTATATCCGTTGCAGAATTCTAGCTTTGTGAAGAAACGCTGCACCCAAGAGAAAGTAACTGTAGACCCATAGCGTGTCACGTGAACGATCACGTGATCATGCTTAAATAGTAATAGCGTCAAAAATTCAAGTAAAACAGCTAGCGCGCTACCCTCGGCATAGGATCCGCGTGCATAGATATTTAATGTACATAGTACATCCGCTTATGTAGGTAACGGTGTGTAATTTGATGGCATGAAATATACAAGGCCAAATGGTAAACCCAATTATTTAAACTAAAAGCAAGTAACCAAGGGTAATCCCGACGTCGACCCCTTGCTCACTGTGCCTTAGAGAGGCTCAGCTTCACCTCACAGACGAAGCCCAACAAGGCCGCAACACATGTCTGGGGTTGCTGATGATACGCTTGTTCTGGGGAGAATTGCCTAGCATTTCGGTGCTGGACTGCCCATGTGGATGGGACAGAGACTGATATGCAAATGTATATTTCTCCTTTGTGAAGGGTGCAGTGAGCTAAAGTGTGGTTGCAGACCTTCCTGAGTGGAAGAAGAGGGGCTCCCACACTCATTTTTAATGCTAATAGTTATTGGCTAAATTCCGGCTGTGAATGGCTAATGATGTAATAAACATGTAACCAAGTGTGCCTTCAGCCTTTTGGCTATTATCTCTTCGTGCATCAAAGTCCTGTTAAAAACATGCATTGGCAAAGCATCAGTTTGGGCTTATGTATAGGTATTAAATAGGCATTTCCCAAGTGCTGATATGATATGTGCAGGTAATCACACCATTTTCCAGCAATTGCAATCTTATGGCCAGGAAGTACCAGTATATCAGTGTCTAGCAAATGCCTATCACACACCTAAACAAAAGGCAAAACTGTTGGCTTGACAAGTTTTGTTCTTTTTTCTTTTAAGGAGAGTGGGGTGCTTCCGTGTTGAACATCGTTCATCTATCTCCCATGATGCACTGATTGTAGCTTTTTTAAGGGCAACGTTCCTGCGCCATATTGGGTTTTTGAAAGGATTTGCATTAGAAAAGAAAAGATCTGGAAAAAGGAAATACTACAGACAATGTGAGAGAGGTGGCGGGCAGCTGTCTCTTCCCTAGAGCAGCTCCCACTATGGCGGTAATAACTTGCCCTGCAAAGTGTACACCGTCAGGTGTGTATCTCTTTGAACACGTTAAGCCTCCATGATCACTGAGTTTTTATATGAACGTATGAACCAGTCCTTGTGATGTAGAGATTGTTAAGCTGCCCTTTCAATTGTGTGCAGTTATTTTATCCACAACATTGCATATTCGGGTTGGATCTACAGTAGATGTTTAACCAAACATGGCGTTCCTCACAGTGGAATGCAATGAGTGCTGTGTGTTCCACATCAGTGTCATGGCTGTCCCAGATTGTCATTGGAAGGTCCCCCCATTACCCTTGCATCCCTCCTCCTCGTCACAGACCCTCATTACCATCGCATCCACCCTCCTAGTCAAGGGTATACATTCTTGTGCCTGCAAACTATTGTTCGCAGGCAACAAATATACATACCAAGGCCGCAAACACCACCAAGGCCAAGCGCCCCCTACACACTGGGGGGTGCAGGGACTGACAGACCCACCATCAGAGCGGCCCAGAAGAGGGAAGACACAGGTTTGGAGAGAAGACAAGTGTATATATGCATGTATGGGGTTTGAGGAGTGGGAGGGGGCTGGGAGATGCACATTCTTTGTGGTGGGAAAGGGATGGGGAGAGGGGGCAAAATGAGGGGGTGTCAGGGTGTGAAAACCCCTGGTTGAAAGAAAATCCCACCAGCACTGAGAAGGTGGAGACAGGAACCAGATGAGTTCGATATTACAAGTGGCGCCAAAATAGCAATTTTCCAGCCTGTTGAAGGCTGCACTAAATCGGCCCAAGGAATTCTTTTTGGGCTGTGGCCTTCAACAGGCGGGTTTTAGACATATAACTCGTCAAAGTCCCACATTACCTATACCCTGTCATTCTGCCTGTTCATCACAGCCCCTCATTACCTTACTATGATATTCCTCATCATCATCATCATCACAATCCCTCATGACAATTACATCAACATCCCTCCTCCTCATCACAGTCCAACATTACCCTTAGCCCACCATTCCTCATCTCATTCTTGTCACAGTTCCTTATTACACTGTAATTCCCCATCCTCATCACAGTCCTTCATTGCACCTGCATCCTCTACCCTGTCAACATCTGCATTACCACCGCATTCCTCTTCCTTAACAGTCCCTTATTCACACCAGAACTCTTATCCTTGTCATAGTCCCTCATTACCCTTATTGTGGAAACCCCCCTCCTCAGCAATGTCCCTAATTACCATTATACCCCTCATCCCCAACATAGCCTCAGTGCCCTTGTATCCACCTTCTTGTCAAAGTCCCAATTCCTCATTTACATTAGTCTGGCATCCCTCATTGTCATCTAAGTCCCATTACCCTTACCAAGACATCTCTCATTCTCCCCTGAATCCCCCTCATACTCACAGTCCTTTATTACCCTTTTCCTGGCCTCCCCTCTTTGTCACATTCCCCAGTTACCCCACATCACCCTCTTCACAGTTCCTCATTACCCTCCCATGGCACTCCCACTCATGCTTACCCCAATATCCCTCCCCTGTTCACAGTCTTTCATTACCCTTACTACAGCATCCCTCCTCCTCCTGTTCCTTATGACAGTCACTAATTATCCATACACCAGCATCTCCCACCCTCCGCACAGTCACTTACTATTGCTTCCTTTGTCACAGTCCCTCATTACACCTGCATCCCTCATCTATGTTGCAGTTTCTCATTACCCTCACATCCCTCACCGTTGTCACAGTCTTGTTACCCCCACAACCCTCCTCAGTCCCTCATTGCTCCCACAAGCCTCATCCTCATCACCCACCCTTCTTAACCCTGAACACCTTCATTCATATCACATTCCCTCATTACCACTCCATCCATCATCCTCACCCTCTGTTACCTTAAGAGCTTCAAGTCGAAATCGACTTTCAGAAAAGTAAAGAAAGTCTCACCTTGGCAGTCTGGAGATCAAGGAATAACCAATACAGCATGTGAGAGTTACCCCGCCTACCGCAGCACCTGCTTCCCGGTATTAGAACCCCGAGAGAAAGTGTGCGGCCGGCACGGAAACTCTCTAGGGAAGAAAACCCTGACGAGATTCAGACTTCGGAGTATTGATCACGGAGTGAAGAGGGCGTATTCAATGATGATGCGGGGAGGCTTCTTCTGATGGCAATAAACAACAAGGTAAGATGATAGCGGGAGAGGAGAGCGGTAAGTAAATAAGAAGATAGAGAAATCCCTGACCTCTTAGATGGCTAATCCTCGAATACCTGAAGCGATCCCTGAGAGCGGGGGGGTTCAAAGAGAGCTGAAGGGCAGGAGACCTAGAAAGTAATCAAGAGGTGAAAGTGTGCACAATGGAGCGGGAATAGTAGACAGAAGGGCGAACACCATTCTTTACATCGGTAAATATTTACCCGGAAAGAACCCCAGAGAATGGAATAGAGCTGAGCTTCAGATCGGGAAGGAGGAATGGGTCCCGAACTAGAGCAGACCGAAGTGGCTGGGGAGAAATTCTGAAATAGAGCCAAGGTAGAATTAATACACAGGATGTAGGAAAGCGGAGGTAGAAATCAATGAGAAATCCTAGGAGCGAACTCACGGAGCGTCTGCCAAGACAGTAGCAACGCAAAGTGCAGTCAAACTTTGTGCCGTATATGGAGTCACGTGAGTGATTCGCCGCGTTCTCGGCGAACGTGAAGAGACTTTAACGTTGTGTACAATGCGGACTGTTCTGTGTTATGCCATCTTGGAAGTCCCAAACCGGGTTACCCCGCACAATCGGTTACGGGACCATAGTGACCAGCGTGATGCGTGTGTAACAGTATGCCTCCTTTTTCTGGGGGGCGATCCCAGCTTCGCCGGGTGTAACCGAAAAAAACGTTGAACCAGGCGGGGTGCGTGGACACCCAAGGCTGGCTCCCAGCCTCTTCTTTCCTCCAGATAGTAACCCTTCCAGTCCACCAACTGCTGTAATTTGCCCCTGCGATAACGGGAGACACAAATACTAGCGACTTCAAATTCAGGGCCGGTATCAGTAGACACCAGAGGTGGAGGGGTCTTGTCTATCCGATTGAACCGGTCTGGAATCGCTAGCTTGATCTGAGATAAATGAAAAACTGGATGTATCCGAGACCACGACACAGGTAGGACTAATTAATTTCACTGCCACTCTCCCTACCAAGGAGTCAATGTTGAAAGGCCCAAAGAATTTCAGAGAAAGCTTGGAAGGAACCAAATGCTGGCGAAGAAAGCGGGATGACAACCAAACCGAGTCACCCAGCTTCAACAAAGGAAAGTCTTGACGATGACGATCAGCAATCCTCTTGGTCCGATCTTGCGCTGCTTTTATCGATATCTTGGCAAGACTATGTCTGTCCTGGATACCAGATATTAGACTATCCACACCAGGACAACATGAGGAGGGTAAACTGATTGTTGGTACAAAGGAAGGATGCAAGCCATAGGAACAGTGGAAGGGACTAGTGCGAATGACAGAGTGTCTAGCGTTGTTATATACAAATTCTGCAAAAGGCAGCAATTCTACCCAATTGTCCTGAGCAGCAGACACAAAACACCTCAAGTCTGATTAAGAAGTTCTGTCTGTCCGTTTGTCTGGGGATGGTAACCGGAACTAAGAGAGACTGACAGACCTTCTCCCAAAAAACAGATGTGTATTGAGGACCTCGGTCAGAGACCACTGCATCAGGCAGGCCTTGTCGAGAAAATATTTCTGAGAGAAAGATCCTAGCCATTTCTTCTGCTCCTGGTAACTTGGCTAAGGGTATAAAGTGAGCCAATTGCGTTAGGTAAACTATAGTTACCATTATAGCGGTCTTATTATGAGAATTAGGAAGGTCCACAATAAAGTCCGTAGAGATTACTTGCCACGGTTTGTCAGGAATAGGCATCCGGGATAGCAAACCCATAGGAGGTACTCTTGGGGTCTTGGATTGAGAGCAAACGGTACATGCCGCTACATAATCTTGGACATCAGTGCGAACTCCTGGCCACCAGAAATGACATTGCACTAATTCCAGGGTTCCTTGAAAACCACGATGTCCGGCTGCTCGGGAGTCATGGCACATCTGTAATACTTCCTGTTGCAGAATAGCCGTAGGCACTAAAACTTGTGTGTCGTGAAAATAATATGGCTTTGCCTCAGTGAGATGGTGAGTGGAGGCAATGCTCTCACAAAGGGCTTGATTGTGAGAAGATTCAGATCTCAATTCCTGTAAAAAATCTGAGACAACAGCGATAAATTTCGCTTTAGGGAATAATGGTTTCGGGAAGAAATTGAGAGATGGGTGAGTCTTTTCGGGAGAGGGCATCCGCTCTTAAGTTTTGTTTTCCTGGAAGAAATGTAAATTCAATCCGATATGGGAGAAAGAAATAGGTCCAGCGTGCTTGCCGACTGTTGGTCGTTTGAGCATTCTGCAAGACTTTGAGGTTCTGGTGGTCTGTGCACACTTCTCCGGGAAAGGGTAAATCCAGTAACAAGTGTCTCCATTCCTCAAAGGCCTTCTTGATAGCCAGCAATTCCTTTTCAAGCACCAAGCAGTTTTGTTCAGAAGGGTTAAAAGTTTTAGAAAGATATGCCACAGGTCTCTCATCCCCTTGGTCAGTGCGTTGCAGCAGGACTGCCCCTAACGCATGATTGGATGCATCAGTTACTATAAAGAATTGTTTACTTTGGTCCGGAGTGACCAAAACAGAAGCAGAGGTAAATAAAGGCTTTAGAGTCTGAAAGGCTCGATTAGTTGACTCGTCCCAGAGGTATTGGGTCTCTTTCTTCAAGAGACGGGTGATTGGTTGGACAATTTCAGAAAAACAAGGGATGAATTTTGTATAAAAATTGGCGAATCCCAAAAATCTCTGTATCTCTTTGACATTGGAGGGAATGGGCCATTCGACGATGGCGGAGATTTTTCTTGGATCCATAGATATGCCTTGTGCTGACATGACAAATCCTAAGTAAGTAACTTGATTACAATGGAATTCACATTTAGAAGCTTTACAGTATAGACGGTTGTACTGTAGGCGTTCTAGTACTAGATTTATGTGTTTAACGTGTTCTTCTTGATTGGATGAGTAAACAAGGATATCATCCAAGTAGATGATTACAAAATGGAACAAAACGTCTGCAAAGAGATGATCCATAAAACGTTGAAACACAGCAGGTGCATTTACCAACCCGAATGGCATTACGTGGTATTCATAATGACCGAATGATGCCTGGAAAGCTGTTCGCCATTCATCTCCAGGGCTATACGGATAAGATGATACGCCCCACTGAGATCCAATTTCGTGTACAACGAAGCCCCACGGATAGCTTCGAGGATGTCAGGAATAAGCGGCATTGGGTACTTGTTTGCCACAGTGATTTTATTTATCCCTCGATAATCAATGCATGGTCTAAGTTCATTTGAGTCTTTTATTTGGGATGAAGAAGAGAGAGGCCCCAGCCGGGGAAATAGATTCCTTAATTAGCCCATTTCATAGATTTGCCTGAAGATATTCTTGGAGGACACTTTTTTCCCTATGGGAAAGAACATACATTCTCCCAAAGGGGATAGGTTGGTCAGGAAGTAGGTCAATATGACAGTCATCTCTTCTATGAGGTGGTAGAGTAGGGAACTCGGGATTGGAAAAGACAGATTGATACATCCTATGGCAATCTGGAATAACCTCTAAATGACTGATGGAGGACACCGGAAGCGGTTCAGAACTGGTAGTCGGGATATGAATCCCTACAGATTCCTCAGATAAACAATGACGTACACAGTATTCCGAGCAAAGAAAAAGGGTGCCGGCTGTCCAGTTTATATAAGGGTTATGCTCTCTTAGCCAGGGAAGACCTAGTATGATTGGGTAGTGAGCCGCTTTGATAATGTCAAACGTCAGGCATTCTTTGTGGGAAGCAATCTGGCAAATCACGGGTTCGGTTTGTTCCCGGATAGGTCCTGAGCTTAATGGATTTCCATCAACCCCATGGATCGGGGTAAAAAGAGCCTTGGGTCTGCAAATAATTCCACGTTCCTTGGCCCATTGTTTGTCTATGAAATTACCTGTGGCCCCGCAATCTATTAAGGCTGGTATACCTTTTAGGGTCTGTTTGGGAAAGGTTATGGTTAAAGCCACCACTACCATGTTTTGAGAAGTTTCTGTAGTATCACCGTTCAAAACAAGCCTCTTTGGGGAATCAGTATTAAGAACCTCTACCGTTGTTCCCCCCGCGGTAGGGTTTTGGAGTTTCCCGATCTCTCAACTGGAGTACGGCGAGGAGGAACTAGGAGGCAATCCCGTAATATATGAGATGAAGCTCCGCAGTACATACATAACCCTAAACATTTTCTTCTTTCTTTCTCAGTATTAGATAAAGGTCCTCTAACGGATCCAATTTGCATGGGTTCGTCTGCAGGGACAGATTTACTGACAGTGCCGTGGACTTCGGTAAGAGAACAAACTCCTTTTACCTTTCTTCTTTCATAAGATCTTTCGTGTAATCGGTAATCAATCTGCATGGTGAGAGTAATCATATCAGCTAAATTGGCAGGACGAGGAACCTTAGCTACCTCGTCTTTAAGGTCATCTGATAGACCTTGCCTAAATAGTGTGAGTAATCTGTTCTCTGGCCACCCAGTTTCAGATGATAACTGTTTGAATTGCGTGATGTATGTTAGCAAGTCCCTACTACCTTGTTTGTGATCTAATAGCTTCTCTTGCGTGGAGACAGAAATTTCTTGTCGGCTAAACATTGATTTCAGAATATTCGTAAAGGCAGCGTAGGAGTCTAGGATTACGTTATTCGATGTGACCAAGGAAGTTGCCCAGGCCAACGCAGGCCCAGAAAGATGGGAAATCAAATACCCAACCTTATCCTTTTCTGTTGGAAAAAAGCGGGATTTAAAAGTGAATTGTACTGTGCAGCTATCCAGGAATTCTTTGAGTTTATGTGGATCCCCATCAAATTTACCCGTATTCAAGGTTGATGGAGGTGAATCCGAAAATGCTTGGGGAACCTGTTGTCTCAACTGTGCATTATCTTGTTTGAGGGATTGCATTTCTAATGACATCGCCTGCATGGCGGCCATTAGCTGTTGCATCTGCTGGTCCATTGAAAACAGTCTGCCAGATCCTTTCTTAGAAAATCAATTCTTTTTCTGGCGTCGCTATCTGTTACCTTAAGAGCTTCAAGTCGAAATCGACTTTCAGAAAAGTAAAGAAAGTCTCACCTTGGCAGTCTGGAGATCAAGGAATAACCAATGCAGCATGTGAGACCCTCGGCACAGTTCATTATTAACCCATGCCTCTACCTCTTCACAGTCTCATTGCCACTGCATCCCACACCCTCATCAGAGTTCCTCATTAATACCACAACCCTCTTCCTCATCACAGTCCCTCATTACCATAACATTGTCCTTCCTCCTCACAGTCTCTCATTAACCTCAAGTACCTTTGCATTCTCCATACTTTTCACAGTGCTTCATTACCCCATTATCACCCATCCTTGTCACATTGCTTTATTACCACTACATCCCTCACTCTCATCACAGCCCTCATTACCCTGCATTCATCCTTCCCATCACAGGCCATCTTTACCATCTTAGTCCTCATTCTCATCAGTCATTCATTACCACTGCATTACTCTTCCGTATCGGTCCTTCATTCCCATTGCATTGTTCATCTTTGCCATAATGTCACTTTATCACCACATTGCTCATCCGTGTCACAGTCCCTCATTAGCACTGCATCTCCCATTCGTGTCAGTCCTTCATTACACCAGCATCTGCCTCCTCATCAGACCCTCATTACCCTTACCCCAGCATCCCTCATACCCATCACAGTCCCTTAATACCCTTACACTGACATCCCCCTTCCTTGTCACAGTCCCTCGTTACCTTACCCCAGCAACCCCATCCTCATCACAGTTCTTCATTACCCCTGCATCCCTATCCTTGTCAAGTTCCCTCAATCCCACTTTGTTCCTCACCCTAGTCTTAATACTTCATTACCATCACAACCCTCATCCTTGTCCCAGTCCCTCATTAACCTTACCTTGACATCCCTAATCTTTATCAGTGTCCCTCAGTACCCTTACCCTAGGAATCCTGCTTCTCAGCACATTTTCTCATTACACTTACACAGACATCCCTCATCGTCACAGTCCCTTGCTACCCATACCTTCTAGTCTTAGAGACTTGTCACCCTTATCCTGGCACCCCCCACCTTCTCACAATCAATGTATTAACTCACACCCACTCCTCATCACATTCCCTCATTACCTTACTTCATATCCCACCTGATTATCATACTCTCTCATTACCCGTACCCCAACATACCTCTACCTCATTGCTGTCCATCATTACCCTTACATCACAGCATTGCTTCTCCTTGTGGCAGTCCCTCATTACCCTTACCCTAGCATCCCTCATTCTTGTCACAGTTCCTCATTACCCCTGCATACTCCAATGCTTGTGAAAGTCCTACATTTCTACTGCTCCCCTCATCCTTGTCACAGTTCCTCATTACCCTTATTCCGGAATCCCTCATCACAGTCCCTCATTACCCTTATCCCCCAGCATCCCCATCCTCGTCAGTGTCTCCAACTACTCTTGCATCCTGCATCCTTGTCAAAATATGTCATTATCACTGCTTCCCTCATCCCTGTCAGTTCCTTAGTATCACTGCATCCCTCAGCCTGGTCACATTCCCTTACAACCCATCCCTCGGCACTGCACATCACCATTGTCCCTCATTAACCACCCCCTGGGAATCCTCCTCAGCACAGTTCCTCATTATCCTTACCCAGACACTCCTCATCCTCATCATAGTCTCCCATTACCCCCTGCATCCCGCTCAGTCAAAATCCTTCGTCATCCTTTCTTGGCTTCTCCTCCTTGTCATTCCCTCATTATCCAACATCCCCTTCTCTTCACATTCCCCCATTATCGTGCCAACCCTACTCATCACAATCCCTCATTACCCCAATATCCCACCTTCTCATTGCAGTCCTTCAATACCCTTACCCCAGCATCCCTCCTCCTTATGGCATTCCCTCATTGCCCTTATACCAGCATCCCCATCCTCCCCACAGTCCTTCATTACCAATGCAACCTTCAGCCCAGTTACAGTCCCTCATTACACCTGCATCCCTCATCTACATCAGTCCTTCATTACCCTCACATCCCTCATCCTTGACGCAGGTCCTCATTATCCCCACAATCATCATCCTCATCATAGTCCCTCATTACACCCACAAGCCTCATCCTGTGGGATGTTTTTACCCATGCATCAAAGCCCTACCACAAAACTGTGCATTACTGGCATTGAAAACATCATGATGGCCAGAACTACCCAGAAAGTGCACGGGGAAAACATGAAAAATAGGTTGCCGTCCATTTTTGCCTCTGTTAATGTTAATACAAGAGACCATGGACAGACCCTCTCCTTGGCTACACACAGAGCAAAAACCAGTGCAAAGAAATATGGTGCTGTTCAAAATCCGAAATGTATTAATTCAAGACAGCGCCCAAAAATGGGTGCAGTACCATTGCAAGCCACTGACCGGCGCTGGCGCCCTATAAATCCTGACAGGAGAGCTGTCTTGCAGAACTGTGCAGTGAACAGAAGGGGGTCTTATGTAATTAAAAGTTCAAAAGACTTGCTTTTCCTGAGAACCATCAACACCTCAGAGACACACACAACAGCCCAGGATATCACATGGCCCTGTTGATTGAGAGGGAGGAGTTTCCCCTGCAGCCTGCAGGACACAACACGATAGACCCTTTCAATTGAATGGGGTATGCTGATTTTGGGTGTGGACTGTAAACAGTCTTCTGGAGGAAGGAGAGGCCTGTGATCTCTGACTCACCAAGCTTCTGGGGGCGGGCCAGACTGGATTGCGGATTCAGATTGCAGCAAATATATGTTTGATTAAATTGCTTATAAAATCTTGTATTAAGCTCACAGAAATGTACAATTTGGGGGTCCTTAATATTGAAAATGCCCTCACGATTTGAGACCAAACTCCACTTTGTGCGGTGTTCTGGGACCGAACCCCGCTATTTATTAATATTGCAAACACTGTGTTTAGGATAGAGACATAGTAATTTCCAGTAATATGCTCAGGGAAGGGGTACAGGTCTGTGTAAAGATTTGATGAAAAACCAATGTTGCAAAAGCTACCAAAAACGAAAAAAAGTTATTATTTCTTAACCCAAGCTCTTAGAAACATCAGAGTTGGAACAGAGACCTACCCGAAGTAATATATGATGTGTATATGCAATTTCAACAGACTGTGTATCTGGGAAATATGTGTTTTGGGTAAAATTGATTTTTCTAAGTAAATGCAAAGGGGAGTGTTCTTTCTGTATGCCATAAAATGAATGCCTGATGACACTCCATTCTTTCCCCCAATCAAGGGAGAGAGGAGAGCTTGGCCAATGATAAGTTGTGAGGGGCAGGCTTAGTTATGCCCACACACACACACACACACACACACACACACATTTTCAAAACACATAAAAAGAGACTGCTTTGGACAGGCAACACACTCACTTTCCACTTTCTTGCGAAGCATTTTGCCGGACGACGTCAAAATCCAGAACTCAACTCCAGATAGATCCAGAACCAAGCCAGAACTTAAAGCAGGGGCCCATCCACAAGCTGAATCCTCTTCAGCAGTCCTCCAAATCTTTTGCAACCAAACTATTCAACAGCCGGGCGAGCTGTTCGATTCTGGCTACAACCTTGAGCCAGAACCGGTAGCAGACCCAGAAAGCCGTGCTGTATCCAGAGAGACCAGAACCAGAGAGACCAGACCGCTGTGAAGAACCGCTAGCAGTCCCAGATCAGATCGCTGTGAGCAGAACCAGTACCAGAAACCGCCCGGAGTCCAGTCCAAACCTGACCAGACCTTGACGGCCTATTTCAAATTTATAGTGTGAGTCCTCAGCTAGAACTGTGCCAGAACCAATCTCGTAGTCTAAAATAATCTGATTCAAAACATTTGAACCTGTCCAGAACTGCATCATAGGAATCGTGTGTTCATTCTGTCATGTCAAAGCTGTAAAAGTGTCATTTTGTCATTCTGAAGTTTACTTTCATTTCGAGAAACTATCTCCACAAAATCGTCCGTATCTTTGGGACCGCGTGTGCTAGGAATGAGATTTAACTTTCATTTTAAAGCTAAGATTCTAAGCTTTCTATTCCTTATACTTTTTCCATAATCGCGATCGACGCACTCGGAAAAAGTGCCGCGATTTGCGATTTGGTCCAATTAGCTCCTGCCAAAATAGCCGCTTTTGCTTGAACTGCTAAAATTTGTTTTCAACCTGCTAATCCCTCATTGAGCATTGCCGGTGTGACTTGAACTAATCTTAAATAGCTATCACCTACCCTGAACCTCCTACAGGGAATTAAAATCATTTTTTGCATATTTGTCCCTTCTTTGCATACCACATTTAAAGTATTTTGCCTGTGTTTTAAAATCATCCCTGTTCTCTGAACTTGCTAGGGGGGAACTGAAATTCGTATTGTATGGTGATTGTATTCCTGAAAACCGTGTGCTTCACTTCCATCTCCTTATATTGCATAGGGGGGGGTGAATTGCCACCAGGGGAAAAGTGGACATATTATCTATTGTGAAACCCTATCAGTTATTTCTGTACTGCATTCTTTCCATCATTGTTTTTCCTTGAAACCATAAAAGCATTCTCAGTTACCTTTTCCTTCCTATACCAACTCCTAAGTAATTAAATAAGCGTACAATTGTAATATTATCCATTGTTGATCACTGTCATATTCTTAAGTGTGATATCAAATATTAATTTATTATAAAAGTGTGATATATATATATATATATATTGTTAAATTTTTCCAATAAACCTTTTAAATTGCAAAACAAACCTACTTCTTGGCTCAGTGAGGTCAGGGGGATTCAAAGAGAGTGGCGTTATATAAGGGTTTATCATCCAGAGTATAACTTGGCATAAAAATATATAAATAAGGGCTTCCCTTGGGCGTCCCAGACGAGGCACTGACTTAGTGGGATTGCTGAATTGAAGTCACTTAACAGATTGGGGGCTCGAGCCAGGGATTCTGGATTAGATCAATCACTTGTGCAGATTAATACAGTGTGCTAACTGACAGGATACTGTTGGATCACCACGCTGTGGTATACTTTGAAAACACTGCTCAAAGGAACGCTCTAAGGAAACGGTCTGTTTTGTAAAATAAAATACAAACTTCTGTAAGTCAGGAAGGAAATCAATTTCCAGAATGACGACCTTGGTAGATATCAAAATAGCCAGAGAACACCTCTTACATAAGCTATTTGTGAGAGGTGAGTGGGCTCATCAGGACCAGGCGGTCTGGTTGCAGGCAATCGCACCCCAGATCACTGAAACAGGGTCAGACATATGGAGAGATCAGGGTCCATTACATGCGGCCCTGAGTGAACTATATATGGTCCCTAAGGCCAAGGATGAGCACAACAAGATTGCCAGGGTAGCAACATATTTATATTTATATATGGGAGCCATACAGGACAAATGTGCTGAAGGCCAAGATCTGGCAAATAGGCAACTGATGGCATTAGAGAAGGCCCAATCTGACCTGGTCTCTTCCGAGCAGAGGCTGCAGAGGAGCCAGGAGTCAGAAAATGATAGTAGGCAGTATATCATTAAGATAAAAGAGGATATGGGTATCCTGCAACAGGAAAAGTCAGACCGGGATACCAGATTCCTGGCCTTGCAGAAGGAGTACCAAGAAGGTTTGGACGCCCTACTGCAGAGCCAGAAAAAGCTGGAGCAACAACTGAACTTCAATAGGGCATGCGCAGAGCAGGTAGTCACCCTGCAAAGCCACCTAGATAGGGAGAAGACAGAGAGCAACAAAATGATCCTGAAAGACCTGGATACCCAGGCAGTGTTTGATCAGGAGGGCCAGAGAGCTGGTGCCCTTCAAAGGCAGAGGGACGACCTGGCGGCACAGATGCAGACTCTTAGTCAGGAAAGGGACACCTTAGGCCAGGAAGTCTGCCAATTAAAAGAAAAAAATGAAGAAAATCACCTGGCACTCCAGGGACTGGGTGACTTCCAAAAAGAGCATCAGAACTTGTTAGAGCACACCAGGAGGGTGAAAGATGCTCTGGCAAGAAAGGAACAGGCCAGTAGGGATGGGACTCAGGAGGTAACCCTCCTGCAGCAAAGACTGGCCCAGTATTCCAGGACCAATCAGGAGGCACAGAGAGAAAATGAGGCTCTCTGTCAGCACAATGATAGCCTCCAGCAACAGGTAGCCATGCAGGAGAGACTGATAGAGTCTAGTAAGGCCTTAACTGAAGAACTGAAAGCGCAGGCTCTTGAATTGCAACAGGGAGCAGGGGCTGACAGAGATGAAGTTTGCTGGGAAAGGGAAACACCTGAGCATAACCTCAGGAGCCCTAGTACCAGAGGCATTCATCTCTCCCAGTCCTTGGACTCTGCCACCCCCATGTCCCCTGGCGCACATGAGCACAGGGCCACAGGGATGGCAGATTACTATCCAGCCAAAAGTATGGGGCTCATAGGCCAGTACCACCCAGGAATGGATGGGCGGGCATCCGGGTATGGGCACCTAAGTACAGTGCAATTTAGTGGGGAACCCCAGGAGAGTAGGCCCACTAAGGGCATCCTGAAAACCTCTGCCCAGTTAGGTCAGTGGGGGGGTACCCATCAAATCCTGGTAGCAAGGAGGAATCTGAAGACTCCTCTGAACATCACAGGACAAAGGAGACCAGGTCCACACATTCTACCAGCTATTCCCAGGCTCGCAGAATCCGGGAAAACCTGGAAGATCAGACGGGCACCTCTGGGATCAGTGCTTCTGAGTCAGAGGATGAATGGACCAGGGTTACCTGAACCAAAAAGGCCAATAAGGCAAAAAGAGCCTTGCTTAAGGACCCCTTAAAACAGATTAAGGCAATAAGGAGTGTCATCACGCCTTATCACAAGAACGCCAAGTATTCTGTTTGGGAACACTTGGAGCTTTATGAGCAGATGATGGAGACTTTCCATTTGAAAGACAGCAGTAGCTGCATTCAGTATGTAAAATGGACATTCTCCCCAGAATACTCCAGTTTCTTTGCGGGGCTGGAGGACCAAAATCATTCAAGATGGTCCACCTACAGGGCGGCCATCTTGAAACATTTTTCTGTTCACAGAAATCCCCAAGAGGCTCGCAAGGCAGCCTACAATTTGCAATGTGGGGAGGATCAGGCCCCACAAGAATTTGTGCAGGGGTTAAAGCAAGCTTTTGCGCAGACTACAAAAAGGGTGCACACGGACAGTAAAGAATTTGTTAATACGTTTTTCCATGCCTTACCCAAATATATAATGACCTAGCTCATGAGAAATTTTCACGAGAAAAGATCTTTAAACTGGGTCATTGAGCAAGCCACCTGCATCTATGAGGTGCAGAAACCGGTGGAAAGTAAGAATCAGCCCAAAAACCCCAAAACCAACAGCACCTCTGCTGCTGCCAAGGTGGCAGAGGTAAAGGTTGCCCCCATTTTAGATTTGGAGATGGGGGGGGCATAAAATCCTGCCTGCACCGAATAATTCTCAGCCCAGAAGGCCCTCGGGCCAGTCACAGACAATGAGTCAAGGAGGTAGTTCCACAAATGAGCTCCCTTGCTCCCCTGACTATGTAAGTCCCCGCTACAAGGGAAACAGACCCATCCTGGGGTATGTGTGGACTCCTCCAGCCCAAGGGGGGGGATCCAACCAGGCACCCAACCCAGGGAACCTCCCTCCTAACTTCCCACAGGAGGGCAGAATTTCACCAAACCCTGGGCAGAACTTTTTTCCCAGGTATCCACCCAATTTCCAGCCCCAAAATCATCCATCCTTCTTTCCCCAATTCCCTGAGCCCAGACAACCTAATCCGGGAGAGGGGAGGCCAAGGGTGGAGGGGTACCCAAATCTTCCCAACTCGGGGTACTACCAGAGAAGGGATAGCTACACTTCCCGGGGTCAGCCCAGGGGATAAAACAGAACCCCGTATCAGCCTGAGCGGGTTTCCCAACTTGAGCGCCAGGTCCAAAATATGGCACAGGAGCTGGGTCGCGTGCTAAGGGTTCAGCAGAACCCTCAGATGGGCATGCCGGCACAGAATGCACCAAACTCTGGGCCTGGTGCTCCAGAACAATGACGGGGCAGCACCCGATAACCCACCGGTTCCCAGGGAGGAGCACAAGGGGAAGGGGGGTGTAAAGCCTTGGAGGAAGCTTCCTTCCCCACTTGTAAACAGCCCCTGGAAACCCAGGAACCGGAAACAAAATCTCCTACCCCTGAAAGTCTGCCACCCAAGGAGCAGAGAGGAGGTAGGAGAAACAAAGGACCCAAACAGACCCATTTTGTGGAGGAGGTACAGGTCTTCCAATCTGAGGGAGAGGGATCCTCAGAGGATCCTGGGAAAAGGATCTTCTCCTTCAGAGATGGGGGAACTCCTCCCAAGGAAAAATGGGTCCCAAGGGATTCCAATCCAGACTGGGTAGATGTGGGGATTGAGCTGTCGCCGCCCATCATTCTATCCCAGAACCAACAATACCGAAAACCCCTGGTTCAAACCCATCCTGGTGACTGCCTCCAAAAAGGGGGGGGCGGCTCAGAACCGGAACCAGGGGAAACCAAAACCGCATCCATAGACTGGATAGATGTGGGGATCGAGCTGTCGCCGCCCATCATCCTATCCCAGAACCAACAATACCAAAACCCCCCGGTCCAAACCCATCCTGGTGACTGCCTCCAAAAAGGGGGGGCGGCCCAGAACCGGAACCAGGGGAACCCAAAACCATATCCAGTTGCCAACTTTTTCTTTCAGATTCCCGAGACTCTCCACAGAATTTTGCCCAGATCTCTTCTCTCTCAATGTCCAAAACCAGAAAATTAGCCCACCAGTTGTCCAAAAATGGGCATTATCTGTGCCCCCTTGAGGAGAAGGAGGAAAGATACTATGCCCCGGTACAAGTACAGGGGCAGGGTACAATTTTGGCACTGGTCGACACTGGATCCCAAGCTACTCTTCTGTCTAAACGGGCCTTTGATGAACTAAATGCAGGAAGGGGGGAGAATTACCGCATTCCTCTCACCTCTCTTCCTGGACAACTTCAGAACTTTGACTGGAAGGAAATTCCTGTCGAGGGGACTGCAGATTTGGACATCAAAATTGGGCCACACAAGGTGAAACACCCGGTCATAGTAGTGACTCCAGAGGGCACCCCTTGTTTACTAGGGAATGACCTACTGAGAAGGTTGTCACCACTAATCGATTGCATAAACAAGGTCCTCTGGACCCAGGCTAGCCGACCAATAAAATTAAAACAGAGCATCATGTTAGTTTAAACGGCACTTGCCACATGGTTGAACAAAAATCTGACCAAGTAGAATTTCACTTCCAGAACAACCAAATTCCAGACGTGACAGTAATAGCAATAGGACAACAGACTGGTGATGGGGGGGTCCTCTCTATTTCTGAAAATCAACCCTCCTTCCAGTTTAAGGTGGTATTCCACATGGGAAGGAAACACTCAGAAATTCTTTACTAATCCACAAACAGGCATTCCCACTCCGTTAGTCCAGAGAGATGTGAAATCAGCTCAGAGCCTGGCTGATATTCAGCAAATTGGAGAGCAGTTGTTCATCCCTGTTCAGTTAAATGATGGAAGGGACTGTGTTCTCGCCCAAGTGTGTGTGAACAACGGTAAGAGCTTCATCAGCGAAGCCATGTTCCGCCAACTCCCAAAAGATCCAGCCATTCCCACATTCAAACTGATAGACAAATGGGAAATGGATCTTGAAACGCCCAATTCCAAACATCTCCTGCCAAGCAGGTGTATGCTCAAAATCTCCATTAGCAACAAGAGCATAATTCATAATTGTTGGGTTGTGCGAGACGTGACTGCCGCCTTTTACTTAGGCAGTCACATTCTCAATCGCTTTGCCATTAGTTTGGACCTAATAAACTTCAAAGCTTGGTCCCGATTAGCGGATAATCCCATGGGCTTTAATGATCCAGAAAAAGCATTTAGGTCAGCTCAATTGCTACCTTATGCAGTTGAAATTCAGGTTAAAGAGAAAGTCACCATCCCAGAAAGGACCCGACAATTCTCCATGGAAGTGAAAGTTAAAAGAGGACAAAAATTGAAAAGCCCTGATGCTTATATTCATCTAAATGATTCTCTCCAACAGCAAGGGTTGGGGGTAAGCCCAACACCATTAGTCAACATAGAACATGACACCATTCTAATAGAGGTGGATAACAGCGACTTAAAGAGTATTACTCTAGCCACGGGCATCATTATTGGAATGGCGGTTGATGACCGACATTTCTCCATTGATTTAGGAAATGAACTGTTAGGACCAATGCCCAAGGACTGTTTTGACAGTGACAGTGATGGCAATACAACACCAGACAGGATCTTTACCCGGCATGGGGGGAACTTCCTGGTGTACACTTCCTGCCCTTATGGTAAGGAAGATGTGACTTGTGACTTCAGGAGGGATGAGGTGATTTTCCAGGTCCATGAGGGCTGCCTTTCGCACCTGAAGCCTCCAGTCCATATCAGCACTCTGACCAGGGACTTCTCCACCCAGCTGGAGGAGGCCGCTGAGATAGCAAAACCAGAAGTCTTTCCAGGCTTCAGGCAGATGGTGGAAGAGAGAGTCAACCTAGCTGATGCCTGCGTGACTCTGGAACAGAAGCAAAAGTTGAAACAAGTTTTCTTGGATTTCCAAGATCTCTTTGCGGTAGACTCATATGACTGTGGTCGCACCGACATCCACACAACAACAATTCCCATGGACCCTGGCATGACTCCAGTGTTTGTGAAGCACTATCGCTTGCCTCTCACATGCATGGAGTCCCTTACTGAAATAATTAAGAACCTTGAGTCCCGGGGAATAATCCGTCCAGACCACAGCACCTTCAATAATCCGGTGCTGGGAATATTGAAGACAAACGGCCAGTGTAGACTCTGCGCCGACCTTAGGGAGCTCAACAAACAGGTCCATACTTCCCGATGGCCTCTTCGCTACATTGACCAAGGGCTGGCCCAGATCCAGGGGTCACAGGTATTCACCGCAATAGACCTGACCAATGGATACTGGACTGTGCCTGTCAGTAGGGAGGACCAATACAAACTGGCTTTTACCTTTGGGGGCCAGCAGTACACATGGACCCGAACTCCCTTCGGAAACCTCAACTCCGGCAATGAATTCAACATTATCCTACATAAGGCCATGCCCGACTTGGGTGCGAAGGGTAACCTGGCTTATGTAGATGATGTCCTCATCCAAAGTTCAACTGTGGAGGAACACATAGCGGAGATCCGTTATGTTCTGACCCAGTTGAGGGCCGCCGGAGCAAAACTTTCCTTTCAGAAAGCACAGTGGTGTAGAACCTATGTCAATTTCTTGGGGCATGAGATTATTCCTCAGGGTCTCCGTCCCCAGGAAAAGAAAGTCGAAGCACTCCAGAAACTGAAAGACCCCACAACTCTGCGGGAACTAAGGAGCCTCCTTGGACTGACTAATTACAACAGAAAGCTCATTGAGGGCTACTCAGAGATCACCAGACCCCTGATTCATCTCTTGAAGGGGGGAGTAAAGTGGGAATGGGGTCCAGAACAATCCGAAGCAGTAAGACAGCTCAAAAGAAGCCTCTCACAAGCGCCCTGCCTAGCTTACCCTGTCAGAAACAAGGAGTTTTTCCTGGAGACAGGGTTCTCTAATACGTGCTTGACGGCAGTATTATACCAAAAGCATGACAAGGTCAATAAGGTAATCTCCTATGCGAGCAAAACTTTATCCTCTGTGGAGGAAAAATTCAACGATTGTGAGAAGGCACTCCTGGCAACGGTGTGGGCATTGAAGAATTACCGCCCGTTCATCCAGGGGGAACACATCATAGTGGAGACTCAACACCAGCCTCTGCAATATCTCCAAAGTGACAGAATCCGGGCCAGAAATGTGAGTAATTCCCGAATTACTTCCTGGATTCTGTCAATGCAAGGCTTTCCTGTAGAGGTCAGATATGGCCAAAACAAGAAAAGTCCCCTCGTGCAAGGTCTGGCTGACTTGCATGATTGTGCCTGAGAAAACTGTCTCGAGGACGAAAGTCTAAAAATCAAGGACAACATGGAGGCATACCTTAATTCCCCACACAAAGTCTTTGAAGAAGACAAGTGTGAGGGAATGCCCACTGTCTATGTGGATGGATGCTCTTACCATGTTGACAACAATGGGGAAAAAGAACTTGTGGTCGGCGTAGGGAATGCATGGGTGAATGAGTCCCCAGAATCCTCCGCTGGATACAAAATTGGTCCCTAAAGTAGTCAGGTGGCAAAATTGATGGCTGTGTATCAAGCCATCCTCACTGCTGTCCAACATCAACTCCACAAACTGGTCATAATCACAGATTCAGATTATGTACGGAACGGGTTTGTGGAGCACCTGGTTAATTGGAAAACCAGAGGCATGTTATGTGCTAATAACAAACCCTTGAAACATGGGAAGTTAATCCAAAATATTTATGATCTGGTCACCTCGAATGGGATGACCATCTACTGGAAAAAGATCAAGGGTCATTCCAAAGTAGAGGGACCAGACAAAACTGGAAATGACTTAGCTGATCAGCTGGCCAAAACCGGGGCCATCCAAGGGGATCTAATAGAGATTGAGTCCCTGTTGGGGGAAGTCCAGATCACTGCTATCACTAAGTCCCAGACAAATGCTCACAATGATCTTTCAACTGCACAATGGAGTAAGGAGACCCCAGATGCTGATTTGATTACGGCTCAGAAGGGGGATCCAATAATTGGTAAGTTTTAGCAACACATTGAGGACCCTGAAAACTTTCCCCTGACGGATACCGATTCCATTGTGATAGAGGACCTTAGAGTGTTGATGAACTGTCCGAAAATGTTCCGAATCCAAGACGGTTTGTTGGTAAGGAAATCCCAAGCTGGCAATGATCAGTGGGTGGTTCCTACCTCATTCCGAAGCCTGATGTTAAGTCACGCCCATGATGCGGCCACTGCCGGTCATAGGGGGTTTCACACAACACTTGAGATCTTAAGAGAGGTTGCATACTGGCCACACATGGGGCAGGACCTCAACCAATACTTGAAGGGGTGTCTTGTGTGTGCACAATTTCAGCCAACATCCCTCACCCACCGTGCGCCTCTCCAAAAGAGGGGGATGACACTGCCATGGTCAGATTTGCAAATCGACTTCATAGGCCCTGTGATTCGCTTCTCTAGGGGAAATAAGTACATGTTGACGGTGACATGCTTATTTACTAAATGGGTGGAATGTCTCCCGGCCCCAAACTGCAAGGCAGAAACAGCAGCTGACCTGATGATCAACCACATCTTTTCGCGTTTTGGTCTACCCCAAAGGATTGAGTCAGACAGAGGTAGCCACTTCACCAGCGAAGTAATGACTAAGATGTGGGAGAAACTGGGTGGTAAAAGGAAGCTACATATTGCTTACCGGCCAGCCTCTTCTGGTGCAGTGGAGAGATACAACAGAACCATTGTGAGCATCTTAAAAAAGTTTGTGGCAGATTCTGGGCCAAGTTGGGATATCCGATTACCTCTGGTCCTAATGGCCATCAGATCTACCCCTTCATCTGCAACTAAAATGTTACCATTTGAGCTGATGACTGGACACAAGATGGTGCTTCCCCAGCATTTGCTCTACAGGACCCAAGAGCAGACATTGATCAATCCCTCCACAACTCATGAGTACGTGGAGAATTTGAGGAAACAACTTCAACATGCTTTTGCCTATGCTCAGCGGAATCTAGAAAGGTCAGCTGATAGCATGAAGACCCATTACGATTTGAAAACTACCATGAAAGAGTACAATGTAGGAGACCAGATTTATCTATACAATTTCCAAAGAAACCAGGCCAAACAGCAAAAATATTTGCCTACATGGAAGGGACCTTTTGCAATTATAGACAAGATCTCCCCAGTTGCCTACAAGATCTGCATCCCCAAAGGTAGTTTGGCAGAAGGGGAAGACAAGTGGGTCCATATAAATCAGTTAAAGTGTTGCCATCCCAGACACACTCTGCAGAAACTGGAGGAGTCCTCTGCAATACCAGAAGGGGCCGCTCAAGAGTAATTCAGTTCCAACCCTAAAATATCCCACATATAGTCTCTAAAATATTATGATTCTTGAATGAAAATGTCTCCTGATTATATCTTGTTTTTTTAAAATAAGAATGTAAATGTCTATTGATTTATAAAATGTATATGCCGCCCCACTATATCAATACTGGGGTAGAAATGTCTACGAATAGGTATTGCCGCTTTGCTTTGTCATCCTAGGAGAAAGAAAACCTGGAGACTACCCACGGAAGATGACCTGGGGACCGGGAGCAAAGATCCGAGGGGCCCGGGGTACCCCCCAATACTCCCATCAAGACCGGCGAGGAGAACCGATCGACCCACCCTGATGGAGGAAAAGATGCTGAACTTTGTCATCTGCGGAATCGGAAGAAGATGAGGTGAACATCCCAGATCTTGCGCGTTCCATCAGTAAAAGATCAGAATGGCTATCGCAAGAGGTGGGCTTGTGGGATGTTTTTACCCATGCATCCAAGCCCTACCACAAAACTGTGCATTACTTGCATTGAAAACATCATGATGGCCAGAACTCCCAAGAAAGTGCACAGGGAAAACATGAAAAATAGGTTGCCATCCATTTTTGCCTCTGTTAATGTTAATAGAAGAGACCATGGCCAGGCCCTATCCTTGGCTACACACAGAGCAAAAACCAGTGCAAAGAAATATGGTGCTGTTCAAAATCCGAAATGTATTAATTCAAGACAGCTCTCAAAAATGGGTGCAGTACCATTGCAAGCCACTGACCGGCGCTGGCGCCCTATAAATCCTGACAGGAGAGCTGTCTTGCAGAACTGTGCAGTGAACAGAAGGGGGTCTTATGTAATTAAAAGTTCAAAATACTTGCTTTTCCTGAGAACCATCAACACCTCAGAGACATCCACAACAGCCCAGGATATCACATGGCCCTGTTGATTGAAAGGGAGGAGTTTCCCCTGCAGCCTGCAGGACACAACACAATAGACCCATAGACCCTTTCAATTGAATGGGGTATGCTGATTTTGGGTGTGGACAGTAAACAGTCTTCTGGAGGAAGGAGAGGCCTGTGATCTCTGACTCACCAAGCTTCTGGGGGCAGGCCAGAATGGATTGTGGATTCATATTGCAGCAAATATATGTTTGATTAAATTGCTTATAAAATCTTGTATTAAGCTCACAGAAATGTACAATTTGGGGGTCCTTAATATGGGAAATGCCCTCACGATTTGAGACCAAACTCCACTTTTTGCGGTGTTCTGGGACCAAACCCCGCTATTTATTAATATTGCAGAGGCTGGGTTTAGGATAGAGACACAGTCATTTCAAGTAATATGCTCAGGGAAGGGGTACAGGTCTGTGTAAAGATTTGATGAAAAACCAATGTTGCTAAAGCTACCAAAAACGAAAAAAATGTGTCATTTCTTAACCCAAGCTCTTAGAAACATCAGAGTTGTAACAGAGACATACCCGAAGTAATATATGATGTGTATATGTAATTTCAACAAACTGTGTATCTGGGAAATATGTGTTTTGGGTAAAATTGATTTTTCTAAATAAATGCAAAGGGGAGTGTTCTTTCTGTATGCCATAAAATTAATGCCTGATGGCACTCCATTCTTTCCCCCAATCAAGGGAGAGAGGAGAGCTTGGCCAATGATAAGTTGTGAGGGGCAGGCTTATAGTTATGCCCACGCACACACCCATTTTCAAAACACATAAAAAGAGACTGCTTTGGACAGGCAACACACTCACTTTCCACTTTCTTGCAAAGCATTTTGCCGGACGACTTCAAAATCCAGAACTCAACTCCACATAGATCCAGAACCAAGCCAGAACTTAAAGCAGGGGCCCATCCACAAGCTGAATCCTCTTTAGCAGGCCTCCAAATCTTTTGCAACCAAACTATTCAACAGCCGGGCGAGCTGTTTGATTCAGGCTAGAACCTTGGGCCAGAACCATATCCAGACCCAGAAAGCAGAGCTTTTATCCAGAACCGGTAGCAGACCCAGAAAGCTGTGCTGTATCCAGAGAGACCAGAACCAGAGAGACCAGACCGCTGTGAAAAACCGCTAGCAGACCCAGACCAGATCGCTGTGAGCAGAACCAGTACCAGAAACCGCCCGGAGTCCAGTCCAAACCTGACCAGACCTGCATGGCCTATTTCAAATTTATAGTGTGAGTACTCAGCTAGAACTGTGACAGAACCAATCTCTTAGTCTAAAATAATCTGATTCAAAACATTTGAACCTGTCCAGAACTGCATCATAGGAATTGTGTGTTCATTCTGTCATTTCAAAGCTGTAAAAGTGTCATTTTGTCATTCTGAAGTTTACTTTCATTTCGAGAAACTATCTCCACAAAATTGTCCGTTTCTTTGGGACCGCGTGTGCTAGGAACGAGATTTAAGCTTTCCAACAAGCCTAAAACCGACTTTCTATTCCTTATACTTTTTCCGAAAGCGCGATCGACGCACTCGGAAAAAGTGCCGTGATTTGCGATTTGGTCCAATTAGCTCCTTTCAAAATAGCCGCTTTTGCTTGAACTGCTAAAATTCGTTTTCAACCTGCTAATCCCTCATTGAGCATAGCCAGTGTGACTTGAACTAATCTTAAATAGCCATCACCTACCCTGAACCTCCTACAGGGAATTAAAATCATTTTTTGCATATTTTTCCCTTCTTTGCATACCACATTTAAAGTATTTTGCCTGTGTTTTAAAATCATCCCTGTTCTCTAAACTTGCTAGGGGGGAACTGAAATTCATATTGTATGGTGATTGTATTCTTGAAAACCGTGTGCTTCACTTCCATCTCCTTATATTGCATAGGGGGGGTGTGAATTGCCACCAGGGGAAAAGTGAACATATTATCTATTGTGAAACCCTATCAGTTATTTCTGTACTGCATTCTTTCCATCATTGTTTTTCCTTGAAACCATAAAAGCATTCTCCGTTACCTTTTCCTTCCCATACCAACTCCTAAGTAATTAAATAAGCGTACAATTGTAATATTATCCATTGTTGATCACTGTCATATTCTTAAGTGTGATATCAAATATTAATTTATCATAAAAGTGTGATATATATATATTGTTTACTTTTTCCAATAAACCTTTTAAATTGCAAAACAAACCTACTTCTTGTCTCAGTGAGGTCAGGGGGATTCAAAGAGAGGCGCGTTATATAAGGGTTTATCATCCAGAGTATAACTTGTCATAAAAATATATAAATAAGGGCTTCCCTTGGGCATCCCAGACGAGGCACTGACTTAGTGGGATTGCTGAATTGAAGTCACTTAACAATCTCATCCCACTCCCTTATTAATCCTAAAATCCTACATCTTCATCACAGTCCCTCATTACCACTGCTATCAAGGTCCCTCATTACCACTGCATCCCTCGTCACAGTCCATTATTACCACTGCACCACTCACCCTTACCCCCACAAGCCTCATCTTCATCACACTAGGGTAATGACTAGGCATTTTTTAGAGTGTAGCCAATGTACTCAACCTAAAACACTCCATGCTTATGGAATTTAGTCAAAGGCACGGCCACTGACCGACACGCATATGCTATCATACACTACTATAAGACTCTACGCACAACTCCAGCGCTATAAGAATGCAGCTTCCTTTCATGACAAAAATTCGAATGGTAGCCTCACAAATAACGACTATCCTCTCGCATACCCCTTCTACCTCACTAAACTACCTCTCCTCACCCATCCACATACCAACTAGACATGGGTGGCTAGCAGGGACATGACCACCCTTTATATCCTCGTGTCGGTGGTACTGCACACACGCATACTAGCACCCCTTGAATTTCCCATACCTCGGACTCCCGAGACCGTTCAACCAACCTACAGCATGTTGAGACCATGCAAATGGTGAAAGGCGCTATACAAATGACGCATTACATTACACTCCCGTAGCCTTAAAAACCTTTATTCGTATTGCAGTCCATTACCACTGCATCCCTGATCCTCCTCTCAGTTCATCATGAGCCCTGCACCTTTTATCCTCCTCTCCATTTCTCATTACCACAGCATCTCACATCATCAGAGTCCTTCATCACCACCGAATCGCTCATCCTCATCACAGACCATCATTACCAACACATCCCTCTTGCTCATTAGTTCCTCATTGCCATTTCATCCCTCTCCCTCGTCACAGTTCATTACCCAGGATCACCCATCCTCATCATAGCCCCTTACTGCTTTGAACTCAGCCCCATCAAAATTCATAGAATCCAAAAACTAAGCATAACATTGAACCGCAGTGAAAGTGTTTCTTTGACAAATTCATGTAAACTGAATAGGTCTTTAAACATTTAATACGTAAGTCAGTAATTTTTGCAGAGCAACAAGAAACAAGTCTTCCAAAACTCACGTTTTTGCAATAACATTTGTCTGTATAACTCTGATCAAAGTTCCTTCGATTGTTTAATGGGAGTATGTTCAAGAGGGTCATTAAGACCAGTCTTCTAAACTCTGCAGGTTGTATTTTACATAATGCCCAAATTCATTCGGTGACCATCATACGTATTCAAGCAGCAGAGAGTGCACAACTGTAGTCTGCTCGCATCCACGTTATGCCTTTATGTGTTGTACTTCAAGATAGCTTTTAAATAGGTAAACGAGAAACGCGTAACAGTGTCCAAGTTTGTAAGCTCCCAGCTTGCTAAAAGGTTGCAACCTTCCCTGTCCCAAACGTATTGAATAATTGCAGATGGCCCTGCTAATTCACCCAATACCTTAATTGTGTTGGCATGTTCCTCGTGTCCTAAACATAACTTCAGGAACTAGGAAGCAAACCTCAGTTTGGCCTGAGTTTGTATGCTGGCAATACCCAATTCTAAATGTACCACACAATCAGGGGTGCCTCGCGGGAAACCTAATGGCTTTTAAGATTTGCATTTGTATTTCCTTGACCTGAGAGTAATTTGAGTGACCCCAAAAATGTCACTCCCGTATAGCAATAAGGTACAGAGTTTAGCGTTATATAGACTTAGGGCCTGATTCATGGAATTTTTGGCACGCTGAAAAGTGACACTTTTCAGCACACAAAACTCCTTTTCCCGATTTATGGATCAAACTTTGCGTGTATTTCAGGGACTTTGTGCGGGTCTATCACATCTTTGCGTGCAGTGGAGCGCTTTGCGCAACAGTCTGCGCAAAGTGTGGGACGGGCCTACGCAAAGAAAGTAATAGGAGGCGGAAAATGCATCTTCCCCAGTCTGCTGGCAAAATGAAGAATAATGTGGGCGTGTTGAGGAACAAGCCACCGAATGAAATCTCACGGCACGTCCGTCGCAAACCTAACCAAACTCATGGAACCCAACGCGCAACCTCACGTTGGGAAAAGTTACACGCAAACCTTGTGGACTCTCCGCCACAGGATAGGTGGCACAGAGTACTGTGCGCACAGGATCCAACGTGCAAAGGTAAGGTTTAAATAGCAATTTAGGGATGATGGCATATAGTTGAGGTGTCGCTTGGAGTTAGGGTTGATCATATTCAGATTAGCGGGGTGCAGCCTTGAATTATGGGGTTTTGCATGGAGGTTCACTGGCCTGTGCCTTGAGCCACGGAAAATGGT
This sequence comes from Ambystoma mexicanum, assembly GCF_040938575.1. NCBI lineage: Eukaryota > Metazoa > Chordata > Amphibia > Caudata > Ambystomatidae > Ambystoma > Ambystoma mexicanum. Next base: position 481,251,320 of record NC_090941.1, on the reverse strand, counting down.
ACACAGATTATCAGGGTGCAGTTTTGGATTACATGAATTCGTACACAATGTCGCAAGGATACTGCCTTGGATGCGGGGGACTGCCTGCAGTATTGCTGAGGTACTTGATGGTGGGGATCAGGTAGGCGCAACGGTTGGTATATGTCGCTGGTTTTGGTTTGCGAGGGGCATGTCGTGAGCTTTCCAGACGCTACTTGCGCCTCGGTTGACTTTGCGGTTCAAATTCCATGAATACCCGCAACGCGCAAAACATGCTTTTGCGTGCAAGTGGGCGCAAAGTGGTTTAACACGCAGAGTGCTTTGAAGCGGGCCCTTAGGCACTAGTGGAATAAACGCCCACCGTACATATGATAAAATCTTAAGAGGCCTCTTCACCTTGCTGATGCTTTCAGTGCAATCATTTTTATATGCTTTGACCACTTACCATTTTTGGAAAACAGTAAACCCAACTAACAGTAGGAGTCAACCAACTCTTTCCGCTCTCCCTTTAAGTGCCACGAATATGCAGAAAAGTATTCCTCTGCATAAATACGTCCTTGCTGCAGCCTCCCGCCGCCCCCATCAGCTCCAGTACGGCTGTTTCAGCTGCACATAAGAGTGCCCCAAATGGAGTACTTTGTAGCGCGTGTTGCATGTCACCCCTGTAGGGGGACATGGAACGTTCTAATATGTGTGCTGTGTTCACATGGGTACCCCATGTGACCACGTTAATAAAACAGGCGAGCTGCTTCCGGCTCGTCGGTCACGACGGAAACTGACTCCGGTGTCGTTCTTTGGGAAGCACCATGCTGGTGCTGCACCATGTGTGCTGGGCTCAAGGACGGGGCCCAGCTCGAGGTCGGTTCCCCTGCCGGGCAACGCCGTCTGGACGGTGCCCCTGCCGGGCAACGCCATCCGGACGGTGCCCCTGCTGGGTGTTATGTTGTCAGCCCTCGGCCTGCGCGCGCGGGGGCTGGCAGAACGCTGGTAGGCTGCGCGGCCTTTTGCGCAGCTCCAGCGGGAGCCGAATGATCACACACCCACACAGGTTGCTGTTCGGCCCCGGAACTGCCTCCCGAACGCGGGGGCGGGGCTTTTATTTAGGACGGTGATGCAGGGCGGAACTTAACATTCCTCCATTATTATAAAACAAACAAACATAACGCTAACTACCAACAGCGGCAAAGTCCAACATGACTTACAGTCTTCCACACCCAGCTACCCTGCCATTGGGGTTCATGGCACCGGGGCACTAATTACCACACATAGTCACTTAGCTTGGCTGGCGGTCTCGTCGTTGTTCTCAGCCGGTATCGCCCTTCTCGGGGAGCACTCCCCCTTGCTTCATGCTCTGGTTCACCTTCGCTGTTCGGGCCCTCGAGGCCGGGTGCATCCAACGGCTCCCAGGTTCCATCCCCCGCTCCTGTCTCCTCAGGGATGGCCTCCGGCTCTTCTTCGCTGGGCTGAGTACCCTCGCCTTCCCGATGGCCCTCCTTATCGGTCCACAGGGTACGGGGTACAGCCTTGAACCATGACGAATTCCTCGTCACTTGACGGCGTCCTTGTGTCACAGTCACCATGGTCCCATGCCGGTCACTGACGGTCCATGGAAGTTCCTCGTACCTGGTATCAAGTTTTGACTTGGAGGGGTTTCGTATCATGATGACTTGGTCACCCACTTGATGATGGGACGGCCTCGCTCTCCGCTTGCCACTCATGTGCGCGTTAGCATCCCTTCTCCTTCTTTCTGTGCGTTCCTCGTTGACCGCGTCCGGGGTCCTGCTTGGGTGATGCGGGATCGACGATCTAATGACAGTGCCAAACATGAGGTCCGCTGGTTGTATGCCGGTTGTGCTATGGGGCGTGACCAGGTAGTTCCGCAGGAATCGGAAGAGGTCAACCTTCCAGGGGCTGGCGTTCGCCTTGGACACCCTGAGCACCTTGTTGATGGTTCTCATAAACCTTTCTACGTCCCCATTTGCCTGGGGGTGTCTTGGTGTGATGTGATGATATTTTACATTGAGGTCCTGTAGATAATTTTTGAAGTCCTCTCCCGTAAACGGTGGCCCGTTGTCGCTTTTGATTGAGGTCGGTAGCCCGTGAGTTGCGAACATTTTCTCTAGGGCCGGGATGACCACTTCAGCTGCTGTGGATTCAACTATCTCAACTTCCGGGTATCGGGAGTGATCATCCACGGCCACCAACAGGTGGAGGCCCTCTCGTAGCTTGCAAAAGTCAATGCTGATGGCCTCCCAGCGAGAGCGGCCACGTTCTGCTGATATGATGGGTTCCGGTTCTGGCGGGGCCCCCGTTATCTGACAGGATAGGCACGTGCTAATGAGTGTCTCGACCCGCTCCTCGATCTGGGGAAACCATACTCGGTGCCGAATACGGGCTTTTGTCCTTACCAGTCCTTGGTGTCCTTCATGCGCCAGGGCCACTATCCTGTCTTGCATTTTGAGAGGGATTACGATGCGGTTTCCTCTTAGTATCAGTCCACCTTCTGTGATTGACAAGTCTTGCCGGACTGTGAATATGCCGGACAAAAACCCTTTTGCTTCCGCTGTTCTGTTGTGCGTGTGTCTCATGAAGGTCTTCCAGTCACCTGAGAGGATGGCATCCTTCACTAAGTCACAACACGGGTCCTTGAGCGTTTCCGCCTCGATTTCCTCGATGCTCACCGTCTTGGGTCTCATCGCGTGCACCACTTGACATATGTGTTCCTCCGTCTCTGCAGCTACTTGGATCTCTTGTTGGGTGGCCTCTCGCGGATGCCTGGAGAGAAAATCCGCCGGGTTTCCGCTGCCCGGTTGGTAGATGAGATCAAAGTCATATTGCTGGAGGTGTAGTAACCACTTGGTGATACGGGCCGGAGGGTGTTCTGACGTCCCCATGAAAATGGGTAGTAGGGGCTTGTGGTCCGTGATCGTCGTGAACCGACGCCCATATAAGTAGAGGTGAAAATGCCGGCACCCCCACAGCACAGCGATGGCCTCCTTTTTGATGTGTGAGTACCTTTGTTCGGTCTCTGTGAGGGCTCTCGATGCATATGCTATCGGTCTCTTCTCCCCTTCCTACGTGACTTGCATTAGGATGGCTCCGAGCCCCACGGGGCTTGCATCCACGAACAGTTCTGTGGGCAGCTCGGTGCTATAGTAGGCCATCTTGGTGTCGGCGGACAGGGAGTCCTTGATGCTCTCGAACGCGTCCTGGCATGTCTGCCCCCAATCCCACTTGACGTTGGCCTTGGTGAGTTCCCGCAATGGCTCAGATAGTGTGGCCAGGTTTCGGATGAACCTCCCGCAGTAGGTGGCCATGCCTAGGAAGCTGCGCACTTCTGTGGGGGTCATCGGTGGGCTTGCAGCCTGAATGTCTGCGACCTTCTGCGGGTCAGGGGAGATGCCTGTGCTGCCAAACTTGTACCCGAAAAAAGTGATCTCCGATTTGAGGAACTCACACTTCTCCCGGTGTATTGTGAGCCCAGCATCATGTAGTCTGCCCAGTAAAACGTAAAGCCTCTTGATGTGTATTTCTTTGTCGGGGGCGTGAATCAAAATATCATCGCTCACGTTGAGGACACCAGGGATGCCTCTGATGACCTCCTGGATGGTTTGCTGGAATACCTCAGCAGCAGACGATATTCCAAAACTTAGGCGTTTGTATCTCCGCAGCCCCAAATGCGTCGAGAACGTTGTAATGTAGCGAGAGTCTCTGTGGAGTTTGAGTTGATGATATCCCGCCTTGAGATCAATCTTTGAGAATACACACGACCCTGTGAGGTCAGCCACGATTTCGTCGATCGTTGGGGTGATGTGGCGTTCTCTTTTAATGGCAGTGTTGGGGAGACGCATGTCTATGCAGATCCGCACCTTTCCAGGCTGCTTAGGCTTCCGTGTCACCACCATTGGAGAGACCCACGGTGTGGGCCCTGTGACCTCCTCAATGATGCCCGCTTCTTCCAACGCCTTGAGTTCCTGCTCCACTTGTTCTCTCTTGTGGAATGGCGTTCTCCGGTGGCTAACGGCTTTCGGCTGCACTGTTTCATCAATATGAAGTTTGATGGTTTTCCCTTTTAAACAGCCTATTCCCTCTTGCAAGTCAGGGTACTGGTTCAGCATCTGCTCCACCTCCTTGTCTTCGTTGACATGGCAGATGAATTTGACCACTCCCAGGTCCTCTGCTGCGTCCCCACTCAGGAGGCTCTCAATTCCTGCCTTCACGACATAGACCTTGGACCATAGTCTGTTTTTTCCGTGTTCCAGCGTAGTGTGGAACCTGCCAATCACCGGCAGGGGCTTTCGACTGCCGTATGCATACAACAGAGTGTCTGTGCTTTTCAGCTCTGGTGTAGGGTTCAGAGTCTGGAAAATGCTTTCGGGCATGACGTTCACCGAGGCGCCTGTGTCGATGGTCATGAGAATGCACTGGTTTTGGATGGTGACCATGCACTTGCGCCTTCGGACGGCTTTTCTTCGTGGTCCCCGACCTTGGCACAGTGCAGACACCAGGTATACCTTCCTCCCTTTTCTCTCGATGTCCTTGGTGGGGTCCTGCTGCATTGCCGAGACATCATCCCCTTCATCCTCCGTGGAAGAGTTGGCCACTGCGACCCTTCTGGCGCTGGCTTGCTTCTTTTTCTTGGTCGCGTTCTTCTCCGGCGGGTTTTGTGGGGGCTGTATGGGGGTGTCCGCTGATCGGCATACCTTTGCGTAATGATCCTTCCGGCCGCTTGCTCCACATGTGGTGCCTTGAGCAGGACAGTTGCGACGGCCATGTCGTGGGCCACCGCACCAGCCGCACTCTGTGGGCCCCGGAATGCGCGGTTGCCACCTGTTTTGGCCGTAACCTCCACTGTTGTCGTCCCTCGAGGATTGTCTGTTGGTGATCCGGGTCACCATAGCTGTGTTGAGAGCAGGTTGCAGCCTGTGTAGCGTGGCCTCCATGTTGGCTGCTCTGGTGTGGGCCAGTTCCCTTTGACGTCCTAGTTCAAGGATCCGCTGTAGGGGAATACCCTTTTCGCTAAGTATCAGGCGCCTTAGCTTTTCCGAGTGTATCCCGTTGATGATTTGCCTCCTGTTCTCCCTCTCCACGTTCGTGAACTCGCAGGACATGGCTAGCTTTCTCAGACGGGTGTGATATGCATCAAGGGTTTCCTCCGCTGCCTGTAAGGTGGTGCAGAAGAGAAACGTCTCATAGTCTGGATTTAGTTGAGGGAGAAAATGAGCCGTGAGGGCATCTTTCGCGCTTTGGTATGCATCCTGGCCATCATCAACGTTCAGGGAGTTGAAAATGCGCAGTACCTCGTCACCCACGCTGAGTAGTAGGTGTGCCTTCATTTTCCTGGGCGCCGTGATCTCTTTGCACTCCATCGCCATCTCAAATTTCTGAATCACAGCTGCCATCTGGGTCCACTCGATGATGGATCCGTGAATGGGTCAAACGGCTGGACCAGTGTCGACGAACTCCCGTGTGTGCGAGGTGGAGGTGACGTCATGGACAGGTTCGCCGCAATTCTGGACGGCGTGGTGGGCCCAGGCGTGGACGTGCCGGCCGCCATGTTGGCGTGGACCTGATCGGTGTTGTCGTGAGTTCTTCCGACGACCACCAGCGCCGCAACGTCGGGCCTACCTTGGAGGTGCTGCCGTTCCCAGGCGCTGTGTGGGACAGTTCAGGGTCTGGCGCTCCCGTCACTCTGTGTTGCTGCCCTCTGGTGTTGGATGCCAGATGCCACCAGGTTCTCCAGTGCCCAGAGGAAGAGCTATGGTCATGGTGGATGGGGCGAAAAACGGAGTGGCAGAGAGAAGGAAGAGAGAAAAAAAAAAACATTTTTTTTTTTTGGGGTGGGGGGTCACGTGTGTGATTCCACCCCCACCGGGTGTCCAAAAATTTCGCCGCGATGGCTGTAGGGCGTTAGGGTGCCTTCAAAACACCGAGCGTGTGGTGGAGTTCATCTTGCCTCGTTGCCATTGTTATGTTGTCAGCCCTCGGCCTGCGCGCGCGGGGGCTGGCAGAACGCTGGTAGGCTGCGCGGCCTGTTGCGCAGCTCCAGCGGGAGCCGAATGATCACACACCCACACAGGTTGCTGGTCGGCCCCGGAACTGCCTCCCGAACGCGGGGGCGGGGCTTTTATTTAGGACGGTGACACAGGGCGGAACTTAACACTGGGCAACGCCATCCTTGTGTGTCCCCCCAGCCATGTGAGTTGTTGGGCTGGGGTGGCGACCCCGGCCTGGGTGCCCCCAGAGCCGGGGCCGCTGTGAGCTGGGTGGCCCTGGCCACGTGTGGAGCTCCGGTGACCCGGAGATGGTGAGGTGACCCCCACCCTTGCGTCGGCGGCATGAGCGCCGCACATCAGTGTGTCCTGTCGGGTGTCCCCCGACCTGAGTATGGGACTGCCCGGTGACCCGGAGCAGCCTCCAACAGCGCGGGAGGATGTGCGTTCCTTCGTGAGTTTGAGGTGGCGCAGGTGAGCAGCCATGCTTCACGCCTTTATTGCTTTGCAAATCTGCAGAGGCACTACCAAATCTCATGCTCTGCTCTGTACACACACAGGGTCGCACTGGGCCATAAAATTACCTCGGGCACCAATGAAAAAGTGGCCCATGGTTGCAAATGGCTATTCATTCCTTTTGTGACACTGTTTGAATAGTACCCAAAGGAGAGTTTTTGATAAAACGTGATGCGAATTGTGCATTTTATAGAATATTTATTCAGCAACACTGGTCAAAACTCTACCAGCCACATAGTGAAGTAATTCACCCTACTGACCCACATTGGCCAAAAACGTGGCCCACTTTAACCCAAAAAACAGCCTCAGGCCAGCATTTTTGGTTCGGCCATGGGCCTATTGGCCTATAGGCCAGTGCGAGCCTGTACACACACTTGCAGCCGTGCAAAGAGGAATACGGTTAAGCAGCTCTTTGGGCACACTCGATTAGCTTGCGCCTCTGCAAGTTCCAGGGAGTAGAATCAAGGGCTTCCTTTGAATCGAAGAAAGCCGCATATGGCTTCCCGCCCCAAATCAGACAGAACCTTTCAAAAATAACGACCCATTCCTCTAATCTAAACAACAAACATTTAGTGAACATTTTACTGGCAATGTCTAGAAAAGAAATTGGGCGATAACAATGGTCATCGCAATTAGGGCCTTTTTAAAAAATGGGAACTATCAAACTACTGCACCAGGATTTGGGCAACACCTCAGAATGGCTAATAGAATTAAAAAAGATTACATAAAATCGGTTGCCACCATTTAGAGAACCATTTGTAAACATCAGACCATAATCTGCACGGGCCGGCCTTACCATAGCCAATGGGCACTAACATCCTTAGAACTGTTCACATCAGTGTGTTCTGGCTTAAAAAGGAAAGTGAGTTCTCCATTTATCAGGGTAAATAGGCGTATCATTGTTCACACCCAATGCTTCAAACTCCTTAGCCACCAAGTTACAGAACAATGTACAATCTTTTGTATATGTACAGCCTTCTCCAGCAAATGCCATTGATTAATTTCATAATCCTTCTTCCCTTTTCAGCAGCGTTGTGTAGTCTTTCAGGCAAAATAGTTGACCCACTGAGTGCCACCTTCCTTAACTACTCTATTGTGACAGTCCCTCTTTACCCTTATACCAGCATCCCCCATCCTCCCCACAGTCCATCATCACCACTTCAACTCTCATCCCAGTCACTGTCCACTATTACACCTGCACCCCTCATCAATGCCATGTCCCCCCATTAACCCTGCATCCCTCATCTTCTTCACAGTCTCTCATTACCACTGCATCCTACATGCTCATTAAAGTCCCCCATTACTACCACAGCCCTCATCCTGGTCACAGTCCCTGGTCACCACTGCATCTCATTCCCGAGAGTCCTTCATTACCATCCCATCCTTCTTCCTCTTCACCGTCCCTCATTACCCCACATTCCCATTCTAATCAGACCCTCGTTACTCCTGCATCTCCAATACTTTTTACAGTACAGTGTTATCCCAGCATCACCAATCTTCATCACAGCCCCTTATTGCAACTGGAGCCCTCATTCTCACCACAGTCCCTCATTTCACCCATCCATCCTCATCAAAGTCCTCCATTACCGCAACTTCTCTCATTCATGTCAGGGACCCTCGTGAACACTGCTTCCCTCTTACCCATCACAATCCCACAGTACTATTGCATTCTTCTTCTTCATCACAGTCCCTCGTCACCCCTTTACCACAGATTCTTATTAAAGTCCCTCATTACCTCGACATTCCTTCTCTTGGCAGTCCCTCATTACCACTGCATCCCTCATTACGACTGCATTCCTCATTATTGTCACAGTCACTGCATCACTCCACCTGGTCACATTCCCTCATTAACATGAAAGCCCTCATTCTTGTCATAATGCCTCATTATCACCCTATTCCTCATCCTCGTCATAGTACCTCATTAGCAGTGCATATCCCATTCTCGCCAGAGTCCCTCATTATCCCTGCCCACCTCTAGTCACAGTCCCCCATTACCCTAACCCTGAAATCTTCAGTCCTCGTAATAGTCACTCATTACCAGGGCATCCCACATCCTCCTCACTAATCCATTTCCCATCATTATCCCCACATCCCCTACTCAAAGTCCCTCAATACTACTGCTCCCTTATCCTTGTCACAATCCCTTGTTACCACTCTAGCCCTCATATTCATCACAATCCCTCATTACCTTTATTCCAGCACCCCTCCTTCTCGTCATAGTCCCACATTACCCTTGGCATCCCTATTCCACATCATAGTCCCGCATTACCAAAAACCCAGCATCCCTCATTATCACAGTCCCCCATTACCCTTACCCCAGCATCCCCACTCCTCATCATAGTCTCTCATTACACGTACTCAGGCATCTGTCCCCCTCACAGTCCTTCATTGCTGCTCATGTCTCATTTCGCATTATCCCTGTAGCCCTTAGCCTCATCACACAGGTATATCTCGCAGATTGTGTGTCTGCCAAGCGGCAGCACACACTGAAGCACAACATTCTGTATGGATTAGATTCCTAGAGCAAGACACGTTCTACAATAGTTTGCAGAGGAAACGGCGAACGGATATTCAAGATCTGCAGCCAGGCCACCTTGCACAGTGCTCAAAAACCTCTACAAGGAGACATGCTTAGCACATGGCAGCATCACAATGTCATGGAAATGGCTGAGGTGCGATTTACAAATCCCCTGTAACAACATGGTGTAACATTTCTTTGTAAAACATAAACTTGGCGTTAACAGGCACCAGAGGTGGCTTTTGTCATAGTGCCCCCTAGGTCTCTTACCATTAATCTGAATACAGAAAAGATTACATTAATAATGAACTATGGTATAGTCTCAAAAAAACCTTAGGAAGTTAAAGAATTCATTGCTTCCTGGCACGTTTAATCATTATGCAAATCCGCCCACCATGGATTACAGTGATTCCGCCTATATCATGGATTCTCTTATAATCTCTGAGCCACCTCTTGCCTGTCTGACTATTCATTTGTGGTCCGGTCTCTGCTCTGGCTCTCGTGCAGAGTTGAGAACCACTCTTTTACCAAAGGTTGGAAGGTTTCCTTATCAGCCTGTAACCTTAGAATCACAGACGCCAAGCAAAAGGACTTAAATACCCTCAGGAAAGATAGATCCGCCACAGCCAGTCAGTGGTAGGTAGGAGTTCAGACGCGGGCGCTAAAAAGATAGACTCAGAGGGAGAGAAATAATGCAAATTGAGGGGGGAAACAAAAAAAGGATACTGATGCAGAACGGGGAAAGAAAGAGGTGGAGAGAAATAGAAAGCGGAGAGAAATAATAGGTAAATAAAGTGAGGTTGAAAAATAGGAAATGACAAAGCAATACAACAGGAAAGAGACATTGAGAGACATAAGGAATATCCACGATGCTGGCAGGCAGAAGCCAGCCCTCTCAACGAAGGCCCATCAACAAAGGCTCTTGTCCGAGCCTGTCCGAGCCTGTCCGTGGCTGCCAGAGCTGCAACTGCTGCCGCTCAGACATTACAAAACGTTTCACAAGTAAGCTTTCCTTTGCAACCCTGCTCTACAAGCACATCCCCACTAGATCTTTGCACATAATCATGCAGAGCACCCGGCAGACACCACATTTCGGCAGCATGAGCTTACCCCACTCATTCATGGCTTGCTGGCTCTCACGCGAACAGTGCATCTGATTGCTAGCCCCACACTACAAGTTCCGTCTATGCACCTACCTTAAGAGACTCCCTTCCAAATTGACTACCTGTGCTGAGCCTCCATCCCCACCACATTAGCATCGTTGATGTTGGAGCCTCGTTCATGACATACTATTCATGGTAGAATCTGTTACCGTCTTGCTCGCCAAATTAAGCACTTCCTGCTAACACTAATCATTGCAAAGAAATGCTGAAAATGTATTGAGCTCTTGACCAAATTTATGACTAACTATGCTGAATATGTAATAGAACCTTACTGCAACATTGCTACATGCTTAACGTGAACTACCTCAGTACCCGCTAGTGATTGCGAAAGTTGACAGCTTATCTACCGCCTTTATGTTGACGTACTACGCTAGCTTGATACTTGATACTGCTGCTGAACGCCTAATATTACTTGTGCCCCAGTATCCATCATCTTGTAGCCTACATGCACCCACCTGTCCTTACTGTCTTATAGCACAATAATCTAATCTACCTCATAACCTCCTGTATCGAGTAACCCTTCTATAAACTATAGAGCCCTAATCCTTCATCCACACCTAAGTGGATACTCATCCTAGCTGCTTACACACTACAGTGACATTACCTCGCCTGACATGCACACACTTGCATTCAGTCCCCTTGCTAAACTCGTACCAAGGTCACTCCACTCCATTAACCGGCTCATGGTCTCTCTCGCCATGCCTCTCAATCTCCCACACCATAGCTCTGTCGCTCCCAGGCACTTCCTCCCAGCAGTCTACCTTCCCCACACCAGCCGACCCCAGTGAGGGAGTAATCCAATATCTCTATGCAACAATGCAGTTACTACCCAGAAACGTACCTTGCTACCCACTTCCTACATTAGCCAGCCTTGCTTGCTCGACCAAAGAAACTGCAAACTGGCCTCGCAAACTAGTGTTAACAGGGCCCGAGTCCTACCTTCACCCCTTCAACCGTCAGAAGGAACACTAGCCTCAACTACAGAACTGCAACCCACTACCCCAGGGATGCACAACTGATTTTGACAGAGGGCCGAAAGTACCTTACATGAGGGCTATAGTGGGCCGAAAAGTAAAAGTGGGCAGAGCGGTAGGCGGGACATGTCAGGAGGCTTTTTCAACCCCCAATTTGTATTAAACACATGAAAAAAGAATATGTTTTTGAGGGGTAACGATTTTTATTGCATTTCAAACTTACATTTTGTACTACACATTTTCCATTGTTATCATTTATTTCGATTTAGTTATTGTATATCGTCTGTTTAATTAAATTATATATATTTTATTGACCCTTGATTGGACATTCCGTTATTTTGGACTGCTATAGTTTGCTGTTTGGGTTGCCCAAGAGGAGTATGGCCTTCTTTGAGTCAGGTTTCCTCAAAAAAGCAAATGATGTACATCTCCTAACTGTGCCTGTTTTAGCTTTATTATTAAGTTCACTCTTGGGGTGCAACACTATGCCCCATGGCTCCCACCCCCAACCAAACACTATGCCCCATGGCCCCCTCACCCCAACCAAACACTATGCCCCATGGCCCCCTCACCCCCAACCAAACACTATGCCCATGGTTCCCACACCCAACCAAACACTATGCCCCCTGTCCCTCACCCCCCAAGCAAACACTATGCCCCCTGTCCCTCACCCCCAACCAAACACTATGCCCCATGCCCCCCTCACCCCCAACCAAACACTATGCCCCATGGCTCCCACCCCCAACCAAACACTATGCCCCATGGCCCCCACGCCTCAAGCAAACACTATGCCCCTGTCCCTCATCCCAACCAAACACTATGCCCCATGGCTCCCACCCCTAACCAAACACTATGCCCCAGGGCCCCCTCACCCCCAACCAAACACTATGCCCCATGGCTCCCACCCCCAACCAAACACTATGCCCCCTGTCCCTCACCCCCCAAGCAAACACTATGCCCCCTGTCCCTCACCGCAACCAAACACTATGCCCCATGGCCTCCTCACCCCCAACCAAACACTATGTCCCATAGCTCCCACCCCCAACCAAACACTATGCCCCATTGTCCCCACGCCTCAAGCAAACACTATGCCCCCTGTCCCTCACCCCCAACCAAACACTATGCCCCATGGCTCCCTCATCCCCAACCAAACACGATGCCCCATGGCCCCCTCACCCCCAACCAAACACTATGCCCCTTGGCTCCCACCCCCAACCAAACACTATGCCCCATGGCCCCCACGCCTCAAGCAAACCCTATGCCCCCTGTCCCTCACCCCCAACCAAACACTATGCCCCATGCCCCCCTCACCCCCAACCAAACACTATGCCCCATTGCCCCCTCACCCCCAACCAAACACTATGCCCCATGGCTCCCACCCCCAACCAAACACTATGCCCCCTGTCCCTCACCCCCCCAAGCAAATACTATGCCCCCTGTCCCTCACCCCCAACCAAACACTATGCCCCATGGCTCCCACCCCCAACCAAACACTATGCCCCCTGTCGCTCACCCCCAACCAAACACTATGCCCCATGGCCCCCTCACCCCCAACCAAACACTATGCCCCATGGCTCCCACCCCCAACCAAACACTATGCCCCATGGCCCCCACGCCTCAAGCAAACACTATGCCCCCTGTCCCTCACCCCCAACCAAACACTATGCCCCATGGCCCCCTCACCCCCAACCAAACACTATGCCCCATGGCCCCCTCACCCCCAACCAAACACTATGCCCCATGGCTCCCACCCCCAACCAAACACTATGCCCCCTGTCCCTCACCCCCCAAGCAAACACTATGCCCCCTGTCCCTCACCCCCAAACAAATACTATGCCCCATGGCCCCCTCACCCCCAACCAAACACTATGCCCCATGGCCCCCTCACCCCAACCAAACACTATACCCCAAACACACTCAAGCATGCACCCATACAGACCCGAACTATACCCCAAACACACTCAAGCATGCACCCATACAGACCCGAACCCCCCAAATCAGCACACTCTCAAACATGCACCCATGTAGACCCGAACCCCCCACCCCCCAACTCAGCACACACACTCTCAAACATGCACCCATACAGACCCAAACCCCCCAACTCAGCACACAAACATGCATCTCAACATACAAAAACAAACATTCATGCACACCCGAACCCCCCAACCCCCCAACTCAGCACACACACTCTCAAGCATACACCATGCACCCATACAGACCCGAACACCCCACCCCCCAACTCAGCACACAAACTCTTAAACATGCACCCATACAGACCTGAACCCCCCACGCCCCAAATCAGCACACTCTCAAACATGCACCCATATAGACCCGAACCCCCCACCCCCAACTCAGCACACAAACTCTCAAACATGCACCCATACAGACCCGAACCCCCCACCCCCCAACTCATCACACACACTCTCAAATATGCACCCATACAGACCCGAATCCCCCACCCCCCAAATCAGCACACTCTCAAACATGCACCCATACAGTGCTAATAGCACCTTGGTCCATGCCGGTAAAATACCGGCACCGCCTTGGAGGAAAGGGGAATTACCGCCCTATTCCATGGTTGGTGGGGCGGTAATTCCCCCTTCCCCCATTGCCCTTCCCCATTCCCATTTTTGCCCCATAGGGCATAATGGGAATGGAGAAGGTGCTAATTACGGCACCGTTAATTGCGGTACCGTAATTAGCTCCCTGGTCCCTTTGCGGGTTGGTTTTTAACGCCTGCAAAAAGCAGGCGTTTAAGTCTCCAACCCGCAAAGGGACCTCGCAGTAAGGCGGTAAGTGTTAACGGTCACCGGTACCATTAACGGTGACCGTTAACCCTTACCGCCGTCCGTGTAATGAGGCCCAAACACTCAAAAACAAACATTCATACACATCCCAAAAACAAAGAGGTGATGGCTGGAAGGTTTAGACTTAGGGCCTCATTACACGGTAGGCGGTGAGCCATGGCGCTATTAGCGCCATGGCTCATGCCGGTAAAATACCGGCACCGCCTTGGCGGAAAGGGGATTTACCGCCCCATTCCAAGGTTGGAGGGGCGGTAAATCCCCTTTCCGCCATTGCCCTTCCCCATTCCCATTTCTGCCCCATAGGGCTCTATGGAAATGGGGAAGGCGCTAATTACGGCACCGCAATTTTGCGGTGCCGTAATTAGCTCCGAGGTCCCTTAGCGGGTTGGATTTTAATGCCTGCAAGAAGCAGGCGTTAAATCCTCCAACCCGCAAAGGGACCTCGTAGTACGGCGGTAAGGGTTAACGGTCACCGTTGCCATTAACGGTGACCGTTAACCCTTACCGCCGTCCGTGTAATGAGGCCTTTAATCTTAACCACTGGCAATGCTCTGGGCAACCCTCCAGACCACCGTTCTTCGCCTGCCAAGCCATTACAGAAGGGAAAGACCATATGCAAATCAGGCTTGGCCCCACCCCAAAAGGGGCAGTCCAGCCCGAACTGCTAGGCCACATCCCTTCTGCACGAGACCACAAGCATCCCCAAACATGTTTCGCCCTTGTTGGGGCTCATCAGTGAGGAGTAGCTTGGGTCTCTAGGCCCAGCAGGCACGGGACCCACGTCTGGGCATACCCGTCCCACTCGGGGTGACATAGCAAAAACAAAGAGGTGATGGCTGGAAGGTTTAGACTTAATCTTAACCACTGGCAATGCTCTGGGCAACCCTCCAGACCACCGTTCTTCGCCTGCCAAGCCATTACAGAAGGGAAAGACCATATGCAAATCAGGCTTGGCCCCACCCCAAAAGGGGCAGTCCAGCCCGAACTGCTAGGCCACATCCCTTCTGCACGAGACTACAAGCATCCCCAAACATGTTTCGCCCTTGTTGGGGCTCATCAGTGAGGAGTAGCTTGGGTCTCTAGGCCCAGCAGGCACGGGACCCACGTCTGGGCATACCCATCCCACTCGGGGTGACATAGCAAAAACAAAGAGGTGATGGCTGGAAGGTTTAGACTTAATCTTAACCACTGGCAATGCTCTGGGCAACCCTCCAGACCACCGTTCTTCGCCTGCCAAGCCATTACAGAAGGGAAAGACCATATGCAAATCAGGCTTGGCCCCACCCCAAAAGGGGAAGTCCAGCCCGAACTGCTAGGCCACATCCCTTCTGCACGAGACCACAAGCATCCCCAAACATGTTTCGCCCTTGTTGGGGCTCATCAGTGAGGAGTAGCTTGGGTCTCTAGGCCCAGCAGGCACGGGACCCACGTCTGGGCATACCCGTCCCACTCGGGGTGACATAGCAAAAACAAAGAGGTGATAGCTGGAAGGTTTAGACTTAATCTTAACCACTGGCAATGCTCTGGGCAACCCTCCAGACCACCGTTCTTCGCCTGCCAAGCCATTACAGAAGGGAAAGACCATATGCAAATCAGGCTTGGCCCCACCCCAAAAGGGGCAGTCCAGCCCGAACTGCTAGGCCACATCCCTTCTGCACGAGACCACAAGCATCCCCAAACATGTTTCGCCCTTGTTGGGGCTCATCAGTGAGGAGTAGCTTGGGTCTCTAGGCCCAGCAGGCACGGGACCCACGTCTGGGCATACCCGTCCCACTCGGGGTGACATAGCAAAAACAAAGAGGTGATGGCTGGAAGGTTTAGACTTAATCTTAACCACTGGCAATGCTCTGGGCAACCCTCCAGACCACCGTTCTTCGCCTGCCAAGCCATTACAGAAGGGAAAGACCATATGCAAATCAGGCTTGGCCCCACCCCAAAAAGGGCAGTCCAGCCCGAACTGCTAGGCCACATCCCTTCTGCACGAGACCACAAGCATCCCCAAACATGTTTCGCCCTTGGTCTCGTGCAAAAGGGATGTGACCTAGCAGTTCGGGCTGGACTACCCCTTTGGGGGTGGGACCAAGCCTGATTTGCATATGGTTTTTCCCCTTTTGTAATGGCTTGGCAGGAGAAGAACGATGGTCTGGAGGGTTGCCCAGAGCAATGCCAGAGGTCAAGATTTATTCTAAACCTTCCAGCCATCAACTCTTTTGTTTTGCTATTGTCACCCCGAGTGGGAAGGGTATGCCCAGACGTGGGTCCCTTGCCTGCTGGGCCTAGAGACCCAAGCTACTCCTCACTGATGACGCCCAACAAGGCTGAAAGATGTCTGGGGATGCTTGTGGTCTCGTGCAAAAGGGATGTGACCTAGCAGTTCGGGCTGGACTACCCCTTTGGGGGTGGGACCAAGCCTGATTTGCATATGGTTTTTCCCCTTTTGTAATGGCTTGGCAGGAGAAGAACGATGGTCTGGAGGGTTGCCCAGAGCAATGCCAGAGGTCAAGATTTATTCTAAACCTTCCAGCCATCAACTCTTTTGTTTTGCTGTTGTCACCCCGAGTGGGAAGGGTATGCCCAGACGTGGGTCCCTTGCCTGCTGGGCCTAGAGACCCAAGCTACTCCTCACTGATGACGCCCAACAAGGCTGAAAGATGTCTGGGGATGCTTGTGGTCTCGTGCAAAAGGGATGTGACCTAGCAGTTCGGGCTGGACTACCCCTTTGGGGGTGGGACCAAGCCTGATTTGCATATGGTTTTTCCCCTTTTGTAATGGCTTGGCAGGAGAAGAACGATGGTCTGGAGGGTTGCCCAGAGCAATGCCAGAGGTCAAGATTTATTCTAAACCTTCCAGCCATCAACTCTTTTGTTTTGCTATTGTCACCCCGAGTGGGAAGGGTATGCCCAGACGTGGGTCCCTTGCCTGCTGGGCCTAGAGACCCAAGCTACTCCTCACTGATGACGCCCAACAAGGCTGAAAGATGTCTGGGGATGCTTGTGGTCTCGTGCAAAAGGGATGTGACCTAGCAGTTCGGGCTGGACTACCCCTTTGGGGGTGGGACCAAGCCTGATTTGCATATGGTTTTTCCCCTTTTGTAATGGCTTGGCAGGAGAAGAACGATGGTCTGGAGGGTTGCCCAGAGCAATGCCAGAGGTCAAGATTTATTCTAAACCTTCCAGCCATCAACTCTTTTGTTTTGCTATTCATACACATCCGACACGCCCCCCCACTCCCCCATCTCAACATACACAACACAAACACTCAAAAACAAACATTCATACACATCCGACACGCCCCCCACTCCCCATCTCAACATACACAACACAAACACTCAAAAACAAACATTCATACACATCCGACACGCCCCCCCACTCCCCCATCTCAACATACACAACACAAACACTCAAAAACAAACATTCATACACATCCGACACGCCCCCCACTCCCCATCTCAACATACACAACACAAACACTCAAAAACAAACATTCATACACATCCGACACGCCCCCCACCCCCATCTCAACATACACAACACAAACATTCAAAAACAAACATTCATACACATCCGACACGCCCCCCCACCCCCCATCTCAACATACACACACAACACAAACACTCAAAAACAAACATTCATACACATCCGACACGCCCCCCCACCCCCCATCTCAACATACACAACACAAACACTCAAAAACAAACATTCATACACATCCGACACGCTCCACACCCCCATCTCAACATACACAACACAAACACTCAAAAACAAACATTCATACACATCCGACACGCCCCCCACCCCCCATCTCAACATACACAACACAAACACTCAAAAACAAACATTCATACACATCCGACACGCCCCCCCACCCCCATCTCAACATACACAACACAAACACTCAAAAACAAACATTCATACACATCCGACACGCCCCCCACCCCCCATCTCAACATACACAACACAAACACTCAAAAACAAACATTCATACACATCCGACATGCCCCCCACCCCCATCTCAACATACACAACACAAACGCTCAAAAACAAACATTCATACACATCCGACACGCCCCTCCAACCCCATCTCAACATACACAACACAAACACTCAAAAACAAACATTCATACACATCCGACACGCCCCCCACCCCCATCTCAACATACACAACACAAACACTCCAAAACAAACATTCATACACATCCGACACGCCCCCCATCTTAACATACACAACACAAACACTCAAAAACAAACATTCATTCACATCCGACACACCCCCCACACCCCCATCTCAACATACACAACACAAACATACAGCAGAACAGACCCGACACACAAACAAAAACACACAGACACAGACCACTTCCCGGACGTGCTGGAAGACAGGTAAGCTGGAACGCTGGCGAGGTGAGTGGTACTACGGCTGGCGTGCCCAGCAAGGCTGAAATGCCTCCGGCATCAAGCCTTACTGGCCACGCCAGCCGTAGTGCTGGCACTCCATTGGTGCAGCACACATGCACTACGTGGCTCGTAGGAGCGACGTGGTGCGTGTGTGCTGAGCCAATGAGGGCCAGTGTTTTGTCCGGCCCGGAAGACAACAAAGACTTTCCTAATGGAGGGAGGCCGATGCAGCATTCGGGCCGCCCTCCATTAGGAAAGTCTTTGTGCCTCGCGGGCTGGAAAAAACAGCATGGCGGGCCGCAACTGGCCGGTGGGCCGTATGTTGTGCACCCATGCACTACCCCATTAAAGGCCTGGTCTAGTAAAAATTTTTATTGTCCCAACGGGTCGGCCATGTTTTTTTAAGCCTAAGTGGCTCGATTTTAGAAAACTTTCCTATGGACCTTACCCGAGTTTTCGTCCATTAAACGCACGCGAAAATAAGCACCAGGGAGCCGCCATTTTCTGATAATCCTATCTTTTCCCCGATCGCCCTGGCGGACCTGCTTTTGCGGCACTAAATCAATTCCCCCGCCCCTGAGCCTGTCATCAGCAGACCCGTACCGCCCATTTCCCAACGCCAAAGCACGTCTTGTGTCAACATTCGCTGCGCTTCAGCTAATGACGTGTCGCCATGGAAATGGCAGGACGCCTCTCTCCTCAATAAGTATAAACAGACCGTTTCACAACACACAGCAGCCGATTTTCGATTCCATTCCTCTCTCTGTGTTACTTTGAGTATTCTGTGACTCGTTTCAGTGCTCTGGTCAGCTACCTTTGCCGCTTGTAGCCCGTGTGAACAGATATCAGTACCACCGCTATAAATTATTTTAGTTTGTTTAACACACAATGGCTACAATAATGCCCTACATGTACGAGCCCGAGTATACCGAGGAGGAACTACTGGAAAGGGAAGCACGCGAAAACGATGGGGATTCGGACGGCAGTTGGCAGGACGAATCAACAGATGAAGAGCCTGGGCCTAGTCGAATGGACAGCGTCTCCACCTGGTGCACATGCAATCGGTGCGAGCTAATGCCAACTGAGGACGAGAACTGCTGCTGCCGAGAAAACTCGGGATGCCTGGCCTACATTTCGGAAGGCGAGCCACGACCGCAATGCATCACCGAGCTGCCAGACTTCAGGGCAGCCTGCCTCACACGGGCCGTGTTGAGAATAATGATGGTGCTTATGCACGAACTTCGAGCAACTGTTCGTCCTCATAATCCGAGTAACGAGTAAGTATACTCTGCTTGTCATGCCACTCCTATTTCATGTTCTTCTACCATATCCAAAATTACATCTACATATCATTGTAACGCATGTAAGTCATTCAATAGTGTGCATTGTCTAGATAGCATTTGTCCGTGTAAAATGCCATTAGTTACAAGAATTGTCATTGACAACAAATGTTTATTAAACTTATCTGGGTCATTTAAAAACAGTTTGTTTCATTCCTTTTCACAGGTGGTACAGGCTGGTGGCCTATCGTTCCTTTACATGGTGGCTTCACGGGAGGCTTGGACACCGCGTTCGAAGAGTGATACCCGCCTGTGCCGTTCGTGCCATTAGAGAAACGTTCCCGAGTGACAGCGGTCAGTACAGGGGATTTTCTCTCGCTGTGCTGCAACCTGACCTGTATAATCTTTAAAGTCTTGTATTTTTGTGTCATGAAAATAAGATACAAAATAAAACACCACATATATTTTAACGTTTGTCTCGATTTTTTAAATGAATCAAGTGTGTCTCCATTCAAGGATGGACGTCAGACACCTGTGCAGGGTGGTCACTATCTATCTAAGCTAACATAACATATTCTCGATAATGCATGCACTAAATAACACTTGTTCAAAGTCTTTCAGTAGGTTATGTCTCTATAAAAGTCACACATATATCTATACTAACAATTACCATTGGATTATACAGGCCCTAGGGTCTTGGCCACTATAATACACCGGTTGAAGTGTGGGTCTGTGCTCACAAGAATCTCTGGTATGTGGCATTTGTTATTGGTAAGCAACGATATACTATCATTGATATAAAGGCGATATACTGTATATTGATATAAAGGCGGTTCGCGCCGGTGGATGCGCGCTGGCATGGGGGGCTGTCCGGGGCGCGAAAGGCCAAGGTGCCAAACTGCATGTACACTTCAAAAGGTGTCCCACGCCAAGGGGCCATCGGTCACATGGCCTCCTCAGACCCCGTGTCTCCAGGCAGGCCTCCCCTGAGGCAGGCCGTCCCCCTGCAATCCACATAGGTGTGTCTCCATTCAGCAGTCTTCCCGTGCCTTATCTGCACGCCCCAGGGCCATCCATCCCACCCCCCTCTATCAAATGCGGTTCACACCCGGGGATGAGCGCTGGCATGGGGGGCTGTCCGGGGCGCGAAAGGCCAAGGTGCCAAACTGCATGTACACTTCAAAAGGTGTCCCACGCCAAGGGGCCATCGGTCACATGGCCTCCTCGGACCCCGTGTCTCCAGGCAGGCCTCCCCTGAGGCAGGCCGCCCCCCTAATACCACGACATACATACGTCATTCATTCACAAACACACCCCAGTTTCTAATACTTTAAAAACCACTCGATATGTCTCATGAGAACATCTTTGTGCTTTGCAAGTCAACTCTTGAACGTGCTACCTCGGAACCACTGAGATCTATGCTAATCTGCTTGTCGTCGTGCTATCCGTGAACTCTGTGACCGACCGCTTCGAGCACACCCATCAGTGCGCTACCTGTGGCCATCCACCTATTCTCCCGCAACATACTGCTCTGCTTGCTGAACCCAATTGTTTGTTGGTCAAGGTAAGGCCATGTATCCTGGTTATATTTCGCAGATTTTTAAATTTCTATCTATTTTCCAGTAGAGTACAAAATAGTGCTATGTTCATTGGTCTCATTGGTATTGACTTCAGTTTCCATTGCTATGCTATCAATAGATCTATTTATTTTCATTTGTGACTATTGTGATTGAATTGCATCCTTCGGGGGTCCAGTCAATAATGTTAGCATGTTTCCTTCTCGTGCAAGACAGAACATCCAAGGGACGAGTCACATGTTCAGATTTCAGTCACATCAATTATACATTTCTGCAACTTATGCAAATACTAAGCAGCACATAATGAACTGGTATAGTTCCTGCGACCAAAACAAACCTTGCATTGATCATTGTATGATTCATTTACTTTTGTATCAAATCTTTACTCTTGAAGATTGTATAATAATGTCGATATTTACTTTTCAGATTCATCAACAATGCCTGCCTGTTCGATTAGCGGTTGCCCTTCGAAGACCCATGCGAAGTCTGAAGGAACTACAATGCATGTATTCCCGAAAACTGTTGATCGAATAAGAGAATGGGTCAGACATTGCGGATATCCACTGGATGAGCTGGAGAGTAGAGTCCAACAAGTCTTAGAGGACAAGAGGGGTGATCGATACCGCATCTGCAGCCGGCACTTTTCCTTGGACATGTACACAACTTCTTGGGTAACAAAGAAGAATAAACGGCGAACGACACGGAAATTGCGCAAAAACGCTATTCCCACTCTATTGGTCCACATTCCGCCACAGGTGAGTCAAGTGTCCGGATTTAGCTTTAGGCCTTGCGGTATTGTGTAGCCGAATGGATTAATAGATATTGTAGGTGTTCTATCCCTTGTAATAATTTCGATATTGATATGAGTGTATACTTTTTTGAATAATGACATTTATCAATATATTCTTTTTCGATTTCATAACCCACAAACGCAATGTATATATATATGGGGAGAGGGAACTGTGTTGTATTGAGCATTTTTCAAGTATTCTGTCGGCTTACATGGCTATTTTTAATATTGGCATTTCATTATCAATCATTAATTGACCTTTACAACTTCTTGACTATCCCTTGAATCTGAAGCAAGAACATTCTACATCCTTGACGTGGTCGCAGTTATCAATCACTTCTAGCGCGTATCAGGTAATCTTACTAGGCTAATCCGCTACAGACTTGTTTTATGCATGTCAAGTAATAGTTTTATTCTATCGTGTAATTATTTTACCGAATGTTTGGTTAGTGCTTTCCAATTGATATACACCTTAGTTATCGTCCACTGGTGTTTGTTTTCAGTTATAATTAGTGTTATCCATACTAATGCAAGTACTGTCTTTCAGGGAGATGCTGAAGCGCCCGCCACATCTACAACGTTTCTAGATGTTCCTCACCAGCAGGAGGTATGGATACTGACAGCTCCATCGAGCGTCATCATCAGAGGTGGAATTCTTGTTGTTTGCTTGTTCTACACAATGTTTCATTCGTGGTTAGCCGTTGATATGTACCTGTGCTGTCGACCCCAGGTGTATTTTATGTTTTCGCAATTGTAATCCTCACTAATGCAAGTACTATGTTTCAGGCAGTTGATGGAGCCTCAACCCCTGCACTTGATGCAGAGCCTGACATTCAAGTATACGAATCGGCGCAACAGCTTTCGGAAGTGCGCACTACATTTGCAACATCCATAGATATTCTTCAGCAGCACGAGGTATGGATAATGACAGCTCCATCATGCGTGATCGTATAACGTGATTCCATTTGCTATACTTTCTTCCCTATTAACGCAAGTGCTGTGTTTCAGGGAGACGACGGAGCTTCCACCACAATCAAAACATCTCATTTAGATGATGCAGATGTAAAGGAATCGTTGAAATAAGTCGATGAAATGTGATCATATTTGGATTTTCCTTGATTCTTTTGGACAATGCATCTTTCGCGGTTATCTCCTTATATGTACCTGTGCGTTCGACCACAAGTGTGTGTTATGTTTCCAATATTGAAAACCATACTAATCCAAGTGCTGTGTTTCAGGGAGACGACGGAGCTTCCACCACAATCACAACATCTCATTTAGATGATGCAGATGTAAAGGAATCGTTGAAATAAGTCGATGAAATGTGATCATATTTGGATTTTCCTTCATTCTTTTGGACAATGCATCATTTGCGGTTATCTCTTTATATGTACCTGTGCCGTCGACCCCAAGTGTGTGTTGTGTTTCCAATATTGAAAAGCATACTAATGCAAGTACTGTGTTTCAGGGAGATGCGGATGCCTCCTCTCCAATACAACCATTCATGGCAGTCCATGCAGAGCCAGAGGTATAGATACTGACAGTTCCATCGAAATAGATCATCACTGGTCGAATACTTGTCCTTTGATTGTTGCACACAATGTTTAAATCGTATTTGGCTATTGAGATGTACCTGTGTGTTCGTCCTCACGTGTGTTTTATGCTAACAATATTTTGATACATAGTAATGAAAGTACTATGTTTCAGGGAGACGATGGAGCCTCATTCCGTGCTGTCTATGCGGATACAGAAAATATAGTCCTTGCAGCGCAAGAGGAAGGGAGGACATGCAGAAACGAATCGGAGCTACAGCGTGCAGATGTTGAAGGTCGAGTCAAAAAAGTTGCAAAGAAAAAAAAACAAAAAAAGGTTAGTTACAAACAGTTAATAACTTTAAAATATTTTTTGTGGTGGGGACTATTTTATGTTTTTTTCCAGTCAATTCTACTACACTCCATCTTGTGTTTAAACTGAACATCCCTTTTCCAATCTCTCCTCCAGTTACCCGTGGGCGTCAGAACTATACACACACAGACAGTGAAGCGAATGAGAGATGTGGCTTGCCAGACCGTGTACACTATGGAGGAACTATTAATTGAGGCGAGGCGTGTTCAGGCTCGAGATGTTCATGTCCAATGGCCAGAACATGAATTAACTGTGTTTGGAGACTACAGCAAAGTTGCATTGGACCATAGCTACAGTGCGACCGGACCACCACAAGAAGATGTTATTGAATGTATTGAAGATAGCTCTGAAGTAGTTGCAGATCAATTTACACAATCTACACCCGCCAAAAATTTGCCACCAAAAAACCTGTCGACATTGTTGTGTTCTCCCATCAATGTTGAAGTAATAGATGTCGAAATGACAGAGAATGAACCAGCCGCAACATCCATAGACGCATCAGAACTTGATAGCAGCGATATTACTTTCCAATGTGTTGAAATCTCCACAACGTCAAAGGCCGAAACTACGTTGACGCAGGATGACAGTCTAATGAAAGAGAGCAAATACATTGTATTCGACAGTTGTTTGATGGAAATTATAAGTATGCTGAAATGTGTGCGTTCCATTAGAGGGAATGTATGTGGGAAGCCATTGATTAATGTGACTCGTCAAATAAAAGGCAGTAACGTCAAAATAAATGCCGCCTGTAGATTAAATCATAGGTTCTCATGGTCTGCACAACCAATGCTGGGGAAAATGCCATTTCATGGACTCCATTTCATTTCTAAAGCGCTGTACCACACATACCAACGTGATTATCTGTTTCCGGCCATTAGTGATGCTTGGAAAATTGAACAATTGTCTCTAGCAAGTACATTCGAAGGCAAACGATTCAGGCTAGCCGGCGATGGACAGTGCGATAGACCTGGATTTTCTGCCAAGTACTGCACCTACCACTTTCAGGACATTGATAGTAAGAAAATTGTGAGTTCGGAGGTCGTGCAGGTAACACAATGTACATCCTCAGTGGCCATGGAGAAACTAGGATTTATAAAATCAGTGGAACATCTACAATCGAGGGGGATGCACATCGACCTCATAGCCACGGATAGACACGTTTCAATTGCCAAGACAATGAGAGAGCAGTTCCCACATATTAAACATCAATTTGACGTATGGCATCTTGCTAAATCAATCAATAAGAAAATCTCGGCTGCAGGAAAAAAAAAAGGTTTTGAAAGTATTTTGCAGTGGTCACATTCTATCACCAACCATCTTTGGTGGAGCTCAAAAACTTGTGAGGGGTCAGTGGAAATACTACTTGAAAAATGGCGGTCACTGATGCACCACTGTACCAACGTTCACCGCTGGACAGCAAATTAACATTTCCACCAATGTGAACATGGCCCTTTGTCCCCAGAGGAGGCACGGAAGAAGAAGTGGTTGATTCCATCTTCACCGACACACAAAGCCATTGAGAAGATTGTTTTCGACAAAACTCTATCAAGAGATTTGAGAGGACTGACAGAATTCTGTCACACAGGAGATTTGGAGATGTTCCACAATATGTGCCTAAAGTACAGGCCAAAGCGCTTGCATTTTAGCTTTCGGGGCATGAAACATCACACTCTACTAGCGGTCTTGGCCCATAACAGCAATGTCGGACGTGAACAATCTAGGACTAGGGGTAAAGTAAGGATGCCTCGCTACACTAAGGTGTTTTCAAAACGAAGTAAGCAATGGGTGATCAAACCAGTCTATGATGAAATGCAGTTCGACTTTGTGAAAGGCCTTATTGTTGCTGTGTTAGAGAAGCACAGATATGGAATTTTGGACGTTTCTGTACAGAGCAGTGATCCATTGCCACCAAACATTGCGACTGTGCCATGGCCACCCGATGCACAGCTGATTGTGAAGTACAAATCCCGGTTTAAATAATTGCAATACGATTGTCTTTTTGTAAATAAATGTTATTGTACAGTGTACCTGTAAACCTAACCCCTAACTTCACCATCATGGGTGGCGAACAAGCTGGGTGTCATCTTTGAATTCTCTCTATTCACCTCACATATGTGTATGTATATATTTTTCTCATGTCTCATCTCATGTAAATGTAAATGCTGCGCACTGTTAACAGAGGGGAGGCTTGCATATTGCAAATAATAAAACAAACAAACAAACAATAAATCTCACTTTTAACTCAACTCCTGTGGTACTTTATACTTTCCCTGACCGTCCGCCAATAATTAAATGTCTCATCTCAATTTGGGCTGCAAAGCTCGCAGACAACGGTGACAAAATTGGGGCACTTAGAACGCGCCAGCCAAGCGGCCCGTGGCATTTGGGAGAGAAGCCAGTTCCCATTTGCACATTGAGGCGCACTACATAGACAGATTCTAAATTTCAAGTTCTCATAGATGCCTATACTACGTGATGTTGCAAATAAAGAATGCGAAGGACAGCGCCCGGATGAGGCCCACAAGTCGCACTGGAAGTATAAGGGTCTATTGTTTTTTGACCTTGAGACAGGGACCACGCCGAAAGAACTACATTTGAAGGGAGTGCGCAATAACGTAAGAGACGATAAGGCAGAAAATTCAGAAACTAGACGGAGTTTCAGTTTTAGGTCAGTATACGAAAAATCATTGTTAAGAGCACAATCCGTTTTACAGACTGCATTACGAAGAGACACAATGGAAATTTCAAATATAATGTAAGTAAATCTTTACACGCTTTTATACCGGAATGAAGATTTAATGAATGGATGCATGAATAAATGAATGAATGAAGAGCTAGGAAAAGCAAGTAAAACTGTTCGTAGTGGGCACATGGGCATGCAGGTCCACTGGTCTCACCGATTTCGCTCCATGGCCCAGCCACTTTTCCCTGCACTACGGGACTGTCTCTGTATCCTTCAGCCCCTTCTCCCGGCATTTACCTTGCACTTGACACCAGCTGGCCCTATTATTTAATTTGTATTCAACTAACCTTGTACAGCCCATCCCCATGCGCGATCAGAAAGACACCTGGCCTAGTAGGATCGTTGTCTGTCTGCCCTTGTTCCCCACCTGCCTCGTCACGCCTAGTAACACTTGAGTATAGGCGTGTTACAAATGCCATATCATATATCATATCATTCCTCACGCATGTAGACTGTCCTTTATCATTGTGTGTTGGCCTCGATTTATCTCGTTACTTTTCGCATTGATTTTAGAGACGAACATACTCCATTGAACTACCCTTGCAAGCAAATAGTTTCTGATCGGCCGTAATAAATAAAATGAGTAATATTAATGAAGTTCGGCTAGCGAGACTAATTATCATTTTTTTGTTTTCATAACAGATATTTGATCCCTTTCTGCCACTGCCATCTGTTTGAGACACCGGCGGATGGATTCTTCAGCAGACACCTGCAGCTTCGTGTCAACAACTGGAGCACGATCACCATATTATGGGACGATCGCCAAGGGCCCACATGCCCTTACGCTGTACTAGTGGCTAGAAGCAACATAACAACCTTTAGGCTGGACTAGTGCCTATTTGATGGAACAGCCTTGCGGTTCAACGCGCTTCCAAAGTGATTCTTTTTACGAAAATGAACACCCTGTGTACCATAAAGGAACACCGCGTGACTCAAGATGAAACGGAACAATTATTGCGGATACAGATAAAAGAAAATAAATGGCTTCCGGAGTTCATATGGCAATTGCTGAATATTCTCTAAACATTTAATGTCAAATAAATGTACTTTACCAAATGTACCGTGTTGCTGTTTCATTGTAAAGTACAGTTTCATATTCCGAATTGTGGCGCGCTGTGTTGTGAGTTGATCTGTGTTGGTTTCCGGGTTCTGTGTGGAGTCGCGCAGAAGACGACTGGGCGCGTTTGCCTACGCAGCACAGTAACGTCACGGGGAGAGGCGGGGAATATGAATGTTTTGATAATGTCAGGCTCAGGGGCGGGAGAATTGATTTAGTGCCGCAAAAGCAGGTCAGCCAGGGCGATCGGGGAAAAGATAGGATTATCAGAAAATGGCGGCTACCTGGTGCTTGTTTTCGCGTGCGTTTAATGGACGAAAACCCGGGTAAGGTCCATAGGAAAGTTTTCTAAAATCGAGCCACTTAGGCTTAAAAAAACATGGCCGACCCGTTGGGACAATAAAAATTTTTACTAGACCATGCCTTTAAGGACACCAAACCACACAGTCCCAATACAAATGGCGGGTCTGTCCCAACCTATAGTGCAATACCTATGCAACATGACCTCCGAGTAGCGTCCCACAACCTATTGGCTGACACCACAGGGGTCCAAGCCCATAGCCGCTCAAGTAAAGAAAGCTAGGGGATCTAGGGAGCTCTTATTAGTGCCAGATCTCTCCTTGCTCATGCCTTAGACATAGCAGACATCATAATGGCCAACAAACTAGACTTCATTGCGATCACAGAATCCTGGGTCTATGCTGCAGCAGGCCCAGCTCTCTCTCTAGCTGTACTGGAAAAGTATACGATCTTCAGGACAGATAGACTCATTGCCAGAGGTGGAGGGGTAGCTATCATTGCCGAAAACACACTGAATGTCAGAGAAATAAAGAACATCCCGTTCCACTCCGGAGAATTACTCTCAGCCAATATGGCCTTAGCGCCTACTGCTACACTGAATATTCATTTGACCTACAGACCTCCCTGCCTGACTTTATCTTTTGAGTAGAATATGTCTCAACTCCTGTCAACTAACACCAAACCAAGTTCCCAAACCCTTCTCCTGGGTGACTTCAATCTAGGCTTCAATGATCCTAAAGATAACAATGCCTTATCCTTCGCCAATACCATCTCAGCACTGGGCTTCATGCACCGGATCATGAATCCCACAAACATCAAAGGCTGCATACTCGACTAGCTCGCTGACCTTAATTGAAATGCCAACATAACCTCTAACTCCCATTGTCCCTGGTCAGACCATTACATTATCAACTTTAATATAACCAAGAATGTTGTCAACAATAACCCATCACTAGTAGCTCCAGCCATGATATCTAGAAACAAACTCAATATTACAGCGGTCAACATCTTACCGCTCCTACACCCTATTCTGGCACACCAAAACTTAGGCACTAATGACCTGTCTACTCTGGTCGAGCTATACAACCTAACTGTACTTGCAGTGATTGACAAAATAGCTCCTCTAACCAATGCGTTAAGCCAAACCAGCAGCCGGCAGCAACTCATGCCACAAGCCAAATTTAAAAGCTCTGAGAAGTTCTAAGAGAATGCCAGAGACTAACTGGAAAAAAATCCCAAATGACCTAAACAAAGCAAAATTTGCTGAGGCTGCCTTATACTATAAACAGGCAATCCTTCACGCGAAAAGTGCTACATAAAACAAGAGGGTAGCCAATGCCAAATCAGGAACGAAGGAACTCTTTGCGATCCTCAGACTACTAGAATTGGCAAGTACCTCCCCTAGAAGTCTGCAACAAAGATGTAAATTGGTGCACAAGTATCCAAAAAGCCCTCTCCGAAAAATAGCCCTCCTGCAATCGAAAATCGAACTGAAAAAGTCACTATCAAACTGTCCCTACTTCCGCAACTGACTACTTCCCACATGGTGAACAACACCATCCCTCAATTCGAATTCACTTCTGTCTCCAATTCTGATGTCCTAAAAATTATCACCATTATCAAAACATCAAGGTGTCAAGGGGACCCTTGCCCTGCGGCTATCATTAAAGACTGTGCATCTGAGCTAACTCCTTTCATCACAAGACTTATCAATGCTTCTTTTGAAAATAGTACTGTCCCAACTAACCTTAAAAATGCTTGGGTATTACCTATGCTAAAAAAAACCTTTGCTTGACCCTAACATCCCAACAAATTATCAACCCATAGCAACAGTGCCTGTCCCACTCAAAATATTAAATAGAGTAGCGTATCTCCATTTCCAAAACTACCTGGAAGTGAACAACCTCCTGGGCCACCGACAATCAGGCTTCCACCCAAGACATGGGACGGAAACAGCTCTTCTGGATCTAAAGATTCAAATGGACAAGCTCAAAGATAAAGGAAAGCTAGCCCTGCTCCTCCTACTTGACCTCTCTGCTGCGTTTGACCTTGTCAACCACAAAATTGTCCCTAAGCACTTACCGTCAGTGACCCATTTCCCACCAAAAGCCATTCAGTGGATTCAATCTTTCCTTACAGACAGAACAATGAGAGTATTCTCACCCAGCATTGCAGCTCTGTCAAGCTGGGTCACCTGCGGCGTACCACAAGGTCCTGTGTCTCACCGATACTCTATAACATTTTTACAAAACCTCTATTTGACCAACTTGACGACTTGGGTGTCACCTACTGTCATGGCCACTGGGCAAGGACCACTAGTTCCATCATATAAAGGGTCCAGGTGTACCGAGTCCTGGCGCCTTTGGCACCAGGCTCATGAGAAATTGTGCTCTGCATACTTTATTTCTGGTGCACGTGTTCTTTCTGCCCCTGCAGGGTCCCCACGTGCATCCAGGTCGGGCCTGGCCATAGGAAAACATTGGGATGCACGTACAGCATCCCCTGGGTGCGGCAAGGTGGGGCCACAAGGCGGAGCCGAGGTGGCGTGGCTGGGACATGGCTATTTAAGCCTGCCCCGCCCGCATGCAAGTGCTTTGCGTTAGTCTGCTTATAGCAGCGTAACGCTCACTGCCGCCTGAAGCGCTCTTACCTGATTTCAGCAATACCATTACTTGAAGTGCAGCTTACCTGATGCCAGCAACATCATCTCCAGTGCACATCTTACCTGATTCCAGCAAAACCAACTCCAGCGCGCATCTTACCTGATTCCAGCAAAACCATCACCTGAAGCGCATCCTACCTGATTCCAGCGATAGCTTCACCCGAAGTGCATCTTACCTGATTCCAGCGATACCATCGCCTGAAGCACATCTAACATGATTCCAACAGTCACCGCAGTCAGAGCGCATCCTCACCTGTTCCGGGCATATAAGCTATGCAGGAGCTCGTCTCGTTCAGCTTCCTAGCAAATCCATCCATCCAGCAACCAGTGGCAGGCCTTTGGATAGCTGCCTCTCGTCAGACGTTGCCAGGCCATCCCTGCAGGAGAAAAGGACAAACAAGGTTAGAAACAACATAAAGACTTTACGCTAAGGTCGAGCGCAACCCATTCCTCGCGCTTGACCTTAGAACCAAACTTACCTTCTACTTGGGACATCATAAAATCCTCTGGGCCCTATTTGGTCTCGCTTACAACACCGCGACTCCACTGGGCCCTTCACCACTTATTGAGGAGAAGGAAAGACATTACAAGGGTTACGGACAATAAACATGGAAAAAAGACATTGCAAAAGGATACGAACAGTAATCATTGTTGAGAAACACTTACCTTTGAAGTGGATCAGTCACAGCCGGTCTGGGCTGCCACGCACATGGACCAGTGAAGAAATTAGGTTCATTAAAGGCACTCCTGCAGTTGAGAAGCAGGACGGAGAGCTCATCCTCATAAATAAACAGGTGAGACTATATGGGTAAACGCATGCTCATCTCGTTCTGGGAAAAAGGGTTTGAGGGAAATCACAGTCCGACCACAGCATTCTCACAGCCTCTCGTACTCTCTCTGGGGCAGTTTCAGCAACCAGTGCAGTCCACACTACCGGAGCAGGGGAAGAAGCCTGATCCAGGGGAGACAAGTCCAGGGAGGGTGCAACCGTTCCCCAACGCCCCCGCAGAGACCAGGTGAGCGTAACACCTACTCTAACTATGCTGATGACACCAAATACTTATTCCCATCTCTGGTTCTCATGTCAATAATACTGTTCCCCTAAACACCATCTATCAAATTATCCAAACCTGGATGGCCTACCATGGCTTATGCCTAAATGATGATAAGGCTGAACGTTTCCTCCTAGGCTCACAACTGCGCATGAACAAGCTTGACGACTCCTTTAAATCCTTCAATATAGACAGCAACACTATAAAGGTGTCTAAAGTAGTCAAAACTCTTGGTTTCTACCTGGACTCTGCCCTCACCCTGACCAAACAAGTTAATGCTACAGCATCAACAGCTAAGCTTATCAATGCTTGCAGACTAACTCCAGACAGTTGCGGTACCCTAGCTAGAGCACACATCTTGTCTAGGTTGGACTACTGTAAGGTCGTATACACCGGCACTAAGAACTGTTACATCAAAAATCTTCAGGTAGTACAAAATAACGCTCTGAGAGCAGCCTTAAAAATACAAAAATCCTCCCACATATCCACGACGAGAAGGTACTCCTACTGGCTTCCCGTCCAAGAACGGATCATCTTTAAAACTTTACTCTGACTCACAAATGTCTATAAGTCAGTTCCCACATACTTGTCAGACAAAATCACTAGATCACAGTACAAAAGGCTCTGCTTTCCACACCACGATTCAAATTACAGAAAGTGGGGGGCAGCAGCTTCCCAGCCAAAGCAGCCAGACATTGGAATATTTTACCAGCCAAACTAAGGTCAGAAGACTAATTTTGGACATTCCGTAAACAACTGAAAACGTGGCTCTTTACTCAGGAAGCTCGCCACTAAGTTCAGATAAGCTATGAGCAAATCAGTTACACCTAAAACATGCCTAGGAAAGATTGTTTTAACCAGTCTGTAAAATACTCCCACTCATGTTTATGTGCAACTATGTAACCATTGTAATGTATTATTTACCTCTGTAAGAACAGCACCTATATGCCTCAGGGTTGGGTGCGCTGTATTGTTTATCCATTTATATGGTGCTCCCAACCCTGAGGTATCTGGGCGCAGTACAGACAAGTACAAAGAAACAAATTTACAGTTAAGCTTAAAAGTATTTACAGCTTTTCACAACAGTGGTTATATATACAGAGAACAGATACATCGCCGCCATAAGTAAGGTCATACCTAATGGTCAAAGGAGCGCAACCAGGCTTTTGCATCATTCTTAAAGGTTAGGAAGGATGGTGTAGTTCTGAGGGCATTGGGCATTGAGTTCCATAGTTGGGCTGCCATGACCAGGAAGCTGGTCCCTCCTGCTTTTTTAAGTTTAAATTTGGGGATTCTAAGGCTGCTGGTTTGCGCCTTTCTAACGGGGCAATCTGAGGTGTGTCTGGAAAATCTCTCTACTAGGTATTGTGGTGGCATGTTGGGGAGACATTTGAAGGTGAGGTTTAAGGATTTGAACTTTATTCTGCCTTTTAAAGAGAGCCAGTTTTTGGATCGCCTGCCATGAGAAATATGGTGTGTTTTTGGGATACGTAGGGCAGTTCTTAAAGCATTATTCTGGAGTGCTTGCAGTTTCTTGATGTTGTGTTTGCTGTTACTGAGATAGAGAGCATTACAGTAATCAAACTTTGATAAATTGAGGGCACAAGCTACCGTTATGCAACTTTCAATGCAGAGGAATGGTTTGCATGTGTAGATCAGTTTCCACGTGTAGCTATTCGCAGAAGCTGTGGCATTAACTTGCTTATTGAGATTCAAAGTAGAGTCCAGATAAAATCCAAAGGTTTTAACATCCTTGGAAACTTTGATGTTTAGTCCATCGATGATGAAGGAGTTGTATTAGTGGGAGAGTTTGTTCAGTCTGTTGGTTGACCCAATGAGTAAGAGCTCAGTCTTATCATCATTGAGGCAAAGGCCGTGTGTGTCTATCCAGATTTGTATGATGAAGTACATTTTATTGATCAGTGCGACATTTGTGTTGTAGTCTCCTTGGATAGGGATAAGAATCTGATAAGAATGAATTGCTAAATAAATAAATACATAAGAATAGGAAAGAAAAGGAAAGTGCAAAAACAGGAATTTGGAGAGAGGTAGCAAGATAACGGGAAAAGAATGAAGTGACTGTAAAAATAAAAAGAGGAAGAGGAAGAAAGAAAAGGAGGAGAGTGAAATAATTAGGAAGATAATGAAGAAGGGAGATGGAATCAAAGCTAGAGTGGAGGGTGGAAACTGGAACAAACGCTAACTTATTACATTCACAGCATATTCTAGCATGAGTTCCTCCATTGTCGGGAGGTTGTAGTTGCCCACTCTACTGCTGCTTTTTATTTTGAATCTCTTTTAAGGCTTGCATTGTATGGAATGCAAACATTTCTGTGCTCTGATGCTTTGGAACCCTTAGTCTACTTTCGGCTCCATAGACCTGTATAGATTGCTTTGCTGTAGCTGAATAGGCTACCTTTGCGCCATTCGTACATTTGCACAAGAGGATGCAGTGCTGTGCCTCTCTGGCTCTTTTGGCATCTCTCTTTCCAGTGATATTTATTGGCCTGGGTAATCCACTTTATTTTCCCCTGACCTCAGTGTTTTGCATATTTTCTCTCCATGTTAGTTTCCTGAGGCCACCTTTCTTTTAATTTCTTAGAACTGTGAGTGAGTTGGTGTTTGAATGTCCTTATTCTCAGAGTTTCAATTGGTGGGTCCCTCGTTGGAAAGCGGTTCCCTGGTTGTTTTGTCACGATACCCATTTTTTGCTTATTGAGTGCTTCATCTTTGCTCGTTTTTGTGCCCTTGTTTGACACCGGGGTTTTTGTCAACTGTTGGTGACCCTGGTTGTTTGTGGGCAGGGCATTGTTTGTTTGTTTACCCAAGCGTACCCAAAGGTATCAGGGCGCAGCCTTTACAAGAATTTGCCAAGCTTGGTTACAACAGCCATAAAATATACATAGAAACAATGAAGGTACACAGATATTATATACATATGAACAAGTAGGCACACGTGGTTACAGTGTGTGCGAATGGCACGAATGGGACAGACTTGGCACCTGAGTGTCTTTGAGGGCCTACGTTTTCAGCCATGAAACTACCTTGGATCGGAAGTTATGATAGGGCAGGTCCATTTTGATGTTATTGTGATTCCATCTTTTGGATTTACAGTAACTGACCTTCTAGCCTTTAATACAGGGTGATTCATCACCCACTTTCTTGCCTCTTCAGTGTTGGCCAGACTTGTCCTTGCTGGATATAGTCAGTCAGTGACAAGGAAGAGGGACAAGGTTACAGTGAGTTCTACTCTTCCTTTTCACAGTCCTGATTTACCCCACTCTCCCCGTGATTTATCCATTTGTTTGCTTGATACCTACGGTGGGGAGGAGCGGTGAGGGGAGGGGGGGGTCTTAACTTTTTTTGTTTAAAGTGCTAGATTAAGGACTTTCATGTGGAAGAGTAGAACTCGATATTATGAGGTTTAGCAATACGTTATCAGGGCATCATGCTTGTCCCTCGTGTACTGGACGTGTCTTCTGGTTGTTTA
The DNA here is from genome assembly GCF_040938575.1 of Ambystoma mexicanum. NCBI lineage: Eukaryota > Metazoa > Chordata > Amphibia > Caudata > Ambystomatidae > Ambystoma > Ambystoma mexicanum. The sequence continues at coordinate 481,216,120 of NC_090941.1, read as the reverse complement.
GTTTTGTTCACGCAGATTTTAAACATAAACACACGTTCCCATGATAAATTGGATGTGTGTGGTCCTTTGAGAGAATCGTGTCTCTCAGAATGGACATATGTTTGCAGGATTTCACAAGCAAACGCGACTCGTTGCTTGGGGGTGACAGACACGCATGGCGGAGCCGGTCCGGCCTTCCAGCGCTTGCTTCCCGCTCGTTTGGGCGCAGAGCGGAATCTCTTTTGTGGACGCACGGTTCCGTAGGTCAACATTTGGGCCTTTTTCTATTTGCTTTCTCATTCTTTTCAGTGAGTTTGTGTTAAACCCCAAAGTCTGGCCCTATTCTACATTGCAAAGCCGCTAACCTCCCTTCCGCTGCACATATTACCGTGACTAGAAACTAGTGCGATTGCATGTGTTGCTGCTTTGACCTGGAAGGGTTGCGAGCAGAGTTAGACATTAGTTATTCCCTATAAAGTTGTTTAGGTTTCACGCTAACACTGAATTTTAGAACCTTTAAAATAAGTGCACGCTTCTTGAACTATTCTTTACAGATGGGGAGGCATATGTATTATCTGTACATATGTTTGTTGTATCCTTTTTTAAATAATAATGTGGATATTACCCGCTAGCTCCATTGTCCACTGTTCGGGATGAGCATTGCAGTGAATTGATAACATGCTCGTCGTACCGTACACAATTCAATAGGTGTTAATTGGAGTCTATTGGTAAGTTACAGGGGGTCAATTAGCATCTAATTCGTGCTGTCAACCAACTCTTAGTTTATGTTTCTTCTCTACTGTCTTCATCAAAGCACGTTACATGAATTGAGAAGGTACAATATGACAACACAGAACAGGGATGCAACCGAGAAAAACAACAACGTATCACAACAGCCAATCGGAGGCCCATGGAGGACACACATCACCCCCAGTGTTTCCAAGGATCATCCCGGCGTGGACCCCTTACTGTGCTCAGACAGGCACAGCTCCACCTCACTGATGTGGCACAACAAGGATGAAACACGTGTATGGGGTTGCTGTTTGTACTCTTGTTCAGAGAGGAATTGCCATAGCATTTCGGTGCTGGACTGCCCATATGGGCGGGACAAAGACTGATATGCAAATGTGTATTTCCCTTCTGTGAAAGGTAGTGAGCTAAAGTGTGGGTGCGGAATATTGAGTGGGTACCTTCCCAAAGAATAGGTCATTTAGCCGTGTTCGTTTTTGCAGAGGGGCGCCTATGGACAATTTCTTGAACCTTTATAAGACGGTGATCAAAATAAAGTGGAAATACAGGATTCCTTTTCCCGTTTGAGAATACACACAGCTGTGTAAATATCAAAATGTAAATAAAAAATTATAGTATATGTAATAATGTGTATATATATATTCATTAAAAAAACTTTGTTAAGGGGACGTTATGGTTAAGTTGTGCTACTATAAACGTGACATTATGGTTCGAAGTAAAACCGAAAACCCCCTGAAATACGCCAGTTATGGTATGCTAAGCAACCATACCTGCCTGCACCACTGTGCACTGCTAACACTAACACCTAGGCCATCAAAGATGACATCACAAATGTCATTGATGACATCACTGATGACATCACGTGTAGCCCCTTCGTTTTTGTTCCCTGCCATATCTAGGCCAGATGGGTTTATTTACTGACAGGCAGAAAGATAACTTTCAAAAGGTATTATATTTATAGATATTGCTACTCTCACAACCCCTTGTCTAAAAAGTAAATGCACATGTGATGTCATCAGTGATGTTATCAATGACATTTGTGATGTCATCTTTGATGTCCTGGGTGTTAGTGTTAGCAGTGCACAGTGGTGCAGGCAGTTATGGTTGCTTAGCCTACCATAACTGGCGAATTTCAGGGGTTTTTCGGTTTTACTTCGAACTATAATGTCACGGTTATTACGTTTTTTTAGTGAATTTGACAGGTTTTTAGTAGCGCAACTTAAACATAACGTCCCCTTAACAAAGTTTTTGGAGGGGAACAGGGGAGACATGTGGGCATGAGCGGGGGTGGGGGGAAGAGGGGAGACACGTGGGCATGAGCGGGGTTGGGGGGAAACAGGGGAGACACGTGGGCATGAGCGGGGGTGGGGGGAACAGGGGAGACACGTGTGCATGAGCGGGGGTGGGGGGAACAGGGGAGACACGTGGGCATGAGCGGGGGTGGGGGGAACAGGGGAGACACATGGGCATGAGCGGGGGTTGGAGGGGAAAAGGAGGGAGACACGGGGCATGAGCGGGGGTGGGGGGAACGGGAGATGCGTGGGCATGGGGGTGGGAGGGAACAGGGGAGACACATGGGCATGAGCGGGGGTTGGAAGGGAAAAGGAGGGAGACACGGGGCATGAGCGGGGGTGGGGGAACAGGGGAGATGCGTGGGCATGAGCGGGGGTGGGGGGAACGGAGGTAGATACGGAGCATGAGCGGGGGGTGGGGGGAAAGGAAGGAAACACGGGGCATGAGCGGGGGTGTGGGGGCAACAGGGGAGACACAGGGCATGAGCGGGGGGTGGGGGGGAAAAGGAGGGAGACACGGGGCAGGGGGTGGGGTGGAACAGGGGAGACACGGGGCATGAGCGGGGATTGGGGGGAACAGGGAAAACACAGGGCACACATGGGGCACGAGCGGGGGGTGAGGGGAACGGGAGGGAGACACGGGGCCTGAGCGGGGGAGGGGGGGAAAAGGAAGGAGACACGGGGCATGAGCAGGGGGTGGGGTGGAACAGGGGAGACATGGGGCATGAGCGGGGGGTGGGGGGAACAGGGCGCAAACGGGGCATGAGCGGGGGGTGGGAGGGAATGGGAGGGAGACACGGGGCATGAGTGGGGGGTGAGGGGGAACAGGGCACACACGGGGCATGAGCGGGGGTGGGGAGAACAAGGCACACGGGGCATGAGCAGGGGGTGGGGGGAACAGGGGAGACACGGGGCATGAGCAGGGGGTGGGGGTAACACGAGGGAGACACAGGGCATGAGCGGCGGGTGGGGGGTAACACGAGGGAGACACAGGGCATGAGCGGGGGTGGGGGGGAACAGGGGAGACATGAGGCATGAGGGGCGGGTGGGAGGAACAGGGGAGACAAGGGGCATGAGCGGTGGGTAGGGGGAAAAGGAGGGAGACACAGGGCATGAGCAGGGGGTGGGGGGAACAAGAGAGAGACATGGGCCATGAGCGGGGGGGTGGGGGGGGAACAGGGGAGACACGTGGGTATGCACGGGGGGTGGGGGAATGGAGGTAGACACGGGGTATGAGCAGGGGTGGGGGGAAAAGGAAGGAAACATGAGGCATGAGCGAGGGGTGGTGGAACTGGGGATATATGGGGCAAGAGCGGGGGGTGGGGGGAACAGGGAAAAAACGGGGCATGAGCGGAGGGTGAGGGGAACAGGGGACACACGGGGCATGAGCGAGGGGTGGGGGGAACAGGGCACACACGGGGCATGAGCAGGGCGTGGGGGGGGAACAGGGCACACATGGGGCATGAGCAGGGGGTGGGGGGAACAGGGGAGACACGGAGCATGAGCGGGGGTTGGGGGGGAAAGGAGAGAGACATGGGGCATGAGCGGGGGGTGGGGGGAACAGGGCACACACGGGGCATGAGCAGGGGGTGGGGGGAACAGGGGAGACACGGAGCATGAGCGGGGGGTGGGGGGGAAAGGAGAGAGACACGGGGCATGAGCGGGGGGTGGGGGAACATGAGGGAGACACGGGGCATGAGCGGGGGGTGGGGGGAACATGAGGCAGACACGGGGCATGAGCGGGGTGTGGGGGGCAACAGGAGACACACGGGGCATGAGCGGGGGGTGGGGGGGTTCACGAGGGAGACACGGAGCATGAGCGGGGGTGGGGGGAACAGGAGGGAGACACAGGACATGAGCGGGGGTAGGGGGAACAAGAGGGAGACACGGGGCATGAGCGGGGAGTGGGGTGGAACAGGGGAGGCATGGGTCATGACCAGGGGGTGGGTGGAAAAGGGGAAACACGGGGCATGAGCGGGGGGTGGGGGGAATAGAAGGGAGACACGGGGGGTGGGGGAACAGGGAAAACACGGGGCATGAGCAGGGGGTGGGGGGAACGGGAGGGAGACACGGGGCATGAGCGGGGGGCGGGGGGAACAGAGCACACACGGGGCATGAGCGAGGGGTGGGGGGAAACAGGGCACACACGGGGCATGAGCAGGGGGCGGGGGGAACAGGGGAGACACGGAGCATGTTCAGGATAAATCATCTCCTGACAATCAGCCCGTGTTGAAGCCTAATTCCCCTATATTCGTGTCAGTATCTGCTTCCCCCGGTATTTCTATTGATTAAAGTGTGTATGTGTTTTTAGAAAGTTTTTGTATATTTATTGTAGTCGAACTGTGTGAGGATTTTCTTTTTAAAAAAAGACTTAAAATGTTTGCAAACAGCGTGCCTGTTCGAGCTAGCCGTAAGCAATAGAATATGGAAGTTCTAACCCCAAAACAGCTACCCGTACCAATGCCACCCAAGATGAAAGTGATCTTAGAACGCACCATCTGTGCAAGTTATGCGTAAATTAACAGAATGGGACATCCTAAGGACTTTGTACCTCTCCGTACCACTCACAAACAAGATAAAACATGTTCCTAGAACACACCAGGAGGCGGGAATGTCTGCAAAAGTGCAAAGTGGTAGTGTCCTAAGGATACTATAACCGTCGTATTGTCCGCAGCCAAAATGGAACCGTCTGTAGAACAGGCGCGGTGGTCGGCATGTTCGTAGTCAAACAAAATGGAGGTGTCCTAAGGACCCTGGACCTGTCCGTACAGTCATCGGATCATGTACACACATGCGCAGTACACCCATAAGTACTGCGAACAGCACGCCTGTCCCTAACTGTCCGTCTCACTTGTGTCGCACTTTTAATTAGTTTCAGGACCCGAACACTGTCCGTAGAACACTGGCGCGCATGCGCACGTTCGTTACTCTGTATTTGCTGTCCAGCGGGTCGGCATTTCCCGCGCGGATGTGTTCAGGATGTCATCATGTGACAACACCCACGCTGAGCGTGTGGACTAATGTGCGCAGTTTGTCTGCTTCCGCGACATTGCAAAAGAAGTTATACATACATAAGAAAATATTTTACAGTATTAAATCACAATTTCACGTCACCTACAGTAGATCTACCTGAAAATGTGTCATTTAGAATTTTTGCAGCACTTTTGAGTGATCAATTTGGACACGAACCCCACCCCTCCAACCCTACAAATGGCCACAACCCCGAGCTCATCTTCATTGTGCTTCTGGCTATAGCTGTTAGAGGTGTGCTGCATTTAGTGCTGTAGCGACCATTAGGTAACTGATCCTTATGGCATCCATGGCTATTGTCATGACCAGGGGGTGGGTGGAAAAGGGGAAACACGGGACATGAGCGGGGGGTGGGGGGAATAGAAGGGAGACACGGGGGGTGGGGGAACAGGGCACACGGGGCATGAGCAGGGATGGGGGGAACAGGGGAGACATGGGGCATGAGCGGCGGGTGGGAGGAACAGGGGAGACAAGGGGCATGAGCGGGGTGGGGGGGAAAAGGAGGGAGACACAGGGCATGAGCAGGGGGTGGGGGGAACAAGAGAGAGACACGGGCCATGAGCAGGGGGTGGGGGGAACAGGCGAGACACGTGGGCATGAGCGGGAGGTGGGGGGAATGGAGGTAGACACGCAGCATGAGCGGGGGGTGTGGGGGAAAAGGAAGGAAACACAGGGCATGAGCGGGGGGTGGGGGCAACAGGGGAGACACAGGGCATGAGAAGGGGGTGGGGCGAAAAGGAGGGAGACACGGGGCATGAGCGGGGGGCGGGGGGAACAGGGCACACACGGGGCATGAGCGAGGGGTGGGGGGAAACAGGGCACACACGGGGCATGAGCAGGGGGCGGGGGGAACAGGGGAGACACGGAGCATGAGCGGGGGATGGGGGAACAGGGAAAACACGGGGCATGAGCAGGGGTTGAGGGGGAACGGAGGGAGACAAGGGCCATGAGCAGGGGTGGGGGGAACAGGGCACACACGGGGCATGAGCGGGGGTGGGGGGAATGGGAGGGAGACACGGGGCATGAGCGGGGGTTCGGGGGAACAGGGCACACATGGGGCATGAGCGGGGGTGGGGGAAACAGGTGAGACAAGGGGTATGAGCAGGGGGTGGGGAGAAAAGGAGGGAGACACAGGGCATGAGCAGGGTTTGGGGGGAACAAGAGAGAGACACGGGCCATGAGCGGGGGTGGGGGGAAAAGGGGAGACATGTGGGCATCAGCGGGGGTTGGGGGGCATGGAGGTAGACACGGGGCATGAGCAGGTGGTGGGCGGGAATAGGAAGGAAACACAGGACATGAGCGGGGGGGTGGGGGCAACAGGGGAGACACACACGGTTCATGAGCAGGGGGTGGGGTGGAACAGGGGAGACACAGGGCTTGAGCGGGGGTGGGGGGAACAGGGAAAACACAGGGCATGAGTGGGGGGTTGAGGGGAAACGGGAGAGACAGGACATGAGCAGGGGTGGGGGGAAACAGGGCACACACGGGGCATGAGCGGGTGGTGGGGGGAACAGGGCACGCACGGGGCATGAGCGGGGGGTGGGAGGGAACAGGGCACACACGGGGCATGAGCAGGGGGTGGGGGGAACAGGGGAGAGACGGGGCATGAGTGGGGGTGGCAGGTAACACGAGGGAGACACGGGGCAAGAGCGGGGGGTGGGGGTAACACAAGGGAGACACGGCGCATGAGCGGGGCGGTGGGGGGAACAGGGGAGACATGGGGCATGAGCGGCGGGTGGGGGGGAAAAGGAGGGGGACAGTGGGCATGAGCAGGGGGTGGGGTGGAGCAGGGGGACAGGAGGCATGTGCGGGGGATGGGGGTGGGGGAACAGGGAAAACACGGGGCATGAGAGGGGGTGGGGGAACGAGAGGGAGACACGGGGCATGAGCGGGGGGTGGTTGGGAACAGGGCTCACACGGGGCATGAGCGAGGGGTGGGGGGGAACAGGGAACACACGGGGCATGAGCAGGGGCTGGGGGGAACAGGGGAGATACGGAGCATGAGCGGGGGTTAGGGGGGAAAAGGAGGGAAACACCGGGCATGAGCGGGGGGTGGGGGGAACGGGAGGGAGACACGGGGCATGAGCGGGGGGTGGAGGGGAACAGGGCACACACGGGGCATGAGCAGGGGATGGGGGAACAGGGGAGATATGGAGCAAGAGTGGGGAGTAGGGGGGAAAAGGAGAAAAACACGGGGCATGAGCGGGGGTTGGGGGGAACCGGGGAGACACAGTGCATGAGCGGAGGGTGGGTGGTAAAGGAGGGAGACACTGGGCATAAGCAGGGGTTGGGGGAATGGAAAGGAGACACGAGGCATGAGCAGGGGGTGGGGGGAAGAGGGGAGACACAGGGAATGAGCGGGGGGTGGGGGGTACAGGAGGGAGGCACGGGGCATAAGCGGGGGTTGGGAGGGAATGGAAGGGAGACACGAGGCATGAGCAGGGGGTGGGGGGGAACAGGGGAGACACGGGGCATGAGCGGGGGGTGGGGGGGAAAAGGAGGGAGACACGGCGCATGAGCAGGGGGTGGGGTGGAACAGGGGAGACACGGGGCATGAGCAGGGGGTGGGGGGAACAGGGCACACATGGGGCATGAGCGGGGGGTGAGGTGAACGGGAGGGAGACACGGGGCATGAGCGGGGGGTGGGGGGAACATGGAAAACATGGGGCATGAGCGGGGGTGGGGGGAACAGGGCACACACGGGGTATGAGCGGGGGGTGGGGGGAACAGGGGAGACATGGGCCATGAGTGGGGGGTGGGGGGAATGGGAGGGAGACAGAGACACGGGCCATGAGCGGGGGGTGGGGGGAACTGGGGAGACACGGGCCTTGAGCGGGGGGGAACAGGGGAGACACGGGGCATGAGCGGGTGGTGGGGGGAACAGGAGAGAGACACGGGCCATGAGCGGGGGATTGGGGGAACGGGAGAGAGACACGGGCCATGAGCGGGGGGTGGGGGGAACGGGAGGAACACACAGAGCTTACTGTGCAATGCTCTGATGAACCGATGAACAAAGATGGCGGACGTCTCTCACAATAGGACGCACTGCACGCTTCACGGAAGCCAATAGCAAAGCACGTCAGATTTCCCCAGACATCACGCAAGCGCTTGCCCAATCCCCGTCCTGTCCGCGGAGGGAACAGTGAAGTGTGTCCGCAAAGATATCACAAATTTTTTTCACTTACATTTTTGTAATTTTTAAAAAACTACTGGACAGATTTACACCAAATAAAAAAACCACGCTTTCGGGACCAAACCGTCGCTCCCGCCGCAAATTTGGTGTAAATCCGTCCAGTGGTTTGGGCTGTAGGCATGAGCAAAGTTTTTTCCCATTATGTCTGGGGAAAAAGAAGTTTTGGGACCCCCCCTATAAGTGATGTCATCAATGACATTTGTGATGTCATCTATGATGTCCTGGGTGTTAGTGTTAGCAGTGGTGTGGGCAGTTATGGTTGCCTAGGCTACCATAACTGGCGAATTTCAGGGGTTTTTCGGTTTTACTTGGAACCATAATGTGACGTTTATAAAGTTTTGTTAAGGGAATTTCACAGGTTTTTAGTAGCACAAGTTAACCATAATGTTTTTTGAAGGGGAACCTAATCATAACATCGCGTTAATAAAGTTTTTTTGCTCAATATACACTATCATCATGTGATCATGGGAGATGTATTGTATAATCTACTTACTTTATATACATGTAACATAGAACAGGCGCGAACGAGACAAACAGCACCCAAACAGTCAGGGGGTATCTGAAATTGTACTAATGTCTTACACAAAAAATGCGCAACTTAGAAAAAGGACGCACAAAGACATTATAAGTACTAGTATATAAATAGGGAAACCTAAACATCTGAAACAAAAACATGCATTTAATGACCATGTGAAATGAAATGGATCATACCATTAAAAAAAATGTATGCCTCCAACGTAATTACCTCACAGAAACTCTGCAGCCATGACCGACAGTAGACGCATGCACTACAACCAACACAAATTACAATAAAATACTAAGTGACCTTATATGTGTGTGTACTTTTTTTGCTATGAGGGACAGAAAAAATAATTTCGTTTTGTTATTTTGACACAGAAATGTGCAGTACTTTGGAGTGGCTCAAGGGAAATTTCCTGCATGGGGAAATGTCCGAAGATAGCGATAACAATGGTACACAGTGCTCTGCATATGCAAATTAATGGTGAGTATTGAATGGTCATTTAACATGTATATTTTTTTTTCAACAGACCAGGAAAAAAAAGAAGAAAGGCCAACAAACGACATAGAGGAAGACAGGCTGAAAAGAATAGAACTTAAAATGGACACACTGAGTGACAACTTTGATAGTTTAAGGCAATTTGTGGAGGAGTTTGTGAGAGGAAAAATACGTTATCACTGTCCCACCTGTACCTTCCACCCTTCTCCATTTTCTAGTGAACCATCCTCAAACCTTCAAGGAGAAAATAGATGTTTTGATGAAACATCCATTCCTTCTTCTCCTCATAAATCATCTCCTGACAATCAGCCCGTGTTGAAGCCTAATTCCCCTATATTCGTGTCAGTATCTGCTTCCCCCGGTATTTCTATTGATTAAAGTGTGTATGTGTTTTTAGAAAGTTTTTGTATATTTATTGTAGTCGAACTGTGTGAGGATTTTCTTTTTAAAAAAAGACTTAAAATGTTTGCAAACAGCGTGCCTGTTCGAGCTAGCCGTAAGCAATAGAATATGGAAGTTCTAACCCCAAAACAGCTACCCGTACCAATGCCACCCAAGATGAAAGTGATCTTAGAATGCACCATCTGTGCAAGTTATGCGTAAATTAACAGAATGGGACATCCTAAGGACTTTGTACCTCTCCGTACCACTCACAAACAAGATAAAACATGTTCCTAGAACACACCAGGAGGCGGGAATGTCTGCAAAAGTGCAAAGTGGTAGTGTCCTAAGGATACTATAACCGTCGTATTGTCAGCAGCCAAAATGGAACCGTCTGTAGAACAGGCGCGGTGGTCGGCATGTTCGTAGTCAAACAAAATGGAGGTGTCCTAAGGACCCTGGACCTGTCCGTACAGTCATCGGATCATGTACACACATGCGCAGTACACCCATAAGTACTGCGAACAGCACGCCTGTCCCTAACTGTCCGTCTCACTTGTGTCGCACTTTTAATTAGTTTCAGGACCCGAACACTGTCCGTAGAACACTGGCGCGCATGCGCACGTTCGTTACTCTGTATTTGCTGTCCAGCGGGTCGGCATTTCCCGCGCGGATGTGTTCAGGATGTCATCATGTGACAACACCCACGCTGAGCGTGTGGACTAATGTGCGCAGTTTGTCTGCTTCCGCGACATTGCAAAAGAAGTTATACATACATAAGAAAATATTTTACAGTATTAAATCACAATTTCACGTCACCTACAGTAGATCTACCTGAAAATGTGTCATTTAGAATTTTTGCAGCACTTTTGAGTGATCAATTTGGACACGAACCCCACCCCTCCAACCCTACAAATGGCCACAACCCCGAGCTCATCTTCATTGTGCTTCTGGCTATAGCTTTTTAGAGGTGTGCTGCATTTAGTGCTGTAGCGACCATTAGGTAACTGATCCTTATGGCATCCATGGCTATTGTCATGACCAGGGGGTGGGTGGAAAAGGGGAAACACGGGACATGAGCGGGGGGTGGGGGGAATAGAAGGGAGACACGGGGGGTGGGGGAACAGGGCACACGGGGCATGAGCGGGGATGGGGGGAACAGGGGAGACATGGGGCATGAGCGGCGGGTGGGAGGAACAGGGGAGACAAGGGGCATGAGCGGGGTGGGGGGGAAAAGGAGGGAGACACAGGGCATGAGCAGGGGGTGGGGGGAAAGAGAGAGAGACACGGGCCATGAGCAGGGGGTGGGGGGAACAGGCGAGACACGTGGGCATGAGCGGGAGGTGGGGGGAATGGAGGTAGACACGCGGCATGAGCGGGGGGTGTGGGGGAAAAGGAAGGAAACACAGGGCATGAGCGGGGGGTGGGGGCAACAGGGGAGACACAGGGCATGAGAAGGGGGTGGGGCGAAAAGGAGGGAGACACGGGGCATGAGCAGGGGTGGGGTGGAACAGGGGAGACACAGGGCATGAGCGGGGGGTGGGGGGAACAGGGAAAAAATGGGGCATGAGTGGGGGGTGGGAGGGAACGGGAGAGAGACACGGGGCATGAGCAGGGGGTGGGGGGAACAAGAGAGAGACACGGGCCATGAGCGGGGGGTGGGGGGAACAGGGGAGACACGTGGGCATGAGCGGGGGGTGGGAGGAACGTAGGTAGACACAGGGCATGAGCAAGGGGTGGGGGGAAAAGGAAGGGAACACGGGGCATGAGCGGGGGAGTGGGTCAACAGGGGAGACACAGGGCATGAGCAGGGGATGGGGGAAAAGGAGGGAGACACGGGGCATGAGCAGGGGGTAGGGTGGAACAGGGGTGCATGAGCGGGGGGTGGGGGGAACAGGGAAAACACGGGGCATGAGTGGTGGGTGGGGGGAACGGGAGAGAGACACGGGGCATGAGCGGGGGGTGGGGGGAACAGGGCACACACGGGGCATGAGCAGGGGGTGGGGGAACAGGGCATAGCGGGGGGTGGGGGGTAACAGGGGAGACACAGGGCATGAGCAGGGGGTGGGGGTAACACGAGGGAGACACGGGGCATGAGCGGGGCAGTGGGGGGGAACAGGGGAGACACGGGGCATGAGCGGGGGGTGGGGGGAACAGGAGAGAGACACGGGCCATGAGCAGGGGATTGGGGGAACGGGAGAGAGACACGGGCCATGAGCGGGGGGTGGGCGGAACGGGAGGAACACACAGAGCTTACTGTGCAATGCTCTGATGAACCGATGAACAAAGATGGCGGACGTCTCTCACAATAGGACGCACTGCACGCTTCACGGAAGCCAATAGCAAAGCACGTCAGATTTCCCCAGACATCACGCAAGCGCTTGCCCAATCCCCGTCCTGTCCGCGGAGGGAACAGGGAAGTGTGTCCGCAAAGATATCACAAATTTTTTTCACTTACATTTTTGTAATTTTTAAAAAACTACTGGACAGATTTACACCAAATAAAAAAACCACGCTTTCGGGACCAAGCCGTCGCTCCCGCCGCAAATTTGGTGTAAATCCGTCCAGTGGTTTGGGCTGTAGGCATGAGCAAAGTTTTTTCCCATTATGTCTGGGAAAAAAGAAGTTTTGGGACCCCCCCTATAAGTGATGTCATCAATGACATTTGTGATGTCATCTATGATGTCCTGGGTGTTAGTGTTAGCAGTGGTGTGGGCAGTTATGGTTGCCTAGGCTACCATAACTGGCGAATTTCAGGGGTTTTTCAGTTTTACTTGGAACCATAATGTGACGTTTATAAAGTTTTGTTAAGGGAATTTCACAGGTTTTTAGTAGCACAAGTTAACCATAATGTTTTTTGAAGGGGAACCTAATCATAACATTGCGTTAATAAAGTTTTTTTGCTCAATATACACTATCATCATGTGATCATGGGAGATGTATTGTATAATCTACTTACTTTATATACATGTAACATAGAACAGGCGCGAACGAGACAAACAGCACCCAAACAGTCAGGGGGTATCTGAAATTGTACTAATGTCTTACACAAAAAATGTGCAACTTAGAAAAAGGACGCACAAAGACATTATAAATACTAGTATATAAATAGGGAAACCTAAACATCTGAAACAAAAACATGCATTTAATGACCATGTGAAATTAAATGGATTATACCATTAAAAAAAAAATGTATGCCTCCAACGTAATTACCTCACAGAAACTCTGCAGCCATGACCGACAGTAGACGCATGCACTACAACCAACACAAATTACAATAAAATACTAAGTGACCTTATGTGTGTGTTTACTTTTTTTGCTATGAGGGACAGAAAAAATCATTTCGTTTTGTTATTTTGACACAGAAATGTGCAGTACTTTGGAGTGGCTCAAGGGAAATTTCCTGCATGGGGAAATGTCCGAAGATAGTGATAACAATGGTACACAGTGCTCTGCAAATGCAAATTAATGGTGAGTATTGAATGGTTATTTAACATATATATTTTTTTTCAACAGACCAGGAAAAAAAAGAAGAAAGGCCAACAAACGACATAGAGGAAGACAGGCTAAAAAGAATAGAACTTAAAATGGACACACTGAGTGACAACTTTGATAGTTTAAGGCAATTTGTGGAGGAGTTTGTGAGAGGAAAAATACGTTATCACTGTCCCACCTGTACCTTCCACCCTTCTCCATTTTCTAGTGAACCATTCCCAAACCTTCAAGGAGAAAATAGATGTTTTGATGAAACATCCATTCCTTCTTCCCCTCATAAATCATCTCCTGACAATCAGCCCGTGTTGAAGCCTAATTTCCCTATATGCGTGTCAGTATCTGCTTCCCCCGGTATTTCTGTTGATTAAAGTGTGTATGTGTTTTTAGAAAGTTTTTGTATATTTATTGTAGTCGAACTGTGTGAGGATTTTCTTTTTTAAAAAAGACTTAAAATGTTCGCAAACAGCGTGCCTGTTCGAGCTAGCCGTAAGCAATAGAATATGGAAGTTCTAACCCCAAAACAGCTACCCGTACCAATGCCACCCAAGATGAAAGTGATCTTAGAACGCACCATCTGTGCAAGTTATGCGTAAATTAACAGAATGGGACATCCTAAGGACTTTGTACCTCTCCGTACCACTCACAAACAAGATAAAACATGTTCCTAGAACACACCAGGAGGCGGGAATGTCTGCAAAAGTGCAAAGTGGTAGTGTCCTAAGGATACTATAACCATCGTATTGTCCGCAGCCAAAATGGAACCGTCTGTAGAACAGGCGCGGTGGTCGGCATGTTCGTAGTCAAACAAAATGGAGGTGTCCTAAGGACCCTGGACCTGTCCGTACAGTCATCGGATCATGTACACACATGCGCAGTACACCCATTAGTACTGCGAACAGCGCGCCTGTCCCTAACTGTCCGTCTCACTTGTGTCGCACTTTTAATTAGTTTCAGGACCCGAACACTGTCCATAGAACACTGGCGCGCATGCGCACGTTCGTTACTCTGTATTTGCTGTCCAGCGGGTCGGCATTTCCCGCGCGGATGTGTTCAGGATGTCATCATGTGACAACACCCACGCTGAGCGTGTGGACTAATGTGCGCAGTTTGTCTGCTTCCGCGACATTGCAAAAGAAGTTATACATACATAAGAAAATATTTTACAGTATTAAATCACAATTTCACGTCACCTACAGTAGATCTACCTGAAAATGTGTCATTTAGAATTTTTGCAGCACTTTTGAGTGATCAATTTGGACACGAACCCCACCCCTCCAACCCTACAAATGGCCACAACCCCGAGCTCATCTTCATTGTGCTTCTGGCTATAGCTTTTTAGAGGTGTGCTGCATTTAGTGCTGTAGCGACCATTAGGTAACTGATCCTTATGGCATCCATGGCTATTGTCATGACCAGGGGGTGGGTGGAAAAGGGGAAACACGGGACATGAGCGGGGGGTGGGGGGAATAGAAGGGAGACACGGGGGGTGGGGGAACAGGGCACACGGGGCATGAGCGGGGATGGGGGAACAGGGGAGACATGGGGCATGAGCGGCGGGTGGGAGGAACAGGGGAGACAAGGGGCATGAGCGGGGTGGGGGGGAAAAGGAGGGAGACACAGGGCATGAGCAGGGGGTGGGGGGAAAGAGAGAGAGACACGGGCCATGAGCAGGGGGTGGGGGGAACAGGCGAGACACGTGGGCATGAGCGGGAGGTGGGGGGAATGGAGGTAGACACGCGGCATGAGCGGGGGGTGTGGGGGAAAAGGAAGGAAACACAGGGCATGAGCGGGGGGTGGGGGCAACAGGGGAGACACAGGGCATGAGAAGGGGGTGGGGCGAAAAGGAGGGAGACACGGGGCATGAGCAGGGGTGGGGTGGAACAGGGGAGACACAGGGCATGAGCGGGGGGTGGGGGGAACAGGGAAAAAATGGGGCATGAGTGGGGGGTGGGAGGGAACGGGAGAGAGACACGGGGCATGAGCAGGGGGTGGGGGGAACAAGAGAGAGACACGGGCCATGAGCGGGGGGTGGGGGGAACAGGGGAGACACGTGGGCATGAGCGGGGGGTGGGAGGAACGTAGGTAGACACAGGGCATGAGCAAGGGGTGGGGGGAAAAGGAAGGGAACACGGGGCATGAGCGGGGGAGTGGGTCAACAGGGGAGACACAGGGCATGAGCAGGGGATGGGGGAAAAGGAGGGAGACACGGGGCATGAGCAGGGGGTAGGGTGGAACAGGGGTGCATGAGCGGGGGGTGGGGGGAACAGGGAAAACACGGGGCATGAGTGGTGGGTGGGGGGAACGGGAGAGAGACACGGGGCATGAGCGGGGGGTGGGGGGAACAGGGCACACACGGGGCATGAGCAGGGGGTGGGGGAACAGGGCATAGCGGGGGGTGGGGGGGAACAGGGGAGACACAGGGCATGAGCAGGGGGTGGGGGTAACACGAGGGAGACACGGGGCATGAGCGGGGCAGTGGGGGGGAACAGGGGAGACACAGGGCATGAGCGGCGGGTGGGGGGTAAAAGGAGGGGGACACTGGGCATGAGCCGGGGTGGGGTGGAACAGGGGAGACACGGGTCATGAGCGGTGGATGGGGTGGGGGGAACAGGGAAAACACGGGGCATGAGCAGGGGGTGGGGGGAACGGGAGGGAGACACGGGGCATGAGAGGGTTGGTGGGGGGAACAGGGCACACACGGGGCATGAGCGAGGGGTGGGGGGAAACAGGGCACACACGGGGCATGAGCGGGGGGTGGGGGGAGCAGGGCACACACGGGGCATGAGCAGGGGGCGGGGGGAACAGGGGAGACACGGAGCATGAGCGGGGGATGGGGGAACAGGGAAAACACGGGGCATGAGCAGGGGTTGAGGGGGAATGGAGGGAGACACGGGTAATGAGCGGGGGTGGGGGGAACAGGGCACACACGGGGCATGAGCGGGGGTGGGGGGAATGGGAGGGAGACACGGGGCATGAGCGGGGGGACTGGGGGAACAGGGAAAACACAGGGCATGAGTGGGGGGTTGGGGGGAAACGGGAGAGAGAGACAGGGCATGAGCGGGGGTGGGGGGAAACAGGGCACACACGGGGCATGAGCGGGTGGTGGGGGGAACAGGGCACGCACGGGGCATGAGCGGGGGGTGGGGGGGAACAGGGCACACACGGGGCATGAGCAGGGGGTGGGGGGAACAGGGGAGAGACGGGGCATGAGTGGGGGTGGCAGGTAACACGAGGGAGACACGGGGCAAGAGCGGGGGGTGGGGTGGAACAGGGGAGACACAGGGCATGAGCGGGGGGTGGGGGGAACAGGGAAAAAATGGGGCATGAGTGGGGGGTGGGAGGGAACGGGAGAGAGACACGGGGCATGAGCAGGGGGTGGGGGGAACAAGAGAGAGACACGGGCCATGAGCGGGGGGTGGGGGGAACAGGGGAGACACGTGGGCATGAGGCGGGGGGTGGGAGGAACGTCGGTAGACACAGGGCATGAGCAAGGGGTGGGGGGAAAAGGAAGGGAACACGGGCCATGAGCGGGGGGTGGGGGGAACAGGGGAGACACGTGGGCATGAGGCGGGGGGTGGGAGGAACGTCGGTAGACACAGGGCATGAGCAAGGGGTGGGGGGAAAAGGAAGGGAACACGGGGCATGAGCGGGGGGTGGGTCAACAGGGGAGACACAGGGCATGAGCAGGGGATGGGGGAAAAGGAGGGAGACACGGGGCATGAGCAGGGGGTAGGGTGGAACAGGGGTGCATGAGCGGGGGGTGGGGGGAACAGGGAAAACACGGGGCATGAGTGGTGGGTGGGGGGAACGGGAGAGAGACACGGGGCATGAGCGGGGGTGGGGGGAACAGGGCACACACGGGGCATGAGCAGGGGGTGGGGGAACAGGGCATAGCGGGGGGTGGGGGGGAACAGGGGAGACACAGGGCATGAGCAGGGGGTGGGGGTAACACGAGGGAGACACGGGGCATGAGCGGGGCAGTGGGGGGGAACAGGGGAGACACAGGGCATGAGCGGCGGGTGGGGGGTAAAAGGAGGGGGACACTGGGCATGAGCCGGGGTGGGGTGGAACAGGGGAGACACTGGGCATGAGCGGTGGATGGGGGTGAGGGGAACAGGGAAAACACGGGGCATGAGCAGGGGGTGGGGGGAACGGGAGGGAGACACGGGGCATGAGCGGGGGTGGGGGGAACAGGGCACACACGGGGCATGAGCGAGGGGTGGGGGGAAACAGGGCACACACGGGGCATGAGCGGGGGTGGGGGGAGCAGGGCACACACGGGGCATGAGCAGGGGGCGGGGGGAACAGGGGAGACACGGAGCATGAGCGGGGGATGGGGGAACAGGGAAAACACGGGGCATGAGCAGGGGTTGAGGGGGAATGGAGGGAGACACGGGCCATGAGCGGGGGTGGGGGGAACAGGGCACACACGGGCATGAGCGGGGGTGGGGGGAATGGGAGGGAGACACGGGGCATTAGTGGGGGGACGGGGGGAACAGGGCACACATGGGGCATGAGCGGGGGTGGGGGAAACAGGTGAGACAAGGGGCATGAGCAGGGGGTGGGGAGAAAAGAAGGGAGACACAGGGCATGAGCAGGGTTTGGGGGGAACAAGAGAGAGACACGGGCCATGAGCGGGGGTGGGGGGAAAAGGGGAGACATGTGGGCATCAGTGGGGGTTGGGGGGCATGGAGGTAGACACGGGGCATGAGCAGGGGGTGGGCGGGAATAGGAAGGAAACACAGGACATGAGCGGGGGGGGTGGGGGCAACAGGGGAGACACACACGGGGCATGAGCAGGGGGTGGGGTGGAACAGGGGAGACACGGGGCATGAGCGGGGGGTGGGGGGAACAGGGAAAACACAGGGCATGAGTGGGGGGTTGGGGGGAAACGGGAGAGAGAGACAGGGCATGAGCGGGGGTGGGGGGAAACAGGGCACACACGGGGCATGAGCGGGTGGTGGGGGGAACAGGGCACGCACGGGGCATGAGCGGGGGGTGGGGGGGAACAGGGCACACACGGGGCATGAGCAGGGGGTGGGGGGAACAGGGGAGAGACGGGGCATGAGTGGGGGTGGCAGGTAACACGAGGGAGACACGGGGCAAGAGCGGGGGGTGGGGGTAACACAAGGGAGACACGGCGCATGAGCGGGGCGGTGGGGGGAACAGGGGAGACATGGGGCATGAGCGGTGGTTGGGGGGGAAAGGAGGGGGACAGGAGGCATGTGCGGGGGATGGGGGTGGGGGAACAGGGAAAACACGGGGCATGAGAGGGGGTGGTTGGGAACAGGGCACACACGGGGCATGAGCGAGGGGTGGGGGGAACAGGGAACACATGGGGCATGAGCAGGGGCTGGGGGGAACAGGGGAGATACGGAGCATGAGCGGGGGTTAGGGGGGAAAAGGAGGGAAACACCAGGCATGAGCGGGGGGTGGGGGGAACGGGCGGGAGACACGGGGCATGAGCGGGGGGTGGAGGGGAACAGGGCACACACGGGGCATGAGCAGGGGATGGGGGAACAGGGGAGATATGGAGCAAGAGTGGGGAGTAGGGGGGGAAAAGGAGAAAAACACGGGGCATGAGCGGGGGTTGAGGGGGAACCGGGGAGACACAGTGCATGAGCGGAGGGTGGGTGGTAAAGGAGGGAGACACTGGGCATAAGCAGGGGTTGGGGGGAATGGAAAGGAGACACGAGGCATGAGCAGGAGGTGGGGGAAGAGGCGAGGCACAGGGAATGAGCAGGGGGTGGGGGGTACAGGATGGAGGCACGGGGCATAAGCGGGGGTTGGGAGGGAATGGAAGGGAGACACGAGGCATGAGCAGGGGGTGGGGGGGAACAGGGGAGACACGGGGCATGAGCGGGGGTGGGGGGGAAAAGGAGGGAGACACGGCGCATGAGCAGGGGGTGGGGTGGAACAGGGGAGACACGGGACATGAGCAGGGGGTGGGGGGAACAGGGCACACATGGGGCATGAGCGGGGGGTGAGGTGAACGGGAGGGAGACACGGGGCATGAGCGGGGGGTGGGGGGAACATGGAAAACATGGGGCATGAGCGGGGGTGGGGGGAACGGGAGGGAGACACAGGGCATGAGCGGGGGTGGGGGGAACAGGGCACACACGGGGCATGAGCGGGGGTGGGGGGAACAGGGGAGACATGGGCCATGAGTGGGGGGTGGGGGGAATGGGAGGGAGACAGAGACACGGGCCATGAGCGGGGGGTGGGGGGAACTGGGGAGACACGGGCCATGAGCGGGGAGGAACAGGGGAGACACGGGGCATGAGCGGGGGGTGGGGGGAACAGGAGAGAGACACGGGCCATGAGCAGGGGATTGGGGGAACGGGAGAGAGACACGGGCCATGAGCGGGGGGTGGGCGGAACGGGAGGAACACACAGAGCTTACTGTGCAATGCTCTGATGAACCGATGAACAAAGATGGCGGACGTCTCTCACAATAGGACGCACTGCACGCTTCACGGAAGCCAATAGCAAAGCACGTCAGATTTCCCCAGACATCACGCAAGCGCTTGCCCAATCCCCGTCCTGTCCGCGGAGGGAACAGGGAAGTGTGTCCGCAAAGATATCACAAATTTTTTTCACTTACATTTTTGTAATTTTTAAAAAACTACTGGACAGATTTACACCAAATAAAAAAACCACGCTTTCGGGACCAAGCCGTCGCTCCCGCCGCAAATTTGGTGTAAATCCGTCCAGTGGTTTGGGCTGTAGGCATGAGCAAAGTTTTTTCCCATTATGTCTGGGAAAAAAGAAGTTTTGGGACCCCCCCTATAAGTGATGTCATCAATGACATTTGTGATGTCATCTATGATGTCCTGGGTGTTAGTGTTAGCAGTGGTGTGGGCAGTTATGGTTGCCTAGGCTACCATAACTGGCGAATTTCAGGGGTTTTTCAGTTTTACTTGGAACCATAATGTGACGTTTATAAAGTTTTGTTAAGGGAATTTCACAGGTTTTTAGTAGCACAAGTTAACCATAATGTTTTTTGAAGGGGAACCTAATCATAACATTGCGTTAATAAAGTTTTTTTGCTCAATATACACTATCATCATGTGATCATGGGAGATGTATTGTATAATCTACTTACTTTATATACATGTAACATAGAACAGGCGCGAACGAGACAAACAGCACCCAAACAGTCAGGGGGTATCTGAAATTGTACTAATGTCTTACACAAAAAATGTGCAACTTAGAAAAAGGACGCACAAAGACATTATAAATACTAGTATATAAATAGGGAAACCTAAACATCTGAAACAAAAACATGCATTTAATGACCATGTGAAATTAAATGGATTATACCATTAAAAAAAAAATGTATGCCTCCAACGTAATTACCTCACAGAAACTCTGCAGCCATGACCGACAGTAGACGCATGCACTACAACCAACACAAATTACAATAAAATACTAAGTGACCTTATGTGTGTGTTTACTTTTTTTGCTATGAGGGACAGAAAAAATCATTTCGTTTTGTTATTTTGACACAGAAATGTGCAGTACTTTGGAGTGGCTCAAGGGAAATTTCCTGCATGGGGAAATGTCCGAAGATAGTGATAACAATGGTACACAGTGCTCTGCAAATGCAAATTAATGGTGAGTATTGAATGGTTATTTAACATATATATTTTTTTTCAACAGACCAGGAAAAAAAAGAAGAAAGGCCAACAAACGACATAGAGGAAGACAGGCTAAAAAGAATAGAACTTAAAATGGACACACTGAGTGACAACTTTGATAGTTTAAGGCAATTTGTGGAGGAGTTTGTGAGAGGAAAAATACGTTATCACTGTCCCACCTGTACCTTCCACCCTTCTCCATTTTCTAGTGAACCATTCCCAAACCTTCAAGGAGAAAATAGATGTTTTGATGAAACATCCATTCCTTCTTCCCCTCATAAATCATCTCCTGACAATCAGCCCGTGTTGAAGCCTAATTTCCCTATATGCGTGTCAGTATCTGCTTCCCCCGGTATTTCTGTTGATTAAAGTGTGTATGTGTTTTTAGAAAGTTTTTGTATATTTATTGTAGTCGAACTGTGTGAGGATTTTCTTTTTTAAAAAAGACTTAAAATGTTCGCAAACAGCGTGCCTGTTCGAGCTAGCCGTAAGCAATAGAATATGGAAGTTCTAACCCCAAAACAGCTACCCGTACCAATGCCACCCAAGATGAAAGTGATCTTAGAACGCACCATCTGTGCAAGTTATGCGTAAATTAACAGAATGGGACATCCTAAGGACTTTGTACCTCTCCGTACCACTCACAAACAAGATAAAACATGTTCCTAGAACACACCAGGAGGCGGGAATGTCTGCAAAAGTGCAAAGTGGTAGTGTCCTAAGGATACTATAACCATCGTATTGTCCGCAGCCAAAATGGAACCGTCTGTAGAACAGGCGCGGTGGTCGGCATGTTCGTAGTCAAACAAAATGGAGGTGTCCTAAGGACCCTGGACCTGTCCGTACAGTCATCGGATCATGTACACACATGCGCAGTACACCCATTAGTACTGCGAACAGCGCGCCTGTCCCTAACTGTCCGTCTCACTTGTGTCGCACTTTTAATTAGTTTCAGGACCCGAACACTGTCCATAGAACACTGGCGCGCATGCGCACGTTCGTTACTCTGTATTTGCTGTCCAGCGGGTCGGCATTTCCCGCGCGGATGTGTTCAGGATGTCATCATGTGACAACACCCACGCTGAGCGTGTGGACTAATGTGCGCAGTTTGTCTGCTTCCGCGACATTGCAAAAGAAGTTATACATACATAAGAAAATATTTTACGGTATTAAATCACAATTTCACGTCACATACAGTAGATCTACCTGAAAATGTGTCGTTTAGAATTTTTGCAGCACTTTTGAGTGATCAATTTGGACACGAACCCCACCCCTCCACCCCTACAAATGGCCACAACCCCGAGCTCATCTTCATTGTGCTTCTGGCTATAACTGTTAGAGGTGTGCTGCATTTAGTGCTGTAGCGACCATTAGGTAACTGATCCTTATGGCATCCATGGCTATTGTTGCTTCATTAGCCTCAGCACCACCCCCAAACCCTCCACCGCCACCACCTCCCCAAGGGCCTGCAAAGGGGTATTGTGAGGATGTAGAGATGGAGGAAGAAGAGGAAGAAGAGAATGAGGTGGAGGAACTCCGCACAACTAACACTCGGCGAGAGTCTTGGGTGTGTCAGTTGTTTTCCGTTTTAGAGAACGTACCGAAAGCACGTGTGAACTTTGTCAGGTGTAACCGGTGCCAGTTGGTGCTCAGTCACGGGAGACCTGGTGCGTACAGCTTTGGTACGACAACCATGAAGCGACACCTAACTTTGTTCCACAGTGCAGACATTCGCAAGGTGGTGCCATGCAAAGAACGTAGTACATTGAGTTCCTCCACAGCATCCTCCGTGTCCGATCCTCTCACCACAAGAGACACTCCTGTGGGGGTGCTCATCCCTCCAGCTGCCTCACAAGCCATTCGCAATGCTGTTGACCCTTACCTTTCGAGGGTCACAATATTGTGTGTGTATTGTGACGCAGTACTCTGCAGTGGGGAGAGTCTGCAAAGTGCTTTTGAGGCTACGGTCACGGAGCACCAGAAGAACCTCTCCCTACCTAAATAAAGGCCACCCTATATCTTTCTCTCTGCACCTGCCCCTTCTTATCCCCGTGGTTGGTGTCCCTTCCTTACCCTCCATTGCCTTCCTCTCCTAGTGTCTCGTGTCGTCAAAAGTAGAAAACTGGAAAATTACAAAAATTAAGAAAAAGGCTCTTTTCAGGAGGGGGACACGGGGCATGAGCGTGGGGGTGGTGGAACTGGAGATACATGGGGCATGAGCGGGGAGTGGGGGATCAGGGAAAACACGGGGCATGAGCGGGGGGTGAGGGGGAATGGGAGGGAGACACAGGGCAGGAGCGGGGTGTGGGGGGAACAGGGCACACACGGGGTATGAGCGGGGGGTGGGGGGAACAGGGCACACACGGGGCATGAGCAGAGGGTGGGGAGAACAGGGCACACACGGGGCATGAGCAGGGGGTGGGGGAACAGGGGAGACATGGAGCATGAGCGGGGGGTGGGGGGAAAAAGGAGAGAGACACGGGGCATGAGCGGGGGGTGGGGGAACACGAGGAAGACACAGGGTATGAGCGGGGAGTGGGGGGAACACGAGGCAGACACGGGGCATGAGCGGGGGATGGGGGGCAACAGGAGACACACAGGGCATGAGTGGGGGGTGGGGGGTACACGAGGGAGACACGGAGCATGAGCGGGGGGTGGGGGGAACATGAGGGAGACACGGGCATGAGCGGGGGTAGGGGGAAAAAGAGGGAGACATGGGGCATGAGCAGGGTGTGGGGTGGAACAGGGGAGACACGGGTCATGAGCAGGGGGTGGGGGGAACAGGGGAAACACGTGGGTGGGGGGGAATGGGAGGGAGACACAGGGGTGGTGGGGAACAGGGCACACACGGGGCATGAGCGGGGGTGGGGGGAACATGGGAGACACGGGGAATGAGCGGCAGGTGGGAGGAACAGGGGAGACAAGGGGCATGAGCGGGGGGAAAGGAGGCAGACACAGGGCATGAGCAGGGGGTGGGGGAAAAGGAAGGAAACACGGGGCATGAGCGGGGGGTGGGGGCAACAGGGGAGACACAGGGCATGAGCTGGGGGTGGGGGAAAAGGAGGGAGACATGGGGCATGAGCAGGGGGTGGGGGGAACAGGGGAGACACAGGGCATGAGCAGGGGGTGGGGGAACAGGGAAAACACGGGGCATGAGTGGGGGGTGGGGGGAACGGGAGAGAGACACAGGGCATGAGCAGGGGGTGGGGGAACAGGGCACACACGGGGCATGAGCGGGGGGTGGGGGGAACAGGGCACACACGGGGCATGAGTGGGGAGTGGGGGGGAACAGGGCACACACGAGGCATGAGGAGGGGGTGGGGGGAAAAAGGGAGACACGGGGCATGAGCGGGGGATGGGGGTGGGGGGAACAGGGAAAACACGGGGCATGAGCAGGGGGTGGGGGGAACTGGAGGGAGACACGGGGCATGAGCGGGGGAAACAGGGCACACACAGGGCATGAGCGAGGGGTGGGGGGAACAGGGCACACACGGGGCATGAGTGGGGGGTGGGGGGAACAGGGCACACACGGGGCATGAGCAGGGGGTGGGGGAACAGGAGAGACATGGAGCATGAGCGGGGGTGGGGGGAACAGGGAAAACACGGGGCATGAGCGGGAGTGAGGGGGAACAGGAGGGAGACACGGGGCATGAGCGGGGGTGGGGGGAACAGGGTACACACGGGGCATGAGCGGGGGGTGGGGGGAACAGGGCACACAAGGACATGAGCGGGGGGTGGGGGGGAACAGGGCACACACGGGGCATGAATGGGGGTTGGGGGGGACAGGGGAGACATGGAGCATGAGCGGGGGGTGGGTGTAAAAGGAGAGAGACACAGGGCATGAGCGGGGGGTGGGGGGAACATGAGGGAAACACGGGGCATGAGCGGGGGTGGGGGGAACACGAGAGAGACACAGGGCATGAGTGGGGGGTGGGGGGCAACAGGAGACACATGGGGCATGAGCGGGGGGTTGGGGGTACACGAGGAAGACACGGAGCATGAGCGGGGGGTGGGGGGTACACGAAGAAGACATGGGGAATGAGCAGGGGTGGGAGGAACAAGAGGGAGACACGGGGCATGAGCGTAGGGTGGGCGAACAGGGGAAACATGGGGCATGAGCGGGGGTGGGGGGGAACGGGAGGGAGACACGGGGCATGAGCGGGGGGGCGGGGGGAACAGGGCACACATGGGGCATGAGCGGGGGTGGGGGGAACAGGGGAGACACGGGGCATGAGCAGCGGGTGGGAGGAACAGGGGAGACAAGGGGCATGAGTGGGGATGGGGGGAAAAAGAGGGAGACACAGGGCATGAGCAGGGGGTGGGGGGAACAAGAGAGAGACACGGGCCATGAGCAGGGGGTGGGGGAACAGGGGAGACATGTGGGCATGAGCGGGGGTTGGGGGGGAACGGAAGTAGACACGGGGCATGAGCGGGGGATGGGGGGAAAAGGAAGGAAACACGGGGCATGAGTGGGGAGTGGGGGGGGACAGGGCACACACGAGGCATGAGGAGGGGGTGGGGGAAAAAGGGAGATACAGGGCATGAGCGGGGGATGGGGGTGGGGGGAACAGGGAAAACACGGGGCATGAGCAGGGGGTGGGGGGAACTGGAGGGAGACACGGGGCATGAGCGGGGGAAACAGGGCACACACAGGGCATGAGCGAGGGGTGGGGGGAACAGGGCACACACGGGGCATGAGCGGGGGGCGGGGGGGAACAGGGCACACACGGGGCATGAGCAGGGGGTGGGGGAACAGGAGAGACATGGAGCATGAGCGGGGGTGGGGGGAACAGGGAAAACACGGGGCATGAGCGGGAGTGAGGGGGAACAGGAGGGAGACACGGGGCATGAGCGGGGGTGGGGGGAACAGGGTACACACGGGGCATGAGCGGGGGGTGGGGGGAACAGGGCACACAAGGACATGAGCGGGGGGTGGGGGGGAACAGGGCACACACGGGGCATGAATGGGGGGTGGGGGGAACAGGGGAGACATGGAGCATGAGCGGGGGGTGGGTGTAAAAGGAGAGAGACACAGGGCATGAGCGGGGGGTGGGGGGAACATGAGGGAAACACGGGGCATGAGCGGGGGTGGGGGGAACACGAGAGAGACACAGGGCATGAGTGGGGGGCAACAGGAGACACATGGGGCATGAGCGGGGGGTTGGGGGTACACGAGGGAGACACGGATCATGAGCGGGGGGTGGGGGGTACACGAAGAAGACATGGGGAATGAGCAGGGGTGGGAGGAACAAGAGGGAGACACGGGGCATGAGCGGGGGGTGGGGTGGAACAGGGGAGACACGGGGCATGAGCGTGGGGTGGGCGAACAGGGGAAACATGGGGCATGAGCGGGGGTGGGGGGGAACGGGAGGGAGACACGGGGCATGAGCGGGGGGGCGGGGGGAACAGGGCACACATGGGGCATGAGCGGGGGTGGGGGGAACAGGGGAGACACGGGGCATGAGCAGCGGGTGGGAGGAACAGGGGAGACAAGGGGCATGAGTGGGGATGGGGGGAAAAAGAGGGAGACACAGGGCATGAGCAGGGGGTGGGGGGAACAAGAGAGAGACACGGGCCATGAACAGGGGGTGGGGGAACAGGGGAGACATGTGGGCATGAGCGGGGGTTGGGGGGAACGGAAGTAGACACGGGGCATGAGCGGGGGGTGGGGGGGAAAAGGAAGGAAACACGGGGCATGAGTGGGGAGTGGGGGGGGACAGGGCACACACGAGGCATGAGGAGGGGGTGGGGGGAAAAAGGGAGACACGGGGCATGAGCGGGGGATGGGGGTGGGGGGAACAGGGAAAACATGGGGCATGAGCAGGGGGTGGGGGGGAACTGGAGGGAGACACGGGGCATGAGCGGGGGGAAACAGGGCACACACAGGGCATGAGCGAGGGGTGGGGGGAACAGGGCACACACGGGGCATGAGCGGGGGGTGGGGGGGAACAGGGCACACACGGGGCATGAGCAGGGGGTGGGGGAACAGGAGAGACATGGAGCATGAGCGGGGGTGGGGGGAACAGGGAAAACACGGGGCATGAGCGGGAGTGAGGGAGAACAGGAGGGAGACACGGGGCATGAGCGGGGGTGGGGGGAACAGGGTACACACGGGGCATGAGCGGGGGGTGGGGGGAACAGGGCACACAAGGACATGAGCGGGGGGTGGGGGGGAACAGGGCACACACGGGGCATGAATGGGGGGTGGGGGGGAACAGGGGAGACATGGAGCATGAGCGGGGGGTGGGTGTAAAAGGAGAGAGACACAGGGCATGAGCGGGGGGTGGGGGGAACATGAGGGAAACACGGGGCATGAGCGGGGGTGGGGGGAACACGAGAGAGACACAGGGCATGAGTGGGGGGTGGGGGGCAACAGGAGACACATGGGGCATGAGCGGGGGGTTGGGGGTACACGAGGGAGACACGGAGCATGAGCGGGGGTGGGGTGTACACGAAGAAGACATGGGGAATGAGCAGGGGTGGGAGGAACAAGAGGGAGACACGGGGCATGAGCGGGGGGTGGGGTGGAACAGGGGAGACACGGGGCATGAGCGTGGGGTGGGGGAACAGGGGAAACATGGGGCATGAACGGGGGTGGGGGGAACGGGAGGGAGACACAGGGCATGAGCGGGGGGGCGGGGGGAACAGGGCACACATGGGGCATGAGCGGGGGTGGGGGGAACAGGGGAGACACGGGGCATGAGCAGCGGGTGGGAGGAACAGGGGAGACAAGGGGCATGAGTGGGGATGGGGGAAAAAGAGGGAGACACAGGGCATGAGAAGGGGGTGGGGGGGAACAAGAGAGAGACACGGGCCATGAGCAGGGGGTGGGGGAACAGGGGAGACATGTGGGCATGAGCAGGGGTTGGGGGGGAACGGAAGTAGACACGGGGCATGAGCGGGGGGTGGGGGGGAAAGGAAGGAAACACGGGGCATGAGCGGGGGGTGGGGGCAACAGGGGAGACACGGGCATGAGCAGGGGGTGGGGTGGAACAGGGGAGACACGAGGCATGAGCGGGGGGTGGTGGGAACAGGGAAAACACAGGGCATGAGTGGGGGGTGATGGGAACGGGAGAGAGACACAGGGCATGAGCGGGGGGTGGGGGAAACAGGGCACACACGGGGCATGAGCGGGTGGTGGGGGGAACAGGGCATGAGCGGGGGTGGGGGGAACAGGGCACACACGGGGAATGAGCAGGGGGTGGGGGGGAATAGGGGAGACACGGGGCATGGGCGGGGGTAACACGAGGGAGACACGGGGCATGAACGGGGGGTGGGGGTAACACAAGGGAGACATGGGGCATGAGCGGGGCGGTGGGGGGGAACAGGGGAGACATGGGGCATGAGCGGCAGGTGGGGGGAAAAGGAGGGGGACACTGGGCATGAGCGGGGGTGTGGTGGAGCAGGGGAGACACAGGGCATGAGCGGGGGGTGGGGGGGAACAGGGCACACACGGGGCATGAGCAGGGAGTGGAGGGGAACAGGGCACACACGGGGCATGAGCGGGGGGTGGGGGGAACCGGGGAGACACGGGGCATGAGTGGGGGTTGGGGGGGAATGGAAGGGAGACACGAGGCATGAGCGTGGGGTGGGGGGGAACAGGGGAGACACGGGGCATGAGCGGGGGGTGGGGGGGAAAAGGAAGGAAACACGAGGCATGAGCGTGGGGGTGGGGGCAACAGGGGAGACACGGGGCATGAGCAGGGGGTGGCATGGAACAGGGGAGACACGGGGCATGAGCGGGGGGTGGGGGGAACAGGGAAAACAGAGCATGAGTGGGGGGTGGGGGGGAAATGGGAGAGAGACACAGGGCATGAGCGGGAGGTGGGGGAAACAGGGCACACTCGGGGCATGAGTGGGTGGTGGGGGGAACAGGGCACACACGGGGCATGAGCGGGGGTGGTGGGGAACAGGGCACAAACGGGGCATGGGCGGGGCGTGGGGGGTAACACGAGGGAGACACGGGGCATGAGCGGGGGTGGGGGTAACACAAGGGAGACACGGGGCATGAGCGTGGTGGTGGGGGGGAACAGGGGAGACATGGGGCGTGAGCGGCAGGTGTGGGGGAAAGGAGGGGGACACTGGGCATGAGCGGGGGGTTTGGTGGAGCAGGGGAGACACAGGGCATGAGCGGGGGGTGGGGGAACAGGGCACACACGGGGCATGAGCGGGGGGTGGAGGGGAACAGGGCATGCACAGGGCATGAGCAGGGGGTGGGGGAACAGGGGAGACTCGGAGCATGAGCGGGGGGTAGGGGGGAAAAGGAGGGAAACACGGGTCATGAGCGGGGGGTGGGGAGGAACAGGGGAGACATGGGGCATGAGCTGGGGGTGGGGGGTACAGGAGGGAGACACGGGGCATAAGCGGGGGTTGGGGGGAATGGAAGGGAGACACGAGGCATGAGCGGGGGGTGGGGGAGAACAGGGGAGACACAGGGCATGAGCGTGGGGTGGGGGGAACACGAGGGAGACACGTGGCATGAGCGGGGGATGGGTGTACAGGAGGGAGACACAGGGCATGAGCGGGGGGTGGGGGGAACAAGAGAGAGACACAGACCTTGAGCGGGGGGTCGGGGGAACAATAGGGAGACACGGGGCATGAGCAGGGTTGGGGGGAACAGTGGAGACACGGGGCATGAGCGGGGGCATGGGGGGAACAGTGGAGACACGGGGCATGAGTGGGGGGTGGGGGGAACAGGGGAGACACAGGGCATGAGTGGGGGGTTGGGGGTGACACAAGGGAGACACTGGGCATGAGCAGGGGGTGGGGGGAACAGGGTAGATCCTGGGCATGAGCAGGGGGTGGGGGGAACAGGGCAGATACTGGGCATGAGCAGGGGGTGGGGAGTACAGGAGGGAGATACTGGGCATGAGCTGGGGGTGGGGGGTACAGGAGGGAGACACGGGGCATGAGTGGGGGTGGGGGAACAAGAGTGAGACACGGGGCATGAGCAAGGGGTGGGGGGAACAGGAGGGAGACACGGGGCATGAGGGAGAGTGGGGGGTAACACGAGGGAAACACGGGGCATGAGCGGGGGGTGGGGGAAACACGAGGGAGACAAAGGGCATGAGCAGGGGGTGGGGGGCAACAGGAGGCACATGGGGCATGAGCGGGGGGTGGGGGGTACATGAGGAAGACACGGGCCATGAGGGGGGGTGGGGAGAACACGAAGGAGACATGGGGAATGAGCAGGGGTGTGAGGAACAAGAGGGAGACACGGGGCATGAGCGGGGGGTGGGGTGGAACAGGGGAGACACGGGTATGAGCGTGGGGTGGGGGAACAGGGGAAACATGGGGCATGAGCGGGGGTGGGGGGGAACGGGAGGGAGACACGGGGCATGAGCGGGGGGGCGGGGGGAACAGGGCACACATGGGGCATGAGCGGGGGTGGGGGAACAGGGGAGACACGGGGCATGAGCAGCGGGTGGGAGGAACAGGGGAGACAAGGGGCATGAGTGGGGGGTGGGGGGAAAAAGAGGGAGACACAGGGCATGAGCAGGGGGTGGGGGGGAACAAGAGAGAGACACGGGCCATGAGCAGAGGGTGGGGGAACAGGGGAGACATGTGGGCATGAGCGGGGGGTGGGGGGGAACGGAAGTAGACACGGGGCATGAGCGGGGGGTGGGGGGGAAAAGGAAGGAAACACGGGGCATGAGCGGGGGGTGGGGGCAACAGGGGAGACACGGGCATGAGCAGGGGGTGGGGTGGAACAGGGGAGACACGAGGCATGAGCGGGGAGTGGGGGGAACAGGGAAACACGGGGCATGAGCGGGGGGTGGGGGAAACACGAGGGAGACAAAGGGCATGAGCAGGAGGCAACAGGAGACACATGGGGCATGAGCGGGGGGTGGGGGTACATGAGGCAGACACGGGCCATGAGCGGGGGTGGGGAGAACACGAAGGAGACATGGGGAATGAGCAGGGGTGTGAGGAACAAGAGGGAGACACGGGGCATGAGCGGGGGGTGGGGTGGAACAGGGGAGACACGGGTATGAGCGTGGGGTGGGGGAACAGGGGAAACATGGGGCATGAGCGGGGGTGGGGGGGAACGGGAGGGAGACACGGGGCATGAGCGGGGGGGCGGGGGGAACAGGGCACACATGGGGCATGAGCGGGGGTGGGGGGAACAGGGGAGACACGGGGCATGAGCAGCGGGTGGGAGGAACAGGGGAGACAAGGGGCATGAGTGGGGGGTGGGGGGAAAAAGAGGGAGACACAGGGCATGAGCAGGGGGTGGGGGGGAACAAGAGAGAGACACGGGCCATGAGCAGAGGGTGGGGGAACAGGGGAGACATGTGGGCATGAGCGGGGGGTGGGGGGGAACGGAAGTAGACACGGGGCATGAGCGGGGGGGGGGGGGAAAGGAAGGAAACACAGGGCATGAGCGGGGGGTGGGGGCAACAGGGGAGACACGGGCATGAGCAGGGGGTGGGGTGGAACAGGGGAGACACGAGGCATGAGCGGGGGTGGGGGGAACAGGGAAAACACAGGGCATGAGTGGGGGGTGGGGGGAACGGGAGAGAGACACAGGGCATGAGCGGGGGGTGGGGGAAACAGGGCACACACGGGGCATGAGCGGGTGGTGGGGGGAACAGGGCATGAGCGGGGGTGGGGGGAACAGGGCACACACGGGGCATGAGCAGGGGGTGGGGGGGAACAGGGGAGACACGGGGCATGGGCAGGGGTAACACGAGGGAGACACGGGGCATGAGCGGGGGTGGGGGTAACACAAGGGAGACATGGGGCATGAGCGGGGCGGTGGGGGGGAACAGGGGAGACATGGGGCATGAGCGGCAGGTGGGGGGAAAAGGAGGGGGACACAGGGCATGAGCGGGGGGTGGGGGTGGAACAGGGCACACACAGGGCATGTGCGGGGAGTGGAGGGGAACAGGGCACACACGGGGCATGAGCAGGGGGTGGGGGGAACAGGGGAGACACGGAGCAGGGGGTAGGGGGGAAAAGGAGGGAAACACGGGGCATGAGCGGGGGGTGGGTGGTACAGGAGGGAGACACGGGCATAAGTGGGGGTTGGGGGGAATAGAAGGGAGACACGAGGCATGATCGTGGGGTGGGGGGAACAGGGGAGACACGGGGCATGAGCAGGGGGTGGCATGGAACAGGGGAGACACGGGGCATGAGCGGGGGGTGGGGGAACAGGGAAAACAGAGCATGAGTGGGGGGTGGGGGGGAATGGGAGAGAGACACGGGGCATGAGCGGGGGGTGGGTGGTACAGGAGGGAGACACGGGCATAAGTGGGGGTTGGGGGGGAATGGAAGGGAGACACGAGGCATGATCGTGGGGTGGGGGGGAACAAGGGAGACACAGGGCATGAGCGGGGGTGGGGGGAAAAGGAGGGAGACACGGCGCATGAGTGGGGGCTGGGGGAGGGAGACACGGGGCATGAGCGGGTGTAGGGGGGAACAGGGGAGACACGGGGCATGAGCAGGGGTTGGGGGGAACAGGGGAGACACGGGCCATGAGCGGGGAGGTGGGGGGAAAAGGAGGGAAACACGGCGCATGAGCGGGGGGTGGGGGGAGGGAGATGCAGGGCATGTGTTGGGGGGTAGGGGAGAACAGGGGAGACACGGGGCATGAGCGGGGGGTGGGGGGAACAGGGGAGACACGGGTCATGAGTGGGGGATGGGGGGAATGGGAGGGAGACAGAGACACCGGCCATGAGCGGGGGGTGGGGTAGAACATGGGAGACACAGGGCATGAGCGGGGGGTGGGGGGAAAGGAGGGAGACACGGTGCATGAGCGGGGTGTGGGGGAGGGAGACACGGGGCATGAGCGGGGGTAGGGGGGAACAGGGGAGACACGGGGCATGAGCGGGTGGTAGAGGGGAACAGGGGAGACACGGGCCATGAGCGGGTTTGGTGGGGAATGGGAGGGAGACAGAGACACAGACCATGAGCGGGGGGTGGGGGGACAGGGGAGACACGGGCCATGAGCGGGGTGGAGAACAGTGGAGACACGGGCCATGAGCGGGGGGTGGGGGGAACGGGAGAGAGACATGGGCCATGAGCGGGGGGTGGGGGAAACGGGAGGAACACAGGGAGCTTACTGTGCAACGCTCTGATTAACGGATGAACAAAGATGGCGGGCGTCTCTCACAATAGGATGCACTGCATGCTTCACGACAGCCAATAGCAAAGCACGTCAGATGTCTGCGGACATCACGCAAGCGCTTGCCCAATCCCCGTCCTGTCCACGGAGCGAACAGGGAAGTGTGTCCGCGAAGCGGACACAGATATCACTAATTTTTTTCACTTACATTTTTGTCATTTTAAAAAAAACTACTGGACAGATTTACACCAAATAAAAACAACACGCTTTCGGGACCAAGCCGCTGCTCCCGCGGCAAATTTGGTGTAAATACGTCCAGCGGTTTGGGCTATAGGCATGAGCAAATTTTTTTCCCTTTATGTCTATGGGAAAAAAATATGTTTTGGGACCCCCCCTATAACTTTGCACCCCTGGACCAAACCTCACCAAACTTTGCAAAAAAATTCAGAGTGGGCCATATACTTTTTTTTGCAAAGTTTGGTGAGGATTCGTCCAGGGGGAGCGAAGTTATAAGCCACCCAAAAAGTGCTCTTCCTATGTAAACAGCAACTTAACCATAACTACATGGCCATGTAATATATCACTAAAAAAAACTTGGGACATTATGGTTAATTTGCGCTACTAAAAACCTGTGAAATTCCCTTAACAAAACTTTATAAACGTCACATTATGGTTTCCAAGTAAAACCGAAAAACCCCTGAAATTCGCCAGTTATGGTAGCCTAGGCATAGACTTTCAGCTTGTACCTTCAACCAATGTATCCATGAGTCTCCCAAAATCCAGATAATCTGCTTTTGAACACACAGAGCCATGGCTGTCTGGTCTCCTGTCATTGAAAAGACATCCTCACTAAATGTCTCCGAACAAAACACACCCACTGAACTTTACTGACCAATACCTAGCTTCGCACATTCTTATTTGCATGTGTCTCCACCCCAGAATCGGCGCTGCCTGCAAACTACCACCATGTTCGTGGACACGTACAGGATCAAAGCATGAGGACTGTACATTTAAATATTATTCCCCTTTTCCCTTTTAAGGTGGGCTCTGAAAAGAGACTTTTTTATTTTTTGTGCAGATGCCTTACAGACATCTGTTATTTTGTATTTTCTTTATATTTTTTCTTCTAACTATACTCCTACAACCATTACAGAACCTTCTCCAAAGCAAGCCTCACATTCCAAAAGAACATGGCATTTCCCAAAGAAGATAACGCAACACCATCTGCTTCAAAATAAGCCGCATTACTGGGCACAATGTTCTCGTGGCTGCAGAAAAACATACCAGCGCGTAACATAAAAGCATGCATGCCGCGATTGATGGTACACCTCCCAATTCCTTGATCAGGACAGAAAAGAGAACTGTTGTCCCATTTTCCTCTAGGGAGTAACCCAGAAAAAATTAATTTCACAGTTGGAAATATATTCATGACTGCTTGCACCAACTGTTCCAAATCATCCAACAAAGTACTTGCACTCATGTAGCCCAAATGTCAAGTACCGTAGTGCAAAAGGACCACATGAGGAGTGATCATCGCATGCATCTCAGTGCAAACTTGGAGAATTGCCGCTATAATGCGATCAGTCTCAGTGCTCCACACCACCTCTACTCCTCTCACATTGAAATGGTGTGCTACATTCCTACTTTCGGCACAGTCCTGTAAACCATGCACAAAAATATCTCCAACTACCAAAACCTTCACTCTCTGCACCTCTGCCATCTTCAGTATACGCACCGTCTTTCGACACAAATGAACAATGTGAACATCTGATTGGCTGATGGCTACAGTTCCCTTTCCATGCTAGATTTGCTTTAGAAACCCGTATGTGACACGCCCTACCCACGCACAAGCGTTGTGTACGTGCAGCACGTAATTCTTAACAAGTCCTTCTACCCTTTCCACATAACACGCAAATCCATTCCCTCATTGGACACACCTAAGCAGTCGCACAACCATCCACCAATCAGATTCAACATCCCTACATGTAACTCCGTCATCACAATTTTGCGCTTCAAATGTACTATTGATCACTCTAACTACAAGTTGCATATCATTGCAAAGCACCTACTTCGAAAAGTACAGTTCCATCGATGCGCACATGCATGCGTATAAAGTACAGGTATGCATATTTTAATCAGAGAACATCTACAACCCATGTGATTTCATTTAAACAAATTAATGCTACTAAATCTGCATAGCCAATACATACCAACGCTCCCCCTTTAAGTGCAAGATGTCCGATTGTTCATTAACACAGCGCACTACTTCTTACTGTCTCCTGCATAACCTATACATACTTTAAACCTTCCCTATTTAGCACGAAACTCGTATTTCCATTAGAAAATGGCACCATTTTTTACTGAATACCGCCTACATCAATGCTACTTCCAATGCGATCGTATGAGAAAAATAAAGGCTCCCGATTGCTGTGGTGACACGGTCCTCTGAGGGTCTCCCGATCTTTTGAAATCGTACTTGTAATAAGAAAGTACCAACATTTTGAATGCACACATGCACTGTGTGAAATATCAAAGGAGAATACTCTGACGACAGATGCAAAATTAACGTCTACAGTAACATCACTACTTTAAACACACAAAGTTAGTAACTTCTTCTTTTTACAATCGGAGTGAAGACTACTGTCCTGAAGATCAACAGCATCTACATTGCAAACGACATATCTGAAGAAAGCTGGTCATTCTTAAAAAAAAAGTAAGTACAGAACCACCTTTATATTCTAAATATTCCTGAAACAGAGAGTGTGTGTTATGTATTTAATTTGCGCACCAAAGCAAACAGTGATTTCTGAACCATTCTACCCACAAATCCCCATTTGTTAAACAAAGATTAACAGGCAGAATGGCTCACAAATCCCTTTCTGTTTGGAACCCAAATAACATACAGACGCCTTACAATGTTAGTAGTAGAAAACAAATAGCTGTTTCAATTTAATGCCATTAAGTTTACTATTAATGCATCTCCTCACCATTAGGCCTCTTTGTACTCTCATCTGAAGCACATTGTAGTAGTGTACAAACCGAAAAATATCCTCCCCAAATCATTATAAGAGACCAAAGTACATTCACACACCACCATAAAGAGCTTCCCCATCAAACTCATGCACGCATGCACACAGCACACATACATTATACAACAGACCAAACCATGCCTTCTTTTTATCAACAGACCCCAAAGAATGCCTACCAAAAAGCAAGTCCGTAGAAAGGAACGCAGAAGTAGAGCCAATAAAAATAAAAAGTGTCCAACCTAACCATCCATCTGTAGCTGAGTTTGTAGAGAACGTTGGAACAATACAGCTAACACAGTCATTTAGCAAAACAAAGGAAGCTTCAACTACCAAAACTTTACCTCCTCCAACAAAATGTGGCACGAAAGACAAAACTCTTCAGAAAAATCGCTACCAGTACTCCTAACAATGCTGCTATTAATCCTGATATAGTGACAAGAACCTATAGTAAAAAGAGTATTTTAGCTAAAATGTTTCACCATAGAGTCCTTCAGAATCTAATAAGAAGAGGACCGAAATCATCCTCAACCCTTAAAATGTACCGTAGAAAATGTATCTTACAAGCTCTCGCGGACAGTGCAATCCTTCTGAAAAGGAAGTTGTTTATATTAGTATTAAATAGGATGAAACCACTAACAAAACTAAGTGCCAAACTACAAAAGAAACGTATCAATAAACAGAATGTGAACAAAAATAACTTCTTACATATTTGTGGAACTGAATGGAGTCACACAACAACCACAGAACCATATTTTCATGAAGAAGCATACAAACAAAATCAAACAAACACAATTGCCGTCCGTAGCAGTGGACGAGGGTATGAATAAATCAATCATAGCATCATGGAACAAGAAACACTGCTTAGAAAAGTATCCCCTGAAAACTCAGAATTACCTCTCGATTCACCTGAACCAGACCGTCCAGGGTAAAAATGGCTGTGCACATCAATGTGTGCCATTCCTAACAAATTATTCAAATCTTTACGTCAGTTCCTCAATCAGTATGTGAAAGGTAAATACAAAATAAAAATTAAAGTTCTGCAAAATATAGGTATCTGTCTATTACACACATTCAAAAAAGAAATACTAAAATTTAAAAGTGCATCAGCTGAAATATCAAACCATGTGTGTGTGTGTTGCCGCAGAACGTTTTACAAAAGGAACACAAAAAATATAGACATAGCATTCAAAATAGAAGACAATGAAGATTCCAAATAGTTTAAATTAGCTCTCTACTTTTTAGCCGAAAACAAATATCAAATAAGTGAACCACTAATATGTTGCAGTTACTGCACTACAAAACTAGACAACAACCAAACTCCTTCACGTGCTATCACAAATAATTTGGAATTGTTCCCACTAGCAAAAATCCTGCAACAACTCAATTTGTATAAGAGCATCATAATTCAAACAGTTCACCATTTCAAGCAATTATACGCCTTCATCCAAAAAGAGCAAAAGTACCTCCCTCTGAATTGGTGAAAGGCATTTGTGGCAAAGTAGTTTACTTACCATTAGATCTAACAGAAAATGTACACACTCTAGGAGTGGAACGTTCAATAGAGCATTCTTTAATTGTCTTGGTAAATGGTGTACTAACAAAAGACAATAAAAATTGGCAACAACTGGTGGACTTAAATAAAGTTAGAGAAGCCTTGCAATATCTAAAAGACAATAACGAATACTACAAGGAAATAAATATTGAAGAAAGCTTAAGGGAAACAACTGAAATAATTGAAGAGGCAACAGAAACTGGACAATTCGAACATCTGGATCCTGCTGCAGTAGCCACTCTTTTGGACCAGTACACAATTCATCCATTGCATTCCAATGGAAGCATAGATGATGCACTAGAAACCAGGGGCGTAGGAGACACATAAAATCTGGGGGGACAGGGGACATCTTGGGGACTTTGCTTTATTTATTTATTGTGTTTTAGTCAAAGAACTCGACTTTTCACAAAAGTAGAATTAAAATAGCAGTACGTATTAAATTACAAATATCACTGTATAAAACAAGAGAAAAGAAAACAGAAGAACATTAAAGGATGCAGCAGCAAAGAACATGTCTTTGTATGTTGCATTTCTGGATTTTTCAACTGACTATGAGCTCATGGTAAGAGAGAGGAAATAACAATTACTTCCAGTGGGCCACAGCTAGGACGCCAGCTCGTTAAGAGGCAGATCACCTGTAAGTGGACTCCTGCCAAATAAAGGAGTTGCAGCCTTTTCTACCAACTGCAAGTTGCTACTTTTTTGTGTGGGGCAAGGAGACGTGTGTGTCTCTTGGAATGGAAGGGTGGGGAATTCAAAGAAAGAGGAAATCTTGTTTGTACCTCTCAGTAAGCCATGTTATGGGAGTAGAGGGACCAGGTGTGTGATGTAGCTGCTTTGACTGTCCTCTGGGGGGGAGGGGGGCGTACAGCAAACAAGGAGGATGGGATGAGCGATCGCAAGCCCACCTCCTTATAAGCACTCCCCAGGTCCGCAGCCGGATATGTCGGACCGGGGGGATGCCTAGTAGGTGGGGTGTATGTGGACCCAAGGGGGTGGCCAGAGGGGCAGCCTGCTATGTGGGACCAGCCTCTCACGATGAGTCTGGTCCCTCTTATTCCATCTCATGCTGGCTTCAGAGCCTAGCCTTTCTTTGCCTTTGTTATTCTGAATGCAGAGTTGGACTCTGTTCCTTTCTCGTTTAACATTTTCTGCAAAGCCTGATCTATTTGATTCTCTCATATGTTACTAGGACGGCAGAGCAGGATGGTAGGACATGTGGTGTTGGCGACGTGTTTCAGGTGGTGGCCAGAGTGAAATGTATGAACATTTCAGAGACATTTCCCTCTGCACACCCACCGAAACGTGCCTCCAACAGCAGATGTCCTACCTTCCTGCATTCCCACAGGTGTCCCGACAAAAACGGTACCTCACATGTGTGGATGCACCTACCTCGGCGAAAAAGGGAAAAGGCTAACCCACTGATAACCACAAGCCTTTCGGCAGTGCAGATTTTGCTCATGTGGACAACCTACAGATTTGGGCCTAGGGTGTCGAAGCCACCAAGGAAAACAGAGAACCCCATGCATTTCCGAAAAGATACCTGCGGGCACCCCCCTTTCCACTAAAAACATCCCTGGTGGTTTAGTGACCCCCACACCCACCCAAAACAAGTTATAAATGTTTTTGTTTTGCCTCTTTCCTAGGGGCAGATTGTGCTAGCAATCTGCCCCAGGGAGGGCTACATGAGATGTCCCCCACCATTTGGGGTGGGGGGAGAGGGCCGCCCCCCTTTCCAATAAAAACATCCATGGTGGTTCAGTGGCCCCCCACACCCACCCAAAACAAGTTATAATTTGTTTTATTTTTGTTTTGCCCCTTTCCTAGGGGCTGATGGGCACATGTGTGTGGCCATTTGCCCCCGTGGGGGCTAAACGTACTGCCCCAGGCTTGGGGGATGGCTCTGCCAATATTTGCAGTGCCCCCCCACCCAAATGTATGGGAGCATCTCATGTAACCCTTCCTAGGGGCAGAAATCTGCCCGCCAGGGAAGGCTACATAAGGTGCACCCATCCTCTTAGGGTGGGGGGAGAGTGTTTTTCAAACACAAAAAATCCTGGTGGTCTAGTGGGACCGCACCCCCACACAAAACAAGTTATAATATATATATATTTGTTTTTCCATTCCCTAGGGGCAGATGGGCACATGTGTGTGGCCGTCTGCCCCCAGGGGGGGTCAAAACGTACTACCCCAGGCTTGGGGGCAGAGTGGCTCTGCCAATATTTGCAGTGGCCTCCCTCCCACCCCAAATGGATGGGGGCATCTCATGTACCTCTTCCTAGGGGCAAAAATCTGCTGCCGGGAGGGCTACATAAGGTGCCCCCATCCACTTAGGGTGGGAGGAGAGGGCCACCCCCCTTGCAAAAATCCCTGGTGGCTAGTGGTCCCAGCCGCACCCACCCCACCCAAAACTAGGTTTTAAAAAAATCTATTTTTTTGTTTGCCCCCCTTCCCTGGGGGCAGATGATCACCCATCTGCCCCCAGGGTATTGCCTCCATGCTTTGGGGGCCACGGGGGGAGAGGGCAGTTTACATAGTAAGCAGCGCCTCCCCCCACTTCAAAAACAGATCCCTGCACAACACACCGAACACATATTCTGGGGGGGATAAATGACATTACATCCCCCCACTTAAAATTGTGGGGGGACTTGTCCCCCCTGTTCCCCCCCATGTCCTACACCATGCAAGAAACTTACCAAATACGACAAACCAAAAGTTCACCAGTGATGATATGGGAAAAAAGTATAGAAGCACAGGCTTTTCCACTGCTATTTCCTACTGGCAAAGGTGGAATATACGATGATAGACCCACTCAAATTACAGCATCAGAATACAGCTCATTACGAATGTATTCGCAAGATCCCAGGTTTAGACAAAATGTAGAATACATATTCCACCTACTCTTTGAAAGTGAACTAGCAACCCTATGTTACAGAGTTGCACACATTTTGAAATTTGGAACCCACTTTCAAAATATGTCAGCTATGCAATTAATTCAAAAAGTACAAGAAAAAGTTGAGGTTTTACAATCAAATATAACACATTCTTTTGCAAACATGCGTGGTACAAAAGAATACTGGTTCCGACTGCACGGAGACGTACGTTGTATGATCAGAAGCCTTGGACCACCGACTTAGTTTGTTACACTAAGTTGTGCAGAGTATGCATAGGAAGATTCACAACAGACACATAATGACCTGCATGGGCAGATTTTACAATTTCAAAGACACAAATGTGGCAAATATTGTCATCGCAAATACAAAAACAAAGGGAAATACTACACCAAATGCCGCTTTGATTTCCCTATACCAGTTACAGAAACAGGTGAAGTCAACAACTTCATGTCTTCAGTTCGACATAGTGTTAAAGGTAAATCACCTAAGAACACGTATTACATAAAAAGAAATGAAGAATCAAAATACATCAATGATTACAATGCAACCATTGCCCTCTTATGGAATGCAAACATAGATGTGCAGTACATTGCAGACAATTCCACTGCTGTTGCACGATATGTTACAGCCTACCTAACAAAAGCAGAATAAAACAGAGCTTCAAGACCTCTGGGATGACCTATCATCATACAAAACACTATCTCAGAAATTGTACAGTCTAGGCATAAACATGCTCTCTCATAAGGAATGTGGTGCCTATGAAGCAGCAGATCGTTTAACTGGTACTGTTTTGTATGGAAAATCAGACAACATAGTATGGCTAAGTCTTGGTCCTGCTAAATGTAAAAAAGAGTTCTGAAATCATATGAGGACATAGAAACAATTGCCAGAAATGATCCCAACAGAGAAGACATTTTAAAAAACAATTTACTAGACACATACTATCCGAACAGGAGTAGGACTTTAGAAAGCATGTGTCTATACCACATAGCTCAAAACTTTGCATACAAAAATAATATAAAACCCGATGAAAACAAAGGCAGATATAGAGTCACAGATTGTGAAGGCAGCCTAGTGAAACTTACCAAACAAAGCTTAATTAATCATGTTAAATTGTCATTAAAAACTCCTCAACAGAAAGAACTATATTACATGTCTCTGCTACAACTTTTTAAACCATGGGGAAAAGAGGAAGAGATACTTGATAACTATGACTGCTATGAAGATGCTTTCAAAGCAAATGAAAGCGCTATAATCGACGTGAACTTTACGCAGTACAAAACAATGTTGCACAATAAACAGCAACACGAAGAAGAACTTCAGGCCCAGCTAGATAAGGACTCTTCCGACAGTAGTCAACCTTCTGTAAGAGGAAGCCAAGAACCACTAGGACAGCCACTAATAGCAAATGAGGCAGAATTAGCTATGACAGAAGTGGAAAATACCATGTGTCACTATCAAGAAAATATAGAAGACTTAACTGTACAACAAGCAAAACTTAACAAAGATCAGCGCACCATTTTTGAAGATGTAACAAAACAAATAGCACATGGTGTACAGCACGAAAATAAAGAATGTACCTGCCAAAATTACAAACCAATCCTACTGTACATCAGTGGTGAAGCTGGGTCAGGAAAAACATTCTCAATCAAAATCATCAGCAAGTTCCTTCAGCAATTGACAAACAACAAACTGTCAGCTGTTGTAACTGCCCCCACAGGTTTAGCTGCCTACAACATAGGCGGTGTCACTTTACACAGATTACTACTTCTTCCAGTAGAACACCAAAACAAATTAGACTATTACAAACTTTCTGCAGAAGCTGCAATGGAACTACGCAGAGTATTAAAGCAAATTAATTTATTTAATTTATTTAATGTGTTACAGTTTAGCTAATAAACTTTACACATACATGACAACAAAAATACAATAATAAGATTAAGATTACACAATTAAATAAAATTGGCAATGCTAATAACAATAAATAAATAAATCTAGCCTAGACACAATCATACATTCTAAGACCTAAAACAACCTAAATCGTCCTAAATCAAGCCCTGTGGGAATCACATCAGAACTCACCAGGATGCGAAATACTGACAATATTTGTAAGAACGGTTAGGAGTTAGAATTCATAATTACAGGATTCACAATTACAGAGTCACGCATAGCCCAGGAAGGGTTCTAGTAAAGGTGTATCCCATCACGGCTCCTGAGTGTAGATAATGCTACCTATTCAGATCCTAATGCCCAATTTTCCCTCTATGACCAACCAGATGTTATATAAAGCAGTAAAAATGTGGATATTTTCGGAATTTAAGCAGTGATGCCAAAATAATGCCTTAGAGGTTGTTACAGAGTCATGTGTATACTTTCCCATATGTTGATGTATTATGTTTGTCATACTACTACATTGAGTCAGGACATGTCTTGCTGTCTCAAGAACATTATTGATTTTACACAATCTGCAGATCCTTAGTGTCGACAGCAATCGATCTCTCCGGCCCGTGACCCATAGGGTCGGGAATTGGTCCAGTCTTAATAGGAGTACAAAGCGTCGCAGTCTTTTGCAAGGGCATAAGTTAAGGTAATCTTGCGGTCTCATATATGTATACAACCTGAATTTCACAAATTCATAACTTTTCAATGCACTGAGGTGGGCAAAATTTTCCAACCAATCCCACATATCTATTCGCTTATCTAGGGCTCTCTGAACTTTCCAGGTGTAGTCCCCTTCGCGATACGTCCATCCTATATCAGCGAGATATCTTAACATTATAGCAGCGGGTGAGAGGGAATTTTGTTTTTTACATATTTCCTTATCCACAGCAGTCAATACTGGATTTGTTGTACCACTACGCATTTTAATAAAAAACCCTAGTCTCTTTTTCATCACTATAGCTTTCAATGACGGTATACCCAGCTCTAGGCGTAAAATGGCCATTGGAATTCCTGGGGGCAGCCCCAAGACCCGCCGCCAGAATTTCCCTTCTATTACTTGTAGCCAGCTAAGATCTAGGTCGAACAGGGCCTCTAGTCCATAGGTCATCATGGGTGTAAAAACCTACACATATAGTTGGCGAGTGCCCCATAACGTGAAACCTCCTTGCTT
The DNA here is from genome assembly GCF_040938575.1 of Ambystoma mexicanum. Classification (NCBI taxonomy): domain Eukaryota; kingdom Metazoa; phylum Chordata; class Amphibia; order Caudata; family Ambystomatidae; genus Ambystoma; species Ambystoma mexicanum. Next base: position 481,172,688 of record NC_090941.1, on the reverse strand, counting down.
GTTAGTGAAGTTCGCAACCAGCGATGTAACCTGCGCTGCTCGCATCATCCGAGAATGTTTGCATATGCTATAGTCACCACTAGGCTCGAAGTCAATACCCATATACCGATAATGTGGGGCGTAAGGGATTATGTTCTTACCCACCATAAGATTTACGCGTGACACTCTTTTATTGGTAAATCGCAATACCTTAGTCTTGTCAAGATTGATAGTGAGGCCATTATGATTCGCATAATCCCACAAAGCAGTGGCCGATCTGCGTAGGCCACTGATTGTGTGATCAAAAATGACCAAGTCATCTGCGTAAGCCAGGACAGTGCATACCAGCTCCCCAATCTTAGGTGGGCAGTTTGAGACGGCCGTTATGGCCAATGGTATGTCATGGACATACAGGTTATATACCAAGGGGGCCGTCACACAGCCCTGTTTCACCCCCCTGTTCTGCAGCACTTTATCAGTCAGGTGTCCCTCTTGGTCTAGTTTCAGTCTGACTGACGTATTATAGTGCAGCAATTTAAGGTAATACAGGATGCCTGCTGGACACCCAAGACCGTTAAGTTTAGCCCACAAACGTTCCCTAGGGATGGTGTCGAAAGCTGCTTTAAAATCAATATATAAAGCGTATAAAGGTGGTGCACCTTTACTGCGTGCTTTAGTTCTCAACAGGTTCATGACCATTAAATTGTGACTCGTTGAATAACCTTTCCTAAATCCACACTGGAAGATGGACAGAATGTTAGCCCTTTCTACCCATGATTGTAATTCCTCAAGCAGTAAAGAAGCAAACAATTTACCCGTTGTGTCCAGCATGGAGAGGAGCCGATAATTAGTGGGATCTAGGCGATTGCCCTTTTTAAAAACAGGTATCAATACTGCTGTTTGCCATGAGCTCGGTATTTGCCCCTGTAACATTATCTTCTTGAACAGTGTTGCCAATACACTCGCCCAAAACTCGGGCTGTTTTCTCATAACTATATTGGCTAGACCGTTCGGACCTGGAGCTCTGGACGGTTTGAGCGTCTTTATCTTGGAAATTATGGCCGCATATGAGATATCAAAGGCCAGATAGGGAGCCAAGGTTATCTGAGGGCCCAATTCGTCACTCTGTAGTATTGTATTACGGGCTAGTAAAAACTTAACCCATATCTCAGCTTTAATTGGATTAACCATTTGGCCCTTCGATGACTCCCTAGTATCCTCCAGAAGTGCCCAGATACTACGAGTGTTTTTAGAACAAATCGTTTGCACTAATCTCTGGTGAGCCCAGGTATTAGCGACAGATTTTATATTTTTAATAATAGATCTATATTTATTTTTAATTTTCCTCGCAGCCACTCGTAATACATCAGATGGTCCTAACTTTTTCTTGCTCATACGCAGTTCCCGTCTCAAGTCCCTTTTGGCATCTCTAATCTTATTATTATAAGAGCGAGGCCCACCCTCCGGTCTATACATGCTAGTGGTCGGAACCAAAGCATGTGTATGAGAGAAGGCTTTTATCCAATTTTCTATGGATTCAATAGACATGGAATGGAAATCGGGTACATTTGGCCATTTATCCATCTCGAGTGCCAGTGCAGCCTGATTAATGTTCTTAGCCGACCATCTAATGTTGGAGCCTGATTTATTCGCATAGACTGTGCCCATATTGCACTTGTCGAGAGCTCTCTGTTGTATGTTTAGTATACAGTGGAGAGCTGAATGATCGCTCCATTTATTTAGTGATACAGACATATCTTCCACTAAGAGCAGCATTTTAGGGCACATGAAGATGTAATCCAGGGTACTACTATATAGCCCGTTGGACCAAGTATGTTTCCCCGGGTAGTCACTATTCGTGTAGCCATTCAGCATTTCCAGATCCCATTCATCAAGCAACCGACGCCAACGTGGCCCCTCGATGTCGGTTTTAGTATGTGTTAATAGATGTTTCTCTCTTAACTTGGGGTTTTGAGGATATTTCCCTGTCTCAGCAGGAATACGACAATCAAAATCACCCACAACAATAACTGCTCGATTACCAGGTAGTACAGACCAGGAGGCCAGTAATTCATGAAGGGCTTCTTGAATAGGTTCACTAGTTCCCGCATGCGGGGGATTATATATATTTATCAAAAGGAACTTCCCCTTATCATCCTGTGTTCCATATTCAACCTCTACTGCCAGCATATTATCACAAACATTACATGGTATCTGTCTCGAGGGCAGAGAGCTAATCACACCTATCAAAAGCCCTCCAAATGGTCTCCCTTTATCGCCCTTCTTAGCATAGGATTGATAATTCATGTATCCATCAAGTAATATAATGTCCATTGCCCATGTCTCCTGTAGGCATATCAGGCTATGTTTCACAATAAAATTAACCGAACCCTCCGGCGTCAACAGATGAGCAAATCCTCTTGTGTTCCACGATAACAATGTCAAATTTCAATGTTTAGGCAATACCTCAGGAAGAGATTCCGCGAGCCATTTTAGGACCAACTGAACATCAGCAATTTCAACTTTCTTTCCTTTAGGTATCAAGGGGTACTCCACTGGTATGCCCGGCCCACTTATTTCCACAAGTTCAGCACTGGTGTCAACTTCGTCCAAGTCTGCATCAACCTCAACATCCACAGCCCTCAGCTCTTCACGGTATTTCCTAAGCATCTGTGCGGTGGATATAAATTTACAATGTATTGCAGACACACAAGGGTTAAGGCCTTTTAATGGTTCCACAAACAGGAAATCATCTGATTTTAAGACGCGTAGTTCAGGGACCGAATGCAGACGTATTAGGAACTCTGATCGTGGCAGCCATCTGCGTTCGCAGGTTTTATACAGGTTTTTAATCAGGCAGATTCTGTTCCCTGAGAGATCGGGTTCGTCCTTAACTGGTCTGCCGGGAGAGATGATGGTACTAGCCGGGGCTGGTTCAGATTGAAGTACCAGGTCAGGGCCCCTAATCCGTGTTTCCTCCTCCTCTTGAAGGTCGGCCTCAAATCGTTCCCATTCGTCTGCCTGGTCCTCTGTTTCATCCACGGTCGGCAGTCTTCCCACATCATCAGTCAGATCCACCGTCACTGGTTGTTCATATTTGGGCGGCGAGACTAGATTCGTATCTTGATCAGTGATAAGCCAACTGCAGAGGCGGCCTTCTCCAGAGCCCATCTTTTTCTTAGCTCTGGCTGCCCTTTTTTTTGCTTTTTTTGAGCGCCCCCCAATGTGCGCCGTCTTATCTTCTTTAGTTCCTTGCATCGTATTTTCCTTGTTCTTTTGCGCTTTCTTAGCCAGTTTGCGTTGTTTACGGGAATAGAAGACTGACTCACTCAGGTCCTCATTTACCGAGGAATCTTTATCAGCTATCTTATTTATTTCCTCAGCGATACCTATGGCCTCCGATAGATTGATTTCCGCCTCTACCTCCTTATTCTTTTCTTCTATTTGTGTATTAGGCAATGGGTTAGTATTCGTAAGTATCCGACCCGTCATTTGGAGCAGAATTTTGAGTGCAAATTGAAGGGAGGCCACTGAGGATTGAATCTCTGCCAGTTCCTTTGCCCCAGGGAACAGGGTGGAGAGATTTCCTTCCTCTGAATCTGGTCCGTCTTCCATTGATACCATTACTAAATTAGGGGAGGCTGACAGTCGGCCCAAAGGTATCTCGTGGCCTATGATGTTATCAGGAGATGACATAGAATTATTATCCTGTCGCAGACCTGTGTCTTCCAGCGGCCTGAGGATCTGGGGAGTCATCCCCCGCTGAATACTCAAACACAGGTCTAACAGCAAATTGTTATCTATGTCGTCAAAGTTAGTGGAACTCATTGGGTCACCACCCCTATCACCCGATAAAACGGGGTCCTCAATGATCGTTGAGTTAGTTTCTGTTATGGGAAGGGGGGCAAAGAAACCAGTTATGGCTCCCTGTCCCGAGGGAATGGATATGCTGGATTTTTTCTTGTTATTTATTTTAGGTTTTCTCATCTCCTCGTTCGTCAGGGTTTCCACTTCCAATTGTTTCTTTGTCTTGCGCAGATTGTACTTATTTTGTGTCATTTTCTTCCCTGGCGCCATTAGGTCATATAGCAGTGTTTATTACAGAAATCAAGGTGCCTTCTCTCTAGCCGGTTTTCCAGATTTTGCTACACCCAAATCTGAGCCAGATTTCAACACGTAACCTGCACTGTCCTTATTAAGCTGAAAAGGCGCAGAGCCAGCTGTCACCAAATAGCAGCGCCCCTCAGGCAGGCCCTCAGGCAGGCACTATGCAGGTTCAGCACACACACCCAGATGGACTCCTCACCATATGGTGGCTGTACCATTAAATCAGACCAAGGGAGGGAGACTGGGTATAAAGGTGGGGGGGACAGGCAGCAAGGGGGAGGGGGGAAAGGGGCTCAATTTAAGTGAGTAGCGCTGCTTGCTAGGCAGTGTAATCACTGCAAGTCAATATAGCTCCCCCCTGCACTTTTTCCCCATGTGCTGATTACCCACCGCAAACTCTATCCGCTCCCACACCGACAGGAGTCACTCTCCCGCGGGCGTCCCGCGGACGGCGAAGTGCCGCCGCGGCTAAGAGCACAGAGCAGGCAGGCTCTACGAGCCGCCTCGAACACCGTGACCAGCGCACGCTGACACTCCGGCGGCTCCCGTGTGCTCCAGCTGGCTTCCCGCAGGTGGAGGTACCCTGCCGCGGCCGCGGCTGTACGATGAACGCCCACAGGAGGCAGACAGGCACCGCGAGCAGATTCGTCGTCGTACGTCGTCGTACGCTGGCAAGCGAAGGCGGGCTCAGGCGGGCTCAGTCTCAGGTTACTGAGGAAAGGACCCTGAAAGAAAGAACGTCCGCGCCGACTCAAGCCGCACCTCGTAGAATCGTAACGTCACAACGATTGAGGCCGCCTCCGAGTCAAACCAAGTTAAAGCAAATGAAAATGCTACTAACAGATGAAGTGAGCATGGTCTCCAAACTAATGTTGGCTTTGATTCACCTCAGATTGCAAGAAGTACTACTACGAAGAACTCTTTGCAGGGAAACATGTTATCATTTTTGGAGATATTCTACAATTGACACCAGTGAAAGGTGAACCTATTTTTAAAACCTTAGGACACAAACTCTGCCGCAAAACTGTTGGCAGCATAGGAAATGTCAACCTTTGGCAACATTTCCAATACAGAGAATTAACAGAAAACATGCAGCAATCTGCAGATCTCACTTATGCCAACATCCTAAAAAATATTAGAGTTGGTGTACTATCTCAAGAAGCACAAGCAATATTGAGAAACCAGCACATTCATGCACTTTATGGCGATAATGCATGTGCTACTGATGTTATGGAACAATTAGTGCACAAAAATGTCAATTGTATGGCCTTAATGCCAACTCTTTCAAGCTGTTTCAAATTCAATGAAACAATGTTAAATAAAGAAATGCAACCAATAATGGAAATTTGCGCCACAGACAAACTTGACGTACATGGCATGACACTACCCATGTGTGAGCAAGCCACAACAAGACTAAATAGCTTAGAAAATTCAATTTCCAACACAGCTGGGTTGGAAAAAATATTAAAATTATCCTTAAATTGTAGAGTAATGCTTAAACGTAACCTAGAGCAAGGGCTAGTTAATGGAGCACTGGGTACAGTTGTAGCCTTTCAATCATACCCACGTGACACCAACATTCAGTTTGTCAATATTCGCTTTGACAAACTTTCAGAAGTGAAAAGAATAGGGCGCTCAACTGCTAGATTGCTGCTATTCAAAGACATGTATGTACGTAGAGAACAATTTTCTCTAACTCTTGCATATGCAGTCACCATTCATAAATCCCAAGGATTTACCCTAGACAAAGCATTGATAGATATAGGAAACACAGTCTTTAAAGAAGGCATGAGCTACGTAGCACTATCACGCTTATGTACACTTGACAGTCTATTTCTAATCAACTTTGATGCAAGTAAAGTGAACGCTGATATTCCTTGCATTTTAGAATACAATAGACTATGTTCACTGTACAGCCGCCATCTCAAACAATATCCTGTTCCAGAAAAAGTAAAATGTGGTAAAAGAAAACTAATTGAAACAGAAATGCAACAGAATCTCACAGCAAATCCTTCAAAGAAAACAAAGAGAGGTAGGGCTTCCTCAAGTACCACAAGGAAAGAAGAACCTATTAGGGAAAGTAAACCAGGAACTTCTTCAAAGAAGGAAGACAAACTCCAAAGAAAGCACTCAGATACAGAACTAGCTGGTCCATTCAAATTTGCAAATGAAACTGGTGTAAATTGCTATGAAAATGTAGCAATAAATATTCTATTGCAATTGCCACCAATTGTTAACAACATTTACTTACACAGTACAGACCAATTGTGTTTACAAATGTCAGTCCTTCATAGAAACGCAACAAATAATCCTGACAACACGTACAGTGTTCACGGAATAAGACAAGAATTGGACTACTGTGCTGGAATAGTAAAATTCACTATAAACTCACAAGAAGATCCACAAGAATTTCTAATGTACTTACTACAAGTACTGTAAAACAAAAGCATACCTATAGATGAAATCTTCCAGATTTCATACATGTGGAAACATACATGCACACTCTGTAGCAATGTGCTACAGGAAAACATCCCAAATGAGCGCTTTGTGTATGTATCCATACCTAATTGTGAATCCATTCCATTTCAGCATTTTGTACAGAATGCAAACCATGGCAGATTATGTACTATGTGTAATTCAGACAATCGCTCCACCTTACTAATACAGACACATAGTAAGTACATAATACGTATGCTGCTACGTTATAAAGCAGATGGTACCAAAAACAACTGCAAGCTGACTGGATTCACACACGGTCAAGTGTCACTTGGAAAGAAAACCTTTACAACAGTAGGTATAATCTACCATGCAGGAGCCACAACCAATGCAGGTCACTACACTGCATACATTAAAATGAAATGTGGATGGGTGGAATGTAATGATACCACATTACTCTAAAGCAGAGATTACCAGCTAATCTTACAAATGCGTATTTAATCTTCTTGAAGCCAAAGTTTAATAACTAATGTGTACTTCTACATTACCAAAAAACAAAGTGAAAGACTACAAACAGTTAGAATACGCCATCAGGTATATAACTGCCCAAGACTGTATAACAAGGACACAGATAAATGAATTCCACACAACAGTAACAATAAATGCACAGTTAGAATACGCCAACAGGTATCTAGCTCTTGTTAAAAATCGGCAGCAAGACAACAAACATAACATTAAGCAGAAAGAACAAGGAAACACTCAAAGAAAACAAAGAAATAATTTGTAGCATAGCAAATTAAGGTTTTTTTTAATCCGACAAGGATTTTTTCCCCCAGACTCAAGGATTAGAAAAACAAACACAGAAACTGAGCACAATGCACAGTACACTGGTTTGTGAACTAAATATGAGGGCAAAAAAAAAACTGAACTGTCTATTATACTTTGTGAAAAATCTTTACAAAATGCAAACACTAACATGCTTTTTTCTTTTATCACAGAAATTAAAAAAGGCTACTTTCTGCAAGTACTGCAATCATGTAACACATGTATGGATTCTGAGCAAATTAAAGAGTGAGTATAATAACAGTCATTTCATACGTATGCAAATGTGCACGGCTAATCTATGGCAGTAATATGGTGCAGTGCATGCAGGCTGAGTCCAGCATCTTTGATGAACAACCTACCACCTACACCCTACAGCCAAGCAAGAAAGACTATAGGTCCTACCCACAACCATCACGCCATATAAAAGCCATGGTGCTTCTATTTCACTACTTCTAAGTTTAGTTTTCGGTGCATGGTCTGCAACCATGCAGCCAAGACACTACAACGTGCACACAACCACCGCACGACACCACGCTCATGTTCACTCATAACCTCACTGTTTATGACTTCAGTGTTGGGTGCATGGCCTTTGGCCATGCACCCAAGACTCTGGGTGCTGCCCAGAACCACCAAAGCATATCGCAACCATTTTGGCATCTAATTTTCGTACATATAAACTTGGTTTTGGGAGCAGGACCTTCAGCCATGCTCCCAAAATGGTGCGCCGTCCCCACAACCACCTGAGTAATGTTTCATAGTACGAGTGTACCTATACCTGTGATATGCTGCAGTAGTTGTGCCCACAGGTTACAGACTTGGCTGTAAATCCGTAGATTTCTCAATGTATGGATATGCAGTATATAAAATACATAGTGGGTTACATCTGCAGTGCTTATAGCTTTGTTCTTGGCTTCATGCCCTTCGGCCATGCACCAAAGGATCTACATCTGGGCCACAACTACCACACCATATCATACCCATTGTGCTTTTAACAACACTACGTATGAATGTGCAGTTGGGTGCATGGCCTTTGGCTATGCACCCATGACTGCAGGCCCTCCCCAGAGCCACCTGAGTAATGGTCAATACTACGGGTGTATCTATAGCTGTGAGATGCTGCAGTGGTTGTGGCCAGGGCCTAAAGTCTTAGGTGTATGTCCATACATATTTCAATGTGTGGGTATGAAGTGGCTTATAGTTCCAGTGTCTACAACTTTGTTCTTGGGTGCATGGCCTTTGGCCATGCAGTCAAGACTATACACACTCCCCACAACCGTATGAGCGATAACGAATATTACAGGTGTACCCATTGCTGTGACATGCTGCAGTGGTTGTGGGCAGGGCCTAAAGCTTTGGAAGTATGGCTTACGGCCTACAGCCTACAAGCATGTACCCAAGAGTCTATGGCCTGCCCACACCTACCAGATACATACTCAATTGTATGGGAGTCATGAATGAATATGATATGCTGCAGTGGTTGTGGGCAGAGTGTACATGCTTGGGTATAAGGCATACAGCTTGCAGCCATACATGCAAAAGTCTATGTCTTGCCCACAACCACCGTAGTATGTATAACCCATGTTGGCTGATAAGTCAAGAGGTTATAACTTTTTTGTTGGGTGCATGGCCCTCGGCCATGTACCCAAGAATGGAGGGCCTCCCCACAACCACCTGAGTGATGTGCAACACTACGGGTGTGTCTATAGGTGTGTATGCAGCAGTGGATGTGGCGAGAGTATAGGCTCTTATCTGTATATCCATAGATATTGCAATGTATGGGTGTACAGTAGCTTATTACTGTCATGCTTACAACTTTGTTCTTTGGTGCATGGCCTTCGCCCATGCACCCAAATCTGTGCACACTCTCCACAACCAACTAACCCATTAGAAATACTACAGGTATATCCTGGGTGTGACATGCTGCGGTGGTTGTGGCCAGGGCCTACAGTTGGAAGTATGGCCTTCGGCCTACGGCCTATGGCCATGCACCCAAGACTCTAGGCCCTGGCCACAACCACCACAGCATATTACACCCATGCTCGCTTATACATGAGTAACACACCCATACAATGAAATATTATAGCTGTAGGATGTACTCATTTTGTACCCAGGACTCAAGGCCCTTCCCACACCTACCAGATACGTAATAGCATGTATGAGTCTGGTGTATGAATGTGATATCCTGCACTGCTTGTGGGCAGGTTCTACAGTCTTTGGTGTATGGCCTACAGCCTGCAACCATGCACCCAAAACTGTACGTCCTGGCCACAACCACCGCACTATGTGAAATCCATGTTGGCTTGTAGCTTTAGAGTTGACAAGTTTGTTCTCGGTTGCATGGCCTTCGGCCATGCACCCAAGACTGTACACACTCCCCATAACCATCTAATTGATAATCAATACAACAGGTGTATCCCTTAGGTGTGACATGCTGCGGTGGTTGTGGCCAGGGCCTACAGTCCTGGAAGTATGGCCTTCGTCCTATGGCCATGCATCCAAGACTCTAGGCCCTGGCCACAACCAACGCAGCATGTCACACCCAAGGCGGCGTACTAATGAACAGCACACTCATTGGGAAAAATAATGTAATAACGATATGTACTCAATTTCAATGTTCGCTAACAACACGCTTGTCCTTAGAACAGTTTCAAGGTGCCTTTGCACAGCACTGACTGCACTCAGGATGGCATACTAATCAACAGCACACCCATAGGAAAAAATAATGTAGTAACAATATGTACTCAATTTCAATGTTCGCTAACATCACGCGTGTCCTTAGAAAAGTTTCAAGGTGCCTTTGCACTGCACTGTCTGAAATACGACCCTTATTAAGCCCCTCATTTTCTGTTGGTGCAAAATTTTCGAACAAGGCGGGCATAGAAAATACACCATTAACACCTACCGCCTGAACAAATACAGTTTTTCACCCATCTCTTAGCCTGTGAACCTCCCCAAGCACTATGACAGCAAAATAGTTTTCGAAATAGCATGTTCCCGCTGGTCGCTGCTGGGCTGTCGGTGGATCCAAGATGTTGGGCGCATTCAAACAATCTGACGCAGAACATGTCTCACTGCAGCCAATTGGCAGACACGTTGCATGTCCGCGTCCATGACGGCAGCCCCTTAGCCAATCGGTATCTTGTCCACTGAGCGAACAGGGAAGTGTGATCGCGGAGCGGACATAGATATCACTAATTTTTAGAGACCTACTTTTTGGTCGTTTTAAAGAAAAGTACTGCACAGATTGTCACCAAATTTACAAAAGCACGCTTTCGGGACAAGCCCCTGCCCCTGCCGCAAATTTGGTGAAAATTCGTCCAGCGGTTTAGACTGTAGGCGTGCGCAAAGTTTTTCCCCCATTCAGTCTATGGGAAAAAAAGATGTTTTTGGACCCCCCCCTATAACTTCTCCCCCCTGGACCAAACATCACCAAACTTTGCAAAATAATTCAGAATGGCCCATATACTTTTTTTGCAAAGTTTGGTGAGGATTCGTCCAGGGGGAGCGGAGTTATAGGCTGCCCAAAAAGTGCTCTTCCTATGGAAACAGCAACCTAACCATAACTACACGGCCACTACTGTGGCTGTGTAATATATATATATATATATATATATATATATATATATATATATATATATATATATATATATATATATATAATATATATGTTCTTGAAGTAGGGCGGTGAAGCCTTTCTTGAGTGGAGTTGCACTCCCTTCTGCTGCTGTGATAATGCCGATCCGCGGCTTCAATTGCCGCTTATAAAACTTTGGAATTTTCGTAAAAAGAAACCGCTTCTGCACATTGAATAGGAAAATATCAAAGATTTTATTCAAGAATAGCGGTTTAAAAACCAAAAAAGAAGGCTTCCCAAGGAAAGGGGAGGCTAACTGGCACGTTTCGCCACACTCCTGTGGCTTGCTCACAGTAACTCCTCCAGTTTGGAGCCAACATTTAAAACACACAAGAATAAATTAACAAACAGTGAAGAGGTGACTTACTGGCTGTTGGGAATGCTGTCGGCCATTTTGGAACAGGTACATATAAATAACAATACAACAATAGAATCAAGTATTTTGCAGCATCGTTAAAAGCAAAACCTAGTCAATAAATACTGCAAGGTTGCTAAAATACAAATGTTGGCACCCATAATGGGTTCTTGGTGTTACTAGGTTTTAAACAGTAACCTTAGCTTTATGCCGCTTCATAGCACATACCCATACATGGTATAAATGTAAAGTGCATTTAAAGGAGAACAACTATTAGAATATGTTACACTACTCATAAAGAAATACTGATGGAAATGTATAATGAAGTGCTAATGCCTGCATTTTTTATAGTAACCAGTTCTTCTTAAAACTGCATATAAACAAATACTTATGACAGATGTAAGTGCATAGTGCATATAAAGTGCCAATGCCTGCATCATTTGTAATGATAAAATTCTGCTCTAAACTCCATATAGGCAAATACTCATGCCATGTGTAAGTGCATAGTGCAGGAAAGGAGAAAAAAGCAAATGTTTCCTATTATTCTAGACTATCTACTAAAAATAAATCATAAAATGCAAGAGCCGTGATCAATTATGATAAATGCATGTAACAATTCCTACTCAGTTCTAAAAAAATAGGTAACAGGACCCGACATATATATATATATATATATTCAATGAGAAACCTTTGTTAAAGGGACGTTATGTTTAAAAGTAAAAACTGAAAGACACAGAAATTCGCCAGTTATGGTAAACTGAGCAACCATAACTCACACCACCACCGTGCAATACTAAGACAAATACCCGGTACATGAAAGATGACATCATAAATGTAATTGATGAAATCAATGATAACATCACATATTAAAACTATTTTCATGAACATTCCCTACAAGGGCTACTTAATGTATTAAAGAATGTTGTCATCTAAAGAAAACATTATATTATATTCAAGTGTTAACACGTCTGTACTTCGCGAACGGGTCTGTGCTTTGCAAACAGTTTGGAACTGCATTTTCAGCTTATCTAGGAACTTTGAAGCTCAAAATCTACCCTTTCACAGCTCCTACTCATTATCTATTAAAATTCTAGCACACAGCACATACCTGGAAAAATATTAAGAAGACTGCTATTTATCTTAAAAATGGCATCAGCTATTGCCATCCATCCTCCCTAAGACCCACCACCACCAGCTGGAGTACCTACATAACAAAAGAAGTACAATACTTCAAAAGACAATCAAGAAGACCAAGAAGGTGAGATAGCAGAAGTGCCAACCCCTAGCACCCAGAGAGAATCATGGGTGTGGCATTTCTTTGCCACTGTTGAAAATGTACCAAAGGATAAAGTTACCAAAGTGAAATACACTGAGTGCAACATTGTACTCAGTCGCAGACAAACTGGGCAGTACTCCTAAAGGATCACCTCCATGTGCCGCCACACCAAATCCAGCCACTGCAAAGCTCTCAGAAAAGCTGTTCCTTTCTTAGGAAGTAGTAGGCTGTCTTCCTCTACCTCATCTTACTCAACCAATGCTGTAACCACACAGCCTACCTCTGTGGGACACAAAATCCCACCAGCTACCTTGTAAGCGATAAACGAGGCTGTTGATCCATATCCTTTGAAAATAACAGTACTCTGTATATACTGCAACACACCACTCTGCAGGGGGAAGTGCTTTTGAAGCAGTAATAAAGGAGGATGAGAAACACTGCCCCCTACCTTAGATTTAACACATGCACAACATCTGCCCCTGTCCACCTGCCCCTCCATATGTGTTGTTGGTGCACCTTCCCCTCCCCACCCTACTTTCTGGCCTCTCCTGCAAAACAAAAATAAAAAAAATACAAAAAACATATACAAAAAGTTCCTTTAGAAACCATCTTTCACAGTAAAAAAATTGAACAAAAAGAAAAGCTCATAGACTCCACCTACTTTAGATTTTTCAGTAAAGTAGTTAGGTTCAGTAAGATTCTCCAACATTCTCATTAGCATTTTCTACTATGCTAATGGAAATAATGGACACTTGAATACTAGAGAAAAAGAAAAAAAGCACAGAAACACATTTCTGTCAGAAATTCTTCTCTCTAGTATACAATAAACACCATAATGCATTGCTGTTTATAACTTTCCAGTCTCCTCATTCCCCTGTCTAGCCCATGCCATATTAGAAAACCCAAATTGCACATGCACACCATCACACAAAACAGCCCTTTTACTTGTTTTACTGTTATGTTTGTAACACTCCCTCATTACCTGCTTTAAACCATTCATGCATATATCCCCTAGTCACTTAAAAAAAAATCTACATATAACCTATCAACATATTAAACTTCCACCCACCAACTGCCACATAACAAAGTTCTACAAATCTTGTGCATCTACATTTCCTATATGTATGCCAACAAATTGTACCTAGTGCTCCTATAAGTGCACATATGCATTGTGCAGCGACAGAAGTGCATAAATAAAAAGGCCATTACGGATGGACAATTACTCACGGGAGCCCAGCACGGAAGTTCCAAAGGATCCCAAGATGGGAGGGCACTAGCTAATTGCTGGGGCAGAGGAGTCCCAAAGGTGGGGTACACCTTAACCGTAACATCCGTTTAACATAGTATTTTCTGTCAATTTAATAGATTTTTGTAAGTGAAAATGATTTCATAATGTTACATCAGAGTAAGAATTGGCAGGAAAGTCAAAGGTACCCACAGCGCTTGTCCAGAGAATAATATAGGCAAAAGGCTGCGGGTGTCTGGGGAGTGTGGGTGTACCGCCAATACACTGCCACGTTACTGGGAAATTGAACGTGAATAGTTGCCTCACCAACTGACCAACTATTCATAATAAAATACATCTTTGTATCTAATACTTGCATCTTTGGCGCAGTGTGTCCCTGGGACCTTCACATTCAATGTCCTCATAATGTTACATCACTGTATATAAGTTATTAATAATTCCTCTTTTATCATATTTGAAAGAACTATAAACCTCCTTCAACAAACATATTTTTACAACTCATAATTACATGAGTCGTTATCGGCAGAGCATACCCCAATAGGCAAATCAGAGTAGACATTTGTTCTTGCTGAGGGCCAGTCCCTCTGCCCGTGGCAGAAAAGTTATGTCACTATTTGTTGTACTTACTTTTTGACAATTTCGAAAAAGTAAAACACAGGACAGATTTCCAAAAGCATCCTTTCAGGTCTTTGCTGATGCTCCTCGCACAACTTTGCTGCACTCCCGTCCAGCACTCCGTCCTGCAGCCACAAGCAGATTTTCTTTCTCTCATTTAAACCTACAGTTTCGGCCATGCCACATGCCTGCAACTTTGCGGCAATCCCGTCCAGCACTCCGGGGTGCAGTCGCAAGACGATTTTTTGTTTTCCCATTAAACCTACAGCTTCAGCCATGTTGCATACCCCAATAAATAACTCAGATTAGGCAATCATCCTTGTTGAGGGCCAGGCCCATTGTCCATGCACCAAACTTAGATCACTATTTTTTGTGCTTACATTTGGGCACTTTGGAAAAAGGGCACAAAACAGATTTGCAAAACCATGCTTTTAGGTCTTTCCTGATGCTCCTTGCACAGGTTTGTTGTCATTCAGTACAGCACTTCAGGCTGTAGCTGCAAGCAAAATATTTCTTCCCATTCAAAGATAGGGTTTGGCCATGCTGCATGCCCAAATAATCAAATCAAAGTACACGATTAGCAAGTAATTGCAGGGCGGTAGAGTGGGTAGATCGCTGCCCTTCATCTAGTACTTTAAATAGAGTACTTTGCTGCTGGTGATGATGTTCTTCTGTGAAGGTGCCCTTCCTTCTTCAAGTGTTAGGTTTCGAATAGGAGAATGAGCCCTCTTCACCTCAGCCCTGGGTTATTCAATAAGTAACTGCTGTCGTAATGAAGCAGTCTTCAAAACTATTGTTGATGATATATTTAGTGTTAGAACTCTGCCAACACGTAATTTGACCCTCTAGAGTCTTTCTTAAGGGATATGGATTGTCGGGCTAGTCAATGCTGCGAGGATTGTCGAAATGAGTCCAGCATCTAATCCCAGCCATGAACAGAATTTTAGCCAAGGGCAGAATTTATTTTCCCATTCAAACCTATCCTGATTTTCAAAAACTTCACCACATAGCCAGCCCCTGGTGGCCATGCCCACTTTAACCCCATTGCCAGTCTTTCATGGTTATGGCTAGTAGCCAGATTATCTGAGTCATGGCCTCTTGGACAAGCTCGCCACTGTCCATGGCCACAGGCCATGACTCAGACAATCTGGACACTGCCCATGGCCATCTGCTATACCTCAGTCACCAATGGTACATCACTATTTTTTGTACCTACATTATGACACTTTAAAAAAATAAGAGACAGACACATTTGCAAAACCATGCTTTCAAGTCCTTTCCAATGCTCCTTGCACAACTTTCCTGCAAATCCATCCATGTTTTATTTTTTGAAAAGTGTCAAATTGTGTGTACATAAAATAGTCAAATAACTTAGCTCCAATTTGACAAAATCCATTCAGACTTTGCAGAATAATTCAAGGTTGGGTCTGTAATCTTTCTAAATTTATTTGTGCACATTTGTCTAATGGCAACAAAGTTATAGCCCATACAAAATGCTAAAACCCTCCCTCTAATTTTGCCCCCTCTTCACAAAATCGTTCTGCAAACTTTTGTGCAGATCTGTGAAATGGCACCAAATTTATAAGCCTTTCAAATATTTTTGGGGACCCCCTCTAATTTTGTTCCTCTTGGCAAAACAGCACCAATTTTTGTAGAATCATTCAAGGTAAGGTCTTGAATAATATCTCAACATTTCATACAGTTTCATTCAGTAGCAGCAAGGTTATTCGCCATCCAAAAACTGCTTTTCATCAACCCTGTAATAAAAAATAAAAAAATGGATGCCCCCGAACATCTGAGATGTTCGAGAAAATCACAGGACTGTACCCAAACATCCGGACTGTTCGTGGACTTCGGGAATGAAAAAATAGCAGTTTTTTGGCTTTATATGGCCATATGCTATCCCATCGTCATCACCCCATACCACCCCAAAGATTGTTTCATTAGTTTGACAAGTGCAAAGTTGTGTTTTTTAATATGATTTTACCGCGATGTTCGCGGACAATGGGCACTGTCCAAGAATCCAACATGACGGGCATTTCCAAAAATATGATGCACCGCACGCTTTTCACCATCCAATCAGCGGGCATATTCAATGTCTTAGCAGTGCACAGAGGTGGCGTGAGTTATGGTTGTTTAACTTACCATAACTGGGGAATTTCAAGGGTTTTTTGGTTTTACTTGTAACCATAACATCCCTTCAATAACGTTTTTCATTGAATTTCATGGGTTTTTGTTAGTGCAACTTGACCTAAACGTCCCTTAAACAAAGTTTTGTCAGTGAATATATTACACGGCCTGCTGTAGCGGCCGTGTAGTTATGGTTAAGTTGCTCAACTCACCAGAAGAGCACTTTTTGGGCATCTTATAATTTCGGCACACCAGGACGAATCCTTACCAAACTTTGCAAAAAAAAGTATATGGCCTGCTCTGAATTCTTTTGGCAAGTTTGGTGAGTTTTCGTCAAGATGGGGGCAAAGTTTTAGGGGGATCCCAAAATCTTTTTTGTTCCATAGAGATCATGGAAACAAATTTTGCTCACGCTTACAGCCCAAACCGCGGGACAGATTTCCACCAAATTTGCGCCAGGAGCAGCGGCTTTGTCCCAAATTCAGTGTAAATCAGTATTTCTTTTTAAAATGACCAAAAAGTAGGTCCAAAAAAATGTGTGATATCTGGCACCGCCAGGTTTTTATTAGTGCAACTTAACCATAAAGTCCCTTTAACAAAGTTTTGTCATTATATGTATATGTATATATATCTCAATGTTAACGATATTATCTGATCCTATATCAATTTTGAAAATATATCGATATATTTCAAAACGCGATATATCGCCCAGCCCTTATCATTGTGAATCTCTATGGCAGGTAAAGCAATATGCTTCGAATACATATCATATCCCAGGTGGCTGGGCAGATTGTGTGCAACATCCAAACTCTGCTCACCAAAGTAGAGGAATCTGATGGCAAAATACTGTTAAAAATTCTTGGGGAGACTGCAATGCACATTTCGAAGGGGGGATTGAGTCACTGGAAAAGAGGCACTCCCGGATACTGGTGGATTAATAGGATGTAAGATTGCACGGGGGAGCTAGAGTTGCAGGTGTCTCTAGATTCTGGGATATGATCGGTGGTTCAAAACAGATTTCCTTGCTGTCTCTGACATCACGTGTAAGGGGTTGTGTATGCTATATCTTTGTACTGACTGTGCTAGAATTTATTTTGGAGCACAATCCAACCACAATCCCTTGCCATTTCTTGGATTGTGGGTCAGGAAGAAGTAGCAGCCCATCAACGTGTATCTGTAGATCTAGTTTTGGGCACAGAAAAGCGAAATAGGTGAAAGTAGAGACAGACTCATTACTGAAGGAGGTAGGGGAGAGAATTGCTACTATATTCAGGCAATTCTGTTGCCAGATACCAGTACCTAAGTGATTTTCAAAAGTACCTTGTGGAAGGCAGATGATAGTAAGGGGTGCCTGGTAATGCGACAGGGGTAGATATTTGTCAGCAGACCTGGGCAAAGCTGAAACTGGCAGCAGTCACCAGGGACATCAAGGCTTTCTGGAGCTTCATGAACAGTGCCAATGTTGTGGTGCCATTGTATATCGGCCCATATGGTCAATACAAAGCATGGCGTCACTACTTCTCTGAGGTCTGCAATGTGGATTGCAATGCCATTGACCCGGTGGGCGTGCATCCACAATAATCTGAATCCTGTAGGGAGTGTATTTGTGGCACATACATTTAGGAGCACACACAGCTATTATGTCGCAATAAGTCCCCTGGTCTAAGATGTCTGCAGATAAGTCTTTACAAAGAGTCATGTTTGAGGTTCATAACCACATTCCAGGCAGGATCCTAGGAATCAATCCAAAATAACTCTTAGTGTAGTGAGAGAAGACAAAGTGCTTATATTATTATATTTGCTCAAAAACAATGGTAGGTTACTTTGGCCACACCCTATAACAATGCAATCAGTGTTATCCAGAGAGCACCAGTTATCAATATGCCCCCTATGAAGGACTCTTAAGTCTTGAGATATGATGCAGTTTTGGCCTACTTTACGATTCAGCCAGGACAAAACTTGATTTTTATGGGATTCTCTGGTTTCTGGTTCCTTGGATTTCTTGACGTTGGTAACAATAATATTAAGTGAGTACAAAATGAACATCTCAAAGATGGATCACCAATCAATGACATATGCAATTTCCTTAATTTCCTTAATCCATTCCTTAATAGATGGACCCCTGTCACAGTCGACTTCTGCTGAAGTCCTGATAACGGACCTCAATTGCTCTACCTGCTTTGGTCCGGTATCCTTGGGTTCTTTAAAAAATAATTTGGAATCTGCAGAATCAACCGGAATTGTTTGGCAAAACTGATCAGTTTTAGGGTGACTAAGGTCTGTTTGACAAAATACATCCGATGTTGAGGTGTGTACCCGGTGAACCCTTGTGTCAAAGGAATCTACCCATGCACTAAAAACAGCTACATTAGTACAAATGTTAAGGCCATGTATGATAAGATCCTTAATACGCTTTCACTGAACTGCAGTAGTCGTATCATCAACCGCCCCTTTCTACACTAGCATTGACTGCCCTACAACTTCACAGATGACAGCCTTCATCTTCTTGGTCGGTGATTGCATAGCCAACGTGAGGGCAGTTATACAATCAACAGAGGTACCCAAATTATTTCCTAGTGGGGCTTCTTTACAAGACAATCGAGAGTCTGAGAGACTAATTATTGCCTCCTTTCCAGCCATTAAATGAGTATTCATATGCGTTGAATCTCGGTCTACTTCAACATCCTCCAAATTCAAACACTGAGGCCGTTTCACCTGAAGACGTCTTCTTCTCCGGGCACTTAAGGCCAGAACTTCCTACAGTAGACTACAGCTCCCAGATGGAGCTGGGAATCCAGACTTAGGAGTGGGTAACACATATGCAAAATTATTACTTGTCCCCATTTGTGATGAAGCTAACATTTTGCTCAAGACTGGATTGGAAGACTTGTTAGAGCCAGGTAATCTACTGACAGGCATGTTTCAAAAACTGGAAACACACTAAAATCTAAGGAAATGTTGAACTAGTTCTAGAACCCCACAAAGCAAATATGCCACCAAGGCTCAACTACAGCCAAAAGACCTGCAGAGGCAGGACATCGCCCGTGAAGACAACATACATCGCAACATGTTCCCACTGAGGATACGTGATCTTCCACGTGACTTACGTCCACAGCAGCGACGGCTTCAGTCGGCTGCTTGCACACGGCCGATGTAGCATGGTCATTGAGATTTACGGCTAGGCTGTGCTCAGTAACTCCAGCCGCCCACGCCAATCTGGGTGTTAACTTCAATACACTAGGCGCACATCTGCTGACACGATTTGCTTCGTTGCATCACCCTCCAGAAAGCCATCGTACCATAATCTTTGAAGGGGGCTACTGAGAGCAGTGTCATGTTAACTACAGTCACAACTCCATTGGCGATACGATTCCAGCATACGATCCATCTTTGGCATTTTGCATATTAATGGCTACTTATATAAGCTTCTCGCTTTGTATCTCCTGATGAAGACGTTGTTTACTACACACTCTACGTCGAAACCGGTTGAGTTCATTCTTTTAGGGATGTGATCTACATAACACTTCTCCTCACAGATCCGCCCTTGTGATAGATTGTTTTTAATGAATTCTATTGCTGTTTGTTTAATATATTTGTAAACATTAAAATAATCAAATGGGATGTGATGAATGTTTGTCCCACTCCCAATTGGCAAATAATGTTAATTAATTTAGTTATCTTTTTAGCCATTGTTGGTTGGTTGAATGTCACTATGTATGATGTATGGTTTGGATGCTGCACTATGAATGTTTGTTGAGATGGATGTATTTTAGTCACAGTTTTTTGTTCATCTATGCTGGTGTGTTACGTGATTTATTGATGCTCTACAAAGTAGAATGCCATTAATTGACTTGTTCACATTTTTGTATCATGATAAATAAAATAATTTGATACTTTTGTAAGTAATAGTGTTTTGCTCTCTGGATATCTCTTCAGTTTTTCGACAACATACATCAGGACACCAATAATCATACCTCCTACAGCCCGCTGCAGCCCCGGTGACTGCCACAAGTGCTCCCAGCTTCCATCGAGTCTAACGCAATGATGGATAAACACAGGAAGAAAGCATCACAATCCCCCAGAGCTTCTTTAAACCTCTATCCTGGAAATCTCACTCTATTGAGGAATGGATTTGGTGGGATAACTATGAGACCATTTGTGGCGAAAGGGGTGAGTTAAGGTTGTGTTTTGGACCCCCTTCTCCGGAAACTATGCACAAATGACTCAGCATGCACAATCTGGGACACAGAGATGTATGTGCTAATGATGTTTGGACGAACCATCCCTATCGTCATATTCGCCAATGACAGTCTTCCTGCCTAGGGAGGTTACTGTGCTATGGAAACTGCCAAGTAGGCTGAATGCATTCTGCTGCCCCAGTTCTATAACATCACACTGAGTGCCTTATTTATATGGGGAGAAACACCAGGCAATTGAAGACACTATCTTCTCTGCAAATGTGTAACATGGCCTAATGTAATATCATTGTTTTCTAGGCAATTCTGCACTTTGTGTGAGGTCTGCATATTTAGATTGTATCTGTGTTCAAAGTAATATAGTGGTACCCTGGATTCTTGTCTATGCACCCCCCTCCTGACAGTTGACCCTGATTGCTCAAACAGATCTATGTTAGCTGAGAAAAGCTTTAGGACAGCCCACACCTTGAACCCACTACCAAGCCCTTTGGTTAAAGAATGCACTGGATGCTTTAACCAGCAGCTGGTAAATCATGCCCTCAATGGGCATCCAATGCCACAGTGTCACCACGGTATGCACATGCACGATTTCTATCAACCAAAGAGTAAACAATGTGGGGCTCCCTACCCTGACCTGGTGGGACCAACAGAGTTGCAAGTCTTGAGAAAGCATTAGCTGACCAGTGCTTGTTTAGACCTACCACAAACATGTTAAATTACCAGATACTGAGAAAGCTGCAAACCAGTGGTATGTGGTTGTTTTGCAAGGCATAAAACTAAGGTAGAGCAAAGTGAAGCTACCAAACCACAAGGCCATTTTTGAAGTGCCACAGTGCTGACCTACACAGAAAGTGGTGTGTTAGAATTGCACATGCACTTTGTGTTAGGTAAGATTTTCATAGTAATGATAAATGAGCTGGACCTGTGGCTTAGTGGACTAATGCATCCACTACATGGGCCTGTGTTTGCGCTAATGGTCACAGGTTCCAATCCTGGCAGGTCAATGTGTGTGGATGCTTGTGATCTTGTGCAGAAGGGATGTGACCTAGCAGTTTGGGCTGAACTGTCCCTTTTGGGGTGGGACCAAGCCTGATTTGCATATTGTATTTGCCCTTCTGTAATGGCTTGGCAGGCAAAGTCTGGAGGGTTGCCCATAGCAATTTCAGAGGTTAAGATTCATTCTAAACCTTCCAGCCATCACCTCTTTGTTTTTGATTGGTGCACACAGCTTTACAGCCTTCCAAGGTCGATAAGATGAGTACCATTAAGTTGGGTAACAGTAAACATCTGTTATTAGCCCCAAGATGCCCCTTTGGGGGTAAACGTGTGGTTTACAAATACGGCATTATGCAAAAGATCTTCCTGACCTGTGTCACCCCAACAACTTTTTACTTTACTGGTGGATTCATTTTCCTTATACCTCAGTGAGTGTGAACCTTTTTCCACACTCACATAATCTTTTACTCATTTTATCGGTGTCATTTTTTAAGACTCTCCATAGTGTCTTTTTAATGTGATCCTCTTTAACAACTTTTGACACATACTGCCTATTGTTGCTGGGTTGCCGTTGGGGCTCCCCTTTTAGTGTTCCTTGTCCTTTCTTGTTCCTTCTCCTAAGGTATATACTTATACTTGATCCTCCAGGTTAGCTAATGGCAATATAAAACGTAACAGTAACCAAGGCTTTTTATGTCACACTCAAGTCGTTCAACTATTTAACAGTATTCAGACTTATTTGTTTATTCTAAAACATGATTTTTTTATATCATTCATACCAAAACAACACATATTTAGTTAAAACACAATTCATCTATACACATTCAGTGGCCTTTATTAGGGCTGTCATACAAATTTCTGTTCCAAACAGTGAATCATCATTACAGTTTCAGACGCAAAAGAAAACCAATGTGTGCAGCTGAGATCTATACAAAACATTAATCTCTCCTATCAATGTAACTTATTGTTAAGAAGGATTTCTGAACTCTGACCTGGAGGGTCAGAGGTTCAGAAGGCCAATCTAGTTTCTTGGAACAGGGTAACCTCTGGACAAGCCAGACCAATCAGGGTAGCTATGACAGGCGGTCAAGACTAAGTCTCAAGAGGGGTGAGGGTGACTTAAATACCTCAATGAGCACACAAAGCAAGGACACTTACAAATTACTCCAACAGGTGTTATATTAAAAATATAGACACATTTATTACAAGGCCTTTGTAACATAGACCATAGCAAATAATCACAATAATACTAAAGTAAACCAATACATCACAATCAACACAATATATAGACTAGACCAGGGGGGTCTAAGGGGTTAAAAGCACGAAATATGTAGACCACCTAGATGGGGAGGAGAACAGGCAGAGCAAGTAATCTTTAGACCCAGTTCAACATCAATAATACACCTAACTAAGAGGCAGTCCAAGCCCTACGAAGAGAAGAGCCTTATGCTGAATAGTACATGCACGCGCTTGTGCCAATGGACAAAATATGGCCTCTTCAAGGGTCTCTAGCAGCTCAGGAACGTGGATATGGCGACGAAGAACATGTTCCCACTATTCAAGCAGGCCCTCCACTTGAGGGCAGAGGCAGTTTGAGAGTGCTTGATGGAGTCGCTATTTTGTAATAGCTGTGGAAAGGAAAGGGGCCCGACGCAGGCAGACCCAAACTTCACCAGTACAGTCCACTTCTCTGGCAGGTTCGAATGTGACAATCAGGACATCTCGACACCGTGTAGTTTCCGAGATACAGCAAGGATTCCCAAACGGGACAGTGGCTATTTCTCCGCTCCGGTGGAGGAATCAGCCCAATTCCACTGCAGCAGGCTTCAGGGTCAAGGGGGTTATAAATGCAGTGAACTTGCACAGGTCGTTGCCACAGCAGGGCAACACGGTAACCACGTTTACTCCGGTCAAGGCGCACTCATCTCACTTCAGACCTGGGAATGCCAAGTGTACGAAATTTGGTGTGAGTGTGCCGTGGACACAGAGCAAGCAGTATACCAAGTTTCAAGGGCTTCCTCAAAACCGTGGCGGTAACAGAGCAAAGGTCCCGTGTAAGCTGGTCAGCCCACTGGTTGGCCCAGGGACACTTCCGAAGAGGCTTACTTGCAGGCTTTGATGAAGGTGCCGAGAATAGTTGATCCCACTATTCCAATGGGTCGAAGCATCTTTGCAGACCTTCTAGGACGATCAGATGCAGAGGGGTCTCACAGGACGACAGTGGGCTCAGGGTGCCAAACCTTCCAGCGGGTCACCAGCGGTTCCTCTACTCGGCTTCTTGTTGCAGGATACTTGGCTCCTTATCCTTTGTTCGTGTGAACTCAGGAGATCGACATGGTAGTGGTGTTTTCAGCCTCCTCTTATCCAAAGTTCCCTTCGCGCCAAAACGGAGAGGACCCAATGGGAGATCTGCTCACAAACACTCACTCCATACGTGGACCAATCACGGACCACGGTGTTCCCAGGCATTCAGGACACTCCAGAATCTCTAGCACCCAGGATGTGTATTGGGAACAGACATCCCAGCCCACATCCTGGAGGCACACACACACAAGGCATGCAGAAGCCCGCGAAAGCATTGGGTTTCGCGGGAAAGTGCATGACCAAATAAGGACTGACCCCGGTCGGCTCAACCTGGGGAATGTGAAGGGGCAAGATGGCCAAAGGACAGGACAAAGAACTTTGTGGCATGGCCATTTTGGAGCCAGGCCACCTATTCGCGCCAAGCGCGGTAAGCGCGGTTTAAATGGCAAGAAAGAGTCCAAAATACATGAAAACGATAGCTGCCTCCAGTCTTGTCCATGACACATCTGCACAGTTCATAAAAAGTCAACTGAGAGTTTCTAGAGCCTTTGGAATTACTAGAGACCCAAAGGTGCTGTAAATAAGTTACATTGCACACTTGGTACATGTTGCACAAAAGCTGGAACATGAGGAAAGGATTAAGGGAAACAAAGGGCCTCATTCCGAGTACGGCGCTAACCAATGGCGCTATTAACGCCTTGGTTGACGCCCTACCCAGAACGGCAGCGCCTTGGTGGATGGCGGAATCACCGCCCCATTCCAAGGTTGGCGGGGCGGTGATTCCCCATTCACCAAGGCTCTTCCCCATTCCCAAATGAGCCCCCATAGGGCTCAATGGGAATGGGGAAGATGCAAATAACGGTGACCGTTCATTACGGTCACCGTTATTGGCTTGGGGGCCCCTTTGCGCCCTCGACTTTAACACCTGCTCAAAGCAGGCGTTAAAGGCGAGGGCGCAGAGGGAACTCGGAGTATGGCGGTAAGGGAATACCGCCACCGGTCTCGTTACCGGTGGCCGCTATCCCTTACCGCCATACTCGGAATGAGGCCCAAAGTCTCCCACTACTGACTGTTTTAAGGGCATGTCAGTTTCCCCATAAAAAGTGATCGAAAGCCCAGAGGAGTGCAGCTGAGGGCTGTGCTTCTCTGGCAAAGTTTAGATCAGGGTGGAAAACAGCAGCAAAGATTTTGGAGGTTGACACATGGAGGGAAAATTACATTCAAATATGAAATCTTTCTTAACACTTATCTAGAATTCATGGTTGCTTCCAAATGTTGTTTTTTCATATAAGATCTACCCTATCTTTCCAGTGTCAGTGGTTCCTGTATTTATAGTCAACACAGTGTGTTTCGGCGGTCTCCTAAACCAACTGTGGCTCCACAATTACACAGCCTTCATCATGACGAATTCAATTTCTTTGGAGTTCCCAAAAATGTGTTTTGTGTCTACAAAAAAACAAGTATATGCGCCTTATTACGAGTCCGGTGGTAACCGTGCCTGAAATTCTGGCAGGTTACTGCCGAACTCATATTACCATTCCGCCTCCGTGATTCCCGGAAATACCGGGGCATTACGACCTTGGTGACCTGGGAATTCCGGAGGTGGGATTCGGTAAATCCCCATGGAATGGGGAATGGAAATGGGGAAGTGGAAACACCGCCACCATCTCGTGATGGTGCTGGTGTTTCCACGTCCGCCTGCAGGAGGGTGGCGTTTAACCCGCCATGTCAGACCTTGCGGGAATGACACCTCCCGCCTGCAGAACTCGAGATCATCCAGTCTGGAAACAACAGTGGTGGCGGGTTTACCGCCACCGTTATTTCCAGACCGGGTGACTCATAATGAGGCCCAAAGTGTGTATTAATAGGCGAGTGTGACATGCTAATTAAAAACGACGACCTAATGCATCAAGATTAATCATGTAAATCAACCAATGGGAAGGGAACCTACCTTCTAGTAGTCGCCCAGCTAGTTATACACACATGTTTTTTAGGGCAATAATTTACTAGTTGCCAGGACCTTTTACCTAGATTTTAGCCGAGGTTTATGTAGTTCCCCATAGTAGCCAGGTCTCCTAGAAGATGGCCGACCGATTACCTGGTACACATAAAGTACTTCCTTTGTTTGTGACCCGTCGCTTAGCAATCTAATCCTGCCGGTTCCCATCATTGTTGCACCCGGCAGAAGTCGGAACAGCATCCTGGTGGCAACTAAGTAAGTGCTTTTGTCATTTATTTGAGGGAATTATACCTTGCACAGTGTGTTTCACATCGCACTGTATAGACATGGGGCCATGTTGTGTTTTTTAAATAGTTCCTTCCAGGAATTTTTGGAGAAACCACATTAATCTATGGAAGTGGGGTGTGCTCTCTCCCCCTAGTGCCCTTAATAAATAATCAAGCAGTACTCTATATCTAATATATGCAGAGGGGATTTATGTGTTACATATACAGGGCTGGCACTAGGCATGCCTTTTGCTCCCCCTTTGTGTATGGTTGGGTACAGGACTTTGCTGCTTACCCTTGACATTGTCCTTTGTAGGGTCCATGGGATGACTTTGCTGCTTACCCTTGATATTGTCCTTTGTAGGGTCCATGGGACATTTTTCCTGCCTCCCCACATATACTATTAGGAGCGTGACTATTGGCAACAAGGTTTCTCCCTAGTGAAGTACGGCTAAACCTTTGTTGTAGACTTATTTCGCCACAGTACCATGGGTTCTTTCCCTGAACTAGATTCACAGCTTTATAAAATTTTGTGAATACAGGGCTTCTGCCAGCCCACAACAAGATTGGACAACTTCTACACATGAGGGTTACTTACACCCCGTCATGACACTAGGATACTACTAGAAGGTAGAATGCCTTCCCATTGGTTGAGTTACATAATTAATCTAGACGCATTATGTCATCCGTTTTGTATTAACATGTCATACTTGCCTAGTAATACACACATATACTTGTTTTTTGTAGACACAAAACACATTTTTAGGAACTCTAAAGAAATTGAATTTGTCCTGATGAAGGCCGCGTAATTGTGGAACCACAGTTGGTTTATGAGACAGCCAAAACTAACTGCGTCGACTATAAATAAAGCAACCACTGACACTGCAACGATAGTGCAGGTCTTATATGAGAAAACAAAATTTGGAAACAACTCTGTTCGTTTGTTTGTTTATTTATTTGTATTGCGCACCACACCCAAAGGTATAATGGCGCATTTGCACAGGGGTACAAGTATACATTAGGCTTAGGCTACAGGCAATACAACAGTGGAACGAGTTACAATGGTTACAAATGAGTGATGCATAAAATGTCAGATAGTATTACATAGTGATACAAAAAGTGCAGTTTGGGATCAGTAGAAACATTTAGGTCAGTGGTAGTGGTTACAAGGTTAGCCGATCAATTTGCTGCAGGACATAGACAGGCCGTGTGTTTGAAATGTCCTGGGATACAAGCCAATTTATAGTATAAAGCCTAAATCTAAGGAATGGTTGATCCTCTCTCAGAGAGAAGGGAAGAGCATTCCAAAGCTCCACCGCCATGACCGGGAAGCTACTTCCCAGTGCCTTTTTTATTTTGAACCATGGGATGACAAGACAGAATTAATTAACTATCCTAGTCAGGCATGAAGACGATTTCTTGATAATTCACTCTGAAAGGTAGCGTGGAGCAGCATTATTAAGGCATTTTTGTGTTAGGGAAGCAGTTTTGAGTGTAATATTGTCAATGGTGGAGAGCCATTTGTTCTGTTTCCTTGCATCCGATATGTGTTCCCGCCTGGGGATGCCACATGCTGATCTAAGCGCATTGTTTTGGAGGATTTGGATTTTTTTTATCAATGTATTTGCTAGCCCCTAAGTACCGTACATTACAATAATCCAACTTGGATAATATGAGGGCTCTGGCCAAGATCGTACTACTTTCTTTGGAGAGAAAGGCTTTGCATGCCCTAATCAATTTGCATGTGTATGCTGTGGAGGATGCCAAAGCATTCACTTGTTTATTTAACGTAAGGGTTGAGTCAAGATAAAAGCCGAGAGTTTTAACCTCTTAAACCACTTTGATAATGTTCCCGTCAATGTTGAAGGACGT
The DNA here is from genome assembly GCF_040938575.1 of Ambystoma mexicanum. Classification (NCBI taxonomy): domain Eukaryota; kingdom Metazoa; phylum Chordata; class Amphibia; order Caudata; family Ambystomatidae; genus Ambystoma; species Ambystoma mexicanum. The sequence goes on along the minus strand of NC_090941.1, from coordinate 481,144,491 downwards.
GTAGTTTGAGTTGAGTTCGCTCAGATTGGCTGTCGAGCCAAGTATTAGGAGCTCTGTTTCATTGTCATTCAGGCAGATGCCATGGGCAGCCATCCATGCCTGAATGATTAAATACATTTTGTTCACTAGTGCCACGTCCGTAAGTTAATCACCTGTCAACAGTATGAGGATCTGGGTGTCATCTACATAGTTAGTCCAAATCATCAAACAATGGCTTTGTGAAATTATTATACATTGTTGGTGAAACACAAGAGCCTTGTGGCACACCACATGTAATAGGGATAGGGTCAGCAGCATCTGTGGTAGAGAAGACTCTCATGGTCCTTTTGTTCAGAAAGGATTTGATCCACATGATGGCCTCCTGTGAAAAGTGAGCAGCTGAGGCAAAGTGTTGACACAGTACTTCATGGTCGACCAAATCGAAAGCGGCCGAGAGATCAAGGAGAAGTAGCAAGGCCACTCTCCCATTGCCCTTAAGTCCCTAGGTGCTCCTGTATCTGAATGTAGGCCACCTTGACTAGTATATTAAGGAGAAATGGTACAGTTGTAAAAGGCATGTAGTTAGTGGGAATGGAAGGGTCCAGATATTGTTTTTTTAGGAGGGGTAAGACCCATGACTCCTTTAGGTTGCTAGGGACAATCCCTGATGAGAATGATGAGTTAATTAATTTAGCGATAAAGGGTGCTAAGTCTCTGGCGGCATCTTTAATTATTTGTGCTGGGCAACTATCTCCCTGACACTTTGAAGGTTTAAGGGAGGAGACAATTTTTTTCAACTTCCTGGATAGTAACTGGGGAGAATCTAAAGCTGTGAGGAGGTTTGGTTGATGGATCTGGTCGGATGTTGTGATTACTTGAAGAAGATAGATTTGCTTTTTTGTCAGCAATCTTTTTCTAATGAAGATAGATTATGTTTGTTAGGGCATTCTGGATGTTAGAACACCATGGATTGTCTTTTAAACAGTCATCTGTCTGTGGTATAGGGGTTTCCAGTTCTATTAGGATAGTGAAGAGTTCCTTTGACCTTGAGCTGGCTTTGTGAATCCTCTCATTATAGGTTTCTTGTTTGATGCACATTATTTCTTTTTTGTAAAGGGTGGTGCAGTTGTTCAGGTTAATTTTATTTTCCTCCGAAGGTAGGTGTTGCCATAGGACTTCTAACTTCCTTTTTTCAGCTCTCAAGGATTTTAGATAGGGTGTGAACCAGGAGTTTAGGTGGGCTCCTGGTTTACTTTTCCATAATTTAAGGGGGGCAGTTGCATCTAGGGCTTTTGTCATAGAGGCATTGCGTGTGTCAACTAGGGAGTCTGGGTTGGAAGAATCTGACAGCACGTTAAGGTCAGGGATAACATATAGTAAGATCATATCCACCGTAGTATTTATTTTATTTCGGGTGAGGAGTGGAGGAGCTGTTAGGTTGGCTTTGGTAGTTGCGGTGTTAGCTGGAAGGGTAAAGGACAGAAGGAAGTGGTCGGTCCAGGTTTGTGGTTTGATGGGCGTGATAGATGCTGCACAATTGAGGTCAGCCACCCAATTTAGAGTTCTGCATTTGTCATTGGTAGGCTGATTCACTCTTTGGGTTAAGTCAAGTTCAGTGAGTGTGTTTGCGACTACTGAGGCATGCGGATCATGATCGTTGAAGCCAGGGTTGAAGGCTCCAAGTAGAAGTATTTGGGACAAAACTTTAGTGTTGTCAGATAGGACTATAGAAATGTCCTCTCCGAAAGAGGTGGTCTGTAAATTAGGTGGATTGTTAGAGTACTGGCTTTGGAGGTAGTTAGTTTGATTGTGAGAAGTTCACAGGACTTAATGTCAGGTGAAGGGGCTATCCTCATGGCTAGATTAGACTTTACAATGATAGCTAAGCCTCCGCCTCTAGCGTCAGTTCTGTCAGCTCTTATAATAATGTAATTATCTGGTATTGCAAGTGCAAGGGCTGGGCCTGCAGCTGAGTGTAACCAGGACTCTTTCATTGCAAGGAAGTCGAGGTTGTCTGCCGTGATCAGATCCGCAATCTCTGTATCATGTGCTACCAGAGATCTAGTGTTGATTAGAGCAGCTTTAAGGTTTGAGATCTTGGGGTTGGTGAGGCAAACAGGGGGTTTGTCTTGTCTTGCTTTGATGTTAGACTTAGAATTGGTGGTTATAGTATTCTTTTTTTGCCGATACCAGTGTTGGTATTATTCAGACAGACTGGAGGTTTGTCCAAACTTGCTTTGATGTTGGATTTCAGATTGGTCGCTATGATAGTATTTTTCTGTTTGGCGTTGAGGTTGTTGTTAGGGATATTCATCGTGTTGTGGTAACTACTTTTAGCAACTCTTATGGGCAAAGGTTCATGAAGTCTAGAAAGTCTAGCACAGAGTATTTTGTTTCTGATTAACGTAGAACAAGGTATGTCTGTTTCGGTAGGCTCACAGTATACTTGTGTGGAGGTAGGTGACAAGGGGTTTATGTCCATAGCCGTTGTATGTTCTGCATTGGTAGATTTGGAGTCTATGCTTTGTTTCGGTAAGAATATTGTGGGTTTCACAAGAGACGTTTGGTAGTCTAACTTAAGCCAAGGAAGGAATGTGGTGGGTTTAGGCCCCATAGGTAGACAGGTATTATTTGCTATGAATAGTCATTTTTGGTCACGGTGGTTAGAGCCTGTTACTGTAGTTTGTAGGTTTGTAACTATTAAGGCACATAGGGCCTCATTACGCGGTAGGCGGTAAGGCATTACCAGCACCGGTAAGGGCACCGGTGCTGGTAATCCCCTACCGCCCTACTACGAGGTCCCTTAGTGGGTCCCTTCCCTAACGCCTGGTTTTACCAGGCGTTATGGAAGGGACCCGTTGAGGGACTTCAGAGTTAATAACGGGCCCACTAATAGCGGGCCCGTTATTTGCTCCATCCCCAATCCTATTGAGCCCTATGGGGGCTCAAATCGGAATGGGGAATGGTTCCCGGAATGGGGACTTACCGGGTCCTCCAAGGTCAAAATGACCTGGTAAGTCCCTATTCCGGGAACACGGACCCGGAATGTGGTAAGGGGGTAGCCATGGCACTAATAGCACCAAGGCTACCGCCTACCGCGTAATGAGGCCCATAGTAATTTTGTCAGTAGATAGGTGGTGTCATACATGGTGCTATTTTGTAGGCCTCAATAGTGGGCTAACGAGAGGCCAATAGGCATAAATCAGCAACTAGGCTGGAGCAAAGCGGTACACTAGGTAGGTTGAAGCAATGCAATGCAGTATGACAGAAGGCATAGATCAACAGCTGGTCTATGACAATGTACTACGGAGCGCCACAGGCATCAATCAACAGGTGGGCTGGTGCAGTGCTGTGCAAAGCGCCATTGGAATAAAATCAACAACTAGGCAAGAACAAAACAGTACAAATCAACATGTAAGATACCTTCAAGCAATACATGGCACCAGTAGGCCTATATAATTAGGGTAGGCTAGTTCAATGCCTTAGTCAAGATCAGTAGACGCAGATCCTCATAATAAGTTAGACATATGGGAGAGCGGCCCGTCCCGTTCTGCGGCCCTATAGGATTGTGAATGATGCTGTATGTTAATTATATGGAACAAATTCCATTAAGGGACCACAAGGGATGTGTAGGTGTATCGTAATGTTATGCTTGGCCAAGACGAAGGAGCAAGCATCTGTGGCAAGGTCAATGGTAGAGTCCGCATATGCACTTCATGGAGGGTTGGATGTTAGAGTAATGCTAGTCGTCAACCAAGAAGGCTCGGCGGCATAACGCGGCTCTTATGGGGGTTGAACGTAGGCAGTGGAAGATGCAAGGGGTGCCTGTAAAGCGGGGGTGCTTACCTGCAAGGCTGGATTCTGCAAGGGTCTACATAAATTATATTGAAAGGAGAGATTTATGTTGTGTATAGATCTCAACTGCATACATTGGTTTTCTTTTGTGCCAGAAACTGTAATGATGATTCACTGTTTGGAACAGAAATTAGTATGACCGTCTTAATAAAGGCCACTGAATGTGTGTAGATGAATTGTGTTTTAAGTAAATATGTGTTGTTTTTATACGAATAATTAAAAGATGATGTTTTAGAATAAACAAATAAGTCTAAATACCATTAAATAGTTGAACGACTCGAGTGTGACATAAAAAGCCTTGGTTCCTGTTATATTTTATATTGTTCCTTCTCCTGACATCCAGGGTGGGAAAATCCTTTGTGGTAACATTATCCTCGGTGGAAATCCTGTGGATTCCCCACCCAGACTCCAGAGTGTCTGTGAAGGCAGGAATCGAGGGAGGAGTCCAAAACTCTGCAGCCCTTTGTCTTCCAGCCTGACTGTGAGAATACAGTTTAAACTGGGCGGCTAGCTGTCCTGAAAGCACTACCAACCCTCAAGTTTGAATGTTGCATGGCTGTTTGATTGACTGGGTTTCTGCATAAAATCCAATCCTGGAACCTGAAGAGGTGGTCAAACACCTAGAACTGAAGAGGATGATGAAGGAACGAAGGCTGTAGCGTTGTCCAGTGACCAGAGAGACCACTGTGTAACCAGATCCTTCTGTTACCCTTCCTTCCAATCGAGCTGGGGATCCGGGAACAGATGGCCTTGACCCAGAGCCTGATGAACCCCACTAGCTTGACTCAAGAAGACCTGTATTTCGAGCCATCCCACGTTGTGCTGTGATCTTGCAGGGCTGCAATATCCCAATACCCTTGGACCTCGAGCCATTGTGCGGTGCACAGTCTTTCAAATTCCAAATCCTGTTGAAACTTTGTGGGCATCCCGCTGGACCTCCAGAGACAAGAATCAAATCCGAAATGTCCCCTCTCCAGAGTGCTGGACCTTGCAAACGACGAGACACTGACTAGCGATATCCTGTCTTCTTGGGTGCTCCTGAAAAAGGCACCAAATCCACAGAGCTGCGTCCAGCCACAAAAGAACCCTTGCCTGAAGCCGTATGTGTCACTCTCTGCTGAAAAAGCCCATCCAGAGTCCTGTCTTCTGTCCTCCTGACAAGGAATGCAGCACCTGGTATTTTTGCTGCAGATCCTGAAGTCCTCCTGCTGCAAAACCTTCTTCTGTGCTGGGGTACTGTGCTGGCTTGGGTATTTACTCACCTTAAGTCTCTTGTGATTCTGGTGTAGTTTTGTGGTGTTTTCTGTGATTGGGAGGCCTCCCTTCCAAGTTCGCCCAGGCCCACTGCTGGAATACTCCTATGGGGTCTTCTCTGAAGTCCTTGGATCATCACCTAACTCTAAAGTAGAATACTTAATTGTTTGAACAGTCTTCCTCTGGAACTCTGAACTTTGCCTGCAACTGAGCCCTATCTCACCCTGCCTACAGCTGGTTCCTAGACCACTAGGGTCCCTCCTCTGCCTGTAAGAGAACTCATGTACTTGAATTGGGAGGGGCTGGATACTTTAAGGGGTCTACCTTGAAAAGTAAAACAAGCGTTGAAACGCTTAAGTACTTGTAAATAAGTGAATTGGTAATTTTCAAATCTCAGAGTGAGTAGTTAGAAAAAGTTATTACTTACCTTAGATATGTTCTGCCATTCTGAAAAGTATATATAGGATTGGCTTACCTTGAATAAGCTCTGTGCCTTCTTAAATAAGTATTCTCAAAGTCTTACTTTACTTAGAAGCTGTCTCGCCTTTCTAACAGAAAGTAGATAGAAGTTTAACTTACTCACCTGTGAATTGGGTTCCCCTCTTCCCAAAAGCAATGCTCTTGGCTTCATTGTATTATTCCTGTAAGGATAATTGTATGAGTGTCCCCAATCATGTCTTACTTCCTCTGACTTGCTGTTAGCCTGTCCAGAATAAGTCTGCCTAGGTCACAATTACCGCTTAGGTTGCTGGTAGCTCCTTAAAAAAGTATGTACAGATTTTACTTACCTTGCATAGCTGTGTGCCATCCAAAAATAAGCTAACACGTTATTGCTTCCCTTAGTCTGTGAACTGAAAAGCAACTGTAATTGAATATTACACTCAAAGGTCCAACTCCCCTGGAATAACTATGCTATCCTGAATCAGAGTTATAGGTTTTTACTGTTCCTACAATAATTGTTTCACTAGATCAGAAAAGTATATCGTCTGGTTGAATTACTATGTGATTTCTTGCTGAGCATCGCAGCAAAACTGTTAGGGTCTACTACCCTGGTATAACTGTAAGTAATCCAAAAATAACTATTGTTTTTGACTTCCCTAGAACTACTGTTAGGTGTTCCAAATAAGGTTATATGCTTTGCGCTGTGTACCTGCAAGCATAATGTTGTATTTTTATATAATGTGTTTATATGATCTGTGATAGTACTCATTCCCCCATAGATTTATCTGGGCCTGTTTGGATTTAAATAAACCATTTATCTTTACAATATAGTGTTTCAGTGTTTCTTTGGACCATATGTGTACTACAATATCTTTGTACTGATTCCACAGCCCTCTCTCCCTCCTAGCCTGGCTGCTCTGTCTACGCTACCCTGAACTCAGGTGGTACAGCCTTATACTAAGAGTGGAGTCTTGTACTGCCCTCAGTTGAAAGATTTTACTAAGCCCTTAGTAGGACTTCCGAAAAACTGTCCTAACACCGAGATGCCCAGTAACTGACAGTCTGTAGTCTGCACTTACAAAGGTTAACCCAGCTTTAGTTAGTGAGAAAACCAGGACCTATGCATTCACAAACACCCTGCAACACTGTATGTGAAGTGTTGACATCTGGCAAGGGTTTAAAAGCCCTGAATAATTATTGAATTATTAAAATAATGCAGATAATACCATCTCAAAAATGTTAATCTGCCAATTTGATTCTGTTTTCATGATCTACATCCCCAAAGCCTAATGTACTCTGTGAGAAACCTGACAGTGTTTCCCTCTCTACTCCCCGGGGGTCTGTCATCCAGGTGGCCAGGACACGACCATTGCTATTGGATCCAGTTCCTGGGGGTGGACTAGTGAGGGAGGATCACCTGGATGGGGGGTGCTTGGGGAGTGGAATTCAGACACCGACGGGTGAGACACGGTATTCCCCTACTTCTGACAACTTTTTCCCAACCTACCTCATAGGATATACAAACACTTTACCCCCACCCCTTTTCCAATATGAACACTTTCACATATTACGAAGGACGATGGACTAACACTCGAACCATTCACCTGACATGTCTCAACACCAGGGTCAGGCAAAGACAGGTAATTGACCAGAACTGCACACACCTGACGGCCCTTTCCCTTCCCCACAGGGATAAAGGTGGAGGACAAGAGTGCAAGACAAGCAAGGCAGACGGCACTACATGAGAGTTAACTCAGCACGGCAATTCAAGAGGAGGAGAACGACAGCGCACACCAAGAGTGCAACAAGGAGAAATGCAACCTTGCCCTTTCTGACCAATGCCAGTGAACCTCTGCAGAAGGAATCGTAAGACGGAGAACAATAGCCAGCATGTGTTGCAGCAGATGTCAGTGGTACACGAGACCCTCCTCCGCTGATAACCAAGCCGGGGAGAGAAACGCTTGTCTCTGTGGTACCAACCTTGACTCCAAAGAGAGAGAAAGCCAAGCGGTTAATCACAGCCGGTGAGTCGAGGGAAAAGTCGATAAGAAACTGAACTGTGTTGAACGAAAAGTAGCAAATGACTAATTTGAACTGTAAAAGGCTAAAAGAGCTATTGATTAAAATCAAGGTGGAAAAACCAGCAACAGAGGACTCTGACACCACGTGGGTACTCACACAGGAAACTCTGGCCGATTACCCGATTGTTGAAACTACCAAATCCAGAAAGCCTTAGGAAAGGCGAAAAGGGGGTCAAAGTGGTCATACAGAGGTCTTGAAAAACCCTCTATACAGTTGAAAGTCTTTGGTCGAAAGATGATTGTGAAGCTAAGGGAAATAAATCCTGCATCATAAAAGTTGAATGAGAAGGGCACGATTGACATGATTGGCAAGAGTGATCCCGAGAGAGGGATGCCAATAAAAGGGGGCGAAGTCTAAAGTCCCGAAATACAGTGTGTTGACAAGAGTGAACCCGGCCAAGGGATGTCCACACTGAAGTACATTAAAAAACATTAAAATATCACTGAGAAACTTGCATTGAAAGCCATAACGAACCCAATCGAGGGAGGAGAACAGTTGAGTCAGGTCTGAACCCGGAAGAGGGGGATCCAAGGGTGAGAAGTCAACACCCACCGACCAGTGAATGCAACAAAGAAAAGAACAAGTGGGAAGGCCTTTGACTGCATGCCATGCCAGATTGAACCCGACAAAGAAAAGCTGATATTCGAGAGGGGTCTGAGTCTGGAAGAGGGGGAACCCAGGGGTGAGGAACTATCTCCCAGATGAAACCAGAGAAGAACTGTAGAACTTTTTGTTGAACCTTTGTTCTAATACTTTGAACCTGGAGGACCCTCGAAAGCAGAAAACATAGCTATCAGAGGTCCTGATATCATTAAGGAACTTTCTAGGTGTCTGTACCCGGAATTGGGGGATGCATGGGTGAAAGGTATCACCCAACGTGCAAAGGAAAAATAACTTTTGTTTATTATTTTGAATACATCAGGCCCACGGCGCAGAAGAGAATTTTTGTACAAAAGAGACTTAACCACCAAAAGGCCCTGATTTTTGAGAGCAGCACTGTTGGCTCGCGCTGGGGAAAGCTCAAGCGTGTGCTGTGCTCCAAAGTCTCACCTTGTCCCGTGCTGAAAAGTTGGAGAAGGGACATCCGACTACCACATCCTGACTTATTATTTAAGAACGCTTCCTTGTTTCTTATGAACACTATCCCACACTTCTTTTTGTATTCAGCGTAAGGATTGCAAATAGGTTTCCATAGCATAGGCCCTTGTATTTTGACAAGACGCCACTCGGACTGCCTTATTATTGTTTGATGGTCCACGCTTGCTCCCATCTTAGATTTAGGTTTAAATTAGGCATTTTTCCAACCTACCTATACTGTTTTATAAACACCCTTGAACTGTGATCATGTGTGCCTGTCTTTACTGTTTCCATCATGAGTTCCTTACAACTTCTGTGCCCTCTGGATTAGTAGCCTGATCTGCAGTGCCCGCTCCGCCAGTGCCACAGAGCTGTTCCAGAGGACATTGGTGCCCATTTGACAGCTGCTGTGACAGCCAATCCCCTGCAGAACAGAGGTTGCATTTAAGATATGCACCCCTGTCCCAAAACCCCATAATTCAGAATCTACTGTTCTGGTGGCGCATTACACTTTAACTATAGGCAATACCCAAATTAGGATATGTTGGATGGTGTTTCTCATATTCATCATAACCACATCAAATTGGTATCACACATGTATCAGCCCTGTGAGCCCAGCTCAGCTGTGGAAGGATTAAGTGTATTCCCCCAGCCAGGCTGTCCTGTGCTGCCAGCAAGATTGTAGCTCTGGGGGTGTCACTTTTTTGCTTAGTGAGGGCAGGTAACACCCTCCCAAGAAAGACAGCCAGCCTCACATCAGGTTGCTGCATACCTAAAGGGCCTTTGATCCTATTGAGAATGAAAGGGGGCCAGGTTAGTGAAGACAGAGGGCACTCTTTACAGCTCAAAGAAGGTTCACCTTCTTGTTTCTCTCTGCCTCTATCTTTCCTTCCTGTCCCCTCAACTACCTGTAGCACAAAGAACTTTGTGTGTGATGTCAGAAAACAAAGTCGACTTGTTCCAAGGACAGGGATTGGCTCTTAAAGCAGTTTTGCTTTTGATCAGGCCCCTGTAGACCTTTTTTGCCTTCTCAGATGCACTTTGGAAATAACATCTAAAGATGAATTTCATTTGCAGAGCCCTGTACCGGTGAGGTGAATACCGAGGGGCCCATTTTCAGGTTCCCTGTAATTCGTTGGTGGAGACCCGTTACGTTTACACTTTCATGCATATGGGTCACTGCGGGCGATTTTTTAACATTTGCAAGGAGGAGTGCAAAAGGGGAGGGCAAAAAGGTGGCATACACAGCTACACATGGTACCTGGTATTTACAATGGATTCCTATGGAGTCCACTGGCTGTTGCGGAAAAAAGCCAGAGGACTCCACAGGAAACCACAGCATTTTCGCAGGCATGAAAATTCATGCCGGCGTAAATGCTGTAGTTTTTGTATGGCGGAGACCAAGGGAGAGACAGAAACATACGTGCAAGGATTTTATGCCATTCGCTTAGGTTACCTGCTCATGGAACATTAACTCCTGACTGTCTAAAGGAGAGGTCAGCATTTTGTACTCCAGGACACTATCCGTTCACTGTTACACCCTTTGGGTTAAAGAATGCCCTCTGTCACCTTTCAGAGGATGATACACCATGTGTTATCAGAACTGGAGCACTTCAGCATTGCCTAATCTAATGAACTCATGGCGACAACAGTAAAGACAGACACAATTGATCACAGTTCAAGGGTGTTTATTAAACTGTAAGTGTAAGGTGGAAAAAACGCCTAACCTAAACCTAATTCTAAGATGGGACCAAGCGTCGACCATCAAATGAAAAATAAGGCAGTCCTTGTGGCGTCTTGTCAAAGTAAAAAGGCCTATACTAAGAAAAACCTATTGTCAATTCCTTACAACCAATTACAGAAAGAATGTGGGATAGTGTATTCAAAATAAAGAAGAAAGTGTTCACAAATATTAAGTCAGGATGTGATTGCCTCAAGGTCTCCCTTCCCCATGGTTTTAGCACGGGACAAGGTGGGACTTTGGAGCACATCACACGCTCAAGCCTTTCCAGCACGAGCTAACAGTTCTGTATCAGCTATCAGGTTCTTCGATGGTTAAGACTCTTTATAATGAAAAGTCTCTTGGCTTCAAGGCCTGATAGTCTCAACAAACAAACACAAAGTTTTGTTCAACAAACATTTTGGGTGATGGCTTCACCCTTGGGTCCCCCTCTTCTGGGGGCTGACCCCTCAGAACACTTTGGGTGATGATTTTACTTCTAGGTCCCCCTCTGCTGGGCGCTGACCCCTTAGAACACTTTAGGTGATGTTTCACCGCTGGGTCCCCCTCTTCTAGGCACTGATCCCTCAGAACACTTTGGGTGATGGTTTCACCCCTGGGTCCCCCTCTTTTGGGAACTGACCCCTCAGAACATTCAACAAATTACCAAGACTGTTCCTTTTTCATCGAACTTTGGGTGGTAACTTTCCACCCCTGGATCTCCCTCTGCCAAGCTCAGACCCCAGAAGACACGGGGTGCACTTCCCTTCCCCTTGTCTTGCAATGCTCATGCTTTCACAAGTCTTAATGTCTTTTTAAACAGGTTTTCGGCCTTCGGTTGTCGGCTTCCCTCTGTTGGGTTCACTCTCGTCGATTTTACCACCAACAATTCCTCATAGGACCTTTAGACTTTTTCATTAGCATCCCTCACCCGGGTTCACTCTTGCTAATTTCCATGAAACACAGTTCATGGGCTAGTTTTCAACATGCAGGATTCACTTCCCTTAGCTTTCACAGTTCTCTGCTGGTCAAAGACTTTCGAGGGTACAGAGGACTTTATGAGACCCCTGTATGACAACTTTGACCGTTCTTCGCCAATTCCCAAGGCCTTCTGGTATGGTAGTCTTTTTACCGTTAGATAATAGCCCAGAGTTTCTTGGGTGAACACCCACGTGGTGACAGACTTCTCTGAATCTGGTTTTCCCCCTCTCTCTAATAGTATCCTTTTGCTTTTCAAAATTCAATTTATCCTTTGGCTACTTTTCATTTGACACAGTTTGGTTTCTTATCGACACTCCCATCGACTCACCGGCTGTGATGAACTGCTTGGCTTTCTGATGTCTTGGAGTAAAGGTTTGTACCACTGAGACCAGTGTCTCTCCCCAGCTTTGTAATCAGTGGAGGAGGGTCTTGCGTACCGGGCACATCTGTTCATACACGTTGGCTATTGTTCGCAGACGTATTGTTCCCTCTGCTGAGGTTCCACGGGCCTTGGTCAGAAAGAGCAAGGTCAACTCTATCCTTGTCTCCCTCTCAGTCTGCACCGTCTTTCTCCTCCTCTTGAACTGCCATGTTAAGTTAGCTAATACATCGTGCCTTGCTAGTCCTGTGCTAGGTGTGTGTGATTCTGGTCAATTGCCTGACTTTGCCTGACCCTGGTATTAGTCCGTTGTCTTTCGTATTGTGTGAAAGTGTTTGTGTTCAAAAAGGAAGGGGGGCAGTGTTTTGGAATATCCTACATGGTAGGATGGGGAAACCATGTTGAAAGAAGGGGGATGCTGCATCTCGCCTATCGGTGTCCCTCTCCCCAGGGAACCCCCTTCCAGGTGATCCTCCCTCACTGGTCCACCCCCAGGAACTGGATCCAATAGTGATGGCCGTGTCCTGGCCACCTGGATGAAAGATCCCTGGGGACCAGCCAGGGAGACACTGTCAGATTTCTCACACTACTTAGTTGACTTTGCAGTGTTTGGTCATTCCTGGAAAGAACACCTATCTCATCTAGAACAGGTGCTACAAACCATGTGGAAGACTGGAGCAAGACTGGCCTGGTAGCGCAGCAAACTGCAACTTACCTAGAACACCAAGTGGGTGGCAGTAAGAAGCAGCCTCTCCAGGCAAAAGTACAGGAAGTGATGGATTCGAACAGCCCTATCAGTCATACAGGTGAGAGCCTTCCTGGGCCTCACGGGCAGTGGAGTAACTTTGCTGAAAATGTTGAGGGGGACATGACATCTGAAGAAAAGGTGCCCCAGCCAAATGAATAGGGACAAAATAGTGTGCCATGAAAGATAGTGGGGACCACCATCCCTGTCCCCCCCTAAAATTACACCCATGCTCACGGGTGGGTTACTACAGGCCTTTTATCAAGGAGGTATGGGACACTTCTCTTTCCTCTTAAACACTTCCAAAAGTTGCTGAAGGTGGTCACTGGAAACCCTGCCTGACATTCATGCTTCCAGAGATTGCAGGATGGCCTCTGCAAGGCACCAGTTCCCAAGATCCTGGATTATGGGCAAGAATTCATAATACAGACACCTGCAAATTTGGAATGGGTGTTGTACTAGCACAGCTGAACTCTGAGGATGCAGAACAATCTTGTGCATACCCGAGTAGGCGCTTCACCAAGCAAGATCCGCCATTGACAAGGAGGCATTTGCGGCAGTTTTGGCAGTACGTAAGCTGCAACCCTACCTTTTGGGTCTCATTACACTGCCCAGACAGACCATTTACATGAAGGTGGAAGAACTCATCATAACCACTGGACGGCATATAATCATGTAATACCTCAGTGTTATTAATTGTTCATTATGATCTCTTCAATTTTGTTCTTTTCAACACTTTGCGGGTTCCATTTTGTACAATTGTCTATACAATAGAGGTTGGAACAGAAATACATCCATATGCCATAAAAATCAAGAGAAATGACAACTATTTTAAACTACCGATCTCTAGAACTCATTCGATAAAAAGACCATCATATGACTTACACACTCTTCTTATGAGGAGGGATAGCTCTGCCTCGATGGCACAATGAGGGATAGTTCCATCACTTGTGTTCTTGATAAGTTCACCATAACGGTTACTTTTCTGACATTATTTTAACTCTTCTGGCATTACTCTATCTGTCTGTGACTATGTGTATTTTTTGTGTGGAATTTTGCAATTTAATGTCCTCATTTGTGGAGACACAATTGCATTTTGAAATAAGGACAACATTTGTTACAGAACACAAGTTAGACTTCCTTAGCAGCATTGCATTTGTTTCATATTACCTCTCCATAATGGCTGACTGCATTTCACTGTATGTGCTTCACGCCTGCTGTTACGGCACAGCATATGGCCACGGTCTCCACAGCAACCGGTAGTTTACTTTAGGTGTTCTCGCAGCGAACGCTCAAAGTTGAGCGGAGCGGAAAACTCACAAGTTCGGATCAGTCTAGTCAAGCACTAGATACAGTAAGCACTTCTGAGTTTGGAGAGTTTACTGATGATATTGCTAATATAGAGAGTGTGATCAGCAACTTCACACATTTTCTATAGAGAAGCTACTCCATACGGCCAGCTGGCCATTACCAGATGACGAATGTTTGTGGGACGGCAAGTTAGGAATTACACTCTAGGGTACTGGGGTCATTAACTTTCACAAGTGCAATTTTCTATTGACAAAGGCACTAATTGGGGTAAACGCTGATGACATGTATCTTGGTGACTGACCAGAACACTGGATGGGAGAAGGTTGCATCAGTATTTGAAATCAATAACATAATGATAATTGTTAGCTACCTGTACGGACCAAATAGAATTATGTGTTGATGGAACACTTCGCTAAATCCATAAACCTGATAAGAGTACTAACACTAACCTGGGGGAAACATTACTGACCAGTATCTTGGTCACTGACCACAAAATTAAATTGGGAGAAGATCACATTAGCATTGGAAAGCTATAATATCACGATGATAATTAGTGATTGTACAGATTTAATAGAATTATACGTCATTGGAATAACTCGCTAATGGTGTGTGAGTATAGTTGTAAAATTCTATGTGCTTATCTTGCTTTTCTTTCATTCTTTGACTATATGTTGTCTTTATTTTGTTCATTTTGTGGCCCAATGTATATTACAACATGATCTATTCTGATTACTACTCTGATTCTGAACATAATGCATAAACGTTGTTCTGATTGCATTTTGACTTGTGGGAATAATAATGATGGACTGCATATTTGGCACATATGTTGTCTAATGGATGTACAATGAAATTTAACATGGTCTTTCACTTCATGTAATTACTATTGTTTTATCTGTATGACTAAAGATGACCTGCATACGCCCTGAGTAAGGACTGTGATAGTCCAATATTCATCAGCTGTGGGTGTATCTGCAATTATTCGAATCAAATACAAGCCATTTTCGGTGTAAAGGAAGAAGACTGTTGTGTACTCATTGTGAAAAAACTGGAACTTAATATTTCAACCAATGAACTTACTGAATTAAGCCACAAAGTGGTCTTTAGGGTGTGCAACCCACACCGAAGGCTATTTAGCCTTCGTTTTTCTGTTCATTTCTCATACTTATCACAGTCACGTCAAACTGGTATTACATATATGTCAGCCCTGTGAGCCCAGTTCCGCTGTAGAAGGATTACGTGCATTGTCCCCAGCAGGCTGTCCTACTGCTGCTAGCTAGACTGTAGCCTTGGTGGTGGCCTTTCTTTGTTCCTTTGTGAAGGAATGTAACACCCTCCCCCAGAAAGACAGCTGCTCCACATGACATTCCATATAACAGGAATCAAAGGGAACACCCATTCACAGAAGCAGTAGTCTAACACCAGGGTGCTGCATACCCTAAGGGAATTTGATTCTATTGAGAAGGAGGCAGGGTTAATGTAGACAGAGGGGATTTTTACATGCTGGTGCTAGGTTCCACCATCTTGTTCCTCTCTGCCTCTCTTTCTTCCTCTGTCGTCCTCTTCTTGTAGTACAAAGAATATTGGGTGTAATGTCAGAAGGCAAAGACCACTTGTTCCAAGGACAGGGATTGACGCCTTAAGGCAAGCTTGCTTTTGATCAATTCTCTGTAGAGTTCTGCCTTTAAAAGAAGGGTTCTCCCACTCCTTCTCAGAGTCACTTTGGAACAAACACGTTAGGAAGAATTCCGTTGGGCCTCTGTTGGGAGAGTGGACTTTCCAAAGCCCTCCATCAGTGATGTGAAGATTAGGTGTCCAAGGCAGATTAGAACTATGTTCCCTTCCCATCCTCAGGGTACATTGGAGTGAACCTGCTGTTGGGAAAAGACCTGCATCTCTGCCAGTCACACTACTTCGCAGGAAGGATTCCAGAAAGTGTGCACCAGTCTCCCTTGCTTTGGGAGCCCAAGCCCAAGGACTACTCTATTACCTGAGACCCCCGAGAGGGACTTGCAGCATCTGAGAGCCAAGAAAGCCATGATTCCTAGGTTCCCGCCATTGAACCACCACAATCCCCGGTTTGAGCCTGTTCAAGTATTAAACAACCAAAACCTGCCAGAGCTGCCTTTGGCACTCACCAAGCTCTTCGAACTTGAACTGCACATACAAAACTGTTTGCCCCAACGCTAGATGAGCATTTCCTTGCCTCGGCTCAAACTACCCTCTATGTTGTATCTGCCACCTTTGAAACAGTGCTTGACATGCTAGCTTCTTAGCTTTCAATCTTTATTGCCTTTCAAACAGACTGGTTGATTATCGTACCTGACCATTGGATGCCACATCAAACCGCTGAAATCGAGCGTGCATTCAGTCTCCAGTGTTTTCGCCATCTACTCGACCATCAAACTGACCATGACGACCCTCATGACCGGCAGCTCCTCCAGCACTTCATCAAACCGATCTGTGGAACAGTGCATCCAGTCACGAGCACCTGCACTATTGAGCCGACTGTTTAACTTACCCTGATGGCCATCAGAATTGGCCCTTCATGCATCACGTTCGAACCGCAACTGCCTTCCATTCGACCCCTGCTTGACACTGCTTCCTATCTAGAACAACACACCTGCTGCACTCAAAACACTTTGAACTGTATTAACAGAACCAAACAGCCTGGTTCACCGTAGTCGAACTGCCAAGAGAGTACTTTTGACCCATAACTATCCTCCTGGTTCATTTTGGACCATAGAGACTGGTTAGGTCACTTGTGACCCTTTCCCCTAAAGACATATTCTTTTAAAAGAACATTGTGGTAATTCAAATTTTCTTTCATCCTGTATTCTCGACCCAGAGTGCTGAATTCTCTCTTTTCTTGCATATTCTTTATCCTTTTCACAGGGGTGAGTTTTTAAAAAGTTTTTCTATTTTGTTTTCTTGCAGATGGTGTGTTTAAATACATATACATATTTTATAGAAGCTTTATTAAACACTGCATTGTACCCAACATCAGAGCGGATATGCTAGTATGTCAGAAAGGACTCCATTTCACTCTATTAATTAGGAATGATTGCCTGTGACTTAGTCACAGTGTGACCCCAGGAGGTCCTGTCACTAATGGAACTAAATGCGACACGATTCAGAGAATATTGTAAGTGAGTCTGTGAGAACATCTTTTGGTCAATGTAAAGTAACATGTGCTGTTCCATAAGCGAAAACCAACCTCATGCATCTTGGCGCAGTGAGCGTGCTAAATAGCACAACTCACTGCGCCATTTCTTGACGCCCAGGCACCACTGCTATTCTCATGTGTGCATGGGCGTCTTCGCAAAGCACGACAGTGCTTTAGCTGTAATCCGCCTGTTTCTAATGCAAACAGGCGGATTGCAGAATCTCAGCAGCATTTTCGTTAAATAATGAGGGAATCGTTATTTAACGAAAATGCTGCCGATACACCAAAGTGAGCTGCTTCAAAATTGCAGGATGCTGAAGCTGCTTACTTTGGTGTACAGGAAAGTTTTCATATACACCCGTGTGATGTATATGAACACTCATTTAAAGCGAGCAGCTTTAACGTTGCATCCTGCGACATTAAGCTGCTGGCTTTGGTGTAAATGAAAGTGTTCATATACACCCGTGCAGTGTACATGAACACTTTCATTTACGCCAAAACCAGCAGCTTCAATGTTGCAGGATGCAATGTTGAAGCTGCTTGCTTTAAATGAAAGTGTTCACATACACCACATGGGTGTATATGAACACTTTCCTATACGCCAAAACCAGCAGCTTCAATGTTGCAGAATGTAACGTTGAAGCTGCTGGCTTTGGTGTAAATAAAAGTGTTTCTATACACCCCTACGTGTATATGAACACTTTAATTTAAAGCGAAAAGCTTCAACGTTGCTTCCTGCAATGTTGAACCTGCTCCTTTAGTGTAAATGAAAGTGTTCATATACACCCGTGCAGTGTATATGAACACTTTCATTTACATCAAAGCGAGCAGCAAGATGCAACGTTGAAGCTGCTCGGTTTGGTGTAAACGAAAGTGTTCATATACACCCGTGTGTTGTATATGAACACTTTCATGTACACCAAAGCAAACAGCTTCAGGGCACCGTATATGTGCGCTAGTTTAGCGCACATATTAAACTGGAGGAGTG
Source organism: Ambystoma mexicanum (assembly GCF_040938575.1). Taxonomy (NCBI): domain Eukaryota; kingdom Metazoa; phylum Chordata; class Amphibia; order Caudata; family Ambystomatidae; genus Ambystoma; species Ambystoma mexicanum. The sequence continues at coordinate 481,126,516 of NC_090941.1, read as the reverse complement.
CCACAAGAATAAGCTTCCAAAAAGGCAGTTTACAAATGTGGCGGTTGCTAGGTTGGTTTCCAACCCATCCTAGCAACCGCCTCATGTATTCTGAAAGTGGTGCATTCCTTCCGACTTCGGAAGAATGCGCCACCTTCAGAATAGGTCTTAAGTACTGAAAAGGTTGTTAACCCTTTTCACGTCCTTTTCGGTACTTAACACCTTGATGAGAATCGAGGCCTCAGAATAGGTCCTAAGTACCGAAAAGGTCCTCCTTTTCGGTACTTAACACCTTGATGAGAATCGGGGCCTGAGTAACAAACGCGCCTCAAGACTTTCTGATCCAGCAATACCTACTTGTAACCTGAACCAATAACTTTTGCCTTTACCAAGAAATAATGTATATTTTGTTAATATTAATGTGTGGACATTGCTTTATTCAAAGTTCTAATGTGCTGTCCAGTCTTCTCGTCTACCCACGTTCCTCTTGAGGGGTGGCCTTGCCTGCTTGCCAGCTGCGACCACTAGGTAATCCACAGAAAGAGTGTGTGTGCCTTACTTATGAAAGATGCCCCACAACCTGAACAGAAGATTGGGAACATCCTCACAAACAAAAACAGAGCGTTTGCTCCTTATTTCTGCCCTGGCACAACTTACGTAATCAGGCCCAAATGTGTGTATTATATGTTTCCAAGAACACATTTTAGCAACATGTGTGGGATTTTTTACCATTGTCCTGCACTTCACACGCTTGTCTTCACCTCTGCCTCCGAACCTTATTGGCTGGGCAGGTTTTTTGCATGAGATTAAGGTCCTGATTCACAGAGAGTTTTCCAGTGGGATTGCAAAGCCTTCTGTGAATCGCGCCCTAAATGGTAACTACAGTGTGCAATCACTTAAGTCATGACTATCCCTTATTCACACCCCATGTGTGCAAGTGATAAATGCACGCTCCATGTGTGCAATTGTTAAATGCACGCTCCATGTGTGCAAGTGATAAATGCACGCTCCATGTGTGCAAGCGATAATTGCACGATTAGTAATTGCTCAATTCCACCAATCCTAGACGCAGCGTTTGAGAACAACTGCAGTTGGCTTTTCGTTTGTTGTTAAGTGTTGATTAGGATTAAAACATGTTTTAATATGAACAGGGCTTTCTTGCAACAGTAGTTTGTGCTGTGGAATGTCAACGGAGCTCTGAAAATGCCCATGGGACGACTTCTTGGAAGACTCTTGAAAGTCAGCCTGCGCTGTTTTCAATGTGCAAACATCTCGTTTGTAAATGGCCCATTTCCGCATGAGAAATTAAAACATGCTTATGATCCAAGTTCCTGTGCAAATCCCCAATGAGTTGTGAAACTGGCTCTTTTCCGGTAACATGAGAAAGTTCCCAAGCACATGATATGGGGCGCGCTTTCCTCAATAGTCAGTCCTTTGACTCTAAAGGCTAATCACATCCTACTGACATGTCATCCTCCGGGGGCGGGGGGGGGGGGGGCTTGCCACAAACTGGCCCTAGATCTGTCGACTTCTCCCCATTGTATGGACGGATCCCTGGATGTGGCGGTCTGTGCATGTTTATCTAAAAGGAAGGCGGTCCTACCATTGTAGTCAGCCAAATAGCTCACTTGTGTCCACTGGGCAAGAATTTTTTTTTTAACAGGTTTAAAAAAGTACATTTTTGCTGTGAAAATTCACCATTTTGACGGAACAGTTTCAAACATCGACGTCATCGCAGCATGGCGATGGTCATTTGAATGTATATGCTTTATATAAGTCCCAATATAGATACATTTAAGTAAAGGGACGAGAGTCACGTTGCTTTGCAGCAGAGAACGCCTTTAGCTTTGGCTGCTTGCCAGTATTGAACGCATTGCATAGAAGCCAATACGAATGGCATGACAAGACAGTAGAGGACGGACGCAGTCTGTGGGTGTTTGGATGTTTACCTACCCATTAACTGTCCATAACTATGCTTTCCACCCTCTGCCACTACCACCCACTAGCTACCGCTCTGCACCCAAAATAACTCCTTCCCTCCCCAGATCTATGAGCTTTCTGTTTCTTTAAGCATCCTTCTGAAAGGTAATGACTTAATTGCAGCAGCAAACCAGCTACTTGTGTAATTAACATTTCTTAACCAACTGTGCCGTCAGCCACTTAATTTTTAAGCAAAATGTGTGCCCTTGCATTTGTTCCTTGCACTGAATTCATGTTAAAGAACAAGCACTTGAAAAGCCAACAGTTTGGGCTCTTTTATAGGTATTAGGTAGGCGCTTGCAAGGCACCAGTATATAAATCCCAGGTACTTACACCATGTGTTAGATGTTACCATCTTACAGCCAAGTAGAACCATATTGGCAATGCTGAGAAAATGCCTTACCAATGCCTACACAATTGCGAAAACTGTTGATTTTGTCAATGCTTGTTTTATTATTGTAATGTAAGTATGGTGTAATCATTTCTTCTATTACATTTTCACATCATTCAGCCTAAATATTTTTTTTTGTAACACGTGTAATGATTAATGGCTGGAGTACTTCAGAATAAAGGGCAGGCAAACACCAGCGTCTCGTTGCACAGAGTATGCAAGTGTTGCGGGCAAAGCCCAAAGGTATTTTTGAAATAAAATAGGGCCAACTAGTACATTTTAAAGAACACTTTAACACATATATTAGCCAAAAAATCATAAGTATGTGAAGCGAAACTTAAGAACTATTTCGATACTTCAAGATATTAAACAGTGGACAGGAGAATTGTTTTTACAGAGGTAACAACTAATGTTGTACACAAAAGAAAATGTCTCATTTATCAAGCATGAGCCACCTGCTCTGGCATCCTTCAGACTGCTCAAGTGATTTACTGTCCTGCTACGGAAGAAATAATATGTTATGATATGCCTGGATGTGATGTTTGTTCCCCCAGAGATGTATATAATGAGGCTGGAGTGAAGGTCTCATAGGAGGGGATTGTGGTGGAAAATCTGGAATTGAAAATGTTATTTAGTCCCTTAGCATACTGCTGCACTATAATATTGAGTAGGTAATGTAAACCGCCATGTTTAAACAACTGTTTCTTGCTTGTGCAAGGTGATTCTTTAGGCTTTACTGCGAATGTCGCTGCAATGAAGACTCTTTGCCTATTCTATAGCTATGCTTGCCTTCACTTCCCTCGCCTCTGACATGTTTCCCTTTTGACATTTGTAAGCATGTTTTAGGCTCCAGCTTTCTCAGGAAAAGCAGCTTTAGTAGATGAAAGTCATCATACTGTAAGCATGCTCGCCTGCCTCAGACTGTGTGTAAACATCTGAGGAGTGTATTCTGCTCCACTAAATGTATCACTTTATGCTGTCCTTCCTGATAACGCTGTCTCACATGTAACAACGCAGCTGCCATCAAAGACTTGTATAGAGGTGCTTTGTTCCCAGCTCGCAACATTGTTTCAGTAGGATTCCTTGCCCTGTCTGGAACACCCCTTACATTGAAATGCATGTGTTCCTTTGGGTATAAGGGAACAGTGCTTGGAGGGAGGGGGGTTCTCACTTACGTCGAAGTCTCATACTGTCATTGATTTATTTTGTCATGTTGCTTGATTTTTGACTAATACATTGTTCACAGTGGTAATTTTTCTACAACAAGTTGGGTGTATGGAACATTGGATTCCCGCTGCCATGCGGCCAAGTCCAAGGGTTGCCGGGCACACCTCCTGGTGATTTCTGTGGGCCCAGGGGAGCTGACTTTGTCAGAGGGCAGAGCTGCTGGGAGAACCCAGAGACCGGGGGAAGCTGGACAGAGCAGATGCTGAAGAAGAGCCGAAGGAAACTCCTGGGTTGGTGAACACAAGTAATTGCATCAGTGTGTTTTCATGTCCTGTGTATTGTTTGAAACGGGTTGGGTTAAATATTTATTTTTTGGTTAAAGAATTCTGAAATCTGAAAGTTTTTGTGTTAATCCATGAATACAGGAGAGAAGGTACCCTGCCTACAGAATTGGTTATCTGAATAAGAAAAAGTACAAGTGGTTGGACACTGGAAATTAGAACAAAAATTAAAAGCAGCATATCCATGCTCCCTACTTAATAGAACAGGAGACTGCGGTGTCAGTCAGAGTAGTGTAGTATGGATCAGGGGCTAGGATGGATGTGTTCTGAACAAGTGTGAAGAATTTTTTTGTTGTTGATGAGAACCCCATGATTGTCCTGTCTCAACCTGTCCCTTGACACTTAAAACCCTAAATGTGCAACTCGACAGCGACCCTGCTTTATATTTCACACACTCCTCTATCCCTGTAACAGGCTTTGCTTCTACCGATTATGTGTCTTGTTTTTGACTCTTAACTGCTCAAGTCTCTGAAATAAGCCGAAATACTGCTCTGCATTGTGGGTAGTGTAACAGAGGATATAGGCCAGCAGTCATCTCAATCTGACCAACTCCGGCCGATGGGTGATATCTGAGCCTCCAAAAAGATATGGCATAGCAGTCAGCAATGAGCAGTACCAACTCTGCCAGTAATGGGACACAATAGCATCGCAAGGCAGACAACTTTAGGAATGGGTGTAGACTGTAATAAGTCATACCTTGTCTTATCCCTGTGAGAATGGATTAGATTCAGTTATTTAGACTATCCAAATTATGTATTGACAGGTCTCCATAGTGGGAGATCCACGAGTTTAGGTCTGTGAGTACCCACCCACAGTTACGGTAAACAATCCAATAGTTTCATGATAAAATCGTTGTTAGAATGTAGGATTAGTCAATTAATTTGTTTTACTTCACAAAAAAGGAAACAATTATCAGTTTGAAGTGTCACAGAATAAAGAAAGAAGGGCACAAGAATACAAATTACAATTCGTGAATAATGATTATGCTGACATTTGCACAACAATTGTGGATGGTTGACAATAAATTAATATGACTTATTACAAACTAAATGTGGGGATATGCAGTGCGCGGTGTGGGTTCTGACAAATACATAAACTTCATGCTGTAGTTGATAGACAATAAAAATTGAAAAAAGGAGAAGAAAAAGTAAAATTCATAGGGCAATCATTTGAACCCAGAAGCCTATTGTTTACTTCTTATTTCATTCTTCCGCTTCTGATATTACCCTGAGTACGAACTAAATTTGATAAGGAGATATTGTTTCAGTGTCTATGATGAAAGATAGCTTTGCCTTGGCCTACGTGGGAAAAGATTATTTGACAAAGTCTCAAAGCAGGGAACCTATCCATATATGCTTGTTCCCTGTGGTCTTCACGTTTCAGCGGGCGCACGCTACCCGAATGCCGCCTTCATCAGGGCTCCATGTCAGGGACCCTGTGGGAGAGGAGAAAATGCAGAGCGTGAGTGGGTTGTTTCATAGAATGCCTGTAAATACTAGGCACAAGAACTAGTTTGTAGATACTCGGGGCACCGGTCGGAAACTTACCTACCGGGGCTTAAATCCCAATTCTCGAGTCTGAACATCCATAGGAGGCAGCACAGTTGACTGTGGTGGTAACTATGTGGAATAGTTTGGTGAGGTCTGTCAGTTGGTCACAGGTGTAGCCTGTTGATGCAGTTTCTCTGGACGTCTGGGAGGGTAGGTAATCTCTGTATTTAATCCTTTGGGTAAGTGTGTACACATAAGTGGAGGGATCAAAGCGAGGTATAACAGTCAGCAAGAACTTATTTGAGCATGACCTCCTGGTGTACCGGCTGAGTTCCGTGTACACTGCCATCATCATTCATCATGTCTGGGACCTAGATCCCCATTACCTGCAGAACTTTGCTCTGGGCATAGTGTTCCTCCGATGTGTCTTTTAAAGGACTGTTCCTGATATGAAGAATCTGTGCCTCCCTTATCCTATAAGGGAAAACAAAACCGGGGGCCATGATTAGTAAAGTGCACAGCCTATGCTAATCTCTGGGGCATAAACACTTTTGTGTTGGGATACGTCCGGCCTTGTCGCCGTACTTGTATATACTGTCCCTTTTTATGTCCCATTGTCGAAAAATAAATTGGTCACCCCCTCGGTCATTGAACACAGGGCTTGTCTGTATTAATTCCAGGGACACTGACAACTAAGTGTCCATACAACCCAGCGCGGAATGATCCCTGCGGCCAGCGGATACATGTCTGCTGGTCAAAGTGGCTTAGAATGGGTGAGGTGGCCCAGGCATTTAGGCCATGTGGGGGCAGAAACTATGGGCTGTGGGGCTGCCCTAGGTGTACATCCCAAATCCTCCCACTCGCACAGGTGTAATGATTGAGTCTTAAGTCTCGTGTGACCGCAACAGCCGGCATTTCATCCATGCTGGAGAAAAGGAAGGAGACGCATGCGCTGTGATGCTTTGTTTATGTGTGGTAACCATGGTGATTACGCATGCGGCATGGTGCTACTGCTGGTGCATGACGCTGTACACCGTTGGGTCTTGATATCATGCTCATGCTATGTTGTAAATATGCTGGGGTGAGCGGAAATCCCAAGTGAGGAAAAAAGAGTACAGAGACTTGATTTGTTAAATGGCATAGTGTCATCTGGCTGTCTCAGTAATTCTAAAGTGGTCCTGGCATTTTGTGTGTATGCAAGCACCACTTCCTCCTACAGCAAGTCCAGCACACTTCATGTTTACTCATTATTCACCCAAAGCATGCAAATACCTGAATAAAAGGCATGAATATGCACAGATTGAGTCATCTAGGCACTTCCCCCAAGAAGGTACATTTAACTTCTATAGGATAACAATCCTACGTAAGGCATTAGAAAAGAAAGGTGCACATGTACACCAACAGCAATGGGACAGCTATCCAGATTGGTATACTGAAGCCACTAAGAGACAGACTGAGTCCAAGACCCTGGAACTGAAAGACACTGAACAAAAGCTCCAGGAGCAAGTTAAGGCTCCAAGATGCAGTTTGTTCTGTCAGGTTACGCAATACAAATACTTCAAATATCAAATATAAATCCAACCTGCAGGTACTGGCCCACAAAGCCGCGTATGAACGTTTATAGCCCGTAATCCAAAGGGAGCCCCCGCCAAAGGAAAGTCCCAAAGTTGGGCCCAACCATCAACCGGCTAGCCCAGACTCTACCCAACCGCCAAACTATAATCAGTTTATCCAATAAACAATATGGTCGTCCAGTTCGCTCCTGAAATATGAGCACAGATTTCCAAACCTTTTACGCCTACCTCAGCCACGTTTGAAGGGTTCCCGAATTTGACAGCTAATACCAGTACTGGTGCATTCTCACTCAGACAGCTTCGTGGAGTGGGCAATACTTTAGCTGCTGTTCATGCCCTCTGGAGCGCTACTGATTTGTTTAATATCATCCAGAGAGTCTCAATGATATGAGAAGATTCTGTTAAGTTTCAATAGGAACTTCAGGTAATAATAGACTTATTACCCCATGTGTATTGATTTGAATTAACTGTTGTTACCACTGCTCCCGACAGATACATTTACCCTGCTGAAAATGTGCACCAACTTGCCAGCTGATGAACTGGCTACTGCCAGGAACCTGACAACCTTTACTGATAGGATAGTACAAACTATCACTGACATTTTTCCTCGACAGACTGATTGGTCTAAAATGAATGCATGTAAGCAGCCAATGGCAAAAACCCTGCCAAATATCTCAAAATTTTTAAATTATGTTTTGAACAATTCTCTGGGATTGTTGATGCAGCCATTATAGCATCTTAAACTGTGGTGGCTCAGTTTGTTATGGGCCTGCAACCTAAGGTATCAGAGGGAATTAAGGCAGTGCTAATAGGATGGGACGGAAAGGGTTTGGTAGAGGTTTTATTAGCTGCACAAAACGTCCATGAAAAGGTTGATAGACAGAAACAAACTTCTGAAGCCAAATGTATGGTGTTGCAGATACACAGTTTACAGCCTTCCTTGGGAAAGGGAGGGATTCTTTACACACAAGGAGGGCGACGAAGAACGAGAGTAGTGCCCCAATCGTATGAACTAGGACAAGCTGCTGAGAGGCATGACACAAACATGTACACTGATCAGTGTAATTACTGCAAAGAGTTTGGACAATGGAAAGCTGAGTGTCCACAATGGTCTCAGTATGAGGGTCGGCACAGAGAGCCAACCGCGTCAAGTGAAGTGACTAGGTCCCTGCATCCACTGCCACCACTTCAGACCGATGGTTTGGATTGCCAATTGGTCTCCGAACTTGTTGAACCACTCATACTGATTGATCCTAATATGCCTTATGTTGATTGTTTTATTGCTGATCAAAAGGTTTCATGTTTGCTTGACACTGGAGCATCATGCGCCACACTAAAAGCTTCTGAGTTTTTATGAACAATGCATTCAAATGAAATTGATAATTCTGTATGTATAGGGGGTGTGCCAATGCCTCATCTTGTGCCTAATCCACTTATGGTTATTACCGGTCCAATTTATGACCAATATGCATTCACATGTAAACTTGTTTGGATTAGAGTTATTGTGTAAGCTAAATTGCTCTCTTTACTGTTCCCTGATGGCGTATACTGTGATATCCCCACTCAGAGAGTGCATGAGGTGCTGGCAGTATTACAGGAAATTACCCATTCGAACCCTGGAGACCAAGCCGACACTCCCTGTTCACAATTGGAACTGTTGGACCGAGTGGCAGTAAAATGATGGTCAAACCATGAAAATGATGCAGGTTACATGGTCAATGCTGAGCCAGGCAAAATTACTCTAAATTCAGCTAAGCGCCTAAGCTCCTGCCATCTGCACCCCAGTATCCTATTTCCCTAACAGGCTGAAGTAGGCATTCGTCCTGTAATAGAATCCCTTCTCCAACAAGGTATTATTGAACTCTGATTTTGCCCAAGAAGAAGTCAGGTAAAGAGGTTTATCATTTCATTCACGACCGGTATGCAGTTAATGCAGCTGTGCTACCAGCTTTTCCTGTTGTACCTAACCCAGCTACGGTCCTGTCATTGATTCCCTACTCAGCCAAGTACTTCACTGCTGTAGATCTGTATTCAGCATTTTTCTCCATACCTATAGATCCAGAGAGACAGAATCTGTTTGAATATACCAATAAATATACATTTCGACTCTCCTTGCTCCTCCTCTGTACTCTTCGTGACCTCTGCGACTCCCTCTCCCTGTCCATCCTCCCCTCTGGCCCGACTCACTCTGCAGGGCACACACTCGATGTCTTGATCTCCTCTGACCTCCCCCTCTCCATCCCTCTGACCACTCCTCTCTCCTGGAGCGATCACTCCCTCCTCTCATCTCATCTCTCCCTCTCTTCCCCCAAGCCAAGCCGAACCCAACACTGCCACCTACCTTCTCAGACATCCGCCCCATGAAGCGGGTGTCAGTTGAGGCTTTTGCCGCCACTTTCTCTCCCCCCCTCCACCGTTGGCTGTCTCTCATCCTGATACAGCCCTGTCTCTTCTCTACTCTTCAATTTCTGATACGCTTGATGCTCTTGCCCCTCATCCAAATCCAAGTGCAATTCCTGGTATGACTCTGACCTAGCTACACTTAAACGTAAGTGTAGGGCAGCTGAGAGGAAATGGAGGACTTCCTGTTCATCCTCTGACAAACTGGCCTGTCGCCTGCTACAAAGGCAATACCGACTCTCTGTCCTCACCAAGAAGAGAGTGCACATTCAAGCTCGTGTCTCTGCGGCATCTAACAACTCGGCCAAACTCTTTAAAATCTGCAAGGAGCTGGCCAACCCTGCTGCAGTCTCTACGCCTCCTGTTGCCTCCCAGGCTCTTTGCAATGCCCTTGCCTCTCACTTCATTTAAAAAACCCAGGACATCCTGTCCACCCTCTCCACCCACAATCCTCCTCTTCCCTCTCCATCTGTGCTTGCTGACCCTCCTTTAGCCACCCTCCCACCATTCTTCTCGTCCTTTCCTCTTTTCACCCCTGACGAGGTTGCTAGACAAGTCCGATCTATGAAAGCCTCTTCAAAACAGGTTCATCCCTGTTCCTCTAAAACAATCAAGGACCACATTGACACCCTCGCTCCGGCCCTTGCTGATTTTTGCAACCACTCCTTTGCCTCTGGATCCTTCCCCTCCCCTCTGAAGCACTCCTTTGTGCATCCTCTTCTAAAGAAACCCACAGCTGATCCTTCTTGTCCAGCTAACTATCGCCCAATTTCCATTACTCCCTTTCTTGGCAAACTCCTGGAAAAGTTGGCCATCTCTCAGCTTAACCTTCATTCCAATTCTGTTGGCTGTCTCCATGACCACCAGTCTGGCTTCAGAGCTGCCAGAATCACGGAAACTGCTCTCCTAAACATCTGTGAAGATCTGCTCACCAACCTTGACTCTAACATTCCATCTGTCCTCATCCTCCTCCATCTCTCTTCTGCCTTCGACACGGTCAACCATACCATCCTGCTAAACCGTCTGCGTGAAAACCTGGGTATCACTGATCAGGCTCTGGCCTGGCTGACCTCTTTCCGCTCAGATCGACCCTCCCAGGTCCAACTTGGGTCCTTCCTTTCATCTATCTTCCTCTCTACATGTGGTGTTCCCCAGGGCTCTAACCTCTCACCCTGGCTTTTCAACCAATAGCTGGCAACTCTCGCCCACTGCATTGCCATTTTCTGCTCAAATTTCCAGTGCTACGCTGATGACACTCAACTCATTTTCAAGCTGTCCTCTGCCACCTCCTCTCTATCTCTCATCTCTGATTGCCTAATTGCCATTCAAGATTGGTGTGCCGCCAATGATCTTTGTCTGAATGCCAGCAAGACGGAGATCTCCTCCTCGGCACACCTTCACCATCCTTTCCCCTCACTCTGTGGCCTCCCTTGGCCCTCCTCCTACCCCCACCTGCGAGGCTAAGAAACTCGGGGTCATCTTTGACTCCACCGTTTCCTTCTCCGCCCAGATCTCTGAGGTCTCTAAAAAGTCAAATTTCCGACTGCACCTCCTCATAGGTACTCTGCCTTTCCTCTCCTACCCCCAGAAGCTCATGGTATCTCAAGCTCTGGTTCTCTCTAGCTTGGACTATTGCAACAGCCTCTTTCTAAATCTACCTGCCTCTACTCTCCGCCCTCTGCAACTAATCCAGAACAGGACTGCGAGACTTGTCCTTGGCCTCAAGCCCTGGGATCGTAACTCTCCAGCTCTGAAATATCTCCACTGGCTCCCAGTGGATGCAAGGATTAAATTCAAAACCCTCTGCATTGTCCACAAGGCTTTCTGGGGCCTGGTTCCAAAATACCTTCAGCTATCCCTCTGCAAATACCTACCCTCTTGAGCTCTTCGCTCCTCTACCTCCAACTCACTCAGGGTCAGTCGTTTTTCTAAGAAACGAGCTGGGGGTAGATCTCTGTCTTCGGCGGGGGCCTCCCTCTGGAACAGCCTCCCTGCCACTGTAAAACTTGAGGAGAACCATCTCCGGTTCTGGAAGCACCTCAAGACCATCCTCTTTTCTTCTGCCTTCGCTCCCCCTCTCCCCTGCTGATCTGTTCTCTCTTGGCACCGTGCACCTGGCCACCCTCTGTCTTTTGGGCCCAGGTACCTGTTCATCCTGCCACCCTCCCGCACTGCCTCCGGGCGACCCCTTGCACTCGGGTCTGTATCTGTACCCATACAGCCCCCCCTTTTTTCTTCCTGCACTTATCAGACCTACACTGTCTGCTGCCTTAAACCTAGCACTTGCAAATTGCTGGCTGCATTACCACTGTTTGTTGCCTTTATTTTTTATTTATTGTTATTTATCTTTTCTCCTCTGCTTCACACTTTCCACCTCTCCCCCCTTCCATGCACTTTTCCCCTCCCCCCTCTCCCATGCACTTGCGCGTTCTCAATGTCACTGGGCCTAGTAAGATTGCTGTTTTGTTCTCCCCTGTTCCCCTCCCTTGCCTTGTCGCGCTCTGAAACACTTGTGTACGAGCACGATAGAAATAAAATATCAATCAATCAATCAAGAAATACACACAATATACGTTCAATCGTCTTCCACGGGCTATGTGAAAAGTCCTACCCTGTTCTCCCAAATTTTAAAGAAAGATTTTGGGCCTCATTATGAGTGTGGTGGTCCGGAAACAAGGGTGCTGGTAAGCTCACCGGCACCCTTGTTTCTGGACCGCTCGTCAGGTCTGACCCTGCGGGCACAGCGGCCCCGGTAGGTAGGCTTATCATGGAAGCATCAGCACCGTAACAGCATTAGTAACAGTGCTGATGCTTCCGTGAACCCATTCCCGTGGAGTTGTATGGGACTCCACAGGAACAGGGACTAACATTTTCCGGTACCAAGCTTCTCGGTCCAGGTGGCACCAAGAAGCTAGGTGCCAGTAAAATGTTACAAGTCCGGCAGCAACCCGCTGGTAGCACCTGCAGGGTTACATCCAGACTCCTAATGAGGCCCCTTGACTCAGTTCAGCTCCCAGGAGGGTTGACGCTGGTGCTGTATGTAGACAATCTGCTCCTAGCCTCCCCCTCCTTGGAAGCATGCAAGGAAGACTCTCATTCTGTTGAAAGCATTTGCTGAAAAAGGTCACAAGCCATCTACAGACAAGCTACAGTTGTGTCTGCACCATGTGCGATTCCGGGGCAATGTTATTTCAGCTGGAGAAAGACATTTATCCTAAGATCGTATTACAGTGAGCCAGAAAGTCACTAAGCCCCAGACTACAAAGCAGATGAGAGGGTTCATCGGGATGGTTAGTTACTGCAGATAGTGGCTCCTGGGATATGTATCCATAATTAAGCTCCATCAAAACCTCATGCATGATTCGGCCCCGAGCCTCTGTCATAGCCTCTGGAAGCAGAAGACGCAATTGTCACCATAAGCAAGAACTTGCAACAGCTCTGGCTTTAGATTTTTCACAAATTATAGTAAGCTCTTTGTGCTGTACCGTGGCAAGTGCAATGGGTTTGGTTAAGCTGTGTTGACTCTGTTACACAGTGACAAGCACCGGTCCGTATCCTACCACAGCATAGCTACAGATCCAGTAGCTGGGGTACTCCCAGCTTGTCTGTGAGCCATTGCGACTGCTGCTCTTTTGATAGAAAAGACTGACTCACTAGTTCAGGGTCATCCTGTCATGATTGTGGTTCCCCATGCTGTGTTTCCATTACTGTTTAAAGGGAAGACACAGCTTGTGTCTAGTTCCCATCTCCCCTAATATGAAAAGTTGCTCATTTAATTTGTTAATGTAAATTTGAAATTATGTTCAGTCTTGAATCCTGCTTCTTTGCTGCCAACTCCGCAGGGAGGGTAACGGCATGACTGTCAGGTTGTTGTGGAGACGCTTATGTGCCCACGTACTGATTTCTCTGATGTGCCCCTGTTGAACCCCAACCTGATCTTCTTTGTGGATGGCTCATGTATTCGTGTCCCAGAAACTGGGTAATGGGTCTCTGGTTATTCTGTATGCACCCCCATGCTGTCCTAGAAGCATATTGATTACCTATTGCAAAATCAGCACAGGTCACTGAACTGGGGCTCTCACCCATGCCTGTGCCTTGGCACAGGTTGGATTGGCCATGATCTAATCAGACTCCATGTATGCCCACAGGGTGGACCATTATCTCGGAGTCCTTTGGAAGTAGTGTGGGTATTTAACATCCATGGGTACACCAATATTGATTGGAAAATATGTGTCAGCCTTACTGAATGCATTCTTACTTATCCACAGCTGTATCTATTGTTAAATGTAAAGGACATGATCCGTCTCAGTTATTCACAGCCCAAGAAAATACACTAGCAGTTTTTGCAGATTTTTTGAGCGGTCTTAAATGGGACCCTGTCTCCTAATGAATTTCTTGTGTTTGTTGAAATTCCAGTCTGGCAATTCTCCAAGATCAAGCCCCTGAAGCTGAAAAGGTGACCTGGACCCAGTGGTATTATAAATTGGGAGTAGATTCCTTGTGGCATTCCCCCAGATGGCTGCCTGGTGGCACACAAGGTACCCTTCCCCAACCTGGTCCATGAAGCTCACAGCTTAGCCCATTCAGGTAAAAATGTTATGATTAGCCTATTGAATGGCCCCAAGTTTAGGCTATATGGCTTAAGGTTATTCTGAGAATCGTGCTACAGGTTTGACACACAATGTTGGGAGAGCAGTACCCACAAGGCTGTCAGCAGGTCCCATACCGGAAGTGCCCTTCCTGCATGTGCAGACAGACTTCATCAAGCTCCCCACCTACATGAATATCACCTGTTGCTTAGTGGTCATATATGTATTTTCTGTGTGGTTTGAGGTATAACCATGTCGAAAAGCAGATTCTGTTAGAGTGGCCCAAAAGTTGTTAGCAGCATTCATACTCCGATTTGGATTGCCCCTCAGTATACATGGCAAACGAGGCACCAATTTTTCTGGTTGGGTTATTAAAGAAGTGTGCAAAGCTTTAGGAATAGCTCAACAGTTCCATTGCGCTTATCAACCGCACTCCAGCGTGCATGTAGAACGCCACAATGGGGATATTAAGTTGAGACTATCTAAAGTGTGTAAAGAGTCAGAGTTGAAATGGCCTCAAGTCTTGCCTCTGGCTCTGTTTGCCATGCGCAATAATCTGCAGCATAAACACAAACGGCCTGCGCACCATATCCTCACAGGTGACCCTGTGAGAATGGGAACTGCGCCCCTAGCAGTCCCCCACATACAAAGTTTGCCTTTAGAGGATACGTTATTCCAATACTGTTGCATGTTGCTTAAAACTGTTTGATCTCTCCACACTCAGGTCTGTGAAGCCCTGCCTGAACCAGTTACTGAGCTCTGTCACCCTCTGCAGCCAAGAGATTGGATCCTGGTGAAAAACCATCAGTGAACATCTGCGCTCCAGGCAAGGCGGCACAGCCGTTCCAGGTTCTCTTAACTACGAACACTACAGTTAAATGTGCTGGGATACCAGCCTGGATACATGCAGCGCATTGTCACAAGATCACCACCCCAGCTGATGCCACCACCTCTGCTTTGACAGATGTTCTCTGGCTTGGCTCCAGTCCCACCATGACCACTGACTCCTCCACCAGTGACATGAACGGTCATTTGTCGATGTCAGACCCTTACAGCGCTGCTGGAAAGGAACAGCCAGTACCAGAAGATGAGGGCATGGCTGATCCAGGACCGACAGCTTCTGAAACTCTTGCACACAGTGAGGTCCCTGTGGAAGCTATTGCTAAGGCTCCTTCATCAGTCGATGGAAGCCCTTGATTCAGACCTCACTGCTGGCGTACCACCTTCAGTGGCTGACCCCCTTGGATCTCACAACACAGTCTCCAAAAAGGTATGCTTTGTGATCCCATTGAGAGCTACCAAGAACCAACAGCTATCTACAAAGTAGCAACTGGCCAAACCACTCAATCCTTCATTTGTCACCTCAACGATGATGAATCCCCTTGAGGTGGCGGTGCACTGACAAAGAGTAGAAGCCACCACTGTTGCCTCACCAATGCCTGCAAGTTATTACCCCTGATGGTATCACCTATTGGGCATTCTCTTCATTTTAATGACCAGCATATGCACATTGCTCTGGTACTTCGGTATATATCTTCAGCTGGAACTCTTAGCTGGAAATATCGATTACGAACTATGGACTAAGGAATCCTTGATTCAGGACCTGATTTGTTTTGAAAGACTTGAACAGTGACATTTACCTTGCTGCAGCTTCACAGAGTTTATAAAAGTTTGAACTGAAAGTTCTGGCATGGTGACCTCATATCACTTGTGCCCTGCACATCACCGGTCCTAATGAACTGAACCTAACTTGTCTTTTAGCCACAAACTTTGAGCTGGTGCCAGAAACTGATTACTGCACCTGGATATTTTAGGATTGTCCCTAGTGTACACTAGGTCTGCTTATATTTAAATTATTGTTGCTATTGTCAGAATAGGGATATATTATCATTTTACTGTGACTGCTGCTTTTCATACCACCTGTCTTGAAAACGATGGTACCTCAGCACATCTCTAGGTTTACAGTGAAAACACTTACCTGTACCTTTCCTGGTAGTATGCCTGTATTTTTAATTTGACTGCTGGGTCTGTGCTCATCTTCCTCATAACTTATCCTCCAAGTTCCCAATTGCATCCATCCCCTTTCAGTGGAGGAATATTTGTTTGGATCTTAAGTTGGTCACCCAGTCCCAAGGCCCAGGACCCAGTAGGGATGCTCATGTTCACTTGGGTTTTACCAGTCCTCTGAATTTTCCCACCCCAGAACAAGTACATACCAAGCCAGCAGCACCCCACCTTTCCTTCCCAGCAACTGGCGTTTTATGCTACACTAACCCAAGTGCTCTATTTATGGCAACCAGATAATCTCAGTATCACTTATCCACCAATTCTAGTGTAGTAATCAATAATGTCACATTTGCCTTTGACCCTAATTTTTCATTTTCTCAATGCGAGTACGGTACATTTTCCAGGGGACAAAACTCATCCCTGGTTGTACACTAATTGGGAAGGAAGTTGTTACATGGGGTATGTTCTGCTTCTCCCATCTTTCCGGCATCTTTCCTGAACCCAGCTACCTGAGGGTTTGTTGTGCGGTACAAATAAAGAAACTAAACTAAAGTACACTCAGCGCAGCTCCAAGAGAAGCACTTCCGAAGAAAAGGTTGTTGCTGGGGTAGGATCTCTCATATCAGCCCATTGGAACAAGATAAACAGACAATTTGGGACAATTGTCACAGTTAGTAGAGGATATGTAAAACACCACTGTGTCCTCCTTGACTATTATCCCAAGAACAAGTAGCCATCTGAACCCTGGTGCTTCAGAGGTGTATGGCTTTAGACATCGTCTTAGCCTCACATGGAGGTGTCTGCGCAATCATGAAGAGTGAGTGCTGTACTTTCATTCCCAGTTACCCCAAGAAATATTATTGACATTGTCACCCACATTCGCCACACTGTAGGCCTCCTTCACACCAGTCCAGAGGCTCTGTGGCCATTTGGGTCTTGGATTGAAGGTCTATTGGGACCTCTGGGTGCATCTATTGATCAGGTGTTACTCATAGTGCTAGTCATAATTCTAAATCTGCCCTGTCTGTCGATGGTAAGTGTCTCTATTATCAAGCATGCTCCACCAGCTCTGACATCTCTCAGACTTCTCAAGTGATTTACTGTCATGCCACAGTAGAAATAATATGTTATGAAATGCCTGGAAGTGATGTTTGTTCCCCCAGAGAAGTATATAATGAGGCTGGAGTGAAGGTCTCGTAGAAGGAGATTGTGGTGGAAAATACGGAATTGAAAATTTTATGTAATCCCTTAGCATACTGCTGCATTATAATATTGAGTAGGTAGTGCAAACTGCCATGTTCAAACAACTGTTTCTTGCTTGTCTGAGTTTAGGCTTTAGGCTTTACTGTGCATGTCCTTGCAATGAAGACTCTTCACGTAGTGCGTAGCTATGCTCACCTCCAAATCTCTTGCTTCTGATGTGGTTACCTTTTGGCATATGTAAGCGTGTTTTAGGCTTGCGCTTTCTTAGGAAAAATGGCTTTAGTAGATGGAAGTCATCATACTGTAAGCATGCTTGCTTGCATCAGACACCATGTGTGAACCTCTGAGGAGTATATTCAGCTCCATTAAATGTATCGCTATATGCTGTCATTCCTTATAACACTGTCTTACATGTAAGAACACAGCTGGCATCAAAGACTTGTATAGAGAGGCTTTGTTCCCTGCTTGTAAAATTGTTTCATTATGATTCCCTGCCCTCTTAGTGCCTCCCCTTTCAGTGAAATTGATGTGTTCCTTTGGGTATAAGAACAGTAATTGGAGGGACGGGAGGTGTTCTCCCCTGCGTCAAAATCTTGTACTTTGGTAGGTTTGTTTCGTCTACTTTCTTGCTGTTTTACTAATAAATTGTTCACCAATCCACCGGAATCGTCAGTGGTATTTTTTCCACGACACAAGTAACCATGGTACAATAAGGTGCAGAGTAACAAAACAGCAGAACAGAAGAATCAAAATCTGAGAAGAGAAAACAGGTTGGCCTTTATTCAGGTATGAAAGATGTGCTATGTGGAAGACAAGCGGAGAGCAAGGGGGGAGAGTTCCAGTGATAAGGTGTGTAACGAATCGAGGGAATTCGTCCCTTCTCCTCGAGAGGAGCCTCCCCCTTTGAGGCTAGTGAGGTGAGCCCACTTCGCAAGGTCCTCCCTAGGCGATTGGGCAAGTGAGACCTCACTGGGAGAAACTCCCCCTTAGTGGACAAGGACTCCCATTCCTCTGAGTAACTCCCTCCGCCATTCTCCCTGATGGCATACATGGTTCTCTCTGAGATGCAAAACCAATTACAAGACTTGGCTGAAGAGAAAACTGACTTGTACCATTATAAGTCAGAAAGAGAATCTATCCCTTTAAAAGAAAAAACTCCAATTAATTGTGACAAGGAATTTGAAGAAGGAATACACGCAACAATGAAGGTGAGGAGCAAGGGGTGAGTCCCCCTGGAAGCATAACACATGAAAGAGGCTGAGCTAAAGCAAGCCACGGAGCCTGAGACATTCAGAACTGCTTTGAAAGATAGAAGCAAATGCTGGAGAGTCAGCGGTTGCAGATCCGGAGAAGCCGAGGAAACGGGAATCCAGTGCCTGGTGGTGGTGTGGCCACATAAACATCATAGTGGGCAGGCTGCCCGCATAATGATGCCGATACCACAACACTGAAGAGTCAGCTACCAGTCCAGTTGTGAGAAGGGATACAGAGATGCGAGAGAACGAGTGAGAGTGGAAAGAAGAGGACGCTACCGAGAGCAAACCGACAGAGAAACAGAACAGAACAGAAGGTCCCAGGCAACTACAGGTCCCAGAGATATTCCCCCTCAATATTGAAGCTAAGAGGGAGAACAGAAGGACCGGGAGGCCACTAAGAACTTGCTATGTAATTCAAGCTACTCGTTCCAGTATAAATGATGACACCTTAAAAGAAAATGTATGAACATGAACTGTAGTAATTTAAGAAAGAGATCCACAACTAATTGGTGAACACTACCCTGGGAAGAAGTGAAGGACCCCGTCATTCAAGAAGCAGAGAGTGGAACATTTCAGAGAGAGAGTATTATGAAACAGACAAGAGGAGTCCATAAAATGAAATCGACACAAGAGACACCAAACCAGAAGAAGGTGAACTATAATCACACAGCAAGTGAGGTACATAAAGGAAATAGTACTACAAAGGTCAAGAAGGGAAATAGGGAAAGCCATCCCTACAGAGGAGAAAAATGCCAAGAACCTTATGAGAGTGTTAGAAGAATTGATATAGAAGGTGACCAGTGACTATCTAAAAATTGTATATTAAGAAGAATGTAAATGAAGACAAATCTCAGGAACAATCCTCGGTAGATGTGAGCCATTCTCCTTACCTTAGTTTGTTAGAATAGTGGTAGGGTCAGTTAGTGTTAGTTTTGGACTGCTGACTTTCATTTGGACATTTCCTGATGATTGACGAGCATCTTAGTCATTTACATAGGTAGGGAAGTCCCCCAAAGCGATAGAGAAAGAGGCCTTATCCTTATTCTTTAATAAATAATTTTGGAATAGTCATCCTCATGTCGTGTCCTTCTTCTGACCCACCACAGGTGCCAATAAAGAACAAGAGCGCAAATGAGAGGCAGCGCAGGGGACCTTAAGAATAGCAAGACGAAAACTGAACTGCGAGCTGAGGGGGAAGGGGAAGAGTAGAACAATACTAGAGAAGAAAGATAAGAGGGACAAGGTATTGAAGATGTTTGAAGGCAATGGATAGAGAACAAAAGAGCAGCCGAGAATCACAGGGTAAGATAGAAGCATATAAGACAGCGGATGAGAGCGATGAGGTAGGAGGAAGATGAAATAGACGACAGATAGCCTAATTAGGTAAAGCAAAGGAAGACCAATTAACAGGGAAGAGCAGTAGTCAATCCATGAAGAGATAGGAGAGGTTTAGAGGCATGAAAAGAAAGTAAAGGGCGATCATGACAAAGATTGCAAATGAGAAATCAACAGTTACATGCAGTGAATGAGATATGAGAGGTAAAGGAAAGTGGAGTCAAAGAACGCCTAGGTTGGGGGCAGAAGTAGAGAAGGAAAGAAGAGGGTGGAGTAAAACAGGGGGAGGAGAAGGTGGGCAGGAAGAATAGAATCTCAGTTTTGGTGGGGTTCAGATGGAGAAAGTGGGAAGCCATCCAGGATTGAATTGCAAGAAGTCAAGCAGTGACACAAGAATGAAGGTTTCCAAAAATTCCAAATAGGAGATAATTTGGGAAATATCGGCATAGCACTGGCAAGAGAGGTCAAAAGAGGAGATAAGTGAAGCAAGAGGGATAGTGTACAGCAAATTGTTCAAATAGTCCAGGTAGCCTATAATATGATAATTAATATATTTCAGCTGGTATGACACCTCACTGGGTTGACCACTCACTGAAGTAATTTGTGTGTGATCTGCAAGTCACAGGTTTAAATCCCGGCAAGGACAACTCATTCCTCCATCCTTCTGAGGTCGATAAATGAGTACTTACTTCGGTTGGATGATAATTGTATGTAAATGTTCTATGGACACTACTTTAGCGAAAGCACTAAATAAAAAACAAATCATTTTTATTATCTTCCTGTTAAGGTACTGCCCATGGAGCCAGAAGCAGAACAGATTGCAGATTGTGCACGTGAGACATATGTCCAAGAAAAAATAAAGGATACTAAACAAATTGCACTGTTTTATGCCGGACTGCTGCCAATTTTCCACGTAGACCTATCACATGCCCATGTACTCCATCCACCTGCCAACTGTTGCCATAATGCCCTTGTAGCCATGGCACAACCACAACAATGTACATCATATTGCCATCATATACCCAGGTGTTTTCACCATGTTTATAATGCATGGATTCCATTAGTCCAAAGTAGATGTTGTTCTTAGGTTCTACACCATTTGTATTCGTATGGAAGGGAGTTCTATATAAAGAATGTCAGTACATGCTTCAGAGGCTCCACACCATTTGCATGGATTTGGGAAAAATCACATTATATGCAGATACAGTAAGGCACATCCCACTACCTAGTGTAGGTCAATGAATGGAATTTCATCTTCATTATTTTTCCCTACAAAATTCTAGTCCCAATGAACTGACATTCTGGGTGGCGGGGACACCGGCAAAGGTGTATTGGTTATGTTGTTCTCATTTTTGTTAGGCTGAACATGTGTTATCTATCAATTTAGAAATACTCTTTTTGGATATTCATTCTCTCACTATAGGACCCTTGTTTTGTCCCTCATCAAATGTTCCTTTCCATTGAGGAAACAGTGTTGGTAGCCTTCTCACCTCATTCTCTTTCACCCCAGGCTGGAAATAACTTCAAGTTATTTAGCTGAGAGGGATAGAATGGCTGGTTTTGAATAAAATATGGACACACATGACATTTCTTTCATTTTTTTAAATCCTACTCTACTTTATAAATATACGAATTTTAAATGTAACAATATTCACTACTATACAATCTATAATTTATCAATAGCATCCAAACATATTCATCATATTCATCATTCCATCTAAGGATCATTACTTAACGTTCTAACCCAGATTCCTCCTTATGCAGAGGTTGACTCGTGTAAGATCAGATTGTTTTGATTTGACTAAGAACTGTTTTGGGATGAGAGCAATTTTCAGCAGGTTCACATGGCCCCCACTGTTCCTCTCTCTGTTCCCCTTTTGGGAGGTTTATTCTGTAGTTAACCGAAGATATGTTAGCTATCATTTAAAAGTGCCCCTATAGGAAGGCAGCAATTGCTGCACCTTAAATTGGTTCCTCTGGAATTTATAGAAGGGGACTTGGGGCACGATTCTGAGGTACATTATTATTATTATTATTATTACTATTATTATTATTATCATTATTATTGTATTTGTTGAACACAGACCTAGCTTTCGAGAAGCAACACAGCGCTTTATAGAGGTACATAACCATACAGATACACAACAGAGCGCTTTACAGAGGTATGCAACAGAATAAATAAACAGAGAGCAGGGGTGGGATACAGAGGGGCACAGAGGAGGCGTACAGCTGTACAGAGTGGCAGGGAGGAGAGGGGCAGATGACACTTAGCAAGTCATGTGGCGTGGAGGCGAGGTGATGGCCTAGGTGTTGTGTAGGAGAGACTCCTTGAAGAAGTGGGTCGTGAGTCCTTTTCTGAGTTATAGGAGCATGGGGGCAAGTCTGCTGCTGACGGGGAGGAGGTTCCATAGTCTTGGGGGCATAGTCAGAGAGGCGTGCACCAGAAGCGAGTACCTGACGAGTACTGTCTGTTGTCCTGCTAGCCACGCTGCCCGGATTGCATTTTTACTTCACATCAAGTCTCATCATTGGCCACGCCCCTTAACCTCGTGACCCAACTATAAATCAAGAGCCCACGCGCAACAGCGCACGCACACCAGAAGCAAGTAACTGACGAGTACTGTCTGCTGTCCTGCTAGCCACGCTGCCTGGATTGCATTTTTACTTCACATCAAGTCTCATCATTGGGTATAACCAGCACGTCTTCTACAGCTTCCACTTGGAACATGAAGACCCGTTGAACATTAAGAACATTAATTTCAAGTTATAACTATGTATTTTCTCCTTGTTTTACTAGCCACGCCCCTTTACCTCATGACCCGACTATAAATCAAGAGCCCGCTTGCACCAGCAAGTGAGTACCTGACGAGTACTGTCTGCTGTCCACTTCCGTCTTTCGTGTTTCCGACTTTTCTCTTACTCTACTCTACGTTTCCTTGTCTCTGAACTTATTCTTACTGATCTTGTCCGGTCATCTCTTTTGCTGTCTGTTTCTGCTTACCCTGGCCCATATCCCGCTCCCCCTGCCCATTTCCCAGACCCTCATGTCCGCCCGTATTTTCCCTTTCTTTCTTTCCTTCCTTTCCTTCCTTTTGCCTGCCTACTTTTTGCAACCTGCCTACTCTTTGTCGCTTTAGTGCTTACTCGCTATCCTATCTTGACTCTGTCTTCTGTATACATCTAGTCTGCTGCTCCCCACCCTGCTCCTTTAACCTCCATTGGGCTTGCAGTTAATCCTGGTATCTAGGGAAACAGCTCAGTGGTGCTATTTTCAAATAACATCCTTTCTAAATCAAAGAGTGTCTTTACTTGAATCCCAGGCGTACCAACTTCGGCTGCCCTACAAGCAAACAAATCCGAAAGCGCGCGTTCGATGGTAATGCACACGCACCTTTACTTACCAGAAAACAGTTGCAGGCAAACGCGGTCTGATGAACCCGCCCTCTGACCACCTGTCCATGTGCTCCGTGTAATTGATTTCAGCTGCCTAGCAATTTCACTGCCATCTATTGACCTTCGTAAGCCCTCTGTGACTAATTCATTGGAGCTGAGTAATTACATTGAGGTCTTGCGCTTTCACGACAACGGCTCACTGTCAATCTAGAGTGAGTAGCACTCTAGTCAAATAACTAGAGTTTGTGGATTTCCTACCCTAGCTATCTTGTTTGGCCTCAGTTTACTATTGTTCTGTAACTCTGTGTTTCCTAAGTAGTGAATGAGCCAATCCCTGTTCTCTTAACAAATTATAAATTTTTTTAAAAAAACCTGTTGTTGCACCATGTTGCGGCTTACTGCGGGAATGCCCCCTCCATCATTTTGTTACCAGCGAATGCCACTAAACATACATCCTGGCTTTCATTTGGCCTCCATGGGTATCCATACTGTTAGGCCACCTTCATCTACGTTGTTAGCAAACCACTCCCATGGTACATGCGAGGTGCCAATTCATCTTCCAACCTCGCGAAATGCTGCCCCTCTGGTGCAATTTCTCTCTGATCACACCATGGCGTCATACGGCACTGACCAAATTTCCAGGTTTGACAATTCTAACGTAGCTCTACCTGGCCCCAATCCGGATTCGGAGTTTGATCATAATATCTCTCTCTCGCAATCCATGGTTTCGCCCACCCCACACCCTCTTTATTCGGACATCCTTAGATGTTTGACAGCCCAAGCAGAAGCGGCCGAATCTGAGGTTTATTCCTCTCAGTCACCTCTGAGACAAAGTTCACATTCTAGCTCACTCAACCCACTCAACCCAAGCCATACCCACCAACACTATAACAGGCAACAAGGAGGAATCCTCTGGGATATCTGATCCCAGATTATCTATATCACCTGAATTATATCCCACAGACTGCCCAAATGATATTATTTCTTCACCTGAGTCAAATGTCTCCCTACCCCTTTCCTTTGCTAAACCCTTTCCACGGCCCTCGTTTGGGTTCCCTCCTGTCCCTAACTTAGTGCTTGAAACGGCCCTGAATGCCATTAATACATCCATCCTAGCTCTAACCAAAATATTTGGAATATTAGAAACCAAAGCCATGGCACAAGATAACCAAATGACAATGCTTATTAATAAGGTGGATTGGTTAGCATGGACTCTTACAACAGCTTTGAAAAGTGTCCCCATTGCTGTATCTTGTAACATCGATCAACAGGAGCTTCCAGTGTCCCCTTCTGTCGACGCTGTAGCTGTTGAAGAGATTGTCCCCTCAATTGAGGGCTCGAAGCCACCTCCTTCCCAACTGAAACACAATGGCAATAGCACTACTGCTAACAACCAACCAATTACAGTTGAATCCTCTCCACATTCCAAGGATGAGCTACCACTCTATGACGTCTTTTGTCGCCCATCTCAAATGATGCGCAGGAAAAAAAGATGAAACCGTAAGCGAATGGCTGAGTGCAGTACGGAATTAAATACCACCATTGATCCTAGCAAATCAAAAAAATCAAAGAACATGCCAGTGGCAAAGAAAAATAAAAAATCTAAAACTAATTCATTCGTTGCTAACTTATCTACTTTGAGCAACAATGACAAAATCTCCTTGCCTGCTGTTTCTGAGTCTCCTGCTTTAGTAGCTCCAGCAGATGGACCCTTGCCTTCGATGGAGCAGGTTGGCATCCCAGGTAAAACACTTGAAGCTCCTGTTGTTCCTCCTGTTATTAAAACTGTTTTGAAAGTTATATGCCTCAATACTGAGAATACGATCTCACAAGAAGAATTGATGAATCTATCTGTTTACTCTCACAATGATGCAATTGCTGACATTGTTCATCAAAGGTTACATGATCCTAACGCAATTCAATCAAACCATAGTCCTAACTTATGTGTGAACCTAAAACACATGAGCGTACCCTTCAAAACCATCGAACAAAAACGTAATGATCTAATAAGAAGAACCCCTTTTAAAACCTCTCCCATATCCGCTTCAACTGGTCAAGTGGACAAAAGTCTCCCGTCTCCTCAAATGCTTCCCTTGGGCCCTACTGTGCAAGATTCTGAACACCTGCAATCACCTTCAAGTGAGAACTTGGCCCCTGCTGAGAACTTACAAGAAGCTAACTTAAGAATAACAATGATTGACAAAATCCATTCTGACCCATTCCCTAGTACATTAACTTTACTGACTGTGTTTCAGTGCATTCCAGCCCTACGCCATATCAATTCTGATGATATTCAGCGAGTTTCTTATCCTAAACCAGCATATCAAGATATTGTCGACATCGAAATATCCTCACTAATAATAAAGAATTACATCTGGCAACAGAGACACCTTCTACATGAAAAGGGCCTAGCTCTAGAAATAGTAAATCGACCAAAGCCGAGTCAAGCAGCCTTATCCACAGCTGCAAATTCTTTTTCATGGGTGGACAAAAACACTGATAGCAGCGATAAAGTGGGGTCAAACTCGGCTGTAATTGCAAACAGCCACTTCCAGCATCGGCCCCCCAAACCAATTTCCAAATGGACATGATTATCTGTCGCCACTTCCAAAACCGTGAACAGCCATTATCTACCGGGGACAATAGCCCTGCGCAAATGCTCAATGGCTTCGTGGAACACACAAGGTTTTTCGCATTTACTGAACCTAAAAAATACTCAATTAACTAACTATGATGTAGTTTTACTACAAGAAACATGGATGATCTCAACACCAGTGTGGCCGTACCACCAGATCCTTGTTGACCCCGCCTCCAAACCAGCCAAGGGTATACCGGCATCTGGTTTATTAATTGCAGCTCACCTCGACTCCCAACTATACATGGAAGCTCCTGATCATGGCATTCAACCCGTCATTATACGAACCAAAAATAAAAACCACCCTTTTTCAGTTCTTAATGGCAATTCTAAACGTGACTCTCCAACACAACCGACTTGGTCTAGAGGGCCCTCTTATTCTGTACTTGATTATATTTTCGTCTCAAGTGATGCAAATAGACTTGTACAAGAATTTGAAGTAATTCCCACCAGGGCAAGTGATCATAACATACTCGAGGTACAGTGGCTCCCTTATCTCCCAAGATCAGAAACTTATTTCCAAGGTTCCTTTGAGCTAAATACAGCCACAAATTGAATCAAATGGAATTTAAAATCCATTGAATCTTTACAAGTCAAAGTTGAATCTATACCAAACCTTGATCCAAAGTTTTCACAGTTGTTTTATAATGAGTGCATACAGATTATAGCTCAAAGTGATGAAAAGAGCTGGAAACCAAGGCTCTTTCACAATCATAAACAAAATAGCGAAATTACTCATCTAAAAAGAGATCTATGAAAAACTTTAGGAGCCCTGCCCCGGAATCCCAACCCTGCCTTGAAAACTACCTTAAAGACCAAATATAAAAATAAAATTAAACACATCTTTCATATACAAAAACAAAATGACGTGGAAACCATGTTTAAAGCCCTACTGAATAAATCTGCAACTTAGATATGGCAGACCATAAACTCTACTTCTAGAAACGCACACAAATCTACACAGCTTAATGGCATCAATGAGGAAACATGGAGAATATTTTATCAAAATCTACTTTTCAATGAGACCTCACGCCCTCAATCACTCCTGGAGCCACCTGATTTAACAGAATTAAAATTTGACATCTTGGACATTGTTATAATAATAAAAAAAATTAAGTTCATCTAGAGCTCCGGGCCCGGACATGCTGTCTAATTGCATTCTTAAAGCAAATCCAGAGGCATGGGCCGGCTTGCTGAATATAATATTTCAAAACATCTTACAATCCACGATAAAACCTCCATCTTGGCAGTCGGCCATTGTCATTCCAATTTTTAAGCAAGGTGACAGATCGGATCCATGCAATTATAGAACTATTGCGCTATTAGATGTACCTGGTAAGATCATAGCAAGACTTTTTATACGTGATTTCACCAAATGGCTTATCCAACAAGATCTAATGGACCCGTATCAATCCGGATTTGTCCCAGGCATCGGAACAGCACTAAATCTATTGATTATTTAGGCTATTAAGAATGATGCAACTAGAAATAAATACCCGATATTTGTTGCCCTGGTGGATTTTAAACAAGCTTTTGATTCGGTTTCCAGAAACATATTATGGGACAAACTAGCCAAAGCCAATTGTCCTCGATACATCTTTTAATTAATTCAACAATTTTATATTAATACAACAATTAAACTAAAATTAACAACTGATGATGTTCTTTCAGAATCCATCAAAACAAACATGGGCTTGAAACAGGGCTGCCCATTTGCCTCTATTTTATTCAACTTTTACAATTCTGACTTTTATAAAGCCTTGTCTAACAACCGATCCTTCTCACCGCGGGTCGGCAACCAACACATTCCTTATCTGCTATATGCAGATGATTTAGTCCTGTTTGACAGAACACCCATTGGTTTAAATAGAAAATTAGCAGAATTGACCACCTTCGCTGAAGACAACAATCTAAGTATAAACACCAAAAAGTCCAACATTTTGGTGTTTAATCAAACCAATAAAAATCCCAAATTCAGATTTAACTGGAAACTAGCCAACAAAAATCTGGGCCAAATTACTTTGTATAAATATTTAGGAGTAAATCTGAATGTGCATCCCCAAGAGAAACCATACAAAGAAGAATTAACGATAAGAATAATTGCCAATCAAACTAAAGCTATCCACCGCAAATATGTAAGATTTTCTTTAATGCCAGTCCATATGTTTTATTTACAAAATGCCATTCCTATCATAACATACGGTGGGCAGACAAAGCTAATGATCAAGGAGGTAAGATGGGACACCCTTGAGGGAATCTTCTGGAAAACAATACTACCAGTACCTCAGAGCATCCCAATAGCTCTAATCCGACACGAAATGGGTCTCATCTCCTTGCAAAGTGCTGTTAATTGGTCAATGCTGGCCCTGTATAGAAAAGTGTTCCTTGCCTCAGATTCCACTAAAAACGTATTTCCAGTACTAAAAAATCTTCTAACAAATACATCCGTAAATTCATTAACAAAGTGGAAGACACTGTGCTTAAACACCCCATCAGATGCTTCTATATGCGTAGATCTACTTTTAGAGTCTCCCGACAAAGCGAAGCAACAATTGTACAGAAAAGATTGGATTGATACTAGAGAAATGTGCCTGAAATATCAAGCGTTTAAGCTCGGCACATTCCCTGAGAAGCTGCTAATTGTGGTTCCAACCTACATCCAAGCCTTTCCAGACAGAGTTTATGCCGACACATTCCTACGGTTTAGACTAAACCTTTTATCAACCAACTCAAAAATGGCATCCTACGATAAAGGATCTATGGTTTCTCCTTTATGTAGATTCTGTAAATTATAAACTCAACCAGAGACCATGGTGCATTTAATAACTGAATGTCAGACTCTATCTGAATTAAGAAAAAAACATTTTTTTAAACACTTCAAGCACCAGAGGCGTTGCTAGGGGGGGGGCTAAGGGGGCTATAGCCCCTGGTCTTTTGGTTGTAGCCCCGGATAGAATCTCAGGAGCTACAGCCAAAAGACTAGCTAGCCCCCAGTCCCAACAGTTCGGACATCAGCGTAGCCCCGGGTCTTTTCCAGACCTAGCAACTCCCCTGTCAAGCACAAAATTATTCTAACAAAAGAACAGATGTGGATTGAAATTTTTAATGCCTCTTATGCCAGTTTAATCATTCACATAGTGAAGTTCATTGTCAAACTTAATCTACAAGCTGTTGATAACCAAGTGTCCGCTTGAATCCGTTGTGCGTTTTTGTAGTCTTTTTAGTCCATTTTATATATCTTATACAATTATGGCTTATGATTAACTGAGTGTCTTTTATTAATCTACAATAATGTACGTTTTATGCAATATTTTATCTCAAAATGTATGCTATTTGTGTTTGGATTCAGATAGTTCTGTACTAATAATTATATGTTAAAGAACAGTAATGTATTTATAATTGAAAAAGTTGTTTGTCAACTAAACCAATTTCTTAATTAAAAAAATAAAAAAATAAAAAAAGAACGTTTGTTTTTTTGTCCTTTCCTTTGCATGCAAAAACAGGGATGTGTTCATCCATAAAGGATGAACACTTTCTTTAAAACCACCATAATCTGAGAAAATTCTATTATGGTGGTCTGGCATCAAAGCCACAACTTGCTGCTTGACAACAGCCTTAGCAACCATGAGAAATGCGGGACTTGCACTGCTAGGAGATTCTGCTCTCAAAAGCACTGCTTTAGCATGTCAATAAGAGGAGTTAAAAAATGGCACCAGTGTTGTGCCATTAAATCCCGCTTCACACCTTTTTTCCTTTATAGAAATAGCATTTTCTAGACTGCAGCACCACTTTTCTAGTTTACTGAAAGCTTAAGAAAACTTTCTTAAAATAGAAAAGTGGCAGTCTTTTAGAAAATGCTTGCACTGCCACTGGTACACATGTTTATATCTAAACGATTGATTTGAGCAGCTTTTGCTGTTGGAAAGCACAGCATTTAACCTCCAATATTTCCACCCACCTCGTAATGGCGGTGCTGGAAACTGGACGGGAGAATGTTGGCTTTCCACACTGTATTTAGTACAAGCTCAGAATCAATCACTTCATCAGCTATCTCATATTCTTTCTTTGATGTTTGCAAATCATAGAACGTTTTTGTCTTTAATGCAGATTTTCCAAGTTTCGTTCAGCATAGTTTGGCAGGTCAAAAGAAGGACATGGACTCAGTGGTGCCATTATGTTCAACATTTTATTAAAATAAAAAGGATAAGGCCTATCTCTCGATATCACTATTGGTGTTCCCTGCCTAATTTATTACTAAGGTGCTCGTCATTCATTAGTCCTCTGTCCATAATCTAACCTCTCTGACCCTTCCACTATACAAAAACTAACTTAGGTCAGCAGAATCACTCCCTTCTCCTGAACGTACTTCTTGTACCAGCTTTTCAGTAGGTGATTCAAAAATAGTCTCTTAAAAATGGTTCTTGAAACTCATGTTACTCTTCTGAGGGTACTTCTAGTTCCAGTCTTTCAATATCTGGCTTGTAAATCGTCTCTTATGACTGTTTTCATTAAACCCGTTAATTCTTTACCTGGATTGCCTTGCTTTCTCCTCAAGTTTTATCCCTCTAGACATTCTCTTATTTATCCTTGTTTCTATAGCCTCTTGATATACTTGAAGTACTGTGTGCTTCAATTGCCCATTTTCTCTAGGCTCTTTTCTCGTCTTGATTTTTCTTCAGACTTATTATAACTTTGTACAGGATGTTTAGCTATCTTCCCCCTTTCCCAAGGTAACTGTATCTTTTCCACTTTCCTCATGGTATTTAACCATTCAACAGTTTGCTTTCTCCAATTATTATACTTGGGTTCTATTTTTCACAAATTCACATCTACGTTGTAGTTTGTACTGGGACGAGTTAACTGGCTGAAATAATGATTTGCTGGTGTCTTCCCCGGCCTCCCATTCACCCTGTTACCTTCCTGGTGATAGAGAATGTCAGTGGGAGCCTCCTTCGTTGTGGACCTTTGCCGTTACATAGATTGCCAGCATCTTTCTTCATTTGGCATCTCTTTCCTCGTGGTTTCCCATTTCTTCATGGTAACAA
This sequence comes from Ambystoma mexicanum, assembly GCF_040938575.1. Taxonomy (NCBI): domain Eukaryota; kingdom Metazoa; phylum Chordata; class Amphibia; order Caudata; family Ambystomatidae; genus Ambystoma; species Ambystoma mexicanum. The sequence continues at coordinate 481,095,731 of NC_090941.1, read as the reverse complement.
GGTTGTTCAGCGTTCCTTCATACCTTCTGTAGATTCAAGGGCTGATGTTGATGGGACACTTGCACCACCAAGGATTCCTATCACTGGCCTTGCTTCCACCTTGAAAAGGGCGCCTGCCCTCAGGGTTTCTCAGGCTCTGAGGTTCCCTGTGCTTCGGTGTAATGCTTTTCAAAGTTGCACGAGTTTGAAACTCGCAGGTTCCTGCGTCTCTCTTTTGTTCAGTGTACGTGGCTGGGGGAACCCCCAAGCTGACATGCAGCTCTCTCTTTCTCTCTTGTTCGCATCACACAGATCAGGGTACTTCCCAGCTGATGTGAGGATATGTGTCTCTCTCTCTCTGTCTGTCTATCTCCAGTTCGTTTCACAATAGAGTTATGTCCCATCCACCTCTTCGGGATTGGCTCTTGGACTTTAAAGTGATATGTCCTTTTTCTTTCAGATAATAGTATCCGTTATGATTATCCTCGTCCCAGTATGGGTGACCCATCGTTTCTAGTATTATGGCTTTCTTGTCCCAGTATAGGTGATTCAGAGTTCCTAGTATTTTGGTTTCCTATTCACAGTAGGGAGATTTCCCAGGATTTATTATTGTAGCTTCTTCATCCCAGTCTTAATAAGTTTATGTAATCTGGTGTTCTGAAGCATCCCACGTAGGCCGTAGTAGGTACCTTTTGACGGAGTTCCTCACAGGAATGGAAGCCCTTTTCCCCTAAGTGGGTGTCTCTCCTGATGAGGTCCGGCTTGCCTCTGCACCTAGGGAGGGTATTACGAGCAGGCTCACTTACCTAGCCTCACAGGAAGGGGCTCCCCATTGGGGAGAGGGTAGGGGAGAGTGATGAATTCCCTCGATTCATCACAATAGGCAAATGCATGTTGACAGTGTTTGCATAAAATGTCTATATATTTATGAAAAGTAGAGGTATTGATCAATGTCTGTTCCTGTTTTCGGTATAACAGAAGTTGAGGCAGTATCTTTTTCTACCAGTCTTGAGTTCAAAATGAGACATCTTAGTGGCAGATGAAGTGGTGGACCTCCAAGCCATTAGAACTAGTGGTAATCACAAGTTGCAACTGGGTCCCGAATCCACCACAAATGTGTGTAGGAGTCACACAATTGTTTTGTTATATTTCTCCACCCCCCACTGGATGCTTGGTGGTATACGATATGACATTTTCTCTTGACTCTCCCACATCTTAGATGTACAAACCATTTGGCAAATGGTTCCATGTCATTTCATCGTGGGATGTTTTTTGTGGGTTTTTTTACAGCGGATTTCTTTTCAAAAAAACTCATTGAATTTTATTTTTTTTATTTTTGGGGGGTTAACCCTCCAAACCCCCATCCCCTTTAATTTGTTTTATCCCTGTACACCAACACCCAATTTATATAATTTTGTTAACCCCCCCAAAAAATTAGATGATTTTTTTCCCCAAAAAATCTGCGGTAAAAAACCCTGCAAAAAAACATCCGGCGATGAAATGACGTCATACCATGGCAAATAGGCACATAACACTCAACAAATATTTGTTGCAGTGTGCAGAATTAATCACTGGACAAATAAAGTTGACCTGAAGATCAGACCATTTTAGTGTCAATCATCTCTTTTGCAAAAGATCCAGTGTGTGGGAGAACTCTTTTGGAATTTAACACAGTAGACTTCCCTTCAAATAAATGTTTAGATCCTGACCCATTTGTGGCCAATGAGCGAACTCATGTAGGATCTCCCTTGTATTTTTAAAATCCCCAATGAGCATATGTCCCTACAGCATGGGAATGGTTTAACATTATAATACGAAATGAGGTAGGTACTACCCACTGACAGTAACCAGATTAGGATTTTCTAACCAAAAGTCCACTTTAAATTTTAAACATCTGGAACTTCATTAAGACTCAAAGATTTTCCTTTCCCGGACAATCTTGTTCAGATAAGGGAAGGTTTTCTGGATTGTCTAAGTATTGATAACATTTTCCATTAATCTTGTCTCCTTTCTGGTCAGTAATTATTTCATTGTTTGGAGCATCTCTACTCCATTGAAGAGAAGAAAGCTTGCTTTCAGATTGAGTTTGGGATCTAGTTACTGCTGATATTTGTATTCCCCCAGGGAGATATTCCATATCAATGTTTTCCACTTGGAATGCTCCGGTTTTAGTTAATTGATCCGCTAAATACTGTGTCTTATCGGGGCCCTCAACTTTTGACACATAGCATACCCCTGGCTTTGACACACAGCATACACCTGGCTTTCCAATTTAAAATGTGTTCAACAAATCCATTTTGGACATACTTGAAATGAGTTATTGCTAGTTTCTGGAGATGATTTTCAACAGAAAGGATAGTTTTGCATATGGCCATTAGTTCTGTCACCCAACTACTCCATGGACCAATTTAATAGATGTGTGCGGTCTCAGCGATGTCATTCAGCCAAGTATTTCTGATGCCAGCAACAAATACCTTCTCATTTTCTTTAATATGCTAGGAACATCCATCCACATAAACGATGGGCCTTCCCTCACAGGTGCTTTAATCATTTACCTTGTGAGGAGAAGCCTGAAATGTCTTCATATTATGGGTTATTTCTAATTCATCATCTTTAAAGGAATATCTTTTTTTTAATTCAAATCAAATTGGTTTAGTTGACATATCAACTTTTTCAATTTACAGAGTTACAATAACTTTCTCTAAGCGTTTGAAACTGCTTTGACACAATAGATAAAGGAACTTAAAAAGATACATAACTTGGCATTTCTAGAAACAAAAAGGTAATGCAGTAATAGTATTTCAAAACCAGATGTAGAGATCTACGGAAGGCATAACAAGAGTGCCAACTGTTGCCATAATGCCCTTGTAGCCATGGCACAACCACAACAATGTACATCATATTGCCATCATATACCCAGGTGTTTTCACCATGTTTATAATGCATGGATTCCATTAGTCCAAAGTAGATGTTGTTCTTAGGTTCTACACCATTTGTATTCGTATGGAAGGGAGTTCTATATAAAGAATGTCAGTACATGCTTCAGAGGCTCCACACCATTTGCATGGATTTGGGAAAAATCACATTATATGCAGATACAGTAAGGCACATCCCACTACCTAGTGTAGGTCAATGAATGGAATTTCATCTTCATTATTTTTCCCTACAAAATTCTTGTCCCAATGAACTGACATTCTGGGTGGCGGGGACACCGGCAAAGGTGTATTGGTTATGTTGTTCTCATTTTTGTTAGGCTGAACATGTGTTATCTATCAATTTAGAAATACTCTTTTTGGATATTCATTCTCTCACAATAGGACCCTTGTTCTGTCCCTCATCAAGTATTCCTTTCCATTGAGGAAACAGTGTTGGTACCCTTCTCACCTCATTCTCTTTCACCCCAGGCTGGAAATAACTTCAAGTTATTTAGCTGAGAGGGATAGAATGGCTGGTTTTGAATAAAATATGGACAGACATGACATTTCTTTCATTTTTTTAAATCCTACTCTACTTTATAAATATACGAATTTTAAATGTAACAATATTCACTACTATACAATCTATAATTTATCACTAGCATCCAAACATATTCATCATATTCATCATTCCATCTAAGGATCATTACTTAACGTTCTAACCCAGATTCCTCCTTATGCAGAGGTTGACTCGTGTAAGATCAGATTGTTTTGATTTGACTAAGAACTGTTTTGGGATGAGAGCAATTTTCAGCAGGTTCACATGGCCCCCACTGTTCCTCTCTCTGTTCCCCTTTTGGGAGGTTTATTCTGTAGTTAACCAAAGATATGTTAGCTATCATTTAAAAGTGCCCCTATAGGAAGGCAGCAATTGCTGCACCTTAAATTGGTTCCTCTGGAATTTATAGAAGGGGACTTGGGGCACGATTCTGAGGTACATTGTTATTATTATTATTACTATTATTATTATTATTATCATTATTATTGTATTTGTTGAACACAGCTTTCGAGAAGCAACACAGCGCTTTATAGAGGTACATAACCATACAGATACACAACAGAGCGCTTTACAGAGGTATGCAACAGAATAAATATACAGAGAGCTGGGCTGGGATACAGAAGGGCACAGAGGAGGCGTACAGCTGTACAGAGTGGCAGGGAGGAGAGGGGCAGATGACACTTAGCAAGTCATGTGGCTTGGAGGCGAGGTGATGGCCTAGGTGTTGTGTAGGAGAGACTCCTTGAAGAAGTGGGTCGTGAGTCCTTTTCTGAGTTATAGGAGCATGGGGGCAAGTCTGATGCTGACGGGGAGGAGGTTCCATAGTCTTGGGGGCATAGTCAGAGAGGCGTGCACCAGAAGCGAGTACCTGACGAGTACTGTCTGTTGTCCTGCTAGCCACGCTGCCCGGATTGCATTTTTACTTCACATCAAGTCTCATCATTGGCCACGCCCCTTAACCTCATGACCCAACTATAAATCAAGAGCCCACGCGCAACAGCGCACGCACACCAGAAGCAAGTAACTGACGAGTACTGTCTGCTGTCCTGCTAGCCACGCTGCCTGGATTGCATTTTTACTTCACATCAAGTCTCATCATTGGGTATAGCCAGCACGTCTTCTACAGCTTCCACTTGGAACATAAAGACCCGTTGAACATTAAGAACATTAACTTCAAGCTATAACTATGTATTTTCTCCTTGTTTTACTAGCCACGCCCCTTTACCTCATGACCCGACTATAAATCAAGAGCCCGCTTGCACCAGCGCGCGCACCAGAAAGTGAGTACCTGACGAGTACTGTCTGCTGTCCACTTCCGTCTTTCGTGTTTCCGACTTTTCTCTTACTCTACTCTACGTTTCCTTGTCTCTGAACTTATTCTTACTGATCTTGTCCGGTCATCTCTTTTGCTGTCTGTTTCTGCTTACCCTGGCCCATATCCCGCTCCCCCTGCCCATTTCCCAGACCCTCATGTCCGCTCCCGTATTTTCCCTTTCTTTCCTTCCTTTCCTTCCGTTTGCCTCCCTACTTTTTGCAGCCTGCCTACTCTTTGTCGCTTTAGTGCTTACTCGCTATCCTATCTTGACTCTGTCTTCTGTATACATCTAGTCTGCTGCTCCCCACCCTGCTCCTTGACCTCCATTGGGATTGCAGTTAATCCTGGTATCTAGGGAAACAGCTCAGTGGTGCTATTTTCAAATAACATCCTTTCTAAATCAAAGAGTGTCTTTACTTGAATCCCAGGCGTACCAACTTCGGCTGCCCTACAAGCAAACAAATCCGAAAGCGCTCGTTCGATGGTAATGCACACGCACCTTTACTTACCAGAAAACAGTTGCAGGCAAACGCGGTCTGATGAACCCGCCCTCTGACCACCTGTCCATGTGCTCCGTGTAATTGATTTTAGCTGCCTAGCAATTTCACTGCCATCTATTGACCTTCGTAAGCCCTCTGTGACTAATTCTTTGGAGCTGAGTAATTACATTGAGGTCTTGCGCTTTCACGACAACGGCTCACTGTCAATCTAGAGTGAGTACCACTCTAGTCAAATAACTAGAGTTTGTGGATTTCCTACCCTAGCTATCTTGTTTGGCCTCAGTTTACTACTGTTCTGTAACTCTGTGTTTCCTAAGTAGTGAATGAGCCAATCCCTGTTCTCTTAACAAATTATACATTTTTTTTAAAAAACCTGTTGTTGCACCATGATGCGGCTTACTGCGGGAATGCCCCCTCCATCATTTTGTTACCAGCGAATGCCACTAAACATACATCCTGGCTTTCATTTGGCCTCCATGGGTATCCATACTGTTAGGCCACCTTCATCTACGTTGTTAGCAAACCACTCCCATGGTACATGCGAGGTGCCAATTCATCTTCCAACCTCGCGAAATGCTGCCCCTCTGGTGCAATTTCTCTCTGATCACACCATGGCGTCATACGGCACTGACCAAATTTCCAGGTTTGACAATTCTAACTTAGCTCTACCTGGCCCCAATCCGGATTCGGAGTTTGATCATAATATCTCTCTCTCGCAATCCATGGTTTCGCCCACCCCACACCTTCCTTATTCGGACATCCTTAGATGTTTGACAGCCCAAGCAGAAGCGGACGAATCTGAGGTTTATTCCTCTCAGTCACCTCTGAGACAAAGTTCACATTCTAGCTCACTCAACCCACTCAACCCAAGCCATACCCACCAACACTATAACAGGCAACAAGGAGGAATCCTCTGGGATATCTGATCCCAGATTATCTATATCACCTGAATTATATCCCACAGACTGCCCAAATGATATTATTTCTTCACCTGAGTCAAATGTCTCCCTACCCCTTTCCTTTGCTAAACCCTTTCCACGGCCCTCGTTTGGGTTCCCTCCTGTCCCTAACTTAGTGCTTGAAACGGCCCTGAATGCCATTAATACATCCATCCTAGCTCTAACCAAAATATTTGGAATATTATAAACCAAAGCCATGGCACAAGATAACCAAATGACAATGCTTATTAATAAGGTGGATTGGTTAGCATGGAATCTTACAACAGCATTGAAAAGTGTCCCCATTGCTGTATCTTGTAACATCGATCAACAGGAGCTTCCAGTGTCCCCTTCTGTCGACGCTGTAGCTGTTGAAGAGATTGCCCCCTCAATTGAGGGCTCGAAGCCACCTCCTTCCCAACTGAAACACAATGGCAATAGCACTACTGCTAACAACCAACCAATTACAGTTGAATCCTCTCCACATTCCAAGGATGAGCTACCACTCTATGACGTCTTTTGTCGCCCATCTCAAATGATGCGCAGGAAAAAAAGATGAAACCGTAAGCGAATGGCTGAATGCAGTACGGAATTAAATACCACCATTGATCCTAGCAAATCAAAAAAATCAAAGAACATGCCAGTGGCAAAGAAAAATAAAAAATCTAAAACTAATTCATTCGTTGCTAACTTATCTACTTTGAGCAACAATGACAAAATCTCCTTGCCTACTGTTTCTGAGTCTCCTGCTCTAGTAGCTCCAGCAGATGGACCCTTGCCTTCGATGGAGCAGGTTGGCATCCCAGGTAAAACACTTGAAGCTCCTGTTGTTCCTCCTGTTATTAAAACTGTTTTGAAAGTTATATGCCCCAATACTGAGAATCCGATCTCACAAGAAGAATTGATGAATCTATCTGTTTACTCTCACAATGATGCAATTGCTGACATTGTTCATCAAAGGTTACATGATCCTAACGCAATTCAATCAAACCATAGTCCTAACTTATGTGTGAACCTAAAACACATGAGCGTACCCTTCAAAACCATCGAACAAAAACGTAATGATCTAATAAGAAGAACCCCTTTTAAAACCTCTCCCATATCCGCTTCAACTGGTCAAGTGGACAAAAGTCTCCCGTCTCCTCAAATGCTTCCCTTGGGCCCTACTGTGCAAGATTCTGAACACTTACAATCACCTTCAAGTGAGAACTTGGCCCCTGCTGAGAACTTACAAGAAGCTAACTTAAGAATAACAATGATTGACAAAATCCATTCTGACCCATTCCCTAGTACATTAACTTTACTGACTGTGTTTCAGTGCATTCCAGCCCTACGCCATATCAATTCTGATGATATTCAGCGAGTTTCTTATCCTAAACCAGCATATCAAGATATTGTCGACATCGAAATATCCTCACTAATAATAAAGAATTACATCTGGCAACAGAGACACCTTCTACATGAAAAGGGCCTAGCTCTAGAAATAGTAAATCGACCAAAGCCGAGTCAAGCAGCCTTATCCACAGCTGCAAATTCTTTTTCATGGGTGGACAAAAACACTGATAGCAGCGATAAAGTGGGGTCGAACTCGGCTGTAATTGCAAACAGCCACTTCCAGCATCGGCCCCCCAAACCAATTTCCAAATGGACATGGTTATCCGTCGCCACTTCCAAAACCGTGAACAGCCATTAGCTACCGGGGACAATAGCCCTGCGCAAATGCTCAATGGCTTCGTGGAACACACGAGGTTTTTCGCATTTACTGAACCTAAAAAATACTCAATTAACTAACTATGATGTAGTTTTACTACAAGAAACATGGATGATCTCAACACCAGTGTGGCCGTACCACCAGATCCTTGTTGACCCCGCCTCCAAACCAGCCAAGGGTATACCGGCATCTGGTTTATTAATTGCAGCTCACCTCGACTCCCAACTATACATGGAAGCTCCTGATCATGGCATTCAACCCGTCATTATACGAACCAAAAATAAAAAACACCCTTTTTCAGTTCTTAATGGCAATTCTAAACGTGACTCTCCAACACAACCGACTTGGTCTAGAGGGCCCTCTTATTCTGTACTTGATTATATTTTCGTCTCAAGTGATGCAAATAGACTTGTACAAGAATTTGAAGTAATTCCCACCAGGGCAAGTGATCATAACATACTCAAGGTACAGTGGCTCCCTTATCTCCCAAGATCAGAAACTTATTTCCAAGGTTCCTTTGATCTAAATACAGCCACAAATTGAATCAAATGGAATTTAAAATCCATTGAATCTTTACAAGTCAAAGTTGAATCTATACCAAACCTTGATCCAAAGTTTTCACAGTTGTTTTATAATGAGCGCATACAGATTATAGCTCAAAGTGATGAAAAGAGCTGGAAACCAAGGCTCTTTCACAATCATAAACAAAATAGCGAAATTACTCATCTAAAAAGAGATCTATGAAAAACTTTAGGAGCCCTGCCCCGGAATCCCAACCCTGCCTTGAAAACTACCTTAAAGACCAAATATAAAAATAAAATTAAACACATCTTTCATATACAAAAACAAAATGACGTGGAAACCATGTTTAAAGCCCTACTGAATAAATCCGCAACTTAGATATGGCAGACCATAAACTCTACTTCTAGAAACGCACACAAATCTACACAGCTTAATGCCATCAATGAGGAAACATGGAGAATATTTTATCAAAATCTATTTTTCAATGAGACCTCACGCCCTCAATCACTCCTGGAGCCACCTGATTTAACAGAATTAAAATTTGACATCTTGGACATTGTTATAATAATAAAAAAAATTAAGTTCATCTAGAGCTCCGGGCCCGGACATGCTGTCTAATTGCATTCTTAAAGCAAATCCAGAGGCATGGGCCGGCTTGCTGAATATAATATTTCAAAACATCTTACAATCCACGATAAAACCTCCATCTTGGCAGTCGGCCATTGTCATTCCAATTTTTAAGCAAGGTGACAGATCGGATCCATGCAATTATAGAACTATTGCGCTATTAGATGTACCTGGTAAGATCATAGCAAGACTTTTTATACGTGATTTCACCAAATGGCTTATCCAACAAGATCTAATGGACCCGTATCAATCCGGATTTGTCCCAGGCATCGGAACAGCACTAAATCTATTGATTATTTAGGCTATTAAGAATGATGCAACTAGAAATAAATACCCGATATTTGTTGCCCTGGTGGATTTTAAACAAGCTTTTGATTCGGTTTCCAGAAACATATTATGGGACAAACTAGCCAAAGCCAATTGTCCTCGATACATCTTTTAATTAATTCAACAATTTTATATTAATACAACAATTAAAGTAAAATTAACAACTGATGATGTTCTTTCAGAATCCATCAAAACAAACATGGGCTTGAAACAGGGCTGCCCATTTGCCTCTATTTTATTCAACTTTTACAATTCTGACTTTTATAAAGCCTTGTCTAACAACCGATCCTTCTCACCGCGGGTCGGCAACCAACACATTCCTTACCTGCTATATGCAGATGATTTAGTCCTGTTTGACAGAACACCCATTGGTTTAAATAGAAAATTAGCAGAATTGACCACCTTCGCTGAAGACAACAATCTAAGTATAAACACCAAAAAGTCCAACATTTTGGTGTTTAATCAAACCAATAAAAATCCCAAATTCAGATTTAACTGGAAACTAGCCAACAAAAATCTGGGCCAAATTACTTTGTATAAATATTTAGGAGTAAATCTGAATGTGCATCCCCAAGAGAAACCGTACAAAGAAGAATTAACGATAAGAATAATTGCCAATCAAACTAAAGCTATCCACCGCAAATATGTAAGATTTTCTTTAATGCCAGTCCATATGTTTTATTTACAAAATGCCATTCCTATCATAACATACGGTGGGCAGACAAAGCTAATGATCAAGGAGGTAAGATGGGACACCCTTGAGGGAATCTTCTGGAAAACAATACTACCAGTACCTCAGAGCATCCCAATAGCTCTAATCCGACACAAAATGGGTCTCATCTCCTTGCAAAGTGCTGTTAATTGGTCAATGCTGGCCCTGTATAGAAAAGGGTTCCTTGCCTCAGATTCCACTAAAAACGTATTTCCAGTACTAAAAAATCTTCTAACAAATACATCCGTAAATTCATTAACAAAGTGGAAGACACTGTGCTTAAACACCCCATCAGATGCCTCTATATCCGTATATCTACTTTTAGAGTCTCCCGACAAAGCGAAGCAACAATTGTACAGAAAGATTGGATTGATACTAGAGAAATGTGCCTGAAATATCAAGCGTTTAAGCTCGGTGCATTCCCTGAGAAGCTGCTAATTGTGGTTCCAACCTACATCCAAGCCTTTCCAGACAGAGTTTATGCCGACACATTCCTACGGTTTAGACTAAACCTTTTATCAACCAACTCAAAAATGGCATCCTACGATAAAGGATCTATGGTTTCTCCTTTATGTAGATTCTGTAAATTATAAACTCAACCAGAGACCATGGTGCATTTAATAACTGAATGTCAGACTCTATCTGAATTAAGAAAAAATCATTTTTTTAAACACTTCAAGCACAAAATTATTCTAACAAAAGAACAGATGTGGATTGAAATTTTTAATGCCTCTAATACCAGTTTAATCATTCACATAGTGAAGTTCATTGTCAAACTTAATCTACAAGCTGTTGATAACCAAGTGTCCGCTTGAATCCGTTGTGCGTTTTTGTAGTCTTTTTAGTCCATTTTATATATCTTATACAATTATGGCTTATGATTAACTGAGTGTCTTTTATGAATCTACAATAATGTACGTTTTATGCAATATTTTATCTCAATATGTATGCTATTTGTGTTTGGATTCAGATAGTTCTGTACTAATAATTATATGTTAAAGAACAGTAATATATTTATAATTGAAAAAGTTGTTTGTCAACTAAACCAATTTCTTAATTAAAAAAATAAAAAAATAAAAAAAGAACATTTGTTTTTTTGTCCTTTCCTTTGCATGCAAAAGCAGGGATGTGTTCATCCATAAAGGATGAACACTTTCTTTAAAACCACCATAATCTGAGAAAATTCTATTATGGTGGTCTGGCATCAAAGCCACAACTTGCTGCTTGACAACAGCCTTAGCAACCATGAGAAATGCGGGACTTGCACTGCTAGGAGATTCTGCTCTCAAAAGCACTGCTTTAGCATGTCAATAAGAGGAGTTAAAAAATGGCACCAGTGTTGTGCCATTAAATCCCGCTTCACACCTTTTTTCCTTTATAGAAATAGCATTTTCTAGACTGCAGCACCACCTTTCTAGTTTACTGAAAGCTTAAGAAAACTTTCTTAAAATAGAAAAGTGGCAGTCTTTTAGAAAATGCTTGCACTGCCACTGGTACACATGTTTATATCTAAACGATTGATTTGAGCAGCTTTTGCTGTTGGAAAGCACAGCATTTAACCTCCAATATGTCCACCCACCTCGTAATGGCGGTGCTGGAAACTGGACGGGAAAATGTTGGCTTTCCACACTGTATTTAGTACAAGCTCAGAATCAATCACTTCATCAGCTATCTCATATTCTTTCTTTGATGTTCGCAAATCATAGAACGTTTTTGTCTTTAATGCAGATTTTCCAAGTTTCGTTCAGCATAGTTTGGCAGGTCAAAAGAAGGACATGGACTCAGTGGTGCCATTATGTTCAACATTTTATTAAAATAAAAAGGACAAGACCTATCTCTCGATATCACTATTGGTGTTCCCTGCCTAATTTATTACTAAGGTGCTCGTCATTCATAAGTCCTCTGTCCAAAATCTAACCTCTCTGACCCTTCCACTATACAAAAACTAACTTAGGTCAGCAGAATCACTCCCTTCTCCTGAACGTACTTCTTGTACCAGCTTTTCAGTAGGTGATTCAAAAATAGTCTCTTAAAAATGGTTCTTGAAACTCATGTTACTCTTCTGAGGGTACTTCTAGTTCCAGTCTTTCAATATCTGGCTTGTAAATCGTCTCTTATGACTGTTTTCATTAAACCTGTTAATTCTTTACCTGGATTGCCTTGCTTTCTCCTCAGGTTTTATCCCTCTAGAGATTCTCTTATTTATCCTTGTTTCTATAGCCTCTTGATATACTTGAAGTACTGTGTGCTTCAATTGCCCATTTTCTCTAGACTCTTTTCTCGTCTTGATTTTTCTTCAGACTTATTATAACTTTGTACAGGATGTTTAGCTATCTTCCCCCTTTCCCAAGGTAACTGTATCTTTTCCACTTTCCTCATGGTATTTAACCATTCAACAGTTTGCTTTCTCCAATTATTATACTTGGGTTCTATTTTTCACCAATTCATATCTATGTTGTAGTTTGTACTGGGACGAGTTAACTGGCTGAAATAATGATTTGCTGGTGTCTTCCCCGGCCTCCCATTCACCCTGTTACCTTCCTGGTGATAGAGAATGTCAGTGGGAGCCTCCGTTGTGGACCTTTGCCGTTACATAGATTGCCAGCGTCTTTCTTCATTTGACATCTCTTTCCTCGTGGTTTCCCATTTCTTCATGGTAACAAGGTTGTTCAGCGTTCCACCATACCTTCTGTAGATTCAAGGGCTGAAGTTGATGGGACACTTGCACCACCAAGGATTCCTATCACTGGCCTTGCTTCCACCTTGAAAAGGGCGCCTGCCCTCAGGTTTTCTCAGGCTCTGAGGTTCCCTGTGCTTCGGTGTAATGCTTTTCAAAGTTGCACGAGTTTGAAACTCGCAAGTTCCTGCGTCTCTCTTTTGTTCAGTGTACGTGGCTGGGGGAACCCCCAAGCTGACATGCAGCTCTCTCTTTCTCTCTTGTTCGCATCACACAGATCAGGGTACTTCCCAGCTGATGTGAGGATGTGTGTCTCTCTCTCTCTGTCTGTCTATCTCCAGTTCGTTTCACAATAGAGTTATGTCACATCCACCTCTTCGGGATTGGCTCTTGGACTTTAAAGTGATATGTCCTTTTTCTTTCAGATAATAATATCCGTTATGATTATCCTCGTCCCAGTATGGGTGACCCATCGTTTCTAGTATTATGGCTTTCTTGTCCCAGTATAGGTGATTCAGAGTTCCTAGTATTTTGGTTTCCTATTCACAGTAGGGAGATTTCCCAGGATTTATTATTGTATCTTCTTCATCCCAGTCTTAATAGGTTTATGTAATCTGGTGTTCTGAAGCATCCCACGTAGGCCGTAGTAGGTACCTTTTGAGGGAGTTCCTCACAGGAATGCAAGCCCTTTTCCCCTAAGTGGGTGTCTCTCCTGATGAGGTCCTGCTTGCCTCTGCACCTAGGGAGGGTATTACGAGCAGGCTCACTTACCTAGCCTCACAGGAAGGGGCTCCCCATTGGGGAGAGGGTAGGGGAGAGTGATGAATTCCCTCGATTCGTCACAATAGGCAAATGCATGTTGACAGTGTTTGCATAAAATGTCTATTTATTTATGAAAAGTAGAGGTATTGATCAATGTCTGTTCCTGTTTTCGGTATAACAGAAGTTGAGGCAGTATCTTTTTCTACCAGTCTTGAGTTCAAAATGAGACATCTTAGTGGCGGATGAAGTGGTGGACCTCCAAGCCATTAGAACTAGTGGTAATCACAAGTTGCAACTGGGTCCCGAATCCACCACAAATATGTGTAGGATTCACACAATTGTTTTGTTATATTTCACCACCCCCCACTGGATGCTGGGTGGTATACGATATGACATTTTCTCTTGACTCTCCCACATCTTAGATGTACAAACCATTTGGCAAATGGTTCCATGTCATTTCATCGCGGGATGTTTTTTTGTGGGTTTTTTTTACAGCGGATTTCTTTTCAAAAAAACTCATTGAATTTTATTTTTTTTTATTTTTGGGGGGTTAACCCTCCAAACCCCCATCCCCTTTAATTTGTTTTATCCCTGCACACCAACACCCAATTTATATAATTTTGTTAACCCCCCCAAAAAATTAGATGATTTTTTTTCCCCAAATAATCTGCGGTAAAAAACCCTGCAAAAAAACATCCGGCGATGAAATGACGCCATACCATGGCAAATAGGCACGTAACACTCAACAAATATTTGTTGCAGTGTGCAGAATTAATCACTGGACAAATAAAGTTGACCTGAAGATCAGACCATTTTAGTGTCATTCATCTCTTTTGCAAAAGATCCAGTGTGTGGGAGAACTCTTTTGGAATTTAACACAGTAGACTTCCCTTTAAATAAATGTTTAGATCCTGACCCATTTGTGGTCAATGGGCGAACTCATGTAGGATCTCCCTTGTATTTTTAAAATCCCCAATGAGCATATGTCCCTACATCATGGGAATGGTTTAACATTATAATACGAAATGAGGTAGGTACTACCCACTGACAGTAACCAGATTAGGATTTTCTAACCAAAAGTCCACTTTAAATTTTAAACATCTGGAACTTCATTAAGACTCAAAGATTTTCCTTTCCCGGACAATCTTGTTCAGATAAGGGAAGGTTTTCTGGATTGTCTAAGTATTGATAACATTTTCCATTAATCTTGTCTCCTTTCTGGGCAGTAATTATTTCATTGTTTGGAGCATCTCTACTCCATTGAAGAGAAGAAAGCTTGCTTTCAGATTGAGTTTGGGATCTAGTTACTGCTGATATTTGTATTCCCCCAGGGAGATATTCCATATCAATGTTTTCCACTTGGAATGCTCCAGTTTTAGTTAATTGATCCGCTAAATACTGTGTCTTATCGGGGCCCTCAACTTTTGACACATAGCATACCCCTGGCTTTGACACACAGCATACACCTGGCTTTCCAATTTAAAATGTGTTCAACAAATCCATTTTGGACATACTTGGAATGAGTTATTGCTAGTTTCTGGAGATGATTTACAGCAGAAAGGATAGTTTTGCATATGGCCATTAGTTCTGTCACCCAACTACTCCATGGACCAATTTAATAGATGTGTGCGGTCTCAGCAATGTCATTCAGCCAAGTATTTCTGATGCCAGCAACAAATACCTTCTCATTTTCTTTTATATGCTAGGAACATCCATACACATAAACGATGGGCCTTCCCTCACAGGTGCTTTAATCATATACCTTGTGAGGAGAAGCCTGAAATGTCTTCATATTATGGGTTATTTCTAATTCATCATCTTTTAAAGGAATATCTTTTTTTTTAATTCAAACCAAATTGGTTTAGTTGACATATCAACTTTTTCAATTTACAGAGTTACAATAACTTTCTCTAAGCGTTTGAAACTGCTTTGACACAATAGATAAAGGAACTTAAAAAGATACATAACTTGGCATTTCTAGAAACAAAAAGGTAATGCAGTAATAGTATTTCAAAACCAGATGTAGAGATCTACGGAAGGCATAACAAGAGTGAACACTAGCAGTCTCAATGAACGTACGTACACATAGTTTTAAATTGTTATAAGCAGTTCCGTATATACAGTTGTTTCAATTTAATCCTTCTTACATCGAGCTAGTGCAGTTAATTTATCAAAGTAATGTTAAATCACACATTAACTAGTCATTGGATGCGCCAGAGTCAAACGCTAACAATAAATTCAGTTCCGTTAAAAATTGAATTATATCAATAATAAGAGAAGTTTTAGTAGCATTAAATAGCGCCGCCCAGAGTTCATCTTGGGTTATTAAAGTTACATGGCAGAAGTGTTTCTACAAATATCGAGTCCTCATATCAGCTAGTACAGGGCATTCTAACATGAGATGTCTTGTCGTCTCTATGCTATCAACAACTTTGCAATGTCTACACATTCTAAATGATTTAGCAGAATTATTATACGTTGCAATTTTATCATTTGTAAGCAGTAGATTTAACCAGAAACATAGAAATTAATCAGCATATCTGCGATCAGGAAACTTAATAAGATATTGAGGAAGTTCATTCAGGGCTCTAATTTGAAATGAGCCCTCTTTGACCGCTTTATAGATTTTGATTTTATCAGAAGTGTTGATCCAATCAGATCTCCACAGCTTGAGTTTAGCTTTATCCGGGGCATCAAGTAGCATAGCTTCAGCAATATCAGCCTCCTCGAGTATTTCTCGACAGTACTGCTTCCATTCTTGTAATGGTGTAATGCCAGAAGCTTGTAGAGCTTTTTGAAGAATGGGAAATAGGTTAGCTGAAGTAGAAGAAGAGAGGAGGCATTTCCTGTATGTTGATAGCATTAACCAGGAAACTATGGCATTGAGAGATGTTAAGCCGAGTTCATATCTAATAAGGGTAATAGGCATGCTTGAAGGAACCGGCAGAATATGCTACCAATAAATACCTTCTAAGGTGTCCCATCTGACTGACTTTGGAAAAGTTTTGGTTTGGCTTCCATGAGTAATTATGGGTACAACTTTTTGTGTGTAGAATATACGAGCCGGTACAAGGGAACATTTTCCATAGGCTGCTTGTAATGCCTTTCCTTGGATTGCTAGTAGCCTCATTGGAGTTGCAAGTTCCCCTTTATATGGTTGATCAGAAGGGTGCAAATTTATATTAACACCAAGATATTTATATTCATATATCTGAAGTAATGAGGACTCATTAAGTTCCCAATTGAATCTATATTTTGATTTCTGGCTTTGATGATGGAAAATCTAAATATTAGATTTTGATGTGTTTATAACCAATTGATTCTGTTGCGCATAGACTGAGAGAGCTGTAAGTTTCCTCTGTAAACCAATCAGAATCCTATCTAACAGGACTAAATGATCTGCGTATAATAAATACAAGATTTACCAGGATCTATCTTAAAGGAATATTTTGGACAAAGTCATGTAGATTGTTCTAGCTCTTGTGCCATTTGACTCTTTATTTTGCCCATCTCTAATTTCTACAGAGTAACCCTGCATTGAAAGAATAGTCTTGTGGTAGGTCTCTACTGTGTTTTGTTGGCCTTGGATCAATGGACAGTAGTTTTTCAATGCTCATACCATTTCCAAGAGTGAATTGAGCATTAGTTGAACTAGATCCCAACAGGTGATAATCTTTTACTTGCATATGAAAATGTTTTGACTTGGACATGCTTCCGATACAAGACCACAGTTAGCAGGTGTTGGAAAATCTTGTCTCCAGGAACAAAATCTTTATTGTTAATAGGATGAACCAAGCCTGTAACTTGGGATATACTTCTTTTCAGTTGTTTCACAGCCTTTGGTAGTTCATCAATTTCTATTTTGCCCCCGGTTCAATAGAAGGACCAAAGGCAGAGTGATCACTTCGTAATCCTGTATGAATTGATGACTGTAGTTGACAATCCTAAGAAGGTACACAGATGTGATGTGATTTCATGGCCTATAACGCTTACTTTGGTACTGTGCCACTGTTCTTTCTATTTCACTAGTTTTGGATCGCCATTCCTTAATTTGGTCAACACATGTCAGATCTCTACCGATTGCTCTTCTAAAGCAGGGGTCTGCAACATGAGTCTCCAGAAGGTTTAGACTACAACTCCCATGATATCTCACCATTGACTATGCTGGGAAGACCTGATGGAAATCATAGTCCAAAACATTTGGAAATCCAAGGGTTCCAGTCCCCTGTTATAAAGCTTTACTTCGATTAACAGATCATCCACATAAACCACATTCTGTATTTCTACTAGATTAGACTTGGCTTTATTCAGAAATATGTTGACCTCATTGCAGCTATTAATGTACCCAAGTAGGGCATATGTCCATGTGTACTGCTGCCATCCAAAAATAAAGGTAACGTTATATTGGTATTCACGGAGTACCAAGACAGTCTAATAGCCTTTAGTCAAATCAATGGCAGAATATACTTTAATACACTTGATCTGTACAATTCGCTGATCCATATAAGGAAGAGGCCACATTTACACGTGTACCCTCTTCTACAGTTCCCTTACATCTGCACAGAATCTCCATTGGGTTTTAATATTCCGTGTATTGGGTTATTAAATGTAATGTGGAATGGACCAATAATCCCATGGGATTTTTAATGATTGATAATCTCCTTGAGTGATTCCATGGACACGAGAGGCAAACTGTATTTTCATACAAAAATGGCGCCATATTAGGGTCAGTCGATATTGTTGAAAAATGAAAGTATACACACAGATTCTAGAAATCTAGACATATTTGTCTCAATTGTTGTCTTTGTTCATCCATTTCATAGGCATTCACCCTAATGTTCTGTCCTTTGACCACCCTGCGGAAGCCCAGAAATATCTCTGGGGCAGTGATTTCTGAGTTATCTTCTAGTCAGGTGGAGATATCTTTATTTATGGAATCTACCTGGACGGATGGTTCCTTGGTGTCGAGGTAGTTTCTAGTGATTTGGACTACTATTTCATCCTCGAATATATCACAGGTAACATATTTCACCCCATAAGGGCACAGGGAGCGCACCATAAAATTCCTCCTGAACTGGATGGACTCCAGCCGGCCCATAAGACTGGGGCTCACCAAACAGCCCTTTAAGATCAGCAGTAGCACCATTGAGATAGATGGGGATTTATATTCATACTCTCGCATCAAATAATAATGACAACTCAATAGTTTGGCAAAGGGAGCCAGTTTAATGACAAGTACATAAAACGGGGAGTTCAATGAACATCAGCAACCGCTCGATCTTCCTTCTCGCTTAAACTCCGATTAATTTCAGAAAAACGACAACATTTATACCAAAAACCCGTCATCATTGACGTGTAATCTCAGAAACCTAACATTCAAGTTGATTGGTTATAGGAAGGTAACTTTAATATAGGTACTATATCTGTATATGGTAACGGGGAGAGGGGATTGGATAATACTGTCAGGTGGGGCAACTAAGCCCTTCCTTTGAACTGGCTACTCTAAACATCACTAAAAGTATGACGTCCCATTGGCTCTACTCTCTATAGGACCCTAGATTACATGGTCCACTATGATTGGGTTGGCGTTGATCCCAAACATTCTTTTCCACATGTGCTTAGCAGCATGCAGAATAATTGGCCTGGTGCAGGGTGTAAGCCTGCACGCCAGCTTCCCTTCAATTTATGGCACAACCATTCATTAACTCAGTGGCCGCGTGTCAATTACTGCTTTGTAGTTTGGCCTTGAGTCTGCCTCTTGGTCTGAGAAAATTAAGGAGTATTGGAACGACGGGGCTCCATGCGTAGGTGTGAAAGTCTCATTCCTTTCTGCTGCTTTGCCACGTAACTAGGACACCATGAAATCGGCCTCTTCTTCATGCAGTTTTGTGTATTTGATTTAGTTCTGTCAGTCGTATACCATCTGCGGCTTATCTCAACCTTGCTGAATAAGAGACTCTGTTATTCTTCTCTTTAACTGTGGGCATTGCTAGCCTGTTGCAGCCTGATACGACCTTGGCCTCTTTGTAGGGTTATCTTTCGCTGGGTTCTCTCCGTATTTCCTTCTTGATTTGCGGCCCTCTCCTCTTGAGGCCTTTAGAAACCTCTATTCAATTCTGCTCATGTGCGCAGTGGATTTTCGCTCATCTATAAAGTGCTTTTGAGTTGGATATATGTATAGTTGGCGCCTGCCGCAATCTATTTTTCTACTAAGCGTAAGCAAGCTCTACGATTTCTTTGCTTCTTGTGGTTTCTTGCGTATGTACATGTTTTAACTGACTTAATGTCTCCATCGGGCATATGGCCTAAGTTTCTTCATCTTCAAATCACCTGCTTCACCTTAGGCTTGTGATGTCACTTATCCATGGTGTTTCGTCTCTTTATCAGCATTCTTAGGTAGTTATATTCTGTATGTGCATCAGTCTGATTTCTCATGACGTCACCAATCGTCTTCTTTTAGTATCGTCTTGGTTTCTTCATGTATTCCGTTCTGACAAACGTTCTTTTGTCGTGCCTGTAGATATGGATTTCTCTGTTATTCTGATAGGCACTGGGGAGAGCCCACCTGCGGCTCTCTGCTGGTTTAACTGTTCTCCATACATCACATATTTTGGCGTGAACATTCCTGGCACTTCGAAGGGGGTGGCTGGAGTGCGGATGATGCCTGGCACTTCCTCTTCACTCCCCCCTCTGGGCCATTCATCAACCACTTTTACTTCTTTCTCTATATTTCCTTTTCTGTCATTCTCTGGATCTAGACATCTGGGTCCGCAGAACTGTTCCTTTTGGGTCCATATCTTTATTACTCCATTTAAACATCCTGCTGTCCTTACGTGTTCATCTTTGTTCCATGTCATTAGTTGACATTCTCCACTTGGATTGCAATAGATCTATTTTCCCACATGTTTTCTCTGTTTCTTTGGATTACAAAACTTTGTTCCTTCTGGTGCATAAATGCTGGCCTTCACAAAGTCTCTTATTTCTTCGTCAGTCAGGTCTTAGGTTTCCATCCTGACTCGATGTCGATCATGATTTTCATTCCGATGGCCTTTTATGCAGTTTTCTGGCACTGAGAGATTATTATCTTGATAACACAGAATCCAAGCAATATTATCACTAACAGTGCTCCTAGTTACTTGAATGCATCTGCCATCCATTTGCGGAACCCCTGAAAAGAGTGATCCAAACCAACTGTCATCATCAACTTCGTCAGCTTCATCAATCATCTGATTCTGTAGTTTTGTCATCATATCTATGGCCTCTGTTATGGTCCCATTTTCGTCATCATGAGATGGTATTAATGTGCAATATGATTATCCAATTTTTGCTCAAACACCTCTATCCATAGCTGTGATCACGTTTAGGACATATCTGTTCTGGAGAGTCATTAGTCGGATCGCTCTTAATTCTTCTTTGATTGCATTGAATCCCTTTATTGTGGTGTTGATGGTCTGCAGTAACTGCCATCTGGTTATGTGCAACCATTTAGTATTTGCTCCAACCTGAACTCTTGGCATCAGGATTGTCATGAACACTGATGAGGTCAAGCTGAACAACCAGTGTTCATATGGGATGCATGAAAGGCTTCTTCTGACTTGGCAGAGAAATAGTTTTCGCTCTTCAATCGGCTCATCAGTTCCACAGATCTCTTCTTCCTCATATGAGCATCTGCTTTCGGAAAACTGACGATATTCAGGTCACCTTTTGGGATCACCAACGCTGGGACATGGTCATTTACCAATGTGCAAACTCCTCCCCAATCTTTAGGCAGTCTGATGTAGGCTTTTTATCCACAAGGCCAATAGTGATCCATGATTACTGCTGTTCCATGCATCATTGCTGTAGCATAAAATATTTGTCCACGGTTCTGATTTTCTCCCATTTTCCTTGTACCATTGCTTCTGAAGCACAGTTTGGCATTCTCCAATGGCACTATCTGGAGGGGTCTTCCTTTGTCTTTGACCCATGTTGGCAGTTTTGCCAGTCTCTGCCACAATGGTTTGCATACCCTCTGTGCACTTTGAACGATTTCCTTATAGTGTCGAATGATCATCCATGCTCTGCAGATCACTACTCCTTTCTCCCATCCGTCTGGTGAAAGCCCTGTTCCCCAGATTTGCATCTGACCTCTGTTCTTCCATCTTTGCGCTTCTTCTGGAGATTTCCCTTCGATGTTCAGTTTTTTGTTTGTTTCTCTTCTGATTTCTGCTCCTTTAACTCCAGGCTTTTCATATCTTATCACAGTGGTCTTTGTTTTGCCGTTCATTCTTGTCTTTATGTCTTGTACATAATCATCTTCATTTGGATCCGTCGCTTCAGTTGCCCATTTGAGTGAAGCATCACTTCCCATGAACTGACCTCTGGTCTTGCACATTGCTATGTGTGACAGACGTTGTGCTGTCTGCACATCTACTTCAACAGCTACGAAGATTTTTGACTTCCCCATACTGTAAGGTAGGAGTGCACACACAAAGCATTCTTCCTCTGAAGTCGTCTTCCCACTTCCTTCATGTGTTGGTACCATACGTTGTTTCCCAAGTGTGTTGTGCTGTCCAGGTAATCGTTCAATTCATTATTGTCTTCTTGTGTGCTCCTTCTAATTCTTAAGGTCTTCCTGTAGTTTGCTATAACCACATCCTTAAACACATCTGTATAGCTTCTTCTTGCTGGAGGATTCTCAGGTATCTTGATCAATGATCCAGGCATTTTCCTCTGTATTATTTGAGTAGGAGAAAGTTCAGTGAGTCTTTCTTTATCTTTCTGCCTCTTTCTGGCAATAGCTATAAACGGCCATATTGATTCTGCTATCATTTCTGCACATGGTTGTCTTCAAGGCCTTGTGATCATCCCTTTCATCACTGGATCAGGCGTGCTCATCGGTGCTGTCTCTGCTCGATCATTCTCGAGAGTGTTTTGTCTCCTTAAAGGTTCAGTTTTCTCCATTTGTCTCTCAACTTCTCTTGCTGAGGAACTTCTCATTGTTATTTGTCCAAGCTTCTCCCCTTCTCTGGAATGTGATTCTGCAGTTGTTGACACTAGACCAGGTGTGTTTGTACTCGTTATTTGCATATGTGTATCTTCCCCCATCCCCTTCTCTGGTTTCCTCTGCCGACCCAGTCTCCGGTTTTGCAATTCTTTTGTTACTCCAGGTTTCGTGTGTGTGCTATTATTTATCACATCCATTTCAAGTTCAGTCACTCTGCCATTCTTTCTAGGAACTGGAATGACTATGTAAGGTCTAGGTACCTTGGTAGGTTGCATGCGCACATCATTAGGTGGGTGCACAGGAACCTGAACGCTCTGTACATCAATGAAAAATGCAGTTCTAATCATCAATGACAGAAATATGATAATGAATATTATACACATGTAAATAATGCATTTATACGTGAGATTACAACATTTCTTCCTTTGCCAATATGAACGTCTCTCCTCATGAGGGAGGACAACGCTGCAACTCCGGTTTCCCATCTCGATCATTTAAAGAGCAAACCCAACTTTTAATACATGCTAATCTTTGCCATTTTTATCTGTATTTTGCTGTTTCTGGTTGCAGGTTACAGATGCTAACTGCTTATTCTTTTTTTCTGAATAATAGACTGTCTCTTGTCTCTGGAAACAGTTCCTTTTCTGAAAACGAAAGTTCCAAAATGAGGCAATAAGTTCAGCGAGTCCTTTAATTTGCGCGTTCAAAATAGACCAGTTCCCAGTCAATGGGCCTCATTAGGACCCTGGCGGTCCCGTAATGAACGGTGCCGGTATGGGACCGACACCGTTCATTATGGACTGCCCTATTATGAGGACTGCTGCGGAACCCGCTAAGGAACGCCTAGTCAGACCAGGCATCCTTAGCGGATATCGCTAGCAGTCCAGGATGCTAACAATGGGCCCGTCATTAACGGGCCCATTGTTAGCATCCTTCCCATTCCCATTGAGCCCTATGGGGCTCAGATGGGAATGGGGATTAATTTTTACCAGGTCCCATAAAAGGGCAATTACCGGATCCACCAAGGTCGGCATGACCCGGTTATTGCCCTTTAATGGGACCCGGTAAAAAATAATTACCGGCGGCAGCCATGCCCTTCATAAGGGCAGGGCTACCGCCAGGGTCGTAATGAGGCCCAATGTCTCTTTTCTGTTTCGCTCTGGATGACATGCCATTCCTTTTTGTCAGCATAAACAAAAACCCAAAGTCCTTGGCAACACCTTCACGATCTGTCCCACGATGGAAGGTTTTACGCCCTTCTCCGGTGATTCCGCTGCTGGTTAGAAAGCTCGACCTGCATCATGATACCATGCAGGAGCATACTCATCTGTTCAGAGTTCGCTGGGTCTCTAAGAAATGTGACAACATCAACACTGGCATGTCTCCCCACAAGTTCTGGAAAGTCTTTAATTAAGCGAAAGAAAATGTTACTAGCTAGTCTGCCATCTTCTCGTGACAGGGACATTTGTCTTGTCCTCACTGTATTCCGGAAGCAAAAGGAACTGTTCTGCAATCACTGTGAGCAGCCTCCTGATTGTTTTTTCATTTTCAGGGTCTTAAAGAAATGTTGTTATGGTTGTGATTCTTCCCACCAATGATGGGTATGACCTCAATACTAACTCAAAATAGATCAGAATGTCTTTGGTGAGGTCACTATTGCTTGACACCATGAGTAAGTCCAAATAAGGCTTCTGTATCAAACGATTCCGAATACTGTATTCTCTTCCAATTTACGTGTCCATGATCAAAATCTGTCATATCTTTTCTTTTCAAGGCTTCGTTGTGCCTCAGTCGAAAGTCAAAAGCAACAAGCTACTTTTGTGGTTTACGTGCAATTCTTCTTCTTCACCCTGCAACTAGGATGCACAAAGTGTCTGTGTTTTTATGTCCCTTTTTTCCCTTATTTTGCTCAAGGAAAGTGTCCAAATCACGCCACAACTTGCACAAAATGTTCTTTGTCTCTGTTTTGCTGGTCATGCGTCCTTTTTCCTCATCATGGATCTTGTCTGCACATTCTGTGGTTCTTCCCCGTTGTCTGTAGTCTCTATGCGGTGGGGTGCGGGCAGAGGGTCTTCTCCGATTTATGGCTTGATGTCGCCCAGCAAGATCCAAGCTCTTCCCTGTAGTTGACTGCAGAGGGTATCACATCTACTTTAAAGGGACCGTTGAACCTTGGCTCGTCCCACTTATTTCTTGTGTGGCTTCTCACCAGGACTGTGTCCCCCAGGGAAAATTGGTGGAACACCCTAATTTCTGAACTTTTTTTTTTCTTTTTTTGTTATGTTTTATGGTTAATTTACATTTAAACCTTAAACATTTGCATCGGCATTACTCCCTACAACAAATGAAATCAGTTGAAATCAATGTTTCATACATCCATCCCACCAGTCCTTTTTTTAAGTCAATTCCAATGATTTCACTAATATGAGCGCCGCCAAAGACGTTTCCATTCTTTCTACTGCCATTAGTCCTTCCCAGCACTTGGCCTTCGTTTTCTTGGCAAAGAGTTTACTGTGTTCGTCCAAATAAAACATTCTAGGTAGTAAGTAGGCTTCAAAAGTTTCCCACACCTTCCAGGATAGATTTAAAAGTGATTCAGATCCGTACACCAGGACTGCCACCACCTTTTGTTTATAAAAGGTCCATATAGGAGCCATTGAGAATTTACCGTAGCGATTGTGAATGGCTTTTCCCTGGTTTGTCAATTTTTTCAATTTGTCTTTCAACAAATTCATTTGCCCTTGCTCGTTGATGTTCTTATTGATTAACACTCCCAAGTAAATAATGGAGTTCACGTTTTCCAGTTTTTTGCCATTGATGGACCAGCAAAGTGCTTTCCCCTTTTGATTTTTCTTCTGCGCAGAATCCATTATCATAACTTTAGACTTGTTCTCGTTTGCTCTCATCTCATTTTCATCTAAGTATCTTTTGAAGGCGTCTAGTCTTCTTTGTAGACCAATTTCTGTCTATAAAGACCAGATCATCTGCGTACAGGATCCAGGGTATTAGACCATCATTTATCTTGTGTGGGAATGCTCGGATCTCACTTTGGAAGTTACCTAGATACGCCATATAAAGCACAAAGAGGAATGGGGCCAGAGCACAGCCTTGCTTTATACCTCTGTTAGTTTTAATCTTTTTCATGAGAGCACCTTCCCTGGTTAGACGCACTTGTATGGTTGTATTCATATACAGGCTTTGGATAGCTTCCAGTAAATCCTGCGGGCAGTTCCACTTTTTTAATTTAGCCCACAAATGCTCTCGGTTTACTGTGTTGAAAGCTTGTTCCAGATCCATAAATCCCAGGTATAGCTTATTGTTGGAGTCAAGCGTTCTTAATTTTAATAAATTCAGAATTAATAAATTCAGTGATGTTCCCACTCCAGCTGTAAAGGCAGTTTGTCTCTTGTCTAGGATCCCAGTTGATATTGCCCATTTTTTAAGATCTTGAAGCAGCAGTGTTGCAAATAACTTCCCTATTGAGTCGAGAAGGGCAATTGGTTGGTAATTGACAGGGTTGCTCCGATCTCCCTTTTTGAAGATCGGGACAATCATTGCTTCTTTCCAAGATGATGGTTGTTTTTTTGTTTTCAGCACTTGGGAGATTAGTGACATTATTAAATCCGCCCAGGTATCTTCATTTGCTTTTATAGTTTAGTTGGAAATACCGTCAGGTCCTGCCGCCCTCGATTGGCTTAGCTTCCTGATCATTGTTAAGATGTCCTCTCGATTGAATTCAATATTCCATGGTTTGACAGTTTTCTTTTGCCAGATCATTTGTACCACCGGCTCTTTCACAAAAAGCGCAGTAAAGTGGTCCACCCACTGATCTTCGGAGACTTGTGTCATACAAAGTGCAGCTTGGAAGTTGTCCCTCTGATTAATGATCTCCCAGAGATTTCTGCTGTTGTTAGTGGAGATTGCCGCTTGTAATTTTTCAGCGTCATATTGTGTTTGCTTTGCTTGTGTTGCTTTCCTCAAGTTTGTATACTTTTGTTTCAATTTCTGCATCAGTTTCTCTTTGTCATCCACTTCAGACATTCTCGATCTTTTTAGATTTTTTCTATATTCTTTTCTTTTTGACACCACCTCCATATTATAAGCATGGTTCTTTTTGATAATTGGCATCTTATTTGCTCCCTTCTTTATTACAAAGTCCTTCAGCAGCCACTGGTAGTCTACTTCTTCTGGGTTCTCATGGACATAGTTATCATAGTTCTTCACCAGCTTTGGTATTACATTCTGGTTTATTCGTAGTCTATTCATGCCCCAGGTTACCTCTACTTTTGTTGGCATCATGGGCCTGGTCTCTTTTGTTGGAATAGTCAGTGTAATCCTCAGCAGACCATGATCACTCTTGTTTTTTTGATCTCAAAGGACTTTATCCACTCTAGGAGCTTGACAGAGATGAAGCAGTAGTCCAAACAAGCCCCACTTGAGCCTCTATGCCAGGTGTCGGCACCTCTTAGGTCATCCTGGGTTTGGGCATTCAACATTATCATGTCTCTGGTTTCCATTTCGTTTGCCAAGCGTAAGGCTCTACCATTAAGCTGGGAGATGGTTTTCACTTTGCTGTCTTTAGACACCAGCTTTATGTTCAGATCCCCACAGATCATTATTAGTTGGTCACTTTCATGGATCATTGATTTATCTACTTCTTTCATTATGTCAGTTAAGTAGCCCTCTCGTTTAGGGATGTTTTCGCTCCAGTATGTATTTATTAATAGGCACTTCATTAGACCTTCTTTTAGTTGTTTCTGTAGTTCCAAGACTTGGACATGGGGGTTTGGGATACGATGGGCCATTACCTTTAGACCAATCCCCATTTTCATTAGAGTCAGTAGTGCATCATACGGTCGCCCCATTGACCCCCTCATGGCTGGATTTATGTACACCTCATACTTTTTTGCATAGGTTATTTTTTTCTAATCCACGTTTCCTGGAGACAGATAATTCCGCAGTCATCAAGGAATTTATCTTCTGCTGAGTACAGATGCTGAAAACCACAGGTATTCCATGAAGCACACAGAAGGCCCTTCTTATCACCATCCCTATCATTATACATTGATTTATTTGCAGATAAGGCTCCCCCCATCCATGCCCAGTCTTGCGTCTGTTCACTCGCTGGGATACTTGATTTCAGGATCTTTATTTCTTTTCTCGAGTTATCCACTGTGAATCTAGGAATTTCAGTCAGCTTGTCTCGGTTCTTTATATCCTCCATAACAGTAGATTCCAAATGACTTTCTTTTTTCTTTTCTACTGGTTTTGGTTGCCTTCCAGTGTCAAGATAGGAACAAGAAGTTCCTATCTTGTTTCCTTTCTCCAATGCGGCGATCATTGATGTTTGATTCTCTGATCGCTGTTCTCCGTGGAGGTTTGTAGGGCCAGAATTTGTCCTTGTTACCACTTTTAGCAGTGCTCTCATTATAGGCCGTTAACTCATATCCCATTCGATCCAATTCCTTTCTCATAGCTAACAGTCGGTCTTTAATTTCAAATTATACCAAGTGTAATATTACTGCATCCGTCCTCTCTTCACTTTCAAATTCAACTATTCTGATGTCATTTGAGGATAAATTTCTCAATTTAGTGGTTTCACTTAGTAAATGTTCCACTTTTTCTCTGTTTAAAATCATTTGTTTTGTATGATTGACAGTCCTCACTAAGCGTACTTTGTGCCCCTCCACTTCGCTCTTGGGAGGAACCTCCTCCATCTTCTGGCGGTCTCTTTGGGCATAGTTTTTCTTATTTGTTTTGCTTTCCTTTTCTTTTCTCAGACTTTCCGCCTTATTTATTTTGGTAGGAACCTTATCCATCTTAGGACGTTCTTTAATTTACGATCTCACATGTTTCATTCTTTTTTCTTCCATGGTTAGGAACTCAGTTATCTTCTTGTCTTTCTCCTTCATTCTTTCATCCTTTAGGTTTGGTTCCTGTTTTCTATCTGCCTTTAGTATTCTTTTCTGATCTGATCGATTCCCTTCTGTTTGGGATGTTGCTAGCTCTTCACTGACATTTCCTTCCATTTCATCCCATTCATCCGAGTTTAGATCGTTCCATTCCTCCTCGGCCTGATTATTTTTAATAGCTTCCAACAGACCACTTAGGTCGGCTTCTGATTGTTCTTCATCTGAGTCTTTTTCATCACTCTCATCCAATATTTCTATGGGTTTCTCCTTTTTGTTAGTCAGTACTGAATCATCTTTAATGACAATTTCTCATCTTGGCTTCTTTGCACATTGATTGAGTTCCAATTTTGGAGGAGTTCTTATATTCCTAAGGAAGGCTTGTGATCCATTGGTTTTTTTGGGGGGTATTTTCTTATTTTTTTTTTCTTTTCCACTTCATTGGAGCCCTTTGGCTCCAACAATTAGTTTCCCTTCCCCACTATCTTTTGAATTTCCGCAATGGGTGTATCTAGTGCTGCGGACCCATGGAAAATAGGGAAGTTTGTGTTTGATTGCACCGCTGGAATATTATGACGTACTGCCTTAGTGTCCACTCCCTGGGCGGAATCTGTTGCTTCCTTTTGCCGCTGGATCTGGGGTGGTTCAGCAGGTTCTTTCCTTAAAGGTGGTTGCTCACTTCTACTGTTCGGTGGTTTCCCCAAACCTTATTCATTCAATTGTGTTGGTTCTAGCCTAGGGTTAGATGTCGATTCCTCAGTGGTCTGGCTTTTCACCAGTCTGTAACCAGATCCATTTGTAGAGGTGACGACTTCCTCAGATTTTTTATGGTACTGTCTCATCCATTTACAATTTTCAATGATAGCCTCCATTAATTGCGACTTGTCATTAGCTTCCTACGTGCTAGCTCAGCTAGACAGCTTTGCCAGATGTTACTAGGCTCAGCTTCACTGTTTAATCGCGAGTCAGTTTTCTCTGTGAAGCGCTACAGTTTCTGGAGCTGATTTCGAATCTTCTCGTTTCCTGTTTGTAGCTCTTGCATTGAAGTATTTAGTGCATTTCAGAAACGGGGATAGAGAAATGGTCAGTGCCGCCATCACAGTGTTCTGCATGTGAGCTATGTCAATATCGGTTCCCTTTTTTCTGTTGGTCATTTGCTCCGGTGAATACTCGACTTGATTCCTTTTTCTGTTGGATGCCAGCTCCGGGGGGCTCAAGGCTTGATCCAATATTTGCTCCTTTGGTGTTTGCGTTCCCAGGCTGGATTCTAATTCTTGCTTGCTAGAGATGGAATCCAGCAGGTTAGATGTTGCCTGATTACCCTTAAGGTATTGCACATCTCCAATGTCCCCCTGGTGGCCTGTAGTTGCTTCTAACTTTTTAGCCATCATCTGTAGTGTTTTATTATCCAGGGCAGCATTTTTTTCTTTTATGAAAGACAAACTCTTTGGTTTCTCTCTGGCAATTCTACCTGCTAGTGCTGTTATGTCTTGGGATATTTTTTCTGCCAAAGCAGAGCTCGAATAGACATCAGTATCTCTGGCATTAGTAGTTGGCTGAGGCTTTCTTTTTGTCTTTTCAACTAGCTGCAAGCAATCATTAGACAATACATCAGGGGTATCCCGTGTTTTTTCTTTAACTTGCTCTATTCCATACTTATTAGGGATTTTGTTCACCCATGCATCCTCTTCATCCTCATCCCAGTCGTCTAAATCGTCCACATTAGAGCTTTCATTTACATCTCTTTGTAGTTGCTTAGGGTTAAGATTTATTTTTCTCTGAATTTTAGTCGATACCGGTCAAGTCTCCACTAATGTAGATCCAGTTAAGTCGACTTTCTTGTGCTCTCCTTTTACGCCATATTCATACAAGAATCCGGTGTGTTGTTGGTCAATTATGTTCAAGTTGTTGAATAAAGAGTCTTTCAGATTTGTGCGGCGATCTTCATTTAGACATGGAGCGTTATGTTCCATCCGATATGTCACGGTGTGGTTTCCCACCACCCAATCAACCTTCTGTCGCGGGCTGCTAGTACTATCTTGATTTGAGGTAAAGTCTTCCTCCAGAGTGTTTTTTAACTGTGCACATAATTGGGTGTCTTTTAAAGGTACCTCAACGGGCATCAAGACAATGCTATCATTTGCTCTTAGGGCTTTCTCTGATTCCATACCTTTATCAGGCCCCAGTATCCCATCGGTTTCCAACAGGCTTCTCTGGGGTAGTGTCCCTGCAGTTGCGGTTTCAGTCAACACCATGCCTTCACCTGAAGGGTAAATGTTAGTGGATGGAAGATTGCCCAACAAAGACTTCACAGAGCTATTAGGGTTCACCTTCCCGATGGGCTCAACCTCTTGCTGAGGATCAGTTAGCTCCTCTAACTCTGGTATGGTCAAGTTATTTTCATTGCTCTCTGGTAATGAACCCACTTCATTTAGGGGACCACCAAAAATTGTGGGACAGGCCCCACAGTGGGTGGGGCAGTACGTTTTGGGCATCCTGGGGCCAGATTGGCACACTATTGGGCCCATCTGCGCCAAGGGGAGTTGGGTTACCAAAGGAAAAAAGTAAAAATGGTGGACTGCATTTTAGGGGGGGCTGTGGGGCACCCCAAACCGACAGGGAATTTTCTAATGGGAAGGGGTGGTGACCCCCCCGCCCACAATGGAGTGGGGGCCATGTCATGCAGACCTCCCTGGGGGCAGATATCTGCTCCTTGGACGGACACCTGACCCCAGGGAGGAGTGCGGGACAGCTCCCCATTATCTTCCCCCAGGGAGGGCTAAATGAGATGTGCCACCCCTCCAATTAGGGTGGGGGTGGAGAGGTGCACCCCCCTTCACATTACAAAATTCCCTGGCGGTGTAGGGTGCCCCTCAGCCCCACTAAAGTGCAGCCTGCCATTTTCAATGTTTTTCTTTGTTTACCAAACTTGCCTTGATGCAGAGGGGCACATTGGTGTGCCAATCTGGCCCCAGGCTGCCCAAACCTTACTGCCCCACCCACTGTGGGGCCTGTCCCACAATGTTTGGTGGCCCTCTCCCCCACACCCTAAATGGAGGGGGGTGTACCTCACGCAGTCGTTTGTAGGAGGCTCAGGGAGGCCTGCATGAGGTGCCCCCGCCACCCATTTGGGGTGAGGGGGAGAGGACCACCAAAAATTGTGGGACAGGCGCCCCAGTGGGTGGGGAAGTAAGGTTATGGCACCTGGGGGGCCAGATTGGCACACTATTGGGCCCATCTGCACCAAGGGGAGTTGGGTTACCAAAGGAAAAAAGTGAAAATGGTAGACCACATTTTAGGGGGGCTGTGGGGCACCCCAAACTGACGGGGAATTTTCTAATGAGAAGGGGTGGTGAACTCCTTCCCCCAACCACAATGGAGTGGGGGCCATGTCATGCAGTCCTCCCAGGGGGCAGATATCTGCTCCTAGGAAGGGACACTTACCCTAGGGAGGAGTGCAGTACAGCCCCCTTTATCTGCCCCAAGGGAGGGCTACATGAGATGCGCCGCCCTTCCATCTGGGGTAGGGGTGGAGAGGTGCACCCCCGATTACATTTCAAAATTTTCTGGTGGTTTAGGGTGCCTCTCAGGCCCCCCCTAAAGTGCAGCTTGCCATTTTCAATTTGTTTCTTTGTTTACTAAACTTCCATTGGCACAGATGGCCACATTGGTGTGCCAATCTGCCCCCAGGGTGCCCAAACCCTACTTCCCCAACCATTGGGGGGCCTGTTCGATGTTTTGGGGTGGGCTTCTCCCCCCACCCCAAATGGAGTGTGGGGGGGCACCTCATGCAGTCCTCCCTGGGGGCAGATATATGTCCTTAGGAAGTAG
Source organism: Ambystoma mexicanum (assembly GCF_040938575.1). NCBI lineage: Eukaryota > Metazoa > Chordata > Amphibia > Caudata > Ambystomatidae > Ambystoma > Ambystoma mexicanum. The sequence continues at coordinate 481,063,461 of NC_090941.1, read as the reverse complement.
CAAATGGGTTTTCACTGGGTGGGGGTGAGGTTCAGTAGACCACCAGGGATGGCTTGCAAGGGGGTGCATGCTTGAAAAGTATTGATTTGTTTTTGCTGGTGTGACCATAGGTAACACATATTTTTTCTTTTGTTTACAGCCTTTTCTACTCAAGCAGCTGCAATGTTATGTGAGTACTGTTTTTTATTATTCCATGGTTAGGGCCCACTGTCAGTGGGGTGGGTGATACTGGGGCTGGATTGTTGGTGGTGTGGGTGGGAATGGGCCGTCTGGGCAGCTATTTTGGTGGGCTGGGACACAATTGCAGGGGCAGGCCACAAATTGCCCCCCATGCCAGCAGAACATTGATGTTTCCATGGGAGTGGATGCCTCCCATATGGGTTGTACGTCTGCAAGCCCAGGCTCCACCTCTGGCTGTGCTACGTTACAGATGTAACCTCCGGGGAGGAATGGGGATCCTGCCGGGGCTGCCTGGAGCTGCCGCTGTGCTTAGGGGACGGTACAACCACATGGTACATGGATGTCCAAGGCCACGGACATCACCTCCAACCGTCCTGGAGTTGCGGCTGGGCTGCATTACAGATTTTCCCTTCGGGGAGGTATTGGCTCACTGCGGGACTCCCTGGTGGGGAGAAGCTGTAACGCAGGGAAGCCAGATCTCCAGAAAAGTCGGCGTTAATATCCCTCGCCTTGGGCACCCTTCTCCCATGTGGATCTTTGCCGGGGGTTCTGGGTAATACATTCTGGGCCGATTTGCGTAAGTCAGACCTCTGTGGATTCCCACGGGTGTTCTCTTTTGGGAAATGCATGGGGTTCCCTGTTTTCCTTGGTGGCTTGGACACCCTAGGCCCATATCTGTATGGTGTGCCTGACTGGAAAAATCGTGAAATTCTACTGTCAGAAAAGGGTTAGGGGTGTTTTATGCTTGCCCCTTGGCGCCCAGTTAGGTGCACCCACACATGTGAGGTACAGTTTTCATCGGGACACCTGTGGGAAGGCTGGACGGTAGCCTATTCAAACAAAGAAGGGAGATAGAGGGATAAGGAGCACTAGCGTACCCTCAACATAAAGGGATTAACCCTTTGCAATTTATGACAACAAAGCTAGTGCTGCTATTTGCTGCTCACTCTAGGTGGTCCCTATTCCTGTCCCAAATCCACTTCTGGGCACTTTGAGCAAGAACTACTTCAGCGCAAATTTATAAAAAAAATATACATATTTTATTATTAGATTGTACAAGAAACAATTTTTTAAGAACACCAATGGTGTAAACTCATCGGCCTTTTTAGGAAATTGATTACAATGAAATTCTAAAAAACAATTCACAGGATTCTATGCACAGACTTCAACCCTTCATTTGGCAAGCTAATTGATTTAGATTCATAAGCTTTTTAAAGTGTACTGTGCTGTGTTGTTTCTTACACGCGGACATACCTCACTTCACACAATTCACTTCAACTTATTTTATTCACTCTCATATTCAACCATTTTCACCATTTCATTCAAAAACACACACCTCATGCCCAACATGTTTCTTTCCATATAGTCTGTGACTGTAATGAGTGTTTGGAAATTCTTCAGGGGCTTTCTTGAAGGATCAGAATCAAATGCATAATCTGTCTATCAACATCATAATAATTCACAATTGAATAAATGGCTAAAAAAAGGGCAATCTTAAAACGACATTTTAAAGTTGTAGTCTTAATTGTCTCTTCTCTTTAAAGGTTTGTAGTCCCTTTGCCGTTCATCTATCTGGGACGGACTCACCACCAATCGAGGAGCAACAAAAAAACAAAAAAACAACAAAGAATAGGTGTGTTAATAACCTATTCCGCTGCTTAGCTCATAAGCCTGCCATTGTTAATTAATAGCAGTCAACATTCAAAGTGAACCTAAGGTCAGGAAGGCGTAAGTGCACATCTGAAAAAGGGGTCCAACTATTGCTAAGGCACGTCTAGCTCAACCATCTGGTTAAAAAGGAAACGGGGTGTGAGTCGGGAAAAACGTCATTCTACCCCTTCCAACCCTAATTTCAGCAGGAATAGATCACTCACCCTTTTAGTCAAAAATGTGTCCACTATTTCTAAGGTTGCAGAGACACCAAGACGATCCTTTTCCTTCAGTAGATCATCTGTTCTCATTGGGCTAGAAGGAATTGTCGTGAAAGAAAATCCCATTACATTCTGTGGATAACCGGTCAGTTGGTATAAGTTTAACAGATCTCGCCTTGTATTTACCCATTAAGTGGAGGCATTATAGTCACTCTGTGTTTCGAGTTCGAAGGCACCAATTAGTGGAATCACAGCTGTGTCATTCTGGCGTCTTCAACATTGTTCCGCACTTGCCGATTTTAATCTCTAGGCAGAAACACAAATAAGCTCTATATTATCCCCCAAATAGCTAGTTTGTCGTGACTTTGGTCACTCATTAACACAATAATAAACATGCCTAGTCATATCACTGGATCTCTCTCGTGTGAGCCTCTGAGTCGCGCACCTTAAAGGTTTAGTGGCTGTTCTCACTACGTGAGAAATGTTGTGCGTCAGTAAAACAAACGGTCTGTAATTCTCTGATCTTTTGCTTAACCAGAATCACCCCCATCCGGGCCCTTCACCCCACTCTGGAGCCATTTTATCAGTTGTTCTTACCGTTGGCGTGTTCCCCCGAATCCCACATTCGTTCATTTTATCTACAATCACGTTCTCCCGTTCATTGGGTCTCTCCGGGGTTTACGACCAGGTTCCGCGTTAGTCCGTAGTCAATTCGTCCGCGTCATGTCGGAGGTTGAATACTTCCGGGGTGGTTTCCATTTGCTAAACACATCCCCGGGCTTTTTATGTAGTAGCGTTCCTGACATGCGCATGCGCAGAGGAGCCAGTCCTATCAAGCTCGTTACAGTTAAACAGGCTGTGACTCACTCTACGACCCGATGTGCACTGATCATGGCATATTCCATTCTAAGGGTGAAAACTACTATAACTCCAAAGGGAAAAGAGAAAAAACGTGTTTAATCAATTAATGGAATGAATGTTCGTAACTGCAAAACCGGTAAGAGGCCGCATGGATCCGTTAGTTTACCGCGCTGTTGCACCACGCCCCCCGGATCACGCACAGAAAACAATCAGCTGCGTTTTTCAAGCCCACCAATCAATTTTGTCATTCAGGCCAATCGTCATACTATTGGTAATAAAAATCAACTGTTGTTCTTCTTTTAGCAGGATTCTTTTATCTTTGTTACTGTCCATACTTAGTTTTAGTTTGTATAGGATAGTCCAGCTGATATCTTCCACCTCGTGGTTGTGTTCAATCCAGTGGTCAACTAGGGGTGCATTCCGAGTTTTATTTCTAATGCAGCTTTTATGTTCCCCTATCCGGGTTTTGATTTTTCTCTCCGTTTTACCCACATAGATTTTTCTGCAGGGGCACCAAACCGCATAAATGACCATCTTAGAATTGCAGTTGGTAAAACTTTTTTGTTGCCAAATGGTTGATAAACCAATATCGACTGCTGTGCTTCTGAATGTGGAGGCGCAACAGCGGCAGTTCCCACAGTGTGTGTGGCCCGTCATCGCTGGGAACCCCCATTGTTGTGGTAATGTAACCTGAGTTGTGGGTTTCCTACTGATGTCGTTTCTGGTCAAGATTTCTTTTATATTTCGACTCCTTTTAAAGGCAATGATCGGTCTGGCCATCGGGTGATCACCATTCTCCAAAATGTGCCAATTTTTCCTTTCCCAATGATTTTTTTAATTCCAATGGAAAGATGGTTGTATGTATTAACAAACACAAGTCGTTAGGTTCTTTCTATGTGCATTGTGTACGTTGTTCCCTGTATTCTAAGAGTGCCTCTCTATTATTGTTGTTAGCCCGTTTCCAAGCAGTCGGGGTAATTTTCTTTGGGTACCCCCTGTCTTCGAGTTTGTCTTTCATTTTGACTGCTTCAGTTTGATAGTCATTTCTGTTAGTACTATTTCTCTTTAGTCTCAGGAACTGGCCTAAGGGTAAATTATCGCGTACATGACGCGGATGAATACTTGAGTAATGCAACAGTGAATTTCTATCGGTTGGTTTAGTATACGGTTTAATATGCAGTTTTTTCTTCTCAGGTTCGGAACAGATGGTAATATCCAAAAAGTCTAGGGATGTCTTACTGCATTGGTGAGTGAATTTGAGGAAACCGTTCTGTAAATCAATCCACTTAAAAAAGTGTTCCAGTGCCTGTTCACTTTCCGTCCAGATCATAAATATGTCATCTATATAACGCTGGACGGTAGGCCATGTGTTGTTGGCAGCGTGTTTCGGGTGGATAAGCCGAGTGAAATGTGCGGAAATTGGGTTTTTTTGTGCCACATTTCGGAATTTGCCGGGGTTTCTGGGTAATACATTCTGGGCTGATTTGCGCAAGTCAGACCTCTGCGGTTTCCCACGGTTGTCCTCTTTTGGAAATGCATGGGGTTCCCTGTTCTCCTTGGTGGCCTGGACACTCGAGGCCCATATCTGTATGGTGTGCCCGTCTGGAAAAATCATGAAATTCAGCTGTCGGAAAAGACTTGGGGTTCAGGTTGTTTTAGGCTGAGGTACCGTTTTCATCGGGACACATGTGGGAATGCAGGACGGTAGGCCATGTGTTGTTGGGGGGCGTGTTTCGGTGGGTGAGCCGAGTGAAATGTGTGGAAATTGGGTTTTTTTCTCCACATTTCGGAATTTGCTGGGGTTTCTGGGTAATATATTCTGGGCCGATTTGCGCAAGTCAGACCTCTGCAGATTCCCACGGATGTCCTCTTTTCGTAAATGCATGGAGTTCCCTGTTTTCCTTGGTGGCTTGAACACCCTAGGCCCATATCTGTATGGTGTGCTCGTCTGGAAAAATTGTGAAATTCAGCTGTCGGAAAAGACTTGGGATTAGGGGTGTTTTAGGTTTTCCCCTTGGCACCCAGGTAGGTGCACCCACACATGTGAGGTACCGTTTTCATCGGGACACCTGTGGGAACGCAGGGCAGTAGGCCATGGGTTGTTGGTAGTGTGTTTCGGTGGGTGAGCCGAGTGAAATGTGCGGAAATTGGGTTTTTTTTTTGCCACATTTCAGACTTTGCCGGGGTTTCTGGGTAATAAATTCTGGGCCGATTTGCGAAAGTCAGACCTCTGCGGATTCCCATGGATGTCCATGTTTTGGAAATGCATGGAGTTCCCTGTTTTCCTTGGTGGCTTGAACACCCTAGGCCCCTATCTGTATGGTGTGCTCGTCTGGAAAAATTGTGAAATTCAGCTGTCGGAAAAGACTTGGGGTTAGGGGGTTTTAGGCTTTCACCTTGGCACCCAGGTAGGTATACCCACACATGTGAGGTACCATTTTCATCGGGACACCTGTGGGAACACAGGGCAGTAGGCTATGTGTTGTTGGCAGTGTGTTTCGGTGGGTGAGCCGAGTGAAATGTGTGGAAATTGTTTTTTTTGCCACATTTCGGATTTTGCCGGGGTTTCTGTGTAATAAATTCTGGGCCGATTTGTGCAAGTCAGACCTCTGCGGATTTCCACGGATGTCCTCATTTCGGAAATGCATGGGGTTCCCCATTTTCCTTGGTGGCTTGGACACCCTAGGCCCATATCTGTATGGTGTGCAAGTCTGGAAAAATTGTGAAATTCAGCTGTCGGAAAAGACTTGGGCTTAGGGGTTTTTAGGCTTTCCCCTTGGCGCCGAGGTAGGTACATCCACACATGTGAGGTACCGTTTTCATCAGGACACCTGTGGGAATGCAGGGTGGTAGGCCATGTATTTTTGGAGGCGTGTTTCATTGGGTGACCCAAGTGAAATGTGTAGAAATTGGGGATTTTTTGCCACATTTCGGACTTTGCCGGGGTTTTTGGGTAATACATTCTGGGCCGATTTGCGGAGTCAGACCTCTGCCGATTCCCACGGATGTCCTCTTTTCAGAAATGCATTGGGTTCCCTGTTTTCCTTGGTGGCTTGGACACCGTAGGTTCATATCTGTATGGTGTGCCTGTCTGGAAATATTGTGAAATTCATCTGTCAGAAAAGGGTTAGGGGTGTTTTAGGTTTTCCCCTGGGCGCCAAGGTAGGTACACCCACACATGTGAGGTACCATTTTCATCGGGACACCTGTGGGAACGCTGGACGGTAGGCCATGTGTTGTTGGCAGTGTGTTTCGATGGATGAGCCGAGTGAAATATGCAGACATTGGGGTTTTTTTAGCCACATTTCGGACTTTACCAGGGTTTCTGGGTAATACATTCTGGGCTGATTTGTGCAAGTCAGACCTCTGCGGTTGCCCACGGTTGTCCTCTTTTCGCAAATGCATGGGATTCCCTGTTCTCCTTGGTGGCCTGGACACTCGAGGCCCATATCTGTATAGTGTGCCCGTCTGGAAAAATCGTGAAATTCAGCTGTCCGAAAAGACTTGGGGTTCGCTGTGTTTCAGGCTTTCCCCTTGGTGCCCAGGTAGCTGTACCCACACACGTTTGGTACCGTTTTCATCGGGACCCCTGTGGGAATTCAGGATGGTAGGCCATGTGTTGATGGCGGCGTGTTTCGGTGGGTGAGCCGAGTGAAATGTGTGGAAATTGGGTTTTTTTCTCCACATTTTAAACTTTTCCGGTGTTTCTGGGTAATAAATTCTGGGCCGATTTGCGCAAGTCAGACCTCTGCGGATTCCCACAGATGCCTTTTTTTCGGAAATGCATGGGGTTGCCTCTTTTCCTTGGTGGCTTGGACACCCTAGTCCCATATCTGTATGGTGTGCTTGTCTGGAAAAATTGTGAAATTCAGCTGTCGGAAAAGACTTGGGATTAGGGGTGTTTTATGCTTTCCCCTTGGCACCCAGGTAGGTGCACCCACACATGTGAGGTAGCGTTTTCATCGAGACACCTGTGGGAACGCAGGGCAGTAGGCTATGTGTTGTTGGCAGTGTGTTTCGGTGGGTGAGCCGAGTGAAATGTGCGGAAATAGTTTTTTTTGCCACATTTCGGACTTTGCCGGGGTTTCTGTGTAATAAATTCTGGGCCGATTTGTGCAAGTCAGGCCTCTGCGGATTCCCACGGATGTCCTCGTTTCGGAAATGCATGGGGTTCCTTGTTTTCCTTGGTGGCTTGGACACCCTAGGCCCATATCTGTATGGTGTGCTCGTCTGGAAAAATTGTGAAATTCAGCTGTCGGAAAAGACTTGGGGTTAGGGGTTTTTAGGCTTTCCCCTTGGCGCCGAGGTAGGTGCATCCACACATGTGAGGTACCATTTTCATCGGACACCTGCGGGAATTCAGGACGGTAGGCCATGTGTTGTTGGCGGCGTATTTTGGTGGGTTTGCCGAAGGAAATGTGCGGAAATTGGTTTGTTTCTGCCACATTTCCACTCTGCAGATTCCCACAGATGTCCTCTTTTCGGAAATGCATGGGGTTCCCTGTTTTCCTTGGTGGCTTGGACACCCTAGGCCCATATTTGTATGGTGTGTCCGTCTGGAAAAATTGTGAAATTCAGCTGTCGGAAAATACTTGGGGTTGTGGGTATTTTAGGCTTTCCCCTTGGCACCCAGGTAGGTGCACCCACACATATGAGGTACCGTTTCATCAGGACACCTTGGGAATGCAGGGTGGTAGGCCATGTGTTGTTGGAGGCGTGTTTCGGTGGGTGAACCACGTGAAATGTGCAGAAATTGGGGTTTTTTCACCACATTTCAGACTTTGCCGGGGTTTCTGGGTAATACATTCTGGGCTGATTTGCGCAAATCAGACCTCTGCGGTTTCCCACGGTTGTCCTCTTTTCGCAAATGCATGGGGTTCCCTGTTCTCCTTGGTGGCCTGGACACTCCAGGCCCATATCTGTATGGTGTGCCCGTCTGGAAAAATTGTGAAATTCAGCTGTCAGAAAAGGGTTAGGGGTGTTTTAGGTTTTCCCCTTGGCGCCAAGGTAGGTGCACCCACACATGTGAGGTGCCGTTTTCATCGGAACACCTGTGGGAACGCTGGATGGTAGGCCATGTGTTGTTGGCAGCGTGTTACGGTAGATGAGCCGAGTGAAATATGCGGAAATTGGGGGGGGTTTTGCCACATTTCGGACTTTGCCAGGGTTTCTGGGTAATACATTCTGGGCTGATTTGTGCAAGTCAGATCTCTGCGGTTGCCGACGGTTGTCCTCTTTTCGCAAATGCATGGGGTTCCCTGTTCTCCTTGGTGGCCTGGACACTCGAGGCCCATATCTGTATAGTGTGCCCGTCTGGAAAAATTGTGAAATTAAGCTGTCAGAAAAGACTCCTGTTCTCCTTGGTAGGCCATGTGTTGTTGGCGGCGTGTTTCGGTGGGTGAGCCGAGTGAAATGTGTGGAAATTGGGGTTTTTTCTCCACATTTTGGACTTTTCCGGGGTTTATAGGTAGTAAATTCTGGGCCGATTTGCACAAGTCAGACCTCTGCGGATTCCCACAGATGCCTTATTTTTGGAAATGCATGGGGTTCCCCGTTTTCCTTGGTGGCTTGGACACCCTAGTCCCATATCTGTATGGTGTGCTCGTCTGAAAAAATTGTGAAATTCAGCTATCGGAAAAGACTTGGGATTAAGGGTGTTTTAGGCTTTCCCTTGGCACCCAGGTAGATGCACCCACACATGTGAGGTACCGTTTTCATTGAGACACCTGTGGGAACGCAGGGCAGTAGGCCATGTGTTGTTGACAGTGTGTTTCGGTGGGTGAGCCGAGTGAAATGTGCGGAAATTATTATTTTTTTCCACATTTCGGATTTTGCCAGGGTTTCTGTGTAATAAATTCTGGGCCGATTTGCGCAAGTCAGACCTCTGCGGATTCCCACGGATGTCCTCATTTCGGAAATGCATGGGGTTCCCCATTTTCCTTGGTGGCTTGGACACCCTATGCCCATACCTTATGGTGTGCCCGTCTGGAAAAATTGTGAAATTCAGCTGTCGGAAAAGACTTGGGGTTAGGGGTTTTTAGGCTTTCCCCTTGGCGCCGAGGTAGGTACATCCACACATGTGAGGTACCGTTTTCATCAGGACACCTGTGGGAATGCAGGGTGGTAGGCCATGTATTGTTGGAGGCGTGTTTCGGTGGGTGAGCCGAGTGAAATGCTCAGAAATTGGGGGTTTTTCACCACATTTCGGAATTTGCCGGGGTTTTTGGGTAATACATTCTGGGCCGATTTGCGGAGTCAGACCTCTGCGGATTCCCACGGATGTCCTCTTTTCAGAAATGCATTGGGTTCCCTGTTTTCCTTGGTGGCTTGGACACCGTAGGCCCATATCTTTATGGTGTGCCTGTCTGGAAAAATTGTGAAATTCAGCTGTCAGAAAAGGGTTAGGGGTGTTTTAGGTTTTCCCCTTGGCGCCAAGGTAGGTGCACCCACACATGTGAGGTACCGTTTTCACCGGGACACCTGTGGGAACGCTGGATGGTAGGCCATGTGTTGTTGGCAGCGTGTTTCTGTGGATGAGCCGAGTGAAATATGTGGAAATTGGGGGGTTTTTTGCCACATTTCGGACTTTACCAGGGTTTCTGGATAATACATTCTGGGCTGATTTGTGCAAGTCAGACCTCTGCGGTTGCCCACGGTTGTCCTCTTTTCGCAAATGCATGGGGTTCCCTGTTCTCCTTGGTGGCCTGGACACTCGAGGCCCATATCTGTATAGTGTGCCCGTCTGGAAAAATCGTGAAATTCAGCTGTCAGAAAAGACTTGGGGTTCGGGGTGTTTCATGTTTCCCCCTGGGTGCCTAGGTAGCTGTACCCACACACGTTTGGTACCGTTTTCATCGGGACACCTGTGGGAACGCACGACGGTAGGCCATGTCTTGTTGGCGGCGTTTTTCAGTGGGTGAGCCGAGTTAAATGTGTGGAAATTGGGGGTTTTTCTACACATTTTGGACTTTTCCGGGGTTTCTGGGTAATAAATTCTGAGCCGATTTGCGCAAGTCAGACCTCTGCGGATTCCCACAGATGCCTTTTTTTCCAGAAATGCATGGGGTTCCCTGTTTTCCTTGGTGGCTTGGACACCCTAGGCCCAAATCTGTATGGTGTGCTCGTCTGGAAAAATTGTGAAATTCAGCTGTCGGAAAAAACTTGGGATTAGGGGTGTTTTAGGCTTTCCCCTAGGCACCCACGTAGGTGCACCCACACATGTGAGGTACCGTTTTCATCGAGACTCCTGTGGGAACGCAGGGCAGTAGGCCATGTGTTGTTGGCAGTGTGTTTCGGTGGGTGAGCTGAGTGAAATGTGCGGAAATAGTTTTTTTTGCCACATTTCGGACTTTGCCGGGGTTTCTGTGTAATAAATTCTGGGCCGATTTGTGCAAGTCAGACCGCTGCGGATTCCCACGGATGTCCTTGTTTCGGAAATGCATGGGATTCCTTTTTTTCCTTGGTGGCTTGCACACCCTATGCCCATATCTGTATGGTGTGCTCGTCTGGAAAAATTGTGAAATTCAGCTGTCGGAAAAGACTTGGGGTTAGGTGTTTTTAGTCTTTCCCCTTGGCGCCGAGGTAGGTACATCCACACATGTGAGGTACCGTTTTCATCAGGACACCTGTGGGAATGCAGGGTGGTAGGCCATGTATTGTTGGAGGCGTGTTTCGGTTGGTGAGCCGAGTGAAATGTACGGAAATAGTTTTTTTTGCCACATTTCGGACTTTGCAGGGGTTTCTGTGTAATACATTCTGGGCCGATTTGTGCAAGTCAGACCATTACGGATTCCCACGGATGTCCTTGTTTCGGAAATGCATGGGGTTCCTTGTTTTCCTTGGTGGCTTGGACACCCTAGGCCCATATCTGTATTGTGTGCTCGTCTGGAAAAATTGTGAAATTCTGCTGTCGGAAAAGACTTGGGGGTAGGGGATTTTAGGCTTTCCCCTTGGCACCCAGGTAGGTGCACCCACACATGTGAGGTACCGTTTTCATCGGGACACCTCTGGGAACACAGGGCAGTAGGCCATGTGTTGTTGGGAGTGTGTTTCGTTGGGTGAGCCGAGTGAAATGTGCCGAAATTATTTTTATTTTGCCACATTTTGGATTTTGCCTGGGTTTCTGTGTAATAAATTCTGGGCCGATTTGCACAAGTCAGACCTCTGCGGATTCCCACGGATGTCCTCATTTCGGAAATGCATGGGGTTCCCCAATTTCCTTGGTGGCTTAGACACCCTAGGCCCATATCTGTATGGTGTGCCCGTCTGGAAAAATTGTGAAATTCAGCTGTCGGAAAAGACTTGGGGTTAGGGGTTTTTAGGCTTTCCCCTTGGCGCTGAGGTAGGTACACATGTGAAGTACCGTTTTCATCAGGACACCTGTGGTAATGCAGGGTGGTAGGCCATGTGTTGTTGGCAGCGTGTTTCGGTGGATGACCAGAGGGAAATATGTGGAAATTGGGGTTTTTTTTGCCACATTTCGGACTTTACCAGGGTTTCTGGGTAATACTTTCTGGGCTGATTTGTGCAAGTCAGACCTCTGCGGTTGCCCACGGTTGTCCTCTTTTCGCAAATGCATGGGCTTCCCTGTTCTCCTTGGGGGCCTGGACACTCGAGGCCCATATCTGTATAGTGTACCCGTCTGGAAAAATCGTTAAATTCAGCTGTCAGAAAAGACTTGGGTTTTGGGGTGTTTTAGGCTTTCACCTTGGCACCCAGGTATGTGCACCCACACATGTTTGGTACCGTTTTCATCGGGACACCTGTGGGAACGTAGGACGGTAGGCCATGTGTTGTTGGCGGCGTTTTTCGGTGGGTGACCCGAGTAAAATGTGTGGAAATTGGGGGGTTTTATCCACATTTTGGACTTTTCCGGGGTTTCTGGGTAATAAATTCTGGGCCGATTTGCGCAAGTCAGACCTCTGCGGATTCCCACAGATGCCTTTTTTTTCAGAAATGCATGGGGTTCCCTGTTTTCCTTGGTGGCTTGGACACCCTAGTCCCATATCTGTATGGTGTGCTCGTCTGGAAAAATTGTGAAATTCAGCTGTCGGAAAAGACTTGGGATTAGGGGTGTTTTAGGCTTTCACCTTGGCACCCAGGTATGTGCACCCACACATGTGAGGTACCGTTTTCATCGAGACTCCTGTGGGAACGCAGGGCAGTAGGCCATGTGTTGTTGGCAGTGTGTTTCGGTGGGTGAACCGAGTGAAATGTGCGGAAATTGTTTTTTTTTGCCACATTTCGGACTTTGCCGGGGTTTCTGTGTAATAAATTCTGGGCCGATTTGCGCAAGTCAGACAGCTGCGGATTCCCACGGATGTCCTTGTTTCAGAAATGCATGGGGTTCCTTGTTTTCCTTGGTGGCTTGCACACCCTAGGCCCATATCTGTATGGTGTGCTCTTCTGGAAAAATTGTGAAATTCAGCTGTCGGAAAAGACTTGGGGTTAGGGGTTTTTAGGCTTTCCCCTTGGCACCCAGGTAGGTGCACCCACACATGTGAGGTACCGTTTTCATCGGGACACCTGTGGGAACACAGGGCAGTAGGCCATGTGTTGTTGGCAGTGTGTTTCGGTGGGTGAGCCGAGTGAAATGTGCGGAAATTGTTTTTTTTTGCCACATTTTGGACTTTGCCGGGGTTTCTGTGTAATAAATTCTGGGCTGATTTGCGCAAGTCAGACCTCTGCGGATTCCCACAGATGTCCTCATTTCGGAAATACGTGGGGTTCCCCGTTTCCCCTGATGGCTTGGACACCCTAGGCCCATATCTGTATGGTGTACCCATCTGGAAAAATTGTGAAATTCAGCTGTCGGAAAAGACTTGGGGTTAGGGGTTTTTAGGCTTTCCCCTGGGTGCCGAGGTAGGTACATCCACACATGTGAGGTACCGTTTTCATCAGGACACCTGTGGGAATGCAGGGTGGTAGGCCATGTATTGTTGGAGGCGTGTTTTGGTGGGTGAGCTAAGTGAAATGTGCAGAAATTGGGGGTTTTTCGCCACATTTTGGACTTTGCCGGGGTTTTTGGGTAATATATTCTGGGCCGATATGCAGAGTCAGACCTCTGCGGATTCCCACAGATGTCCTCATTTCGGAAATACATGGGGTTCCCCGTTTTCCTTGATGGCTTGGACACCCTAGGCCCATATCTGTATGGTGTGCCCATCTGGAAAAATTGTGAAATTCAGCTGTCGGAAAAGACTTGGGGTTAGGGGTTTTTAGGCTTTCCCCTTGGTGCCGAGGTAGGTACATCCACACATGTGAGGTACCATTTTCATCAGGACACCTGTGGGAATGCAGGGTGGTAGGCCATGTATTGTTGGAGGCGTGTTTTGGTGGGTGAGTTAAGTGAAATGTGCAGAAATTGGGGGTTTTTCGCCACATTTTGGACTTTGCCGGGGTTTTTGGGTAATACATTCTGGGCTGATATGCGGAGTCAGACCTCTGCGGATTCCCACGGATGTCCTCTTTTCAGAAATGCATTGGGTTCCCTGTTTTCCTTGGTGGCTTGGACACCGTAGGCCCATATCTGTATGGTGTGCCTGTCTGGAAAAATTGTGAAATTCAGCTGTCAGAAAAGGGTTAGGGGTGTTTTAGGTTTTCCCCTTGGCGCTCAGGTAGGTGCACCCACACATGTGAGGTACCGTTTTCATCGGGACACCTGTGGGAACGCTGGACGGTAGGCCATGTGTTGTTGGCAGCGTGTTTCGGTGGATGAGCTGAGTTAAATATGCGGAAATTGGGTGTTTTTTTGCCACATTTCGGACTTTACCAGGGTTTCTGGGTAATACATTCTGGGCTGATTTGTGCAAGTCAGACCTCTGCGGTTGCCCACGGTTGTCCTCTTTTCGCAAATGCATGGGGTTCCCTGTTCTCCTTGGTGGCCTGGACACTCGAGGCCCATATCTGTATGGTGTGCCTGTCTGGAAAAATCGTGAAATTAAGCTGTCGGAAAAGACTTGGGGTTCGGAGTGTTTCAGGCTTTCCCATTTGTGCCCAGGTAGCTGTACCCACACACGTTTGGTACCGTTTTCATTGCGACACCTGTGGGAACGCAGGACGGTAGGCCATGTGTTGTTGGTGGCGTCTTTCGGTGGGTGAGCCGAGTGAAATGTGTGGAAATTGGGGTTTTTTCTTCACATTTTGGACTTTTCCAGGGTTTCTGGGCAATAAATTCTGGGCCGATTTGCGCAAGTCAGACCTCTGCGGATTCCCACAGATGTTCTCTTTTCGGAAATGCATGGGGTTCCCTGTTTTCCTTGATGGCTTGGACACCCTAGTCCCATATCTGTATGGTGTGCTCGTCTGGAAAAATTGTGAAATTCAGCTGTCGGAAAAGACTTGGGATTAAGGGTATTTTAGGCTTTCCCTTGGCACCCAGGTAGGTGCACCCACACATGTGAGGTACCGTTTTCATCAGGACACCTGTGGGAATGCAGGGTGGTAGGCCATGTATTGTTGGAGGCGTGTTTCGGTGGGTGAACCAAGTGAAATGTGCAGAAATTGGGGGTTTTTCGCCACATTTCAGACTTTGCCAGGGTTTTTGGGTAATACATTCTGGGCCGATTTGCGCAAGTCAGACCTCTGCGGATTGCCACAGATGTCCTCATTTCGGAAATACATGGGGTTCCCCGTTTTCCTTGGTGGCTTGGACACCCTAGGCCCATATCTGTATGGTGTGCCCGTCTGGAAAAATTGTGAAATTCAGCTGTCGGAAAAGACTTGGGGTTAGGGGTTTTTAGGCTTTCCCCTTGGTGCCGAGGTAGGTACATCCACACATGTGAGGTACCGTTTTCATCAGGACACCTGTGGGAATGCAGGGTGGTAGGCCATGTATTGTTGGAGGCGTATTTTGGTGGGTGAGCTAAATGAAATGTGCAGAAATTTGGGGTTGTTCGCCACATTTTGGACTTTGCTGGGGTTTTTGGGTAATACATTCTGGGCTGATATGCGGAGTCAGACCTCTGCGGATTCCCACGGATGTCCTCTTTTCAGAAATGCATTGGGTTCCCTGTTTTCCTTGGTGGCTTGGACACCATAGGCCCATATCTGTATGGTGTGCCTGTCTGGAAAAATTGTGAAATTCAGCTGTCAGAAAAGGGTTAGGGGTGTTTTAGGTTTTCCCCTTGGCGCTCAGGTAGGTGCACCCACACATGTGAGGTACCGTTTTCATCGGGACACCTGTGGGAACGCTGGACGGTAGGCCATGTGTTGTTGGCAGCGTGTTTCGGTGGATGAGCTGAGTTAGATATGCGGAAATTGGGTGTTTTTTTGCCACATTTCGGATTTTACCAGGGTTTCTGGGTAATACATTCTGGGCTGATTTGTGCAAGTCAGACCTCTGCGGTTGCCCACGGTTGTCCTCTTTTCGCAAATGCATGGGGTTCCCTGTTCTCCTTGGTGGCCTGGACACTCGAGGCCCATATCTGTATGGTGTGCCTGTCTGGAAAAATCGTGAAATTAAGCTGTCGGAAAAGACTTGGGGTTCGGAGTGTTTCAGGCTTTCCCATTTGTGCCCAGGTAGCTGTACCCACACACGTTTGGTACCGTTTTCATTGGGACACCTGTGGGAACGCAGGACGGTAGGCCATGTGTTGTTGGTGGCGTCTTTCGGTGGGTGAGCCGAGTGAAATGTGTGGAAATTGGGGTTTTTTCTTCACCTTTTGGACTTTTCCAGGGTTTCTGGGCAATAAATTCTGGGCCGATTTGCGCAAGTCAGACCTCTGCGGATTCCCACAGATGTTCTCTTTTCGGAAATGCATGGGGTTCCCTGTTTTCCTTGGTGGCTTGGACACCCTAGTCCCATATCTGTATGGTGTGCTCGTCTGGAAAAATTGTGAAATTCAGCTGTCAGAAAAGACTTGGGATTAAGGGTATTTTAGGCTTTCCCTTGGCACCCAGGTAGGTGCACCCACACATGTGAGGTACCGTTTTCATCAGGACACCTGTGGGAATGCAGGGTGGTAGGCCATGTATTGTTGGAGGCGTGTTTCGGTGGGTGAGCCAAGTGAAATGTGCAGAAATTGGGTGTTTTTTCGCCACATTTCAGACTTTGCCAGGGTTTTTGGGTAATACATTCTGGGCCGATTTGCGCAAGTCAGACCTCTGCGGATTCCCACAGATGTCTTCATTTCGGAAATACATGGGGTTCCCCGTTTTCCTTGGTGGCTTGGACACCCTAGGCCCATATCTGTATGGTGTGCCCGTCTGGAAAAATTGTGAAATTCAGCTGTCGGAAAAGACTTGGGAATAGGGGTTTTTAGGCCTTCCCCTTGGCGCCGAGGTAGGTACATCCACACATGTGAGGTACCGTTTTCATCAGGACACCTGTGGGAATGCAGGGTGGTAGGCCATGTATTGTTGGAGGCGTGTTTCGGTGGGTGAGCCAAGTGAAATGTGCAGAAATTGGGGGTTTTTCGCCACATTTCAGACTTTGCCAGGGTTTTTGGGTAATACATTCTGGGCCGATTTGCGGAGTCAGACCTCTGCGGATTCCCACGGATGTCCTCTTTTCAGAAATGCATTGGGTTCCCTGTTTTCCTTGGTGGCTTGGGCACCGTAGGCCCATATCTGTATGGTGTGCCTGTCTGGAAAAATTGTGAAATTCAGCTGTCAGAAAAGGGTTAGGGGTGTTTTAGGTTTTCCCCTTGGTGCCCAGGTAGGTGCACCTACACATGTGAGGTACCGTTTTCATCGATACACCTGTGAGAACGCTGGACGGTAGGCCATGTGTTGTTGGCAGCATGTTTCGGTGGATGAGCTGAGTGAAATATGCGGAAATTGGGGGTTTTTTTGCCACATTTCGGACTTTACCAGGGTTTCTGGGTAATACATTCTGGGCTGATTTGTGCAAGTCAGACCTCTGCGGTTGCCCACGGTTGTCCTCTTTTCGCAAATGCATGGGGTTCCCTGTTCTCCTTGGTGGCCTGGACACTCGAGGCCCATATCTGTATGGTGTGCCCGTCTGGAAAAATCGTGAAATTCAGCTGTCGGAAAGACTTGGGGTTCGGGGTGTTTCAGGTTTTCCCCTTGGTGCCCAGGTAGCTGTACCCACAAACGTTTGGTACCGTTTTCATAGGGACACCTGTGGGAATGCAGGATGGTAGGCCATGTGTTGTTGGTGGCGTGTTTCGGTGGGTGAGCCGAGTGAAATGTGTGGAAATTGGGGGGTTTTCTCCATATTTTGGACTTTTCCGGGGTTTCTGGGTAATAAATTCTGGGCCGATTTGCGCAAGTCAGACCTCCCTAGGCCCATATCTGTATGGTGTGCTCGTCTGGAAAAATTGTGAAATTCAGCTGTCGGACAAGACTTGGGGTTAGGGGTGTTTTAGGCTTTCACCTTGGCGCCCAAGTAGGTGCATCCACACATGTGAGGTACCGTTTTCATCGGGACACCCGTGGAAACTCAGAGCGGTAGGCCATGTGTTGTTGGCAGTGTGTTTTGGAGGGTGAGATGATTGAAATGTGTGGAAATTGAAGTTTTTTTTGCCACATTTCAGACTTTGATGGGGTTTCTGGGGAATACATTCTGGGCCAATTTGCGCAAGTCAGACCTCTGTGGATTCCCACGGATGTCCTCTTTTTGGAAATTAATGGGGTTCCCTGTTTTCCTTGGTGGCTTGGACACACTAAGCCCATATCTGTATGGTGTGCCTGTGTGGAAAAATCGTGAAATTCAGCTGTCGGAAAAGACTTGGGGCTAGGAGTGTTTTAGGCTTTCCCCTTGGCGTCCAGGTAGCGGCACCCAAACATGTGAGCTTGTCATACCTGTGCCAGTGGCGCACACATTGGCAACCATCTTGGACTATTTGGAACTCATTTATCTTCATAATACTCTTGGAACAACCCCTATTCACACGTTGGCCCTTAATTTCCATTTGCACGACTTTGGTACTTTCTTACTTAATTCAGCTAACTATATGTACCATAATGCACTTTGCTACAGTTATCAATTCCTGGCTATTCCCATTCATCAGTATTGGAACCAGAATCCCCAGAAGCCTGAGTTATTAGTGCTGCTTCCACCTTCTCAGGACCAGAGAGGGAGGAGGCAGATTGCCTTCAGGTGTGCTGCTCCAAGTGCTGTCAATTAGCTGTCATGATGCCTACCCCCAGGCATCCGGACCAAGCCTATCAGCCCCGGGAGCAGGCATCTAGACATTTAGTAAAACCTCAGCAGCCCCGGCTAGGGGATATCTGGGTTCAGTCCTGGCACCTTAGGCGCCAGGCTCATAGTCGGAATCAGTCCTGGCGCCTAAGTGCCAGGCTCATAGTCATTACTTACCTCAGGCAGACCATGCTGCAAATGATTCCAATCCAACATGAAGCCTGAGTCCGAATGGACTCTCGAAAGGTGCACGCAATCCTCAAGTGGGCATCACCCATTTCAGTTAAAGGGGTACAAAGCATGCTCAGATTCACGTCTGCACCTGTCTTAAAGCATCCACGCCCCGAACTTCCATACATAGTTGAAACTGATGCATTCAGTTTAGCCATGGGAGCTGTCCTGTCCCAGAAGGATCCTGAAACCGGTCAACTTCACCCTGTAGCATTTTGGTCCAGAAAGTTCTCGGCACCCGAGTTAAACTATGCGGTTACCGATAAAAGAATTATTAGCCATCAAATCCGCCTTCAAGGCTTGGCGGCATTATCTTCTCGGTGCCAGGCATACCATTACGGTAATCACCGATCAACGAAACTTGCAGTATTTAAAAACAGCCAAAGCCCAATCGTCGCGTGAACTTCGATGGGCATTGTTCTTTGCCGAGTTCGATTTCGTGATCACTTATCGACCAGGTTATAAAAATGGCAAGGCAGATGCCTTATCCCGAATAGTGATGGGAGAAGCATATACGAACCCGGAACCGGTTCCTATAATTTCTGAACAAAGAATTCTTGGCATAACCACTCTACAGACACTAGAGGATATTCAAGTAAAGATCCAACAACTCTTCGATCCAACAGCCCTGCAGGACTGGATGAAGAAAGGCCCAGACTACTCAGTCATCAATGACCTACCTTATTATCAAGGGCGACTATTTCTACCACACAAGGAGCTACAAGAACTAGTCATCTCCAATTATCATGAAACCCTGATGGAAGGACACCCAGGTATCGCAAAAACTCAAGCTAAAATTAAGAGACAATTCTGGTGGCCCACCTGGCGAAAAGACGTAAAGTCATTTGTAATGTTTTGTGGCATTTGTGCCCAAAACAAAAGTCAGAAGAAAAAACCAGCTGGCCTCTTACAACCTTTGGATATTCCGCCTACACCATGGCACACCTTATCGTTAGACTTTATTACAGATCTACCTCCATGTAATGGATTTAACACCATTCTAGTTATTGTGGATCTTTTTTCCAAGATGGCCCACTTTATTCCTCTAAAGGGATTACCTTCTGCTTCAATTCTGGCCAAGGAGTTCCTCGAAAACATTGTTCGAATACACGGATTTCCTTCCATATTGGTCTCTGACCGAGGTAGTCAATTCATTTCACATTTTTGGAAGAAATGTTGTCAACTGGCAAAAATCGACGTGAGGTTATCAACCAGTCACCATCCCCAGACTGATGGTCAGACAGAGAGGACCAACCAGACCCTTGAACAGTACCTACGTTGCATGCTACACCAGACCGAAAGTAATTGGAAAGATATTTTATGGATTTCCGAGTATGCATACAATAACTCTGTACATTCAGGAACCGGACAAAGCCCCTTTTATACCATATATGGACATCACCCTCGAACCTCAGAACTAGATTCGCCTCAGCATTCAGAAATGCCTGCAGTTAGTCATTTGCATTCTACTATTACACAAGCCTTCAAAGAGGCAACAGAACATTTGAAACAAGCAAAAGAGAAATATAAGAAAAATGCTGATCAACATAGAAGTGAAACTCCACAATACCAGATTGGGGATCAAGTTTGGATGGCTACAAAACACATACCTCTGAAGGGAACTCGGATGTTTAACCCTAGATATTTGGGACCTTACACTATTAAGGCCATCATCAACCAGGTAGCCGTCAAATTGGAATTACCCTCTAATATGCGCATTCATCCTGTCTTTCATGTTTCACTTTTAAAACCAGTTCCACCAGGAACAAGATTAACCAAACCACCCGACCCCATCTTGATAGATGGAGAACCTGAATTTGAGGTAAAAAATATCCTGGACTCCAAGATGGTTAAATCAAAACTTTTTTATTTAATCGATTGGAAGGGCTACGGACCACAAGAAAGGTCATGGGAACCTAGTGACCACGTCCATGCACCTCGGTTGGTGAAAAGATTCCATCGGAACTTCCCAGACAAACCAGGGCCCAGGGACAGAACAACTTTAGGAGGGGCCTTGGGGGGGAATGCTGTCATGATGCCTACCCCCAGGCATCCGGACCAAGCCCATCAGCCCCATGAGCAGGCATCTAGAGATTTAGTAAAACCTCAGCAGCCCCGGCTAGGGGCTATCTGGGTTCAGTCCTGGTGCCTTAGGCGCCAGGCTCATAGTAGGAATCAGTCCTGGCACCTAAGGCGCCAGGCTCATAGTCATTACTTACCTCAGGCAGACCAGGCTGTAAATGACTCCAATCCAACATGAAGCCTGAAAGGGACTATTTTTCTACAGGGACTATTTTTTACTCAGGTGTGGTTCTAGGGACTTCTTACCTGGGACTACTTTTGAGGCTATTTAAACCACACCCCACCAGCAACACATGCTTCGCGTTATTCTGCATCCAGCAGCGTAACACTCACCGTGCCTGCAGCCTGCATCCAGTCTTCTGCCACGCCCGCCTCGAATCCGGAGCTCCTAAAACAAAGGAAAGAGGAAAGAAAGGGACAAGGTTAGAAAACAAACTTATTTCTATTCCACACCTGATTCTGGATCCATCTTGTCTCCGGACCTGTAAAGAACATCATTTCTGCACGTGCCGCACCTCCAGCTGCAGTGCCGCGCCATACTCACCAGTCTTCACAGCATCCTTCGGGTCGGCGCTGCCTCCATCATTTCTTCGCCGAACTTCAGCACCTAGGAGACAAAAGAAAACCACAAGGTGAGCCGAGGGAACCAACAAATATAATTCTTACCACCATAGACTTACCTGATTTACCACCGGAGGCATCCTTTTGTGACTCCCCATATTTTCACGTGCCGCATCTGTAAAGAGAGACAAAACAACACGTTTTCCTCGTGCAACATTTACCGGACAGCGCCGGGTACAGACTCTTACCTGAGCGCCACCAGCTGCCACAAGAGCATCTTTTCACAAGCCAGCTGCAAGACAAGAAAGGAAGGGGGGAACAAGAGTGAACATCGGTCATATTGAACTCTATGAACTTAATACTTACTGGTCCTCACCAGGAACCTCAGAGTCAATACTCTCCGGAACTCTCCCGAGCCTTCAAACCAGTGAAGTAACTGGAATTGACGCGCCCCTACAAATCCACGCAGGATGGAGAGCTCATCTTTCAAGAACATAAGGTGAGATTGCTTTGAGGGCATTTCGGAGGTGATTAGTTGGGGAGGACTGTGGGGGTGCCATCACTTGAATCCACAAGTGGCTAAATCCATCTCTCCACTTGCAGGAGAATATTTCTACGGGTTAAGCAGACAAGATTAGGAGGGCAAATCCAGTCAGTCATCCCTGCACTACGCATCACGTGGGTGGAGACTGCAGCTGTCCGGGTCCGACCGACACCCCTGTGGGAGCCAGGTGAGTGTAACATTAGCCTGCCTCAGTACAGGGCAGGGCTGTATTTAAGCAGCTGCCTGCAGGAGCTCAGTCTCTTGCATTAAGAGTTCTCCCAGCACCTTTTTGCCTTGAGCCACGATTTGAATTCTGTTCCTGTTGCCGTATCATCCTGCTTCTGATTCCAGCGCTCCTTGCTGCCCTGCTCCTGTGGGCTCCCTGCCTCACTGCCCTGCTCCTCTGGGCTCCCTGCCTTGCAGCCTGCTACACTCCTCTGTCTGCAGCCCTGGTCCTCTGGGCTCCCTGCTTGCTGCCCTGCTCATCTGGGCTCCCTGCCTTGCAGCCTGCTACACTCCTCTGCCTACAGCCCTGGTCCTCTGGGCTCCCTGCCTCGCAGCCCTGCTCCTCTGGGCTCTCTGGCTGCAGCCTACTACAGCTCTCGTTCCTGCTCCTCTTGGCTCCCTGCCTCGCTGCCCTGCTCCTCTGGGCTTGCTCCTTGCTGCCCTGCTCCTCTGGGCTCTCTGTCTGCAGCCTACTACAACTCTCGGTCCTGCTCCTCTGGACTCCCTGCCTCGCTACCCTGCTCCTCTGGGCTCGCTCCTTGCTGCCCTGCTCCTCTGGGCTCTCTGTCTGCAGCCTACTACAGCTCTTGGTCCTGCGCCTCTGGACTCCCTGCCTCCCTGCCCTGCTCCCCTGGGATCCCTGCCTCGCTGCCCTGCTCCTCTGGGCTCTCTGTCCGCAGCCTACTACAGCTCTCTGTCCTGCTCCTCTGGATTCCCTGCATTGCAGCCTACTACAGTTCTCTGCAATCCTGAGCAGTTTGCCTGCACTTTGTGCCATCCGTTACTCCAGCCCTGCTTCCTTGTTTGCAGCACCACTGTTTCCTGGCTACTGCTCCCTTACTCTCTGTTCTTGATCCCTGTCCTTATCTTCCTTGAGTCTTTGGTTCTCCCTTAAGTATCCATTTCAGTTATACTGTTTCTGTACAGACACCCACAGCTGTTGTTCCCAGCCATGAGCATAAAGAGTGGGCTCCTGTAATAGCAATCTGTGCAGAAGGCTGGAGTTTCCAAAGGTCCGTGGAACACTCTTCCCCATTTTCTGCATACACCCCAAGACGGAATACCTTTGTATTTTCTGCCCCTTTTTGTTCACATCTACTGTTACCTATTATTCTTTCTTGTTGAGCTTCCTGCTGTGTGTGCTTATCTGTCACCTTACATCAGCACCGCCACCCAAAACCTACCTGGGTGCCCGGTGCCACTCTTGACAGAGTGCCATCCTTGACAGAGGTACTATTTTTATCGGGACACATTTGGGAACGCTGGAAGGTATGACATTTGATGTGTTTGTATGGTTTTCATAACATTCTAACACATTTGGGGGTGCCCTTTGTCACACAACACTTTCATTTCCCAAATGTGCCCTACATTTAGTCGCTGCTTTAGGCACCATACACTTTTGTAACCTGCACACATCACCTACCCTTGAAAAGGTCTGCCTGTGCTCTTTCAAAAAATGTATGCTTGCCGTTCCTCACCACATTGGTTTTCCTGATTTAGGCATGCTAAGTACGTCTGTTCAGGCCGCAAGCATAAAACTCCTGTGTACCATGGCTCAGTGTTTGGCTTGTGGTATTGCTTGTTTTGTGAAACAATACAATAAATGTGTGCTTTACTAACTGCAAGAGTCGGGGGTATGTAGCGGAGCATTGTTTTCTCAAACTTCATAGAAGCCATTGCCGTACCAAGCCAACCATGTCCACCACATACCTTTTTTTCTGTAATTTTCCCGCTTTTTCCCCAAACTATGGCGTTTTTCCCTACCTGGTTGTTGCCCGACCTGCGCAAATAACCCCTTCCTAAACTTGGAATTTTGTCTACTTTTCCAAAATGTATGCCTTTCTGTCCTCCAATTCGGTTTTCCTACCCTTTTCTTCCATTCCGTCCATGCATGTCCAATTGGCAAAAATGGCCAAAATCGCCTACCTCTCACAAAACGGTTGATTACCACACCAAAATCTTTTATTTTCGTTTCCACTCATTACGGCCACCTACATGTGGGAAAAAAGGGGCCAAATTTGGCCGAGATATCTCATGTAACAAAAAAGTTACACAGCATTGAATGGCAACATTCCGAAATCACCAAAAAGGCCTTGGCACTGGGGGAAAAAAAACATGGCACTTAAAGGGTTAAAGAACACCCCTGTCGCTTCCATAGGTTCTTCTCTTCCTGTGGTGCCTCCCCTTGGAGCTCTACTAACTGAGTTCTTGCCAGATTGCTATAACCTTCAGGCTCGCTTCGTGCAACAGTCATTCTCTCATGAACATTAGCTATTTCCACACTCATGACTGTTTCGTCTTTAGTCGCCACACACTTGGCTTCAGCGTATGCTGCTTGATTTCCACATGAGATATAATCTGTCCCTTTCGTGTGGGCGGCACATTTCATGACTGGTATGCCCACTAGGAATTGTAGTGCCTTAATGAGCCTCTCCAATAAGGCTACGTGCTGCACTGGCGTTCCGTCTGCTCGGAGGTAGCCCCTCCTTTTCCATCATGGTAGGCCTGTGTGCACTGTTGACATCACATAGGCGGAGTCACTGTTCACTGTCACTTCCTGGTCTGTGTGATTCTCGAGTGTGAGTATCAATGCTAAAAATTCTGCAGCTTGTACTGAATAGTGTGAGGGTAATCGTGCACTAATGAGTACTCGAAATTCCCCATTTGCCTTGTGTTTCATCATACCGGTGCCTGCTTACCTCTGTCCGTCATTTTGTTCGATCCTCGAAGAACCATCAACAAAGACAATTTCTCCTCCTGCAATTCATTTTCTTTCACTCTGGGAATCTCATCATAGAATTCCTCATAGTTCGTGCAATCATGTATTGGCTCTCCTTCAGTGACTGGCTCTGCTATAAACCTAGCTGGGTTCACTATTTTGCATCGAACTATTTTAATCGTTGAAATTGATATGACCACTTCATAAGCAGAAGCTGTCTGAGATGTCAATGTGCCTTTTGGTTTCTCTAAAATGTCAAATAATGTGTGCTCGACAAACAACATCATTGGGCATCCCATCACAATGGTTGTAGCCTTCTCTATGGCAAACGCTGCAGCGGCTCAACTTTGTTAGCACGGGATGTGACCCCTCATCACTGGGTCTAAATTCCCACTGTAGTATACAAGGTTCTTGTACCCCAACGTGGTTCTCTGTGTGAGTACTGCTATCATAACATTGCCATTTGTGTGTGAAAACAGGTAGAATTCCTCTGCATAATTGGGAATCCCTAAAACTGGTGTCATGCAAATGGCATTTTTTAGTTCAACAAAGCCTTTTTCCATGGTCTTGGAATACACCATTTTTTCTTTCATTGTCTGTGCTTTCTTCAAGGCTTGTAACAATGGTCTGGCATAGGAACTGTAGTCAAAGACCCATGCCCTGACATAGTTGCATAATCCGAGAAAGCTCTGAATTTGTTTTATCGTGTGTGGTTTGGGTGTCCTTGAAATGGCTTCAGCCATTTCATGGGTAACCCTTTTCCCCTCATGTGAGATCAGCTGGCCTATGCACAGCACTTCTTATTGACAAAAGTGTTACTTCTCTTTGTCAACTTTATATCCTTTCTCCGCCAATATAGTCAATAGATGAATAGAATCGTGTCTGCACTTTTCCTCTGTGGTGCTGCAAATTAGAATGTCATCCACGTATTGTAAGATAAAGCTCTCTAATGCGATATTGCTCAAGTCCATCTGCAGGACTCTGTTAAAAATCGAAGGAGACTCACAGTACCCTTGAGGCAGCCTTGTGCTTTTCAGCCGAACTTGTACGAACGTGAACGATGTCAAATCTTGTGAGTCTTTGTGCAATCAAATTGAGAAAATGCATTTTTCAAATCAATCACTGTGAAATATCTTGCTTCAACGGGTATATTACATAAGATCGTGGATGGGTTAGGGACTAGAGGGGACTCGGCCTTGACTATCTGGTTTATTGGTCGTAAATCTTAGATTAAACGCCAAGACACTCCCTTTGATTTCTTAACTGGATAAACCGCAGTATTGCATGACGATTCTGACATCACTAAGATGCCCTGCTCCATCATGGCAGAAATTGTCTTAAAAATCCCTTCATCTGCTTACCTAGACATGGGATAATATTGTGCTTTTGGTAGAATTGCTCCTGGTTTCAATTTAATTTTTACTTCTCTGACTCCTTTCAGTAAGCCTACGTCATAAGGGCCTGTAGTCCATACTGAGACAGGCACCTTTGCCATGTCGTCATCAAAATATTCAGGACTTTTGTGCCAGTATCATTCTCTGAGGCCCTTCTCTTTTGATCATTTTCACCAAATAGATGAGATTAACTTCAACTGTCATCTCATCTTCACTTGTTTGTTTTTCAAACAGATTGTCATCAGTGACGTCTGTCAATCTGTAACCTTCCCCAATAGTGATTACTGCACACCATTGTCTGCCTTCATCATCACAACCGTCAAGCAGAGTCATTTCTCTTTGCACTATTGCTGCTTGTATTGTCACGGGAAACACTTGTCCCTTTTCCGCATGCATAGGTATCCTTGGTCTAAATAAAAACTCATCTGGCGTTCTCATGGTTTTGTCTGCAAGGCCTGGTAGCCATGACATTAATATGCACACTCCGTAAGCGAACATTTCTGGTTCCAATGGAATAGCTCTCATTGCCATTTGTCCTGCGTATGCTCTAATCATTTTGCACACGTTCAAATAATGCATCCCTGGAGTCGAACATACTATGCCCTTCTCCGTGAACGAGA
The DNA here is from genome assembly GCF_040938575.1 of Ambystoma mexicanum. Taxonomy (NCBI): domain Eukaryota; kingdom Metazoa; phylum Chordata; class Amphibia; order Caudata; family Ambystomatidae; genus Ambystoma; species Ambystoma mexicanum. The sequence continues at coordinate 481,037,067 of NC_090941.1, read as the reverse complement.
TTGCCAAGTGTAACCTTATCATCTGATCTCATCCCTATATATTCACCGGGGCTTACCTTGAATATAGCAGTGGCACAATTATGTCACATTCTCCTATGGAGACTGGAAGTTCTGTTGTAAAAGGAACACAAATTGTCGCTCCAAGTGAAGCCCTGAGTATTTATGGCATCGCCGGACAAAGAAAATTTGCCTTCACGTATACACGAGCGTGTTGCACCTGTGTCAACTAAGAAAGAATATTCTTTATCCCCTATAATGACATCTACCCTTTCTTCCTGGTGAGGGTCCGGTGTCACTGATAGGAGAGAACACATTAGGTCTCCCAGTGAGCTGTCCTAATCTATATATAATCTTGTCCCATTTTGAGTGAACAGATTTCCTCCGTCACTTGTGGCATTTCTCATTCCTGAATTCAGTATCTGTCCTGTACCTGTTATTTGTGACATTTCCATTGGCGCATGTTGAGACTGTCATTGTGGAAAATTTGGCTCATTCTGGGGTTGCAGACTTTGCTGTATTCCCGGTGCTTGCTGCTGCACCGTGTGATTCTGCGCAGCTCCATTTCCACCCCGTTGGCAGTGATCTGATTATTTGCCAATTTTGCATATTACATTTTGCATACTTTGAAAACCTCCTTGATTGTTTTGAAAACCTCCCTGATTACTCTGCCATCCTTTTCCTCAAAGGACTCTTCCCCTTTGGTAAAGCCCCTTATTGCTTTGATCGACCTGTCTTTGGCTATTGGCCTGCTGCATGTTTGATCCATCTGTATTAGTTATCATTGCCCCCTCAATGGCATACTTTGATCATTTTTTCTGCACTAATTTAGCCTCTTTACCGTTTCGTTCAGCATCCTTTTTGCGATTCTTCTCTTGCAATAGTGTGCGATGGTCAACTGTATTTCATACCATGGCTTAGCCTCGATCCCTAACAATTTCTTGAGCTGCTTCTGTACCTGTTCTGGCAGCCCTTGGCATAGTATATGGTAAAACACGGGTATAGATTTTCCTCAAGATTCATGAGTTTCCAGCACCCAGGCGTCTTGGAAATTCTGAATGTAAAGCAAAGGATCATCTGACTCCTTCATCTTGCGTGACATTAAAGTTCCCATATCAGAAGTGTCCGGGTATAGCACTCAAAGTGCTTTCCATACCGCGGTTCTGCAATTGTTAAACGACGCTCTGTCATGTGTGGTATTAACAGTAATCACTCCAGGTTAACATGCTTGTGCCCACACATCGTCAGCTCTTGGCGATTAAAATATCCTTAATATCCCCTATAGCTAACGTGTTTCCTCCTGTAATTCTAATTCATGTATCCATTTTCCAGCTCCCGATGTCAACATTGGGAGCTTATTTTTCAGATTCTCTCTGTCCATGTGAGGCCAGAGTATATATTGTGGCCTCACTCCTCCTTTCTCTAGTAAAGGGAACTGAAACACATGACACTCCTTTGCCTCTCTCATCATTCTTCTGTCAGTCACAGGGGTAATATTCCTGCATCGCCGTCTACCTGGCAATGTCCTTAGTCTGCTCACCCCCTCTGACCATATGATACTCCTTCATGCCAACCTGCTGGTGTGGCTGACTCTGATGTCTTAGGTGCAGACCCACTAGACTCTGACCATCTTACTCCCTTTCCCCTAGGTGAGCGTTTTTCATGTCTTTTCTCATCTTCTCTTTCTTCACATTCTTCTTTTTCTGTGTCCGATATCATTCATGCCCAACTCGTGCAACTCCTCTCATCCTCCTCATTTCTGGTTAGGGTCAGCCCATCTAATGACAGCTCTCTGGTTCTGCTACTTCATGAGGTGTCCTCAGTAACGTACAATGGAGTGCTCTCCAGACGCTCATCCTCTCTTTCTCTTTGGGGTAATCCTTCTAGCCCCATCTCAACATATATTCTATCGATCGTATCTCTGATGCTTCTGGTGTCGAAGTCATCTTCAATATTTGCCCTAGACGTGTCTATATCTTCCCAGTCTACTACTGGATCAGGTTTTTTAACCTCTCTTACCAGATATTCAAGATCCTGTGCTCTTTGTCTTCGCTTACGTTCTATGTCTTCAGCAAACTATCTACACTTTCTCGCTTCCTCCCTGAACCAATCTTCTTCTTGTCTCTTCACATCTTGTTCATTCTCCCTTCGCATTTCCTCCTCCCTTTGTCTTTTTATTCTCTTCTCCCATATCTTTTGTTCTTCTTCTTCTATCCTTCTTTGCTCGATCATCAGCTGTTCTCTGCTTATGATTGCGCTTTCTCTGCTCTTCTGCCTTTTCCTGTTTTCTGACCTGTTCATCATGATATAAATGCTCTCGTTTCTGTCTATCCTTTTTCTTAGCCCCTTCATCTCTTGATCGTTTTTCCTTTTCCCTCCTTTCTAATTCGACCTGTTCACCCTTTTGTCCCATATCCTCAATGGCTTTACCATCGAGTTTCAATGAAATCTGACCTCCCATCCATTTGTTCTGTGCAAATGCCATCTCATCAGTCCTATCCTCATCTCTTTTCCATCTCTTTCCCTCTCTTCCCGTATCTAGAGATGTACTAGCTGGTTTTTGGTCTCCTCTTTCCTTTGCGCGCCTCTCCTTGTCCCTCGGGACTTTGGAGGTAATATCTCTGTCTTTGCCCTTCTCTTGGCTTTTGTCACTACTTTGTGTAGGTGACTTATACGCTTTGTCACTACTTTGTGTAGGTGACTTATACGCTGGGTTGCTACATCCCGTGACTGCTTTAAATTCCCTCAACGGGTATAATCCTTCGTCTTTACTAGTTTCGGTATTCGCTTCATATGGAGCGGGGGGGCGCAGAAGGCTTTCCACCCAGAGTCAGATTGGCCCCTCTGCCCTTCAGCCCGTGGTCGGGCCGAAATCATCCCTGAGGAGGGGGGGGCGGTTTCTGGCCATGCCTAGGCCAGATTGGAAGAAAAAAATTGAAAAAAAAAAGATTTTTTTTTCTATTTCTTTTTTTTCTCAAAAAGCCTTTCATCCTTCTTAGGTCGATAAATGAGTACAACACAGGTTGGGTGATATTGTATACATATTTGTTCTATAAAAAAGAGCTTAAGCGTAAGTGCTATACAATAACATATTATCATTTGGCCTTGGATGTCTGTTTGGATTCACAGTAATTTAGTGTACTTAGGAACAATGCTATTTGATGCCACTTCCTGTTATGTCAAGGGGTGAAAGGTTGTGTCTCATCGCTTCCCGGGATGTCAAATTGGGGTGGGGTCAAATGACATCACTTCCGGTGATGAGGGGTGGGCCACTTTTTTGAGGCGAGGGGTGGCCCACTTTTTTTGGGTGACCGGGCCTATTTCTTGTCCGAGTCCGACCCTGTTTTCACCGCCCTCTGTGCATATATTCAGTATCCAATCTAACAGTGGCTCCTCCTCCTTTTCTTGTTGGTGCATTTTCCAAAGTTCAAAACTAGCTAGGCGTTTGTCTAACTTTCTGCCCGTGTATGTCACGTTCAAATATGTCGTCATGTGCAACAGGACCGTTTTCGATAGCAATCCTCCCTGGGGCCATGGCATAACCATTTTGTCTGCGGCCCCTTTAACCTATTCTGCACTGTACTGTTTAAGCTTAGGTGCATGTGTGCCAATGGGGTAATGTCTTCCATGCTTAACCTGTTTATCTTATCCTTGTAGAACACTTTATTATGCTTTACGTTTCACAAACAAGATCAACATTATGAGCGAGCACCAATCGTAGCAAGCTCCAACCCCGTTTTTCAACAAAAATGTAACTTTTGCTTTTGTTAACTTCAACCATCAATCCATGCCATGCAACATCATATCATCACAATCGCGCAATTTCTTGCTATTTTAAACCTTTTTTTACCTTATAACGTCATAGGAGAAAAACAAAACATAAAATGGACAAGACAGACACCGGCCTTCGTTACTGCCTTTCCGTGCTGCTCGTCCGATTGGCTGATCGTAGAAGTGGGAAGGGATTTTTGGGGGAAAACAAAGGTTCCTTCAGACCTAACCTGCAGGGTTTTGCATTAAACTAGCCTCTATCTACAGGGAGCTTCCCGTTCTATCAGCCGGAAGGCAAGGGACTTGTGATATTGCAGAGGACCCGAAGTTACTTATGTCGACGGTCAATGGGTGTCTTATGTCTTATCTAATCCATAAGACTGGGGGTCTCCAAACATCCCTTTAAGATGAGCAGCAGCACCCTTGAAATAGATGGGGATGCAGATTTGTACTCTCGCATCAAATAATGATGACAACTCAATAGTTTGGCAAAGGCAGTCCGTTTAATGACAAGTACAAAAAACGGGGAAGTTCAATGAACATCAGCAACCGCTCGATCTTCCTTCTCGCTTAAACTCCGATTAATTTCAGAAAAACTACAACATTTATACCAAAAACTCATCATCATTGATGTGTAATCTTAAAAACCTAACATTCAACTTCATTGGTTATAGGAAGGTAACTTTAATATAGTTACTATATCTGTATATGGTAACAGGGTGAGGGGTTTGGATAATACTGTGAGGTGGGGCAACTAAGCCCTTCCTTTGAACTGGCTACTGTAAACGTCACTAAAAGTATGCCGTCCCATTGGCTCTACTCTCTATAGGACCCTAGATTACATGGTCCACTGTGATTGGGTTGGCATTGATCCCACACATTATTTTCCACTTGCGCTTAGCAGCTTGCAGAATAATTGGCCAGGTGCAGGGAGTAGACCTGCACCCCAGCTTCCCTTCAATTTATGGCACAACCATTCATCACCTCAGGGGCCGTGTGTCAATTACTGCTTTGTAGTGTAAGTCTAGAAACAACCCTAAACCATGTAGAGAAGGTATATTATGTTGGCCATAAACCAATCGCGTCATGTGCGATCACAGAATCGCCTATAGAACCACAGGGCATCCATCTTGTGTAACATCCGCCATTTTGTGCTGATCTCTCTTTGCTCCTTTGCCCTTCTGCTAAATGCCTTGCTAAAACATATTATATTCTGAAAAGCTCATACGTGGTACAAGGCCACAGCCTGCATGTTGAAAGATCAGCCCCTACAGGAATGCCAAACAGTACAGAAATACATTGTTTTCCTCCCTCATGAAATCCTTGAGAGCAAGCAGAAACAGGATTTTATCAGTGGCCCAGGTGCCGGCCTGTCTCACTGAAGCTGTAGAAATAGGCATTTAAAACATGAATTATACTTTTCTAGCGGTCCTCCTTCACGGATCTTCCTCAGAACGGGCTGACCCTAAATTCACAAATAGAAACTAGTAGATAAGGTGCTTTGGAATGTGTCTCTCCTGCAAACACGATATCCTCACTGAACGAGTGCTTTATGTTCTTTATAACAAAGAACTATGTTTGCAACTGTTGCTGAATACAATAGATGAAGAAACTTGTCATAATGTGTCATATGTGTCATAATAGTCAATCACCAAACCCTAGCTGAAGAAGATACATTATGGGCGGTTCTGATGTGCCTTGAAGGCTAATATTTTGTATATATGTAACTGTTTGTATGATGTTCGCGCTCTTGCATCTCACAAGGTCTGGGTGACACACGTTGCGAGATGTTAGACCTCGTCAGCCGATTGAGCATATTATTTGCAATAAACCCTAGTACTTGGAAATCGAACCTCGTGTCTGTCGTATCACTAGTATTTGGTGATTGTGCCTTGGTTTCCATATGCAAAGGGATTTCAGGGTCTAGCAATAGTTTGGCCTTGAGTCTGCCTCTTGGTCTGAGAAAGTTCAGGTGTATTGGAACGACAAGGCTCCATGCGTAGGTATGAAGTTCTCATCCCTTTCTGCCGCCATGCCACGTGACTAGGACACCGTGAAATCGGCCTCTTCTTTATGAAGTTTTGTGTATTTGATTTAGTTCTGTCAATCATATACCATCTGTGGCGTATCTCGACCTTGCTGAACAGGAGACTATGTTTTTCTTCACTTTAACTGTGGGCATTGCTAGCCTGTTCGAGTCTGATACGACCTGGGCCTCTTTGCAGGGTTATCTGCAGTTGGGTTTCTCTCTGTATTTCCTTCTTGATTTGTGGCTGTGGCCCTCTCCTCTTGAGGCCTTTAGAAGCCTCTATTCAATTCTGCTCATGTGCGCAGTGGATTCTCGCTCATCTATAAAGTGCTTGTGAGGTAGATATATGTATAGTTTGTATAGTTTGCGCCTACCGCAATCTATTTTTCTACTTAGCATAAACAAGCTCCACGATTGCTTTGCTTCTTGAGGTTTCTTGTGTATGGACACGTTTTAACTGACTTAATGTCTCCATCGGGCATATGGCCTAAGTTTCTTCATCTTGAAATCACCTGTTTCACCTTAGGCTTGAGTTGTCACTTATCCATGTTGTTTCGTCTCTTTATCAGCATTCTTAGGTTATTATATTCTGTATGTGCATCAGTCTGATTTCTCAGGATGTCACCAGTCATCTTTGTTTAGTATCCTCTTGGTTTCTTCGGGTATTCCGTTCTGACAAACGTTCTTTTGTAGTGGCTGTAGATATGGATTTCTCAGTGGGTACCTTACTGTCCAGGTTTGCTTAGGTGTCGGTACTTCAATAGTTGCTGATACTCCGATAGGCACTGGGCAGAGCCCGACTGCGGCTCTCTGCTGGTTTAACTGTTCTCCATACGTCACATATTTTGGCTTGAACATTCCTGGCACTTCGAAGGGTGTGGCTGGAGTGCGGATGATGCCTGGCACTTCCTCTTCCCTCCCCTTGTTCAGTATATTTTCGAGTCTACTAACAACTTGTGCTTGGTCAATTCCCAACTTATCACAAATTATTCAGGTCTTTCTTCTCTAATGGTCTTGCAGCATACAACTATGATTTCTCTCATCTCCCTGAATCCTTCTTACACTTGTGCTGTTCATAGGACCTCCCGTTGAATTTAGTTCCCCGACATGCAACAAACGCTACATCTCACAATCTTTGGTAGAACTAGACTAGATTTTGTTTTTCTGCATCCCACAAATAATTCACATTCTCTCCGTCTCTGTTAGAGATGTGCTGTGGCGTTGATGAAGGTTCCCAGCATGCAACAATTGATTCAAGACATTCTCTTCTCTTTTCTCAAGTCATTGTTAGGAGTATCCTTGGGCTACAACATTGTTTTCCAATGTGCATTATATGATTTAAACCTTGTTGTACTCTCATGGACTTTATTGGACTCGAGCTGGGTATTTGGAGTTCATTTCCAAGCATACAACAAATAATTAATGTTATCTTCTTTCAATAGCCTGGTTAGTATTCCACTGGGTATAAGACTTTATTTACCAGCTTCCCACAAATTAGTCAAACCTTTCTCTTCTCTCACAATCTTTGATGGACTTGTACGAATTCGAAGACCTTGTTTCCAGACTTCACTAAATGATTTGGTCTTTAGTTTCTCTCCCATCATTTGGATAGTTATTGGACTTAATTTCCCACGTTGACACACATGATTCACATTCTCGCTCTCAGTCCCAGTTATACTTGGGTTTGGGCATAGACTTTGTTTCCCAGCATACAACATATGGTGTTGTTGCCCTCGCTTGCTTCTTCTTAGACTTAGAGTGGACATAGGACTTAATTTTCCCAGCCTCAACAAGTGATTGCAGTTCTCTTTCTCTTTCTTAGAATTGGACTGGGTACTCGACTTAGTGAACCACTAAGTGAGTGTCTCGCGGTGGGCTCCTTATAAATCAACATTAAATAAATTCTGCTATCTCATAGCACAAATTGGAATATTCCCCGAAATGTGTGTACATGTCATTAAAGCTGATCCCTTCATTTAGTCAATGGATACTTGTGTATATACTGCACGTGTAGCATACACACATACCCTGCCTTATCCTCCAATACAGTAGCAGCTGGGCCAGGACGCGTCCATGTCCGCACGCTATCCTGCTACTAATTGGAAAGAGTCTGTCAGCAACCACAAAGACTAAAATTATACATTTGCAAATCGGGGCCATATTTTGCTGAAGTGGCCTTATCCTGCTTTACTACGGAAGGCCATGGCTCAGCCTTTTTTAATTGTGTGGCTCGAGTTGACCACAAATCAACATTGGTGCCCACGATGATGGTTTAGGAGCTGAGCTCAGATTCTGCGCCTCGCAGAAAGCATCCTTGCAGAAACATTGCATTAGTGCAAGAGCACTTGGACAAAAACTGTAAGAGTGTGAAAAAAACGTATTTCAATGCATTTATTACAGTGGGGCAAAGGGCCAGGAGTAAGGTAAACATTGCACTGGTGCAAAGATGCATGGAAAAAAATATTTTAACAACGGGGCAATTTTTCTCCTACTGATAATTGCTATTGCACTGGTACACATTTTCTGTAATACCACCTCAAAGTTTAGGCACGTGTTGCAAGAAATGCTGAGCCACAGAGGGGCTGTGCCACGATTTAAAATGGACGTGCGACGGCTCTTACTTTCTGAGAAGCACATGTATGACTCAACAAGCCTGCACACAAAATAATATCCAAAACACATGTGGAGAAATGGCGCTCGGTCTGTAATTGGGCCAACACAGAGGGCCACATTTAAAGAAGCCGATGGTGTATACAGGTGTATCCATTTTGTTCTTCAAGCATGCCGTGTTTTGCTAACCGTGTTTTTGACGAGGTGTGAGGAGAAGAAGGGGAGTCCGTAGAAACGGGCCCCTATCCAGAGTAGCAACAGACACAACAACACTCCAGACCGTTCGGGGGATCCCCACTACCCAGGGGGTCAAATAAACCCAACAACTGCGTATCTGTCTGGGCTGCACTCAGGTGCCTTTGACTCCATTTTCCAGGCCAACGGTCAGGTTTATCACAAATACTTTGTGAAGCAGGAAAACAGGAGCTGCTCCCACAAAGAAAGTGCTTGCTGAACCTGCCGCTCACGGCCGATGGAGTCTGCCACCCCCTCCCTCCCTCCCTTGCATGAAGTAGGACTTTCTTCAGGTGTGTTTTGTCGGTGCGTTTTTCCATCATAAAATTCAAAAACTGTACAAAAGGCACTCGAAATAGATATTGCTCTGAACTAAAAGAATCGCGGGCAACGTCCGTTAACAGTGAAACAGCCCTGTAGATCATTTTTACTGACTTCGCAGAAGGGAGAATAGAAAAAAAGCGGGATGGACGGAAAACCCATTAGAAATAGACCCAACGCGATGACTCGTGGCACAGGCCGCGGCGCTCGTTTAGCAACACCACTGAGATGATTTGGTTTCAAAGTATTCTTTCACATGTCCCCCAGAAAGTATGGTAGCTGTCAAGGCTCATAAACAGCGCCCGCCAATGATTTGCAGAGGGGAGCAGTGCTTACACCTCCACGCAGAACCTGAATTACGCCATATTCCATGGGCCTGTGTTTCATATTTTCAATCTCATCTACACTGTATTTGTGATGCGCCTTGATGGCGTAAAGAAAACAAAGGGATACTGAGGTGGTTCCACAAAGCTTTTTCGAATTGTAGTTCTTGTAAGTTACTCCCAATTCACAAATGGACTTACACATTTTGATCTTCCATAGTGAGGCATGTTAAGAGTTGCTCACGTGCCAAAAGGGTGTCTGAATTGGGAAACGTGTAGTCAAAAAAGTCCTCCAGCTGATTTTGAAACAGTTGTCAATGTACGGTTATCCAACTCGAGGCCTCGCGGGCTGGAACCACGTCAGGTTTTTGTTGTGTGGCCGCCCGTGCCTCGGGCCGGCCTGCATGCACTCCTGCGCACATTCACACAGGAACTCACGGGACACGGTGTTGGCCGTTTCGCGTCCCGGCCGTAACTGCCGGCACGGGCGCACTTTATTTAACTGTGCATGCGCGTAGCCCGAACGAGGCTCGCGCATGCGTGCAACGTGACGCGCACGTCACATCCCTTTTTTTCTTTAACGAAAACACAAACCCAACATATGTGGAAATAACAGTTCAAACTTGGAACACCCCCCCAACATTTTCTTACTCCCAAAGAAACGACTTTACACACCCCGGCTCAGTCTCACGAGTCCAGGACATAGTCCTTGAGGTATGAGGGCGGCCGGTGACCCCTCCTCATCGGGTACCTGGACATCTCTGGCGCAGCTCCATGGAGGCCATCCTCAGCTGGGCCAGGCTCCCTCTGGGTGTCCCCCATTCGACCCTCTGGGGTTTCCTCGGAAACCCTGCTCTCGCTCGGCTCACTCGTATCCGCTGAAGTGTCGACTCGCTTAAAGAAGGACCTGTTGCGAGTGACTGTGCCACGGGCACAGGCTGCCGTCACCATGGTCCCTTTTACATGTGTCACTCTCCCCGGGTGGGGTTCGTAGGGCAATGACGACTTGCCCTCGGGGTGGCGGTTATGGACCAGCACCGCATCCCCCACACGTACCTCTTTGTCTTGTAGACCCCTTCTTTCACTTTCTCGCTGGTTACGTGCCATGCAATCCTCTCTGACCTTCTCGTTGTCAATGACGCCTGGCCCGCGGCCCTCGATCTCCGGTATCATGCCTCTGCGGCAGCGTCCGAACAGCGCTACAGCGGGGGCTACCCCCGTGGACTGGTGTGGGGTGGTTCTGTACTCTCTTAAGCATTCCACTTGCTTCTTGGAAGGTCCTCCCCTCCGTGAGCGGAAATTCTTAGCACTTTGTTCAAAGTGCGCATTAACCTTTCGGCCTCCCCATTGGTGCGAGGCCACAGAGGGGATACTCTCCGGTGGTGAATGCCTCTGTCTTTGAGGTACTGGGCGAAAATACTGCCTGTGAACGGGGGCCCATTGTCCGAGCATAATATTTCCGGGAACCCATGGGTCGCGAACATTTTGTCCAGGGCCATAGTGGTGTATTCCGTCGCGGTGTGTTCCAACACCTCCACCTCCGGGTACCGTGACCATTGGTCCACGGCCACTAAAAAGTACATGCCCCAACCAGTCGATCCGAAATCCACGTGTACAGTGCCCCAGGGCTTCTCGCTTCATTCCATCGACCTAATCGGTGGGGCCTTGTCCCCGGGAGCCGCGGCTTGACACGGCAGACATCTTCCCACAAAGCGCTCTACCATCCCCTCAAGGTCGGGGAACCACACCTTCGGACAGAGCCTCGCCTTGGTCTTGACGACCCCTTGGTGCCCGATGTGTGCTACTCCAGGACGCGATTCCTCAAGGCTTGCGGAATTACAATTTGTCTCCCTCTCAGTAGCAGCCCATCATCCGAAATCGACAACTCATCCCTCACCTTCCAGAGCGCCTGAAGGTCCTTCTGGGCTTCTAGCTGCCGCCTGGAGTTGTCCCTTAGCACAGCTTTCCAGTCACCACTCCTCACCGCCGCCTTGATGATGTGGAACACCTCATCCTTGGACGACTCAGTTGCGATGGTAAGTCTCGATAGCGCCACTGGCAATGCCCCTTCCACGACGTGGCAGAGTAGTCCTTGGCATTCCAACACTTCCTCGTTCGGGTCCCCACTCCCCTTGTTGGGATGGCGCGACAGATAGTCCGCCGGGTTGTTGGTGCCTGGCCTGTACACGAGCCTCACGCCATAGTCCATCAGGGCCAGCATCCACCGCTAGATCCTGGGAGGCGGCTTAGACGATACTCCCGCCAGGATGGGCAGTAACGGCTTATGGTCAGTCACAACCACCACGGGCTTGCCCAGAATGTATAGCCGAAAGTGGCGACAGCCCCACAGAATAGCTAGAGCCTCTCTTTCAATTTGTGAGTAGCGCCTTTCAGTCTCAGAGAGCGCCTTGCTCGCATACGCGATGGGTCTCATTTCCCCTCGTTTGTCTGGCTGTAGTAGCACTGCACCAACACCCACGGGACTCGCATCTACAACAATTTCTGATTCAACTGATGGGTTGAAATACGCCATGGTGTCATCATCCGACAGGGCATTCTTGAGGCGCTGGAAGGCCTCTTGCTCCTCCCTCTCCCATGTCCACACGGCATCGTTCCTGGTCAACGCCCTGAGAGGTTCCGACAGGGAGGCCAACCCTCTGATAAAGCGCCCACAGTAATTGACCATCCCCAAGAAACTCCTCACCTCATTAGGGGATTGGGGCGCGTCGGCCTCACAAATGTCTTTAATCTTTGCCGGATCCGGAGACACACTGCTGGCATGGAAGATGAATCCGAAGAACCCGATCCTGTCCTTGAAAAACTTGCACTTTTCGCGATGCAAGGTGAGTCCCAAATCATCCAACCTCTTTAGTGTGCACTCCAGCCTCTTCATGTGTTCCTATTCAGATTCTCCGAACACTAGAATGTCATCACTCATGTTCAACACACCTTTTAGGCCCGCCAGCGCCCCCCTCATGGTGTTCTGGAAGACTTCGGCAGCTGAGGAAATGCCGAAGCTCAGGCGCTTAAACTGGTACAGGCCTTCATGCGTCGTAAACGTCGTAATGAATCTGGAGTCTGGGTGGAGTTCAAGCTGATGGTAGCCCGCTCGCAAATCTAACTTTGAGAACACTCTTGCGCCTTGCAGTTCGCCTATAATGTCATCCAGAGTGGGTGTGATTGTTAGGCAGAAACCTGTGCAGTTCCCTTGGGGAACACTGCAAAAGATTTAAGACTACAGGTATAGCAGTAAACCCACTTGGTAGCAGTCTGCACCACCCAGATTTACCTGGTAGCTGTGGCTGAGCAGTCAGACTTCCCTCAAGAAGAGTTAGGCAGTATGCAAAGTATACACAATATGTACTCAGACACAATAGCACAAGCAAACACTGACCAGAGCTTGGTTTCAAAAGTATATAGTTATTTATTTTTAAGAACACATAAGTTGAAGACACTCTAGCAAAGTATAGTAAAAACACTTCAAACACAGTTATAATGAAAGCAGTTTCCACCCTTACTCCTATCTAGCCAACTCTAAGTTAACACCACATAATTAAAACAGAGGTGAGTGCTTAACGTTAGATGACACTCTAGTAGGTTCAAGGAAGGGATAAAAAAAGAAACAGAAAGGGGTTAAACACACCACTCTAAGGTCCAGAACACTTGCAATAGGCTCAAAGAAGCACAAAGTCACAGGTGAGCAAAAGTCACTAGGCAGGGCCCACTCTTAGAGTAGCCGGAGCGAAAATGTGCCCAAGATCACACTGTTATTAGGGATTCAAAGTCTTGCAAAGAGTTAGAAAGAGGTTAGAGTGGCTTAGAAAGTTTAGCCAGGGTGTTCCAGGCACTCCCAGGTTCGAAGCCGGGGGCTAAATCTACCCCGTACAGTCGGTGGCAAGGGAAGCCAGGCGGAACACGGTACCTTAAGCGGAAAGGGTCCTCCAGCGGTGGCAGTTGTTCCAGGCAGTGGCAGCAAGGCTCGACGTCGGTCAGGGGAGAAGAAGTTCTCGCTGAAGAGCAGGAGAAGAAGGTCGTTGCACTGCCCGGGAAGAAACCAGCCGCGGAGTCCTCCGGTTAAAGGGTTGTACCGACTTTCGTGGTTGGGGTAAAAGTGGTGGGGTTCCGGTTGCCGGGGTGCTTGGCACTGGCAAGGCGGCCACGAGATACCTCGAGAAGCGAAAAGAAGGCGAAAACTGGTTGTCCCCACCAGTCAAGGGAAGGAGCCACTCCGTTAAGAGTTCTCCTCGGTCGTCGGGAAAAGTGGTGAGACGGTTCAGCAGGGCTCCACCGGGTGGTGTCGTCGAAGCAGGTCGGCTCAGCTCTTCCCTCGTCGGATTCTTGGTCCTGTGGCGACTTCTGAAGTTCCAGTCCCCAAAGCCCTGCTTTTATGCAGCAAACCCCCATTCACCCAGCCTAGCTGTCACTCAAACATGCTAAGTGGTGAGCCGGCCGGCTCACCACTTGGGCCAATCAGGACGGAGTGCGACTTGAGTTACCAAGGTAACTCAGTCCAGGGTGCCTACATCCCCCTCCACCCCTCCTAAGTACCCCAGACAGAGTGGCACCACTTTGGAGGGCTTCTGTGGAGAAGCCCGCCAAAAGTGGAACAAAGGGCTCCACTTTGGGTCAGAGTTACAGAGGCGAACGCCAACGCCATTTTAGAATCAAGTTTTGGCAAAAAGTCCCAACCGGAGTTATAATAATAAATATATAAATCGGCGGTATGTTTAAGGCTACCGTAAATAAATAATTAAATGTGTTAGCCTAAAACAATGGGAAATCCCATAGGGAAATATTCGCGGTCGAATACAAAAAGTAGTTTCCACTGCCACCAGCCAAAACTCGATCAGGGGGGACGGAGACGTGCCCCCTCGACTAACAGACCCTGGGGCAATCGAATTGCCCCAGCCAGTACGTCCACAATATGATGGTTTGTACTGGTTCTGTTCAGGATTCAAGACTAGCAAAGTCTTTGGTGACTTTACATGCCCTGGGAGACAGTAGTCAGTCCCAGGGTATGGAGCCTATGTTGGGGAGTCCCTAGGACACCCCTGGGTCACGGCACAGAGGGTGCTGTGTAACCCACATCACAAAAATACATGAGGCCCTATGGAGTAAAAGACCCCATAGCCCATTCAACACAAGGTTTAACCAAGAAAACACACTTCAACATGTCCAAGAGTGAGGGTAAAAGAGTCTCACTCTTGGTAGGAGAAAAAAAAGAAACCCCAGAAATCCAGCAAAGCTGCTGGGGGACTCACTAGGTAGGGAAATTCAGCCTAAACAGAGAATTCTCCCTAACACTCGCCCCCCCCCAGACTAAGGGACAGGAGGATTTAATCCACTCCTGGATGAACCTCATACCTCTAGTCGATGATATACATCCTAGAGAGTCCATCAGCATTTTGATGGTGACACCCTGACCTGTGCTCAATGGTGAAATCAAACCCTTGCAGGCAGATTGACCATCTCAATAGTTTTGGATTTTCCCCTTTCATTTGCATTAACCATCTCAAGGGTTGGTGGTCAGTCTGAATAACAAAAGTAGAACCATACAAGTATGGCCTAAACTTCTTCAGTGCCCACACAATAGCAAAGCATTCTCTTTCGATAGTTGCCCACCTTGTCTCAGGATCCTTCAGTTTCCTACTGATGAAGCAAATGGGGTGCTCCCTACCCTTCTCATCCAGTTGGCTTAGAACTGCACCTATACCTACATTGGAAGCATCAGTTTGTACAATGAAAGGTTGGTGGTAGTCAGGAGCTCTCAATACTGGAGCTTGGCAAAGAGCTCTCTTCAGTTTTTCAAAGGCCTGATTGCACTCCTCATTCCATTTTACCTTTTTAGGGAATTTGGGAGAGGAGATTACATTCAGTGGAGAAGCTATGGCCCCATAGTTCTCAATGAAATTCCTGTAATATCCAGTGAGGCCTAGAAAAGCTCTCACTTGGGTTTGAGTAGTTGGTGTTGTCCAATTTTGCACAGCTTCAATCTTGCTGGGCAAAGGCCTTATTTCTCCACCTCCTACCTCATGTCCAAGGTAGACCACTTTACTTTGACCAATCTGGCACTTACTGGCTTTGATTGTCAAATGGGCCTGTTCCAGAGCCTGCAACACATGTCCTAGGTGGTTCACATGTTCTTCCCAGGAGTGGCTGAAGACTGCAATGTCATCCAAGTATGCCATGCAGAAATCTTCCATCCCAGCCAGAACTTGGTTCACCATCCTTTGGAATGTGGCAGGTGCATTTTTTAGTCCAAAAGGCATGACCTTAAACTGGTACAAGCCAACTGGGGTTGAAAATGCAGTTTTCTCCTTGGCATGGTCTGTCAGGGCTATTTGCCAATAGCCTGACGTCAGGTCAAATGTGCTGAGGTACTTGGCTGCACCAAGTTTATCCACCAACTCATCTGTCCTGGGCAAAGGGTGGGCATCAGTCTTGGTGACTGCATTTAGAGCTCTATAGTCCACACAGAATCTCAAGTCTTTGGATCCTGCCTTTGGTACTAACACAACTGGGCTAGACCATGGACTAGTAGAGGGCTCTATTACCCCGAGATCAAGCATCTTCTTGACCTCTCCTTTGATGTGGGTTCTGATATGTTCTGACATTCTGTATCCTCTGCTTTTGACTGGCAGACAGTCACCAGTGAGTATCTCATGCTGGCCCCAAGGGGTCAAGCCTGGTGACAGTGAGAACAGGGAGGCAAACTGATTTAACATAGATTTGCACTCCTCTTGTTGCTCAGGTGTCAGGTCTGAAGAGAGATTGACTCCTTCAACTTTTTCATCTAAAGGCACACCTCTGAGGAGATCAGGGAGAGATTCACTCTCTTCTTCCTCTGCAGCTGAAGCTAGGAGCAAGGCTCCTACATCAGGTCTGGAGATGTATGCTTTTAGTCGGTTGGTGTGGAAGACTCTAGGAGCTTCCCTGGGTCTGCCCAGATCCACCAGATAGTTGACCTCTCCAAGTTTTCCCACAATCTTGAAGGGTCCCATCCATTTGTCTTGCAAGGCCCTCTGCCTTGTTGGGAGCATAACTAGAACTAGCTGGTCTTGAGTAAACTCAACCATGTTAGCCTTCTGGTCGTGCCAATGTTTGACCAGAGCTTGACCAGCTTTCAAGTTGTCACTTGCTTCTGCCATCATGTGTGACATTCTCCTCCGGAGACCTATCACATAGTCAGTCACTCTGACTGGCTTGAGGGGAGGAGCACCTTCCAATCCCTCCTTAATCAGGGCCAATGGACCTCTGACTGGATGGCCATAGAGAAGCTCAAAGGGAGAATAACCTACTCCCTCCTGAGGGACTTCTCTATAAGCAAAGAGAAGGCATGGCAGTAGAAGGTCCCACTTTTTCTTAAGGGGTTCTTCTAAAGCACCTATCATGCTCTTCATGGTTCTGTTAAACCTTTCAACCAACCCGTTTGTCTGAGGGTGGTATGCGGTTGAGAACTTGTAGGTAACTCCACAGGTTTTCCACATGGCTTTCATGTAGTGGGACATAAAGTTTGACCCCCTGTCAGAGATTACCTCCTTAGGAAACCCAACCCTGGTAAAAATACCAAGGAGGGCCTTAGCCACAGCCGGAGCTGTAACAGTCCTCATAGGAATTGCCTCAGGGTACCTAGTAGCATGGTCTACTACAACAAGGATAAACCTGTTGCCTGAGGAGGTTGGGGGATCAAGGGGACCAACAATGTCAATCCCTACCCTCTCAAATGGGACTCCCACAACTGGGAGAGGCACTAAAGGTGCCACATTCTTGGAACCAACCTTACCAGAAGTCTGGCAGGTGTGGCAGCTCTTACAATATCTGTCTACTTCAGCCCCCATCTTTGGCCAATAAAAGTAGAGAGAGAGCCTTTCCTTGGTCTTCTTGAAACTCAAGTGACCAGCCAAAGGTATCTCATGGGCTAGTTGTAAGAACTGTTGTCTGTTCTCTTGTGGGACTACAAGGCGTTTGTAGTCTCCAGGTTCAGACTCAGTTGGTTCACTGTAGAAGAGGCCATCTTCCCAGTGTAACCTATACTTCCCAGGCTCTTGCCCATCAGCCTGAGAAGCTGCCTGGTGGCGGAGACCTTCCAGAGTTGGACATTCTCTTTGCCCCTTACGGAAAGCTGCCCTGCTAGGCCCACCTTCTGCCAGTAAAGACTGCAGCTCAGGATGGTCCTCAGGGTCCAAATCTCCAATAAGGTTGGGGCCTCCTTCTAGCTCTTCCTCAGAGTCTAGCTCAACCACACAGGGTTGTACCTCCCTCTCAGCCTCAGCTGGAGGTGGAGTTACAGGTGTAACTTTGGACAACCTAGGGGAAGTCCTTGTTGGAAGCACTGGAGTGCTTGCTGCTGGCTTTTTCCTAGGAGTCTTGGGTTGCCCCTTTGCTCCTGATCTGGTAGTTACTGCAGTAAGTTGCTCCAGTGGGAGAGGAGTGATTTCTGTCATCATCTCCTGAGATAACCCTCTCAGGGTTTTCTCTCTTGCAGGTTTTGTGAGTTCCTGTAACCTTTTGCTAGGGGGTCTGGGGGTATGAGATACAACTCCAAGAGCTTTGAGGTCATTACCCAACAGAACCCTACCTGGCACTTCACATTGTACACTGACAGGTATTTTTACAGCCATATCATTACATTGGATGAGAACTGGTAACTGGGGACACATCTGCACAGGCCCACCAGCTAACTTGGTGAGGCATTTGGGTGCCTTAGCAACATCCTCTGCCTTGAAAAATGATTCATCCACCACAGTTATGCTGGCTCCAGTGTCCCTAATGGCAGGAGTCTCCTGACCATTCACCTGGACACTGTCCTTATAATACTCTTTAGTATTATCTGGGATAGAGTTATAGACATCTAAATTCTGTTGTTCCCACAACCCCAGAGAGACTAAAGAAACACTAGCTGAGACTCCAGTGGGTTCATCAGCTAGTAATAGAAAGTTTCCACTTGCCATATGTACTTCCTCTTCTGGAGCGAAGGCTAAGGAGGCAAGCTGGACCCCTGAAGGTTTACCCTTACATCTGGGATCTCCTTTCACATGGTCAGTAGCCTTACAAACAAAGCATGAGCCAAAGGCTCGCTGGAATGGAGGCTTGTTCTGACCTCCTTCTGGTCTGGGACCAGGAGGTACACTAGCCTGATTTGGTTTCCCTTGTGGCTTACCCTTATAGTTTTGTTTGGGGCCCTCTTTGGAATTTGTAGTATTAGAATTCTCTTTGGAGTCCTTTTTAGGCTGTTTCTCCCCATCCTTCTTCTGAGTGACCCCAGAAACCCCAGGCCCTGTTGGCAACCCACAAGTCAGCAGCCTTAGCTAGTTTCCGGGAATCTAATTCCCTGGAATCAGCCAAGTGTTGTCTGAGCTCAGGAGAGCAGGCATCATAAATAGTCTCCAACATAAACCAATTCTTCATACCTTCATAAGTGTTCACCTTGTAACCCTTAATCCATCCCTCTAAGTTTTTCAAACATTCACTCACCCAGGTAGCCCAAGGGGTACCATCATGCTTTTTGAGGCTCCTAAACCTCTTAAGATACTGGGAAGGGGTCTTCCCAAACCTAGCTATCAAAGCTAGTTTCACACATTCATAGTCCTTCCTATCCTCCTCCCCCATCTCCATTACCACATCAGTTGCAACAGGGGGAAGCCTAGAGAACAACCAGGTGAGTAAGTCATTTCCTGTGATGTTCTGGAGCCCATGATTATATTCAAACAGAGACAACCAATCCAACACATCCAACTTAGGCTCATACATACCAACCAATTCTTTAGGCATCCGGGGTCTTTTAGGACTGGAACTTCTAGAGGAGCCAGAGAGAGAAGCATTCTCAACAGATAATTTCTTCATTTCTAAGTCATACTTGAGCTCCATTTCCCTTAGCCTTAGTTCTTTGTCAGTTTGAGCATTAAGTTTCTTATACTCCAATTCTAGTTTCATTTTCTCCAGTTCAAAGTACTGAGGACTAAATGTGGGACCTGGTAAAGGTCCAGTAGGTACAGCAGGTAGAGCAGGCAGAGGCCTAGGGGGGACAGTCATAACAGCCTCACCCTCCTCTTCTGACTCTTCCTCAGAATCATCAACATTTTGCTCCATGTTAACTTCAATACTGTCATCTACAGTTGCTGGAGTGGTAGGTTCCTCTGAACCATCACCCAGACTTTGGTTAGCTAACAATCTTTCAATCAGCTCCATTTTCTTGCCCTTAGTCAGGAGATCCTTATGTTTACAGAGCACTCTTAGACAATCAGCAGTTTTGGCTGCAAGGGACTCTTGACTATAGCTTTCTATAACTGACATGTTAGAGGATTACTTTTACAGTGCTAAGCTTTGTGGTTAGTTGCACTAAGGTATCTAAAGCACAATAAAATGTATACTCAATACAAATCCCACCGCTGTACACCAGTGTTAGGCAGAAACCTGTGCAGTTCCCTTGGGGAACACTGCAAAAGATTTAAGACTACAGGTATAGCAGTAAACCCACTTGGTAGCAGTCTGCACCACCCAGATTTACCTGGTAGCTGTGGCTGAGCAGTCAGACTTCCCTCAAGAAGAGTTAGGCAGTATGCAAAGTATACACAATATGTACTCAGACACAATAGCACAAGCAAACACTGACCAGAGCTTGGTTTCAAAAGTATATAGTTATTTATTTTTAAGAACACATAAGTTGAAGACACTCTAGCAAAGTATAGTAAAAACACTTCAAACACAGTTATAATGAAAGCAGTTTCCACCCTTACTCCTATCTAGCCAACTCTAAGTTAACACCACATAATTAAAACAGAGGTGAGTGCTTAACGTTAGATGACACTCTAGTAGGTTCAAGGAAGGGATAAAAAAAGAAACAGAAAGGGGTTAAACACACCACTCTAAGGTCCAGAACACTTGCAATAGGCTCAAAGAAGCACAAAGTCACAGGTGAGCAAAAGTCACTAGGCAGGGCCCACTCTTAGAGTAGCCGGAGCGAAAATGTGCCCAAGATCACACTGTTATTAGGGATTCAAAGTCTTGCAAAGAGTTAGAAAGAGGTTAGAGTGGCTTAGAAAGTTTGGCCAGGGTGTTCCAGGCACTCCCAGGTTCGAAGCCGGGGGCTAAATCTACCCCGTACAGTCGGTGGCAAGGGAAGCCAGGCGGAACACGGTACCTTAAGCGGAAAGGGTCCTCCAGCGGTGGCAGTTGTTCCAGGCAGTGGCAGCAAGGCTCGACGTCGGTCAGGGGAGAAGAAGTTCTCGCTGAAGAGCAGGAGAAGAAGGTCGTTGCACTGCCCGGGAAGAAACCAGCCGCGGAGTCCTCCGGTTAAAGGGTTGTACCGACTTTCGTGGTTGGGGTAAAAGTGGTGGGGTTCCGGTTGCCGGGGTGCTTGGCACTGGCAAGGCGGCCACGAGATACCTCGAGAAGCGAAAAGAAGGCGAAAACTGGTTGTCCCCACCAGTCAAGGGAAGGAGCCACTCCGTTAAGAGTTCTCCTCGGTCGTCGGGAAAAGTGGTGAGACGGTTCAGCAGGGCTCCACCGGGTGGTGTCGTCGAAGCAGGTCGGCTCAGCTCTTCCCTCGTCGGATTCTTGGTCCTGTGGCGACTTCTGAAGTTCCAGTCCCCAAAGCCCTGCTTTTATGCAGCAAACCCCCATTCACCCAGCCTAGCTGTCACTCAAACATGCTAAGTGGTGAGCCGGGCGGCTCACCACTTGGGCCAATCAGGACGGAGTGCGACTTGAGTTACCAAGGTAACTCAGTCCAGGGTGCCTAAATCCCCCTCCACCCCTCCTAAGTACCCCAGACAGAGTGGCACCACTTTGGAGGGCTTCTGTGGAGAAGCCCGCCAAAAGTGGAACAAAGGGCTCCACTTTGGGTCAGAGTTACAGAGGCGAACGCCAACGCCATTTTAGAATCAAGTTTTGGCAAAAAGTCCCAACCGGAGTTATAATAATAAATATATAAATCGGCGGTATGTTTAAGGCTACCGTAAATAAATAATTAAATGTGTTAGCCTAAAACAATGGGAAATCCCATAGGGAAATATTCGCGGTCGAATACAAAAAGTAGTTTCCACTGCCACCAGCCAAAACTCGATCAGGGGGGACGGAGACGTGCCCCCTCGACTAACAGACCCTGGGGCAATCGAATTGCCCCAGCCAGTACGTCCACAATATGATGGTTTGTACTGGTTCTGTTCAGGATTCAAGACTAGCAAAGTCTTTGGTGACTTTACATGCCCTGGGAGACAGTAGTCAGTCCCAGGGTATGGAGCCTATGTTGGGGAGTCCCTAGGACACCCCTGGGTCACGGCACAGAGGGTGCTGTGTAACCCACATCACAAAAATACATGAGGCCCTATGGAGTAAAAGACCCCATAGCCCATTCAACACAAGGTTTAACCAAGAAAACACACTTCAACATGTCCAAGAGTGAGGGTAAAAGAGTCTCACTCTTGGTAGGAGAAAAAAAAGAAACCCCAGAAATCCAGCAAAGCTGCTGGGGGACTCACTAGCTAGGGAAATTCAGCCTAAACAGAGAATTCTCCCTAACAGTGATGTGTCTCTCCCTCTTGATGGCGGCGTTGGGGAGCCGCATATCTACGCAAATACGCACCGCTCCAGGCTGCTTCGGCTTGGGGGCGACCACACTGGGTGAGACCCAGGGCGTAGGGCCTTCCACCCTCTCAATGATGTCCATCTGCACCAGCGACCGAAGCTCCTCCTCAACCTTTTCCCTGAGGTGGAACGGGATTCTACGATGCTTGAGCGACGTAGGCCTGATGGTGTCATCTATGTGCAGACGTACCGGAGGAGCCTTCAGTTTCCCCACGCCTTTGAAAATGCCTGGGAACTTGCCCAGTAAATGCTCTATGTCGACTTGATAAACTTCCCATGCGAAATGCACCAGGTCGAGGGCCTCAGAAGCTGCACAACTGAGTAGAGAGGGAGGGCTCACGTCTGTGACAAAGAAACAAGCTTTGATGGTCTTGCCTCCTCTGGACACCGGTGCCACGAAAACGCCCTTGATGGGGAGCGGTGTATCTCCTCCGAACGTGAATATTTTCGCCGTTGAAACGTCCAGTGCCGGTGGGCCCGGTATGGACTGGTAGTGGTCGGATGCCAGTACACACACCGAGGCTCCTGTGTCTACCAGTACTTGTGTCGGCACCCCTTGAATGTCCACAACACACTTCGGTTGCCTTTTCTTCCTCGCCCCCGTGGCCAAACTTGAAATGAAGAACACCTCTTCTTCCTCCTCTTCCTCTTCCTCTGCCAAGTTGAGCCTCTGCATTTCCTGCTCTAGTACGGCAACGCTCCTCTGCCTCCTTGAACTTCCGCCGAGCACCCTGGCGGGGCCCCTCTGTACGGTCACCGGGGCAGGAGCACGACACATCGGTGCATAATGACCAGGACTGTTGCATCTGCCGCATGTTCTCGACTTGGCCGGACACTCTTCGGAGTGTGGAAGGTCATATCCGCAGTACTGGCACACATATGACGCCCCTTGCACCGACCCCGTGTCCTGGTGCCTTTGGACCCACTTAGCCTTCGACGCCCCTTGTTTGCCAATGGCAAAAGCCTCCTCCACTTTTCCCGGGCGCATTGCGGCATCCATTTTGGCAGCCCTTGACTCCGCTAGCTCATAAGTCCTGCCGCTGTCCAAAATTTGTTGTAGAGTCCAACCCGGCTCCCTCAAAACTTGCCTGCGTAACTTGCCTGAGCCACAGCCTTGGAGGACCTGATTTCGAACCATGGATTCCTCATTGTCCCTCCGACAAGTTGTAGCCATTTGACGCAGGCGAGCGCAAAACTGGTTGAGTGACTCCTCTTCCCGCTGCTTTTCGCCGCAGAACAGGAATCTCTCGTAGTCCACATTGGATAACGGGATAAAGTAGTTCTCAAGAGCAGCTTTGACGGCGTCATAGGTTGTTACCTGTAGATTCAGGGACTCATAGTTGCGTAATACGTCCATGCCCGCCGAGTACAACAGGGTGGCTCTCTTTGCGTCGTCATCGGTTTCCCCCGTCGCAGTAAAGTACATGTCTAATTTCTTGATCCACAACAGCCACCTTGGGCCTAGTTTGGAAGGGGGGGCCCGTCGTGTCGAACTCTTGCATGGGAAGTAACGCCCCTTGTTGCCTCCTTACCACCACTTTCGCTGCCTCTTGTTCGCTGTCGCTCTCTGCCATGTTCACGGGTCGCACAGGCACCTCGTGGTGGGTTCGAGGCCGCAAACCTGCCTTGGATGACTAGTGGACGTATCTTGAAACACTGTGCGGTCCTTGAACCTCCAAGTTGCCTGAATGTTGCACCAGCTGCCCCTGGGTGGTGGCGGCTAGTTGAGGTACAGTCCTCCTGTTTGGTGAAGACTGCAGGGTTTCCAAAAATTCGGTTGTGATAGTGTTTTCAGGTAAACAGCAGCGCACAAGCACCTTTTCAGGCCACTACTGCTGTCTACGAAGCGTGAAAACACCTCCGTTGTGTTCGCGCCGGGTTCGTAACATACCGCGTTGCAGCGTTGTGAAAATGAAAGCATTCACTCTGCGCCCAGCTGGCGTCCCGCCTCGTCACCACGATGTTGTGTGGCAGCCCGTGCCTCGGGCCGGCCTGCATGCACTCCTTCGCACATTCACACAGGAACTCACGGGACACGGTGTTGGCCGTTTCGCGTCCCAGCCGTAACTGCCGGCACGGGCACACTTTATTTAACTGCGCATGCGCGTAGCCCGAACGAGGCTCGCGCATGCATGCAACGTGACTCGCACGTCACAGTTTTTAGGATACCCCTCATTAATAGTCATGAAAAAAACGTGCATACAATGATTCTAAATGTAGGCACATTTTTCCTCATAAATATTAATGAGGGATACCCTGAAAACCCGCCAGGATCATGTCCCTCGAAGCCTGGAGTTGGACAACCCCATGCCAGGGAAGAGTATTGGACATGAGATATGAAAGTAAACGGAGTGGGAATAGGTACATGGTAGAAAAATATTTTGGAGTGAGAAATAGGTTTTCACCAGTTTTTTTTCACTGTTTGAATCGTCTTCCTGTCTTCAGTGGGCTTTTTGTAAATCACGTACAGTTTACTCAGATGATCCGGCAGTTGTAAGTTCGTTGGAAATACTGTTTTGATGTGTATGCTACAACCAGATTTACGAGTAACTTAACTTGTTACTGCTGCTTTGGCTGCAAACGTATTCCATACCTGTGGTAGTCAGCGAACAGGTTAGGCCATTTTTTGAATCTCTTCTTCGATTTCTGCAGCTGCTCTATGGGGAGAGCAGCAATGGCAGTTGCCACACCAAATTTTTAACAGCTGTTCTGTTGTGCCCAAACGTCTTAATATCTCTCTACACTGTTCCACCCATGCTTTCAATACTCCATGGTAGGAGCCCCCTTCTTATCCTTTAACTAAGAATTGAGAAGGGCTGCCTGTCACGATTAAGTTTCGGAACTTTGCAATAGACTTCCAGGTCACCATGTTCTTAATCAAAAGGAGACCCAGGTCATGTTGAATAATTAAGATCGGGGTGCAATTTGGCAAACATAAAACTCTCCTTCAAAAGATACCTTCCACTGCGCCCCACATTTTCCATGATAAACACAATGATGACTCAGCCCCATATGAAAGGGCTGAAACCACTTTCTGGGTAAACATTTTCAACACCGGGATTAGTGAGAATGTTCAGTTTTTTGTGTGTATCACGACTCCTTGGGCCCCTAGGCTCTTTGCTTTGGCCTTTAGCTCACTCGACGACAAAGAGTCGCTCACACTTGAATTCACACACATTCCCAGGCATCTTACAGCTTTCACTGGTCTCATCGACTACTGTCCCACTGATTGACCATTGAAAAGAACCCTTTTTGCTGCCTACTAGACTCAGCACCTGCATTTCCGATTTTGCTCCATTTATTTCTAAGCCATTAAAATCAACATAATCCTGCAAGATTTTCAACTTCCTCTGGAGACCAATTGGTGTTTGGTCAAGAATGACCAAATCACCTGCATACATAATCCATCCTACCGGGATACCGTTTATCCTCAGTGGGAATGCTTTAGCCTGATTTTATGATATCTTTTAAGTCTGAGATGAAAAAGTTGAAGAACGTGGGTGCCAAAGGACACCCCTGTTTTAATCCCCTATATGTATTCATCTTTCTAGACAGGAGGCCCAATGTATTCAATCTGACGTGGACTGATGTTTCCTTATACAGTGCCCTAATCGCCAGAACCAAGTCTTTAGAGCAATTCCACAGCTGGAGCTTCCTCCATAACAAATCCCGGTTTATGCTGTCAAAAGTCTGCTTTGAATCTATAGAGGCTAGGTATAGCATAGTCTTTTCCTTTATTGCTCAGATTTTCAGTAAATTGAGCAAAAACAGATTTAAGCTACACCCGACCTCCTTGGCAAACCCCATTTGCCGACAGCCATATTGTTCCGGCCTCATCACATATTTTCGCAGTCTTGTCAACACTATTGAAGCAAATATGTTTCACAACGCCAAGAAGTCCGTTCTTTTTTTCGGGTCATGCCTACTGCCCCTCTTGAAGATTGGGACAAGGATGGCTGTTTTCCATGAAGGTGGAACTTCCCTAGTCTTCCTAACCGTGCTAAACAGAATTAAATAAAATTCTGTCCATTCCTCCGGGGCTGCTCTCAGCATACAATCTGTCAAACGATCTGGTCCTGGGGTGCAAGAGCTGCTGGCCTTCTTAATTAGACACACTATTTCTTCTTTATCAAAAGGAATTACCCATTCCCCCTCTTACTCCATGGGCGGACCTACTTTATTAGGATCCAGGACTTCAAAAAGCCTTCCATAGTGTTTTGCCCATTTATCCTCAGGTACCTGATTGCTTCGGAGAGGTAGTTGGACTTCCCTATTTCATTTTATACCTGCCACAAACTCCTGGTATTGTTATACGTTAAAAATCTAAGCATTGCTTCCACATCATGTTGCAGTACAATACTCCTATGTGAGATCAGCCAATTCTCATATTTTTGCCTCTGTTTTTTACGGCAGGCACATCTAACCCAACCGGGAGATTTTGCATCGTCCTAACATCCCTATGGAGCTTTTTCTTTTGGGCCTGGATGGCTTCATCATATGCATGTTTCAGTTTAAACTGCAATTTACCCCCTTTCCGACAATGTTCAATAACATTTAATAATAGGGGTGTATAGTCCGTCCCGACAGACTGAAGCATCAGTGCAGAGAGATATCTTTCTGTCAGCAGAGACACCTCTGTGGCGCCTAACCTCAGCCTATTATGGCCGGATTCCACCTCTACACTCGTTACCCATCTCTCTTGGTTCCTCTTCGGTCAGAGACACCACGTCGTTTTCAATAGATCATGATCGCTCCTGAGGGTTGAAATTACCTCTAAGGATCTTACCAAATGGCTGACATTTTGGGAAACCACAAAGTAATCAAGTGTGGACTTCTGGAGTCCTCTGTGCCATCTGGGTTCCCTGTTATGTCCCCAGTTGTATTACCATTCACTATTTCAAGATTTTGTTCTCGTGTTTCCCTCACCGACATGGCAGCTCTGCCTTTCTTCCCCTACCATTTACTCCCTACATTCGAACCTTCTCTCAACTCGAATGCCAGGCAGTCAATGTCAAGTCACCACATAATATAATCCATGGTTCAGGTAGCAATATATTGAAGTCATCAATCAGGGACATCACACAGTCCACAAAGCTGGTTTTCTCCCATGCCACATGATTCCAATATAAATGAATAATCACCAGCACATTTTCCACAGTGCTCTTTGCAGACTCTACTTCAATTACCACTGTTTGTATATAAGGGTTAGGGTTGCATTCTTCCATTACCTTCAAACCAATCCCTGTTTTTACGATGGTTAATAAGTGTGCCGATGGTCTAAACCTCAAACCTGACCTCGCTACCTGCCTTCTTGACATAGATTATTGGATGACCACAAACCACCTCTTGTTAAACCCCTCCAAAACCAAAATCATGGTATGTGGCAACACCAAACTTCTTTCGCACCCCCTACCCTGGCCATCCACCATGGGCAATTCCCTGACGCCCTCAAACTCAGTAAAAAACCTTGGATGCACCCTAGACACTGACCTAAACCTCTCGCTCCAAGTCAACAACGTCTCTAAGTCCTGCCACTACCACCTCAAAACTCTTAGGTGCATTTTTCCATACCTCTCCTTTCCCAACAGACTCTCCGCGGTCCAATCAATTGTTATGTCAAGACTGGACTATGCTAACCCTCTCTACCTCGGAGTCCATGCGTACCACCTGACTAAACTACAAAGAGCACAAAATGCAGCAGCCAAACTGCTACTAGCACTTGGCCCAAGAGATCACATCACCCCAGCTCTCAAAACTCTGCACTGGCTTCCGGTTGCCCGAAGGGTGACCTTCAAAACCTTATGCATCTCTCACCGAGCAATGCATAAAACTGGACCTCAATATCTTCAGGACAAACTAAAACCCTATCATCCACCACACACTCTAAGAACAGGCTCCGCCGGCCTCCTAGTGATACCAAAAACCAACTCAGTCAGGTTAGGAGGATCATCATTCTCAGCACTGGCCCCCACTTTGTGGAACTCCCTTCCACCCCACATCCGACTCACCGAGGACCTCATGTCTTTCCACAAATTACTGAAAACGTGGGTCTTCCCCTGAAATCGACTCTTAACACAAGCAGGATAACAGCAACAAAGACAATAGTACAAGGTTGCTATATCAAAAATAACAATCCAGCATCGATGACCTGAGCGAGAAAAATCAAAAACTAAAAGTGCTAATGTAAATTAAAATAGACAATCTGAATAGAATGAATGATGTGGAAGAAAGGAATGAAGTGGATGAAAGAAATGAAATGGACAAGAGGAATGATGTAGATGCAATGGGTGAAATGGATGCTGTGGATGAAACGGATGAAATGGATGCAGCGGATGTAACGGATGTAGCGGATGAATCGGATGCAGTAGGTGTAACGGATGCAGTGGACGGAACGGATGAAGTGGACGAAGCGGATGAAGTGGACGGATCAAATTGAGTGGAAGGATCGGATGCAATGGCTAGATCGGCCGGAGTGGATGGATCAAATGGAACGCATGGAGCGGATAGAATGGAGTGGGTGGAACGGACAGAGTGGATGGAACGGACAGAGTGAATGGAACGGAGGGTGTTGATGGAAGGATTGGAGTGGATAGAACGGATTAAGTGCATGCATCTAATGGAGTGCTTGAACAGATGGAACGGATGGAGTGCATGGAATGGATGGAGTGCATGGAACGATGGAGTGCACAGAACGGATGGAGTGGATGGAAAGGATGGAGTACATGAAACGAATGGAGTGGACAGAACAGATGAAGTGCATGGATCTGATGGAGTGCTTGGAACAGATATAACGTATGGAGTGCATGTAATGGATGGAGTGCATGGAACGGATGGAGTGTACAGAAAGGATGGAGTGCACAGAACAGATGGAGTGGTGGAAAAGATGGAGTACATGGAGTGGATAGAACAGATGAAGTTCATGGATCTGATGGAGTGCTTGGAACAGATAAAACGGATGGAGTGGATGGAAAGGATGGAGTACGTGGAGCGGATAGAACAGATGAAGTGCATGGATCTGATGGAGTGCTTGGAACAGATAGAATGGATGGAGCGCATGGAACAGATGGAGTGCATGGAACGGATGGAATGGGTGGGACGGATGGAGTGTGTGGGACGGGTGGGGTGCGGGGACGGATGGGGTGCACGGAACAGATGGAGTGGTGGAAAGGATGGAGTACATGGAGTGGATAGAACAGATGAAGTGCATGGATCTTATGGAGTACTTGGAACAGATAGTACAGATGGAGTGCATGGAACGGATGGAGTGCATGGAACGGATGGGGTGCGTGGGACGGATGGGGTGCGTGGGACGGATGGGGTGCGTGGGACGGATGGGATGCGTGGGACGGATGGGGTGTGTGGGACGGATGGAACGGATGGAGTACATGGAACGGATGGAGTGTATGGAACAGATGGAGTGCACAGGACGGATGGAGTGGATGGAAAGGATGCAGTACATGAAACGGATGGAGTGGACAGAACAGATGAAGTGCATGGATCTGATGGAGTGCTAAGAACAGATAGAACGGATGGAGTGCATGGAACGGATGGAGTGTACAGAACGGATGGAGTGCACAGAACGGATGGAGTGGTGGAAAGGATGGAGTACATGGATTGGATAGAACAGATGAAGTACATGGATCTGATGGAGTGCTTGGAACAGATAGAACGGATGGAGTGCATGGAACGGATGGAGTGCATGGAACGGATGGAGTGCATGGAACGGATGGAGTGCATGGAATGGATGGAGTCCGTGGGACGGATGGAGTGTGTGGGACAGATGGGGTGCATGGAATGGATGGAGTGGTCGAAAGGATGGAGTACATGGAGTGGATAGAACAGATGAAGTGCATGGATCTGATGGAGTGCTTGGAATAGATAGAATAGATGAAGTGCATGGATCTGATGGAGTACTTGGAACAGATAGAACAGATGGAGTGCGTGGGACGGATGGGGTGCGTGGGACGGATGGGGTGCGTGGGACGGATGGGGTGTGTGGGACGGATGGAATGGATGGAGTACATGGAACGGATGGAGTGTATGGAACAGATGGAGTGCACAGAACAGATGGAGTGGATGGAAAGGATGCAGTACATGAAACGGATGGAGTGGACAGAACAGATGAAGTGCATGGATCTGATGGAGTGCTAAGAACAGATAGAACGGATGGAGTGCATGGAACGGATGGAGTGTACAGAACGGATGGAGTGTACAGAACGGATGGAGTGGTGGAAAGGATGGAGTACATGGATTGAATAGAACAGATGAAGTACATGGATCTGATGGAGTGCTTGGAACAGATAGAACGGATGGAGTGCATGGAACGGATGGAGTGCGTGGAATGGATGGAGTCCGTGGGACGGATGGAGTGTGTGGGACAGATGGGGTTCATGGAACGGATGGAGTGGTCGAAAGGATGGAGTACATGGAGTGGATAGAACAGATGACAGATGAAGTGCATGGATCTGATGGAGTGCTTGGAACAGATAGAATGGATGGCATGGATGGAAAGGATGGAGTTCATGGAGTGGATAGAACAGATGAAGTGCATGGATCTGATGGAGTGCTTGGAACAGATAGAACAGATGAAGTGCATGGATCTGATGGAGTACTTGGAACAGATAGAATGGATGGAGTGCATGGAACAGATGGAGTGCATGGAACGGATGGGGTGCATGGGATGGATGGGGTGCGTGGGACGGATTTGGTACATGGGACAGATGGGGTGCGTGGAACGGATGAAACAAATGGAGTGCGTGGAACGGATGGGATGCATGGGATGGATGGGGTGCATGGGACGGATGGGGTGCGTGGAACGGATGAAACAAATGGAGTGCGTGGAACGGATGGGATGCATGGGATGGATGGGGTGCATGGGACGGACGGGTGTGTGTAATGGATGGAGTGCGTGGAACAGATGGAACGGATGAAGCGGGCAAAGCCGGCTGAACGGATGCACCGAATGGAACGGATGGAGTCCATGGAGTGAATGGAACGGATGGAATGGATGAAAACAGATGGAGTAGATGGAACAGATGGAGTGGATGGAACAGATAGAGTGGATGGAACGGATGGAGGGCATGGAATGATAGAGCCCATGGAAAGGATGGAACGGATGGAACACATGTTATGATAGAATGCATGGAATGGATTTAGTGCGTGGAGCGGATGGAGTGTGTGGAACGGATGGAGTGCGTGGGACGGATGGAGTGCGTGGGATGGATGGAGTGGATGGATCGGACTGAGTGGATAGATCAAGTTGTAAGCATGGAGCTGATGGTTAGCACGGAGCGGATGGTACACACGGAGTGGATGGTACACACGGAGCAGATGGTACACACGGAGCGGATGGTAAGCACGGAGCGGATGGTAAGCACCGAGCGGATGGTACACATGGAGCAGTGGATTGAACAGATGAAGCGGAAGGAACAGATGGAGGGCATGGAATGGATATAGTGCACGGAATGGATAGAGCGCACGGCATGGATAGAGTGCGCAGAATGGATAGAGGGCACAGAATGGATAGAGTGCGCGGAATGGATAGAGTGCGCGG
Source organism: Ambystoma mexicanum (assembly GCF_040938575.1). NCBI lineage: Eukaryota > Metazoa > Chordata > Amphibia > Caudata > Ambystomatidae > Ambystoma > Ambystoma mexicanum. The sequence goes on along the minus strand of NC_090941.1, from coordinate 481,005,644 downwards.
AATGGATAGAATGCGCGGAATGGATAGAGTGCGTGGAATGGATGGAGTGTGCGGAGTAGATGGAACGGATAGAACGGATGGAGTGCATAAAACAGAGGGAGTACATGAAACAGATAAAGTGCATGGAACGAATGGAGGGCTTGAAACAGATGAAGTGCATGAAACAGTTGGAGTGCATGAATCGGTTGGAGTGCATGAAATGGATGGAGTGCATAGGACGGATGGAGTGCATGGAACGGATGTAGTAGATGGAACGGATGAAGTAGATGGATCAGATGAAGTAGATGGAACGGATGAAGTAGATGGAATGGATGAAGTAGATGGAATGAATGAAGTAGAGGGAACGTACGAAGTAGAATGAATGGATGGAGTATAATGAAACGATGGATTAGAATGAACGGATAGAGATGGCAAAACAGATGGAGTTGACGGAACGGATTGGATGGATGACACGAATGGACTGAATAGAATGGACACAACAGATGTAACTGATGCAGTGTGTAAAACACATGGGGCCTCATTACGACCCAGGCGTTAAGGGTTAACGCCGTCGTTAACCCTTAACGCCTATTCTGATTTTAACGGCTGCTCTTAGCAGCCGTTAAAATCCATGGCGCTAACCTGCCATGATGCTAATTACGCCACCGTAATTTACGGTGGCGTAATTAGCGCCTTCCCCACTCCCATTATGCCCTATGGGGCAAAAATGGGAATGGGGAAGGGAAAATGGGAAATGGGGATTTACCGCCCCACTCACCTTGGAATGGGGCGGTAAATCCGCCATCCACCATGGTGTAAACGTAATGACCCCCATGGAATTGATCGAATGAATAAAAAGAATAGAACAGACGGAACACACTAAACAGATGTGAAGGATGAAATGGATCAAGAGAGCAGTTTATGTAGATGAACGATCAAATTATAGAATGAATGTAAAGACTAGTAAACTAAACGTTACTAGACAGTTCGTGGTGGCTCCCTTACCGGGGACCGGAGGTCATGGAGGGAGAGCGGATGGCAGCTAGCCCATAAAGGGAGAACATATAGCCAACGGACAGCACCTACATAATCACATTTAGGAGGCCCCAGCCATTGAACACAGGGCCAACATCACTCAAGCGACCTATACGCCCCGCTGCATGGGAATTACTGTGGCACGGGAAGACGAATCTGCCGAAAAAGGGCCGGGGAGTAAAAACACGTGTGGCCACAAACACTGAGCCTGAGGCTCACCCGAGGAACGTACCATGGGCAGGAAAGCAGATGAGACCAGACAACGCATTGTACATGAAGCACGTATGTCACATTGTTTCGCCTTGATCCGTTGTTCCTGAGAAAACCCCTTTTCTCTTTTCTTCATTAAACTACTAAATTCAAACTCCGAAGCCTGAAACCACAGGTTGAACATTGGGGTCCCACACAGCAAAAAGACACGTACGCCCAACATACTTCCAAATGTCTGTCATCGCCCCAACCTCACAATATCTCTGTATTATGTGGAAGCTGCAACTGCTCCTCTAACCGGCGCTTGCGGGTGAATTGCAAATCCTGAGCAGGCCTTGACATGCGCAATAGGTGGGAATACGCTGGGATAAATAGGGATCCGGCAATGAATGTGCACTGAATCGGACATGGAGCCATAGCGGAAAAACGACGAACAACAAGAAAATAAGGGTGAGAGAGAGAGGGGGAAAACAACACTCAGGTCCCCAATAACAAGTAGCTGCTGCGGCCAGTGATACTCCTTTGGTAAGACACTAGGGGGATTGCACATAATACGGGTCAGATTGCCAGACGTGAGAGAACACAATGCACGCCTTGAAGCAGGAGCCAGAGAGGGGCGACCTCAGGCTTAGGCGGGGTACGCACCATATCCTCTCCTAAAACAAGGTCGGTGGATGTGGCCCCGGACAAGAGGTGAGCGACCATAACGAATAAAGACCATTACTGTCAAGGAGTTCCCCCCTTCTCACCTGAATCCGTTTTTCACCAGTGTCCTTGGATGCTGCCTTCTTTCGGATGGATCGGGTTTTGAAGAAGGTGGCCCGTGTCTCTGCCGAATCCAGAATGCGTTCAGTTTTCCAGGAGGCCGAATCCAGGAATCCAGGAGGCAAGGTAAGTTCGCTAGAACTAGAATCCAGGAGGAACAAGAAGGGGGGTTCAAGGAAGGGAAAGCGTAGTGGAAAGGAGAAGAACCACAAGCTACGGAGCACACGTCTGGTCGCTACTTCGCAATAGCATTGAGACGCACAGAACCGCGGAAGGCGTGGTCTAGAAATAGAGAAAGGTTACGTCCAACGAATGGAGTGAGAAGGGAATGCGTTGGACGGCCATATTGGAGGTATTAATGTGTATAAGTCCGTTGTGACAGGGACCATGAGGCCCAAAAGGGGCGCACCCTGCGATTCATGACAGCATGCCTCCTCCGAAGACCCTTCCCTCCTGGTTTGCCCGGGTGGATGAGGTGGAACCTTCTGAGCAGCCGTGGGGCCTTGATGTTTGAGAGAGGTTCCCAGGTTCTTTCACTAGGAGGATATCCTTTCCATTCAAACAGGGATTGAAGCTGGCCCCTTCTATACCTGGAATCACAAATCCGAGATACCTCATATTCCAATTGGTCATCGACCAGTATAGGAGGAGATCTGGAGGGTTTTTGGGAGGATGGATAGTAGGGTTTCAATAAAGATGTGTGAAAGACTGGGTGTATCTTCTTCCAGGATTCAGGCAACTCGATCCGATAAGAAACAGGATTTATAATTTCTTTAATGGAAAATGGACCATAGTACCGAGGGGCCAGTTTACTAGGCCATAGATGTCGGGGTAGTAATTTTGAGGATAACCAGATCTGATCACTGACTGTATAAGAAGGGCCAGGTCTTCTTCTGGAATCTGCATATTTCTTGGTCTGTTTCCTGGCCTTCTCCAAAAATTCCTTGGCTTCTTTATGTATGTTGACAAGGGTTTCGATCCAGGAGTCAACTGTAGGTACTGGTGTAGATTGGGGAAGAACAGAAGGTAGGACCGACGGATGAAATCCTTGACTGCAATAAAAGGGGCTGATCTTAAGTGCCGAATGGTCGAATTCAGCCACGGGTATCAGGAGCGACCAGTGATCCTGGACCTTTGTGGCGAAGCATTCAAGATACTGTTTTAGGGTTTCATTGACACGTTCTGTGATTCCGTTCGTTTGAGGGTGGTAACCTGATGAAAGGGCAGTTGGATCCCTAAGCATTGACAGAGATGTTTCCAGAATTGTGAGATGTATTGAGGTCCGCGATCCAAAATGATCTTGGAAGGGAGTCCATGCAAATGGAATATGTGTTCCAGGAAGATTCCTGCTAGTTTAGAAGAGGATGGTAATTTATGCAGGGGCGTAAAATGAGCCATATGAGTGAACAAGTCTATGGTAACCATGATGGTGGTATACCCATGGGAGGGTGGCAGTTCCACAATGAAGTCCGTAGCGATAATCTCGCAAGGCCTAGTTGGCAATGTAGGTTGTAGTAGAAGGCCCGCTGGTTTATTGTTATTGTGTTTATTTTGGCTGCAGACAACACAGGATTGAATGTATTGCTGTACGTCGGGTCTCATCCTAGGCCACCAGAATTGCCTTTGTATCAGACGGAGGGTATTGGTGACACCACGATGTCCGGAGTGTAGGGTATCGTGACAGAGATTCATTATTCTCTGTTGTAGTCTTTTTGTAGGGATTACCAACAGATTGTCTTTGAACAAATAACCTTCCCGGACCTTTACATTCCAAGGATTTCTTTTGGATTTGTCCTTCCACAGATCAGAGGATTGGGTTTGGGCTTGGATTTCTTCGAGGAGGTTGACTGCCTGGGCCACAAAGATCGTGGGGGAAAACATCTGAGGATATGCCTTGTCTTCAGTGGGCTCGTAGTCAGGTCTTTGAGATAAGGCGTCGGCGATCAGGTTTTGTTATCCAGGAACGTGATTGATATGGAACTGGTACTGGGCAAGGAAATATGCCCAACGCGCCTGACGACTGTTCCTACACTCCAAAGATTGTAGAATCTGGAGGTTCTGGTGGTCAGTACGGACCTGGACTGGATGTTTAGCTCCCAAAAGTAGATGTCGCCATTCAGTGAAAGCTTGGCGGATGGCTAACAATTCTTTTTCCAGGACTGAATAATGTGTTTCACTAGGAGTCAGAGTTCGTGAGAGGTAAGTAATTGGGTATTTCAGTTTATCTCCTAATTCTTGTTTCAGGACTGCGCCAAAGGCATAATTTGAAGCGTCCGTTTCTACCAGGAAAGGACGGCTAGTATCGGGTTGAGCCAAGATAGGAGCTTGCGTAAACTCTGTCTTTAAACGCTGGAACGCCATATCTTCTGGTGTTGACCAGAGGAAAGGAGTGTCTTTTTTCAGGAGAGCAAAAATCGGTTGAACTATCTCAGAGAAATTAGATATGAATTTCCGGTAGAAATTGGCAATTCCCAGGAAAGATTTAATTTGTTTCACGGAAATAGGAACAGGCCAGGTCAATATGGCTTTTACCTTTGAAGGGTCCATACCAATTCCTTCTGGGGTAAGAATAAACCCTCGGTAGTGAACGGAGGTCACATGAAACAAACATTTTTCAGGTTTGGCCAGGAGTTTATGATCTCAGAGTTTCTGCAAAACTGCCTTCACATGCTCTTCATGTTGTTTAGGATCCTTGGAAAAGATCAGTATGTCATCCAGATATACAATAACAAAGAGAACTAGCATGTCAGAGAACACCCTATCCATGAAGCGTTGGAAAATTGCCAGGCGTTAGCCAATCCGAAGGGCATGACTAGGTACTCAAAATGGCCAAAGGGTGTTCTGAAGGCGGTCTTCCGTTCGTCTCCTTCCCTGACACGGATCAAATGATAGGCACCCCTGAGATCCAACTTGGTGAATATCACTGCGCCTTTCACGGCATCTAGGATATCCGAAATCAGGGGTAATGGGTACCGATCCTTGAGGGTACATTGATTTAGCCCGTGATAATCAAGGCAGGGTCTGAGTTCCTTGGTATCCTTCTTGGGAACAAAGAATAGAGAAGCACCAGCAGGAGATTTCTAAGGTCTTATGGTGCCATTTTGAAGGTTGGTATCCAGGTATTCTCTTAGGGCCTTCTTCTCGGGTTCGGAAAGAATGAACATCCTGCCGAAGGGAATCACTGCAGAGGGTTCCGTATCTATTGTGCAGTCTTCAGGTCTGTGTGGGGGTAAGGCCTGGACAATGGCAGTCGAAAACACATCAGCATGAGCTTGGTAGACTTCAGGAACTTGCATGACATGGGATACCATTAGTGGTGTCTGTTGTTCCTTTGTTGGTTCCTTTGGATGTGTTAATGGAGGTTCTAGGGATAGACAATGAGACATGCAAAACTCTGAGCCTAGGAATAGGGAACCCGCAGACCAGTTGATATATGGGTTGTGTTTCTGTAGCCAGGGCATGCCCAATACCAAGGAGTAATGAGCTGACTTAATATTGTCAAACCTGATCAGCTCTCGATGGTGATTTATTGAAAGCTGGATCTCCTTGGTCTGAAGGCTTATGGGTCCTGATGTGAGGGGTCTTCCGTCGAGAGCCTCCACAGGCTGCATGGTGCTTCGTGTTTCGTAGGGAATCTGATGTTTATCAACCCACTCATGATCGATGAATATTCCCATAGCTCTGCAGTCTACCAGGGCCAAAATGGAATAGTTTGTATTCTTGGATGGTGATAAAAAGGCCTGTAGTACCACCAAATTGTTTTGTCCAGGAGAATTCAAGGATGGAATGGATGTGGAGCAAACATCTCTCTTCCGAAGCTCTGCTCCATCTAGGATCGGGAGCTGGCATTTCCCGAACGCCGAGGGGGTGCTAAAGGACACTCCCTAACCAAATGCTTTTCTGAGGTGCAGTACATTCACAAGCCCGTATGAATTCTCCTCATTCTCTCTTGTGGAGATATGGGTCCACGAAAGGCCCCAATCTGCATGGGCTCGGATTCTGAAACTGGGCTTGGGTTGGTTTCCGGTCTGGGGGTACCCTCAAATGATACCTTGGAAGGAGTTCCCCTGGATTTCTTCTTTTCTGACTTCCTTTCCTGGATACGGAAGTCAATCTGCATGGCAAGATCCATTAATGCCTGGAATGAGCTTGGTCGTGCCACTCTGGCCAGCTCATCCTTAATTTCTTCGTTCAATCCTCTCCTGAACAGGGTAAAACTCGCCTCAGTGGACCAGTCAGCTTCCTTTGCCAGTTGTTTAAATCGGGTCACATACTTGAGCATATCCTGGGCCCCTTGCTGAAAATCTAACATGCGTTCTTGTGCGCTGTAGACCTGCTCAGGGTGGTCAAACATGTCTTTTAGGACCCGTATAAACCCATCATAATCGTCCAGGAGGGCATCACTAGAGTTAATGAGGGGAGTGGCCCAAATCAAGGCATTCCGGGAAAGGTGAGAGATTATAAAACCCACCTTGGCCCTGGGGGTCGCAAAATAGTAAGGCTTGAAGGTAAAGTGAACCAAGCACGAATCCAGGAATGCACGAAGGGTCTTTGCTGAGCCGTCGTATTTATCCACGACTCTGCCCAGTATAACAGCCTCTTTTGTAGCAGAATCCCAGGATAGGACCAATTGTTTGAGAGCGGCATTCTCCGCTTTCAGATTCTGTACCTCGGTTGATAGTTCCTGCATACAACGCATCAAGTCCTGCACAACAGCCTCTATGTCGATATCGCTTTCGATTGGGTGGCGTCTCAAACTGTCAAGGAGTTCCCCCCTTCTCACCTGAATCCATTCTTTACCGGTGTCCTTGGATGCTGCCTTCTTTCGGATGGATCGGGTTTTGAAGAAGGCGGCCCGTGTCTCTGCCAAATCCAGAATGTATTCAGTTTTCCAGGAGGCCAAATCCAGGAATCCAGGAGGCAAGGTAAGTTCGCTAGAACTAGAATCCAGGAGGAAGAAGAAGGGGGAGGGGTTTGAGGAAGGGAAAGCGCAGTGGAAAGGAGAAGAACCGCGAGCTATGGAGTACACGTCTGGTCACTACTTCGCAATAGCATTGAGACGCGCAGAGCCGCGGAAGGTGTGGTCTAGAAATAGAGAAAGGTTACGTCAAATGCATGGAGTGAGAAGGGAATGCGTTGGACGGCCATATTGGAGGTATTAATGTGTATAAGCCCATTGTAACAGGGACCATGAGGCCCAAAAGGGGCGCACCCTGCGATTCATGACAATTACATGTGCCCCAAACCGAGTACTTTAAACTAGGCGTGTACCAAAATTCGGCTTTAAGTAAGTATTCGGCCGAATTCCAGCTGAAAAAAAGCTATTCGGCTCTGGCTGAATAGTTTCTTGCCATTCGGCTCTTGCCGAATACTTTGACATTCTCATTTGAATACAATGCAACATGAACTCAGAAAGGCAAATATAGACTTCAGATTGCAAAACTGAATAGAATTAGACCAGACAAATTGCTAAAAATATCTTATATTGTAATCTGCTCTTTAGGGCATGTTTTGTTACAGATTCTTAGACAAAAAAGGTGCTCATCTTTTATCCTTAGCCTGCAACAATACAGGAACATCTTTTCTTTTGGCAAATGTTTATATGCAATGTGCACTTTTTTCAGTTGGAAAAAACAAACTGAAAGAAATGTGCATAGTTCCTGTCATGTCACTTCCCATTGCATACACCATAGTCCTCCCTTTTCTTTTTTTTAATGACTTGAGTTCTGAATTTAACATTATCTGATATTTTATCAGGAATTATAAGTTGCATATGTTTATGTTTTGGCGAGAAAGAGTGGCTAGGATAAGTGAAAAGTGAACAGCATTTCTTTGGGTGGGGTGAATAGTTGTGAGATGGAGTTCACACATTTCAGATTTCCTCTTGTTTTGTGTATTGCATAAGCCAACATGAACCATTTTATACATTTCTATGTGAGCTGCAAATAATTTTCAAAAATCAACTGCATCGACTTTGCAACTGGATAGAGAATGCAATGCGCATGATTCACAAAGGCAGGCCTTTTGCATTTGTGAATCCTCCTACTTTAACTGGCACTGAATATGCAACAATCTTCTGTACATTTGGTGCCTTCATTTTGGTTAAAGCTGCTTTATTTCTGGCTTTTATACTTTAAATAAAGATGCTACATTAATAACAATGAAGAGTAATAAAAGTATAGAATGCATTTAAAATGGTTCTGTATTTGTTTTTTTAATACGTGTGTTTTTTTAAGTTTGGAACATGATTTATTAAATAAAGCAACTATTCAGCTAAATATTCGGCTTCGGCTGAATAGTTGACAAACTATTTGGTATTCGGCTGAATATTAAATATGCTATTCGGTACAGCTCTACTTTAAACCAGTCCGTACAAAGCTAATGATGGTGCAGTTTGACTAGTCACTCCCTGTAACATCCAAATCTGACTGTTACACGGGCTATAGTAAACCTACGCGGTATATAAGGCAGAGACATATACCTAGCACATGGCCAGTGCAGACACATACCCTTTCGACAGAGAAGAAAGTCAAAGTTGCCATTTCCCCTCAGACAGGAACACTGGCAATATGCTGGAGGGAACAAAATATCCAATATACAATCAATCCGCTCTGAGAGTGCGGGCAACCCTTCACCTTGAGGTGCTGAGAACGGGAGACTGCGACTGTGAGGAGAATGACGAAAGGAGCAGGCGCCAAAAAGAAAAGTCCCATGGATTCATTTACTAGTAGCCAGTTGTCAAGGATCCACGTCAGAGACATCAAGTGACTCTAATACTCAGGCGGAAAATGGGAATGGAGACAGAGATGACCGGCTAACAACCATTGTGCAGAATGGGTTTCTGGCTGTGAATGTTAAATTAGATGATATTGTGGCCACGATTGGCTCTCTCAAGGCCAGGAGCGACAAAGAAAGCTCTCACATTACTGAAGCCGAAGACAGAATTAGCTCAAACAAAGATACAATCTCTCAACACGGACGTGACGTCTCCCAGATGAAAGAAGGTCTCTCTAAAATGCAAAATAAATATGAGGATCTCGAATCGAGATCTAGGAGAAACAACATTTGAATTGTATCGGAGCAGTTTGGTAAAGGTTCCATGGAAACACGAGTTGAAGCACTTCTTAAATCCCTCTTCGGATCAGAATCCTTTTCAGAACACTCCCTGGTCGAGTGGGCCCACCACACGTTGGCCCCAGTGCCTAGACCCGGGCACCACCCCGTACAATAATTGCCCACCTCCTCAATTACAGAGACAGGGATGCGATACTGAAAATGGCACGAGAACAAGGCACCCTCCACTACGAAGAGAACCGCATACATATATACCCGGATTTCGCCACAGGAGTGCAAGCAAATAGAAGATCGCATGAACCAGTCAAACGGCTACTCCGAGCATGCCAGGTGCCATACGCACTGCTCTTCCCAGCTAAAATGAGGATCCAACATGGGGGAAGAGCACATTTCTTTGAGACTCTGTCAGCGACGATGGCCTATATCAAGGCCTCCATACCCCTGCCCCCCACAGAACACAGTCCAGACCAGAACGGTAGACCTCTGCCTGAAGAGGAGAGACGTGACCTGGCAGACTGAGAGAGATACAAGAGACGATATGCTTTGCATTGGTTAAAATGTTATTTGTGTGAATAGGTGGCTCTATGTCATGTAGTGGCAGCATAGCAGCCTCAGGAAAAGTCCACAAAATTAATTGGGAATATCGTCTAGTTGGGGCAGATGATGCGGGAGGGGGGTGGGATGGGACAGGGAAAAGGGACTTTTCCATAATGTTACAGGTGGAACTCAGTGGGACATGTATAATGTACCAAGTTGGGGGGGGGGTTAAATGGTTTCAAAAGTATGGTCTTGCTGATGCGAATGGCGCCTCCTTTACATATACATACCAAACCGTAGAATCAAATGCCAAATACATGCACACACAGGTCTCTACAGGTGACGGGCTGAAACTTAATATATTGTCTTGGAATGTGCGCGGGCTAAACAACCCATCTAAATACATAAAGATTGGTTCATATGTCGCCAGACACCTACCACACATATTAATGCTGCAAGAAACTCATGCACAGGAGAAAGTCAATCTGGATATTCTAGCAAACTGGGGGAAACAACGATTCCATACGAAATACTCCACTGAGGCCAGAGCTCATGTTGATACACCCATCATTGGGATTCCGATGCACAGGTAACAGGGTTGATCCCCAGGGCCAATATGTAGTGGTGTGGGAGGAGAAATCGGGACAGCCTGTCACCTTGGTCAATATATATGGCCCTAATATTTATGACCCAAACTTTTACCTCACCATTCTGGATATACTGATTACCTCAGACGACACATGGATAATCTGGGGGGGGGATTTTAATACAGTACAGGACACCACATATGACAGATCCTCTGAAGCCAAAAGACCTCCCACTAAGACAGCTGTCACCCTACAACAAATGTTGATGCAGTTATCCTTGATGGATGCGTGGAGAACACTACACCCATATGATAGGCACTATACATTTTAGACCCCAATGTGGCAGAATCCCTCCATATTGAAATAACAGAATTCTTTACCAATAATGAGGGAACAGTCGATCTCTACGCAATGCTCTGGGAGGCATTTAAAGTTTGGGTAAGAGGGGAGTTCCTTTCTAAGACCACTGGCCTACTGAAGTCCCTAAGGCTGGAGCTGACGGAGGTTGAAACACAGCTCTGTGCATTAGAAATTGTATATAGTCACACACAAGCTAACAAAACACAAACTACTGTGAGATTTTGACAAACTGGCCACTAGAGAAGTACAATTCAAGGTCTTAAACTACACTCCGGTCAAAATTGCTAAATTTACTGTAAACTGTACTGCGGAATGTCAAAATTGTGGGGAGAGAGGGGCGGGATCATTTCATATGTATTGGACTTGTCCAGCTGTGGCTGTGTTCTGGAAGTAGGTAGCTAACATCATAGAGGAGATAACACAGATACCGGCCTCTCTCACCCCACAGAAATATTTATTCGGAGATATTGGTAAGAAATGCGAAACCATCAGGAGGTTATTTAACATCTCCTGTATAATAGCAAAAAGATGCATATTGCAAAGCTGGAAAAGCCCCACAGCCCCTCGGACAGAACATTTTCTTCGGGAATTAACATTTGTGAATGAAAGCGAGGAACAATACGTGCTGACACTGCCTAAAACAGGCCGCCCAAGGACATCTGGGCTCAGTTCAGAGTGTATCTTTGTGAAATGGTATCGGAAGACGAAACTAATTGATAACCTGTAGCATGCTATGACACTGATTCTGTTGAAAAAATCTGGGAATGTATGTTTTGTGAGAACATGATGGAGTGCTCTGTTTGTATCTGTCAAGACCATCAATAAACACGTTTAAAAAAAAAGAAATGGTGCATTTTGGGTGGTGTTCTCGTCAAACTTTCCATACCATCCCACCCAGCTTGACTGTTTGTTTGGGAGGGTCCCCTCCTACAGTGTACTTTCTTACTGGGGAATAGATATTGTCCTTCATTAACCTCTCAGACTTCGTCTTCATACCCAGAAATATTCATCAGGTAATTTTCCACTGAGGTACTCAACAGTTCCCCTAAATCTTCTTGTAGAGGAGCATTTGCATTTTGTTTATGATCTGAACAGTTTGCCACCTTTTTCCTCTTTGGTCTCTCGTCCACTATATTCGGTTCTGGTGAACTTACTCTCAGATTACGCAGAAATTGTCTAGAGTTGTTAGATTTTACATTTTTTTGCCATTGGCATGTTTTTTTTACTTTTTTGTCTGCGCATTGCTGTTGGCTTTGTGCAGCTGTTTTTTGTTCCGCCGCGTGCAGTAAAAATCAAAGTTGGGACCATCTTGGGAGGGGTTATAGGCGCTCAATCTGTCCTGTTCAATTAATTTCACTTCTTCTCCTCCAAGTGGAGCCACCAACACTCTTGTTTAATTAAACGACACATAATTTGCAGTTGTAATCCCATCGGGATCTTCTTCTGGAGTCGCTTTCCTCACTTCAGGCTTCAAAGGCCTTTTATTTATAATAACTGCTCCCTGCTCTTCTGCATATTGACTTCCCAGACTTTCCTTTGTATCTCTCTCCTCAGTACTCATTACAATCGTCTGGGTGTTTATATTGAGCTTGTGCAAGTCGAGGGGCCTCATTACACGGTAGGTGGTAAGGGTTTACCGGTACCGGAATTTTACTGGTACCGGTAAATCCTTACCGCCTTACTACGAGGTCCCTTTGCGGGTTGGGGAATTTAACACCTGCTTTTTCCAGGCGTTAAAAACCAACCCGCAAAGGGACCCAGGGAGCTAATTACGGTACTGCAATTTGCGTTGCCGTAATTACCGCCTTCCTCATTCCCATTATGCCCTATGGGGCAAAAATGGGAATGGGGAAGGGCAATGGTGGAAGGGGGAATTACCGCCCCGCCAACCTTGGAATGGGGCGGTAATTCCCCTTTCCACCAAGGCGGTGCCGGTATTTTACTGCATGAACCATGGCGCTAAAAGCGCCATGGTTCTCCGCCTACCGTGTAATGAGGCCCCTATTGAGCGTCCAAAACTTGCATAGCTGTGCCTTCCTTACTTGGCCTCAGCGACCTCAGAGCTTCCTTTATGTCAGATAGTAGTTTTTTATCCTCATGCATCTCCTTTAGAATGTCTAGCAGTGCCTTATGAGCCAGAGTCTCCCCTTCCTTCCCACACTCCAGTCTGCTTTGCATAGATGTTATAAATTATTCAATGTAAATCAATTTTGAGTGCATCATAGCTGACCTGATCCTTGTAGTTATCGTTTATGGACTCGTAGAGTTTTAGAAATGGAGCTAATGTTGTCGTTAGGGCCGACATCAGACTTGCTTGCATTTGTAAGTTAATATTCCACCTGCCGGTGCTAGCACTGATATCGCAATTCTTTTGCATCATACAGGCTCTTCTTATTGTAGCTGTTTTGCTTGGAATATATGAGAACTCTGACGATGGTGTTTCAGAGTCTGACGTTGTCACTATCCCCTTTGCCTCTTCATAGTTCACTCTCACCAAAGGGACTTCTAAGGGGGTAAGAGGAATAATATTCCCAGTGTTAGCTGCCATCGAACTGAGCAACTCTGTTGAATCAACTCGCAGTCGCTTTTTCGGAGGAATGCAATGGCTCTCCTTCCCTGCACTCAATTGGTAGGTTAGTTCTCTTTTCTCACGAGCAGCAACTCTGCTCTTTTCGAGCTGGTTCGAGATGTTCTCTATATCACAAGACAATCTCGCCATCAAATTCAAATTTCCAAGCCCTCTGCCCACTGTATCAAACTTGCCCACACGTTGGGGTTCCCTTTGCAATTGATCTATGGGCCGCCCCGGAGGGGTTCCCCTTTGGGATTTAACTGAGGACTGCAAAGCTGAAACCCCACTCATCTGCAGGTTGGGAACGGATTGTGCGTCTCTTACTGTTTTATACTGGCATTAAGTTCGAATTCGGGGGTGTTGAGAACAAGGAAACCACACTCTGAGATGCGGGTACTCCTATTAGGAGGTCGTCATGAGTAAGCTCCCCCCACATATTTCCAATTGGGGCAATCCATGGAAAGGGTAAAAATACTCCGAACTGGACACCTTCACACAGGAAACACTCCTGCTAGCATTCTCTGGCAATTTCTATCCTGTTTGAGTTATCTATTTAGATCTGAAAGGGAAAACACTTTAAAACATGGATGCCATTTTAGAGTTGTGAGAGGTTGCTATTGTACACAACACAGTTTCCTTTGCAAGCCATATGTTCTTGAGACACATCATAGCTAGAGCATTATGGACACAATAAGAGCACTGTAGCAGGGCTAAGTGAACAGCCCAAAGTGAGGAGGTCAAGCCTTAGCACTAATTGACTCCTGTTTTTTATTTTCGGGAAGGCACCATATGAATGTTGATGACGACTATGTTCGGGTTGAGCCAATTCAGTGAACAAATGGTAGCCACCTGAAACTGCACTCTGTTTTTGGAGCAGGCTGGGGGGAACTGGTTGGGTCCCAGGAATGCCGTCAATAAATAGAACTTAAATGTGTCTCCAGTTCAATCTCTGTTTCATTCTTAATGCTGGTATGAGACTCAGACTGTAGAAGGGCAGTATCGTGAATCAAAACGTGTAGGTTTTCCCCAGCTTCACCACCTTTGGGGAGCCAATGCTTTTACGCCAGTTTTTTTTTGGGCAAGCGATCAGCCGAAAACATTATTTCACAGTAGTGATTTGTTGAGTCCGTATATACACAACATATTTAATTTTATGGTTCACTGACTCCTGCAATTTTCTTAGATGAAAAAACTTTCCCTACTTGCGAGCCTTGTCACTGCTAAACTGACCCTTCCCCACAGATTTGTGGGGGCATTTCCTATCAACGGTGTGCAAGTGCTGCAGAGAAGCCCCAACGCATCAGTAAAAGTCATGCGGGTCTCTTTGCATTCACAAGTCATTTGGTGAATTGCTCAGCAGTAATGGTGACCCCTTTAATCTCTTCCTCGGTTCTAAAACCTCCCGAGGCATCAATTTATTTACAGGACCTACAAAAAAACTACAGGACCTACACACATAATTATGTATTAAAATGTTGTCCTTTCTCGTTCAGTGCCTGAAGTATAGTTAATGGACTTAGAAAACATTTCCAGCATGCGTTTTAATATTTAACGTGGTGACGGCGTGCGGTGTGATATGTGTGATATTGTTTAATTTCATTGCCAAATGCCTTATGAGATGTGTGGTCCTAGCTCTATCAATTTGCTAGAGCACATCACAATCAAGCAGTTTGTTCTAAATGTAGGCCATTGTACAGCAAAAGTACAGTAATTAAAAAGTAAATGTTCCAGCACCCTGGATCCTGGTACATCACACTATTATTATTATATTATTAATTGCCCTGCTTTGCCAAGCTGTGCTGTTTTAGCTACTGGCATTGTTCCATCAAATCATTTTAATAAAATGGCTTCAAAATGCATAGGAGCCGGCAGCACAGTGCCCGTCCGACCGTTTTCAAATACGGGGTTTACTCATCGCCAAACTATTCATTTGCAGGACCCTAACTTTACACTTCTCAGCCACAGTGTAACACCATTAGCCAATGATACTGCAGAGCATAGCATGCACTTGTGTGTTTGGCTAGCGTCCGTTGGAGCTCGCCGTCCTCTGAGCTCCAATAGTCTTTTTAATTAGCGTTGAAATGTGGCCAACCAGAAAACGCATTTTGTATTCCTTCATGTATTGGTGTTGCATTCGGTTTGTGCCGTGGCTATATTGCCCATTATGATGAGGGTGATAGGTTTTCCCGTGCCTCCAATCTTTCTTAAGGCACACCCATGATCAACTCTTAGAATCAGCACCAGAGACCTTTCCTGGCTTGCCATTAATTTACCCCGCTTTGCCAAGTGGAGTTGGTCTAGCAAATAATGACCCAGAAATTGTCATTAAATTGGAAGCGTGAGGAGAGAACAATGCACTTTTTTCCAGGTTTGTGATCTGCATTTTAAAAAACAGCGGTGCGTGCTCCTTGTAGCGTGACAGTTAACAAAATCGACAGAGTGTGTCACAGCTGTTGTGACAACAGACAGGTTCAGGCACTGTTAAATAAATGTATGCACAGCTTCCACAGCCTGCACTCAGCCAAAATCCATAATATGGTCTGCTCGCTCCTCCAGTCCCATACTTCATACCTGGTGTGTTTGTTTCCTTATGAGCTCCATAAGCTAGCTCACGCTCTCTCTGATGGGCTGCTGGATGGCTCCCGTGCGTCTGTCATAGGAGAACATGGCTTGCAATCTCAATCTATTTAATTTAAGGTCCAGCTGACGTCCGGGGGGGGGGGGGGGCCCGCACTGCAACTGCGCTCTCTGTGCTAATGGGAACAGTACTGGCCGGTGGTCCCCCTCACCCCGCTCCTCTCTCCTCCAGTCAGGAGACTTTTTTTTCAGGATATGGCAGGGGCAGCGCTGCAATCACACTCTCTGTCCTCACGGGAGCAGCGACCCGGCAGCGTTCCCTCTCACGCCATGCTACGCTCCCCAATGCGTGTGCTATACAAGGCGTTGCAGTGGACGGCCGCGCTCACTCTCTCCCCCAGGCGGGATGAAAATTTGCAGTGGGCTACTCCACAGCGTCCATGCTCCCCCGGGTCATGCACGTCATGCGTGCGCTGGGGATGCCGGCAGCAGTGCCAGGCTGCAAATGGCTGCAGCTTTGGCTGACTCGAAAAGAGATCAGTCCACGGCAGACTTTAAACATAGTCCAACAGAAGTTCAACTAACAAAATGTTTTGGTGCATACAAATATTAAAATTTAATGGGCATATAGTTAAGTGCAGTCGTTTTGCTCCTACTTTGGAGCACGCGCCACTAGTCCCCACAGCAGCAGGACAGCAAGATGTGAGTGAGTGGATGAAGGCCCGGTTGGTGCTTCAGCCATTTCATCACCAAGCGTTGGCATGCTGCCATGCCAATGCCATACACTGCTCCTGAACTCGCCTTTGAAGTTTTATTTTACAGTAGCAATGTTTTAGCAATATTTTGGTGGTTACACCACAAAAATGCACCAAAATATCAAATGGTGGCCCCAGGGTGTGCGTGCACAGGGAGGAAATGAAAGACATAGAAAACTGCTACTACTTGTCGACAAAGAAGTAGTACCCCCTACTCCCCCTGCAATTTGGGTGCTGAGCCATGTCTAGAGACAGGTGAAACAAAGTCCCAGCTATGCACAGACCTTACTTTTGATTGCGGTGAAGCAATCCCATGTGCCGGGACCATTTGCCCTCATTGATTGCATGCCTAGGAGATGGGAACTTTTGATGGGAAGTACAGGGCACTGAAATGGTATAGGGTGATGCAGTCCTGGACTGTACATTAGATAGTGGTGAACTGAGGAAGCCACAGCGAGAGGATATCAAAACGAGGTATGTGTGGTTCCTAAATCAATTGTTTAAACAAAATTATATGAGATTGATGTTAAAAAAATATTTTTTCCCCATTACTTCTCTCGTCTCTGTCTATTTCTACTTACTCATGCTTTTTGACTTTATTTTTGGTTTTACAACTTACAGTTTTTCAGATCTACTAATTGATGATGACAGTCGGGGAAATGTTTTGTTTATGGCATAAACATTTGCAAATTTCTGAGTTTATACATTTCACCATTCCAAGGAATTGTCAGTTTCATTTATATATCAATGAGAGAGATTATGAAGGTTTCCTTCCTTGAAAACACCCTTGTGGGGGAAAATGTGTGGGCACAGGAGGTAACAAATTGTAATCACAAATACATTTAAACTTAAGTATCAAAGTAATTTAATCAGGACTTAATTTGGAAGAACCATCATTAACACAAATGTTTTCAGACTTGATAAACCACACCAAACAAGTATGCTATTTGTTTCTTCTAAGATCTCTAACACAACAATGATAGCAGTATGGTATTCTAAATGATCTGAAAATGTTGCTCTGTTGCAGCCTTAGATGCAATACATGTATTTGATTCTGTTGTTAGGAATTTGTTCCTCACTGCTTTATCTGAATATAATATCGGCAAAGACTATTGAAATGTTTTTTCCTATTATTTGCCTCCAAAATGGCGAAGAATTAGGCTTTTAGTGAAAATGTTGACTGCAAAAATGTCGACTGCAAAAATGTCGAAAAAAAATAAATTTGAATGTGTTTTTTTATTATTTTTTTTTAATGGGAGCGTTCATCCCGGAACCCTCCATTTATTTTTTAAAGCTAAACCCAAAAAAACATACAAATAAAAAAAAACATTCGATATTTTTTTGGGACATTTTTGTTTTCGACTTTTTGCAGTCGACATTATAACTGCACACCAAAGAATTACACTGGACGAGTGATCTCAGAGGCATGGGAGGTCGATTCTGGAACTAGACAGGGTTGCCCACTCTCCCCAAAATTGTGCACCCTTGTGATTGAGCCACTGGAATGTCTATTAAGAGAAGACTTTCATCATGAATAGATTATAGTAAAGGCAAGTTCCACCTAATTTTGTTATAAGCAGATGGTGTACTATTGTCTTTAAAAAATCTTGAAACAAACCTAATGAATATACTTTGAACATTTGGATCATGCATTAATTGGGACAAACCAAAACTCTTTCCATTAGAAGTGATAGTGACATGAGTCTTGCAAAGCTCACTATGAATTGGTCTGTAGCGCCATTCAAAAGTTGGCTATTCAGGTTTGTCATGGCTCTTGCTTAACAGACTGCCATAACATTGACCACACTTAATCTAGATAAACAGATAGCTGGACTCCTTTTCCTCTATTATTTATGGGCATAGTGGCGTTGTTCAAGAGGGTGATACAACCTACATTATTGTATTACTTTACTAATAAGATATCACACCAATTTTCCAAAGATTTTATTCTTAAATCAGCGAATTATTGTGGTCTCTTGAATGGCAGAAAATAGCTCTACTATACAAAAAACCTATGGTAAATTGGGATTACAGATTTATTACAAATGGTATTTCCTGGCTTCACAAATACAATATGTAGAGCGATGTCTTGCAGATGAGGAAACCCATTAACACCACTTTTTGGTAGGTATCTTCAAGCCATAAACACCAAAAAATACCTTATGCGTGAAACATAACAACAGAAGCACCATCATTGCTTTTATTAGGTCATACTATATGCATTGAATGGTTAAGAAGTTATATATTAAAACACCCTACTCACCTAAAATAGTGCAGATAATGGGTGTACTAGAAAAGTAACAAACGTCTGAATGGGAAACCAGAGAACTCTTTACATGGGTTATGTATTCTTAAATGGTTTACTGCTCTTGTCTCCTGAGCTCAAGACTCAATTTGACTTTCCAAGTCAATTGATAATTTACGCTGGTAGACCTGGAGAGCTAGAAGAAGTGGCTACCCTTACCCACGGAACCTGAAATTAATATATTACTAAACAAAATGCATGACCTTGGAGACAGACCAATGTGGTCTCCAATATATACACTGCACATTATTAGAGCCAACCTAAGAATCAGACCTTAAAATCTGATCTGAGTGGGCGGCATATTTAGAAATGGTGTTCATTGGCATGCAGTGGAGTAAGATATTTTTGGACCCACAGGAGGTACACATGTATGCATGATTAAGCTGATGCAATATTATATGTTTTAAAGAACACACACTCACATCCTGCACAATGTACTAAAATATTTCTGTCCACCTGTAAAAATGGTTTCAGATGTGGATGTCAAAAACTGGTATTATGCACATATTTTGGTATTGTCCTAATACACAATATTTGTTTAAAGGAGTTCTACGGAAAAAGAAGAATCTGAGAGCGGGATGGATAACCATGACTCATAGGCAAGCAAGCTGGGAATATATGCAAGTAAGAAATCAAATAAACAAGCCAACAGATTGATAGACTTGCCACTGATTTTGGTAAAGAGACCGTCATCTTGAACTTTGGATAACATACTTTGACAAATAGCTACTAGTGGAGCATATGTTTAATAAGCATATCATTAAAATAAGGTGCACAATTTGAGGCCATCACCAAATGGAACTTGGCTACTCAAAGTGGCTCATGCCCATCACACAATAAACCCCTGTTAGACCTTAACATATGCATTACATTGAACTTTTCATATATTACTTCATTAGAACTTGATCAATATTACGATGCAGGTAATGTGAGCTGTAGACATGATAGTGTGCAGGTGAGTGAGAGTGGTCTTCTTCAATTGGTATTTGTATTTGTGAGGAGGAAATTAGGAGGATTTTGGAAACAAAGAATGGTTTAAATGTGGACATGTTCAATTGTTGATTCACAATAACCGATGTGACTATTGTCTGTTGTGCTGTTGAAGTATAAACCAAAAATACATAAAAAGGTTACCCAATAACTTGGTAGTCGGCTTACCAGATATTGGGGCATTGAAGTCTCAGCAGGAATGAGGCCTTCACTTCATCCTTGTAATACAGAAAATAGGGATACATCTCTCTGGTTCAACCCAAATCAATTACATTGCTTCTTTCCAATCTACCGAAATGCTGGCTGGTTTCTGACCCCACCATTATGTCTCATGATCCAAGATGGGTCCTGGACCTTTTGTCCAATTAAAAAAGAAACAGTTCAGTGGTCTCTAAAGGGCCCCCACTTTCAGTTATTTCTAAGAATATTCTTAGTCCCCGTCTTCTTGTCAGATCAGGCACCTGGTTGTTGGCTGTGAGTCTTTACTCAACCCAGGGGGCCCCCTAGTTTGCGAGGCCGATGCAGGCCCTCTACCTGGGCTTTCCGCTGCTGAATCTCTTAGTCTTTTTGCGTTGCTCTCTCCTGGCTTCTACCTCATTCTAGGGTTTTCGGTATCACACCCCTCCATGGCGTTTGATTGAGTTTACCCCACCCTGGGATCTGGCTATGGTTGCCCTGTCTTGGGGTTTGACCGGATTGCCTTGGGGTTATCTCTTTGGTACCCATCCTTGGGGTTTGGTATTTATTATTCCAACCGGGTTTTTGGTATTGGTTACCCCTCCTTGGGGTTCAGTCTCAAGTAAGCCTTTCCAACCTCTTCCCAGCTCACTGGGGCAATAACCTTCCCTCTCTGGCCAGTGCTCTTCCAGGTGGGCTTTCAGGTAGGTTGACGTGATATTGCTTTTCTGGGTCCTCTCTGCCAATCCGCGTACTTCAGAGCTGCTGCTTCCTTCCCACTGAATTCCTGCTGGCTTCGGTCTCTCACAGTGCCATTACTCCACCCCTTGAGCAGCTTTGACTGCTCAGCAGTTTTTTGGGTCAGATTCTTCCACATTGTGTCTCGGACCAGATGCTCAGTGTTCTGCAGGCTCGGCTAATAGTGAATCCGCCCTGGTGGGCGGGTGTTCGTTTCCTTCTGCTACACTTCCCAGGGTATATGTCTCTGCTCCTCTGCAGTCCGCAACCTCTCCTCCACTGCTTCCTTCTTTTCAGCAATGCTCATTGGGCCTTTATCCCTCCAACAGCAAGGGGCTGGCTCTGTCTCTCACTTTGCCTTCTGAGGCGTGACAGAAAATGGATAGAAACCATGCCAGTCGTCCATGTTTGCAAGTTAGTATACAAGTGAACTCCCATTTAACCAACACAACTATTTGACTCTTGGGGCAAGGGAGGATTACCTATCCCTCTTTAGGGATTACCTGGCCTCTTAAGGGGGGGGAATCAATGCCAGTGGGATCCTGCTTGCCCTGTCCCCTAGGGGGTGTTTAGCAGGCTCAGCTCCCTATACCCAATCAGGGTGTCTCCCTCTTGGGAAGAGGGGATGAAATGTCTAGATTCATCACCTAACATTCTTAATGTCAGGAGGTAGAGAGTTCCAGTGAGAGAGCAAGGAGGGCAAAGGAGCTGAAGCTGGAGGAAGCACAGGACACGTGCAAATAAAGAGGTTCAGTCAGGTTTGGGATCGCAGGGTGCAAGGAGTAAAATACAGAAAGATTGGCTAGGTGGGGAGAGGCAAACCTGTAGATTCGATTTGTAGACCGAAAGAAGGAATTTGAGAGGGACCAGTGTCATGGTAAGAGGTGGGATTCGAACATGGGATGCTGTAGAGCGCATTTTTCATATAGATAAGTACTTTTTTGAGGGAAGCAATGGTGTAAAGTAAAAGATGCGTACGGAGGCAGGGACAATAATCCAGCCTTCTGAGGGCAAGAGATGAGATTAGGGTTTTCATAAAATGAGAGGTGAGGTGGGCACTAAGGCTTAGCCTTGAGTCTGTGGCATCGGATGCTATTTTGTGTTGCAGCTTCAGGTCGCTATCAAAGAAAATCCCTAGGTTGCAAGCGCTAGGGGTAAGGATTTGTATTTATATTTTATTTTTATTTATAGAGAGCTATATGCCAAATCACTGAACAAAACTAAAACAATGGTACTATAACTGAGGAATGAACATGACAAAATAAGACCAAATTAAGAGGGCAGAATATGATCACATAAGTGGACCGAAACAAAGGATAGAACGAAAGGGAACAAAGCGAGTGGAAGGGCTGCCCAATGCAACAGGGCCAGGAGGGAGAATTAGCAGAAATGGGACTGGGTGTAGGGAAGGAGAAATACAGATGATTGGAACCAGAGTATGCAAGCAGGGTAGAACAAGGTGACTAGAGAGAGAGAGAGGAGAGATAGGAAGGGGAAAGATTGCGGAGAGACTTTAATACAAGACATAGAACGTTGAATTTAAGTCAAAAATTAAAAGGTAGCCAACTAAGAGTGGTAAAACCTGGGGTAATAGACTCCCGAGGGCAGAGACACAAAAGGAGATGGATTGAGGAATTGTAGATGGATTTGAGTGGAGTAAGGTAGGAAAGGCGGAGGCCAAAGAATGGAGATGGGCAATAGAAAATATGTGAAAAGATAAGAGAAAAAAACAGAACCTTACAGGTCCGGAAAGAAAGGGTTGAGATTTATGAATATTAAACAAGTGAGCACAGCAAGAGAGTGAGAGAAGAGATGTGGGGAGTAAAAGAAAGAGAGGAGTTAAGCTAGATTCACAGGTTACAAGCTGTGTATGAAATAGGAAGAGATGAAGGTGAAAGGAAATAGAAGGGAGAGGAGGGGGAAGAATAGAGGGAAGAAAGAAAAGAACCTCAGTTTTAGATCAATTGAGGACAAGGTAGTGGTCTGTCATCTGAGATTGGATGGCTATAAGATAGGTTGATAGCGTGGCATGCATCGCGGAGGAAAAGGAGTAGAAAGTAAAAACTGTGTGTCATTAGCATAGAGCTGGTGTGACACTGTGAAGGAGAAGATAATAGAGGCAAGTGGACAGGTATAGAGTGATAACAAGAGGGGACACAGCAATGACTCTCTTTTGAGAAACCATGATGAAGTGGGCGAGGGAAAGAGGTGATGCCTGCCCAGGAAACAATAGGAGCGATCAGAGAGAATATTTAAACCAATCGAGAAGAGAGCCAGAGAAGCCAAGAGAGGAGTGGGAGGTGAGTAGGAGACGGTGGTCAACTGGCCCAAAAGCAGCAGACAGGTCGGAGGAGGATTAGGAGCGAGAAGTTCTTAGCATAGTGTGCCAAGTGAAGAGAGTGGTGAGGAGGAAAGCCAGATTGGAAGCATGGAAGAAGAGTGTTAAACGTGATAAAATTAGACATTTGAGAATAGTTGACATGTTCCATAAGCTTAGAGAGGTAGGGCAGAAGACATATAGGGTGATGGTTCAAGCAAAGTGAACCATCACCCTATGATGGTCTAGGGAGGGTTTCTTAAGAATCAGAACAATTTTAGCATATTTAAAAGAGGAAGGAAAAACAGAAGATTGGAGTGAGGTATTGAACATAGAGGTGAGAAAGGGAAGAAGCAGAGGGTAGACATTTAGAATGAGAGACGATGGAAGAGGATCATGATCTGCAGAGGTTGGATGTGCCTTATCAATGAATAGTGAAACCTCGGAATCAGAGAGGAGTAAAGGAGGAATAGTAAAGACCAGTGGAAATTAGAGAAGGAGAGGAGTAAGAAGAAGTTGAGGGCACAATAACAGAATGAAAACGAGTGACTTTAGAGCAGAAATAGGATGCCAGATCATCAGCCGAGAGGGAGGAGGTAACAGAAGGGTTAAGGGGTGGAAGAGATGGAATACGAGAACGTTTGGGAAAGATGATATGGGTGAAGCGGGTATGAAAGAAGAAGCTCAAAGTAGGACTGTTTGGTTGGAAGGAGCAGTATTAAAGGTAGAGTGAAGAGAAGAGAGAACAGAAGAATCTACAGGGAACATGATTTATGGCAATGGCGTTCAGCACATTGAAAGGTGCATCTTAGGGAACGCAGCTCAGGAGTCAACCAGGGCGGTGTGCCTGCAAGTGGTATGGCGGGGGAGCAGGGGTAAAGAGTGCCAGTTAAGGAGATGAGAGGGAAGAAACCAGAGTCTCGGGTGAGAGAGCAGTGAAGTCTGAAAGAGGAGGGAGAAAAGAATAGAGAGACATAAAGGAAGACGTTTAAAAAGAGAGAAGATTGCGATGATAAAAAGAAGTAGCCGGGGGAGGGTGAGAAGGAGGTAAGGGTGGAGGGATAATAGAGGAAAGCAGAAGGTGGTCGGTAAATAAACAGGGAGAGCAGAGACAGAGGTAACAGAGAGGGAGGTCGAAAATAATTAGGTCAAGAGAAGACCCACCAGACACTTGAGAGTGAGAGGGAGGAGTAGGAATAGAGCACATAACATTGGAATCAAGGATAGAAGTAAAGGGGAGAGCAGTGAGAGGACAAGGGAAATGAAGATTACAATCCCCATGGATAAGAGGACATTGCAATGGGAAAAGGGCAGAGAGGAGCATGTGAAGATCATCATAAATAAAATTGGGGTGAGCACAGGGCGACAATGGTGGGATGTTAGAAGCAGATAGGAAGATCACTTTTGTTGAGGAAGATTTAAGGATCACAGAGTTCCATCTGCTGGCAGCTAGCAGAGAAGCAGTTGGGTATGCTAGAGAATAGCCAAGAGGAGGAAGAACAAGGCTTGTGCATCATAAGCAAATTAGTGATATAAACCACAGGAGGGGATGAGTTCCCCAAGAGAGGAGGTGTAGAGTATGAAGAGATGTGGCACAGCCGCCACCCAAAGTGGCAGTTAGCAAAGCCTACTGGGTGGGGGTTGGGAAGGAGATGCCAGTATTGCAAGGTATACATGAGTGGTCAAGCAAGCAGGAGGTGACTCAGTCAAGAGTATTGTCTCGATGGTTAAGTAGAGTGAGAGAGGGAAAGAAAGAGCATGGAAAGGAGAGAGGGATGGTCAAAAGTGTCCAAGGCAACAAGTGATTCAGGAGGATGAAGATGGTAGATAGTTCAGATTGGTGAGTGGTGGTAAGGGAGTTATAGAAGAGAATAAGTGCCATTTTGGTTGGGTATATACAGCAGAATCCAATTGAAGGTGGTCACAAAGTCTTTCTAGATAGACTGTGATGTGGTTAAACAGTACATGCTCTACAACTATTACGATTGCACAAATGCTCTGTGCAATTTTACATGGGCTAATGTGAAAGAACATGTATGTTTTCACATGTGTAAATATGCTGTAATTCGATCCATAAGATGTAGAATAAATTGATCCAGAGGAAGTCTAACTGTAAAGGGAAACTAATAAGGTGACACATAACACATCTATCTCGCGGCAGGGCTTTACATTCTAAACAATTGTAGCATGCATGAACAAAACTTGTTCTCAATCGACTGTGGAATCCTCCATGAAAGTGATAGAAAACACTCATCAAAATAGTACTTGGGTAAACATATGTTTTAATTACTATTTTATTAAATTTGTCCTGAACAAGGCACCAAAAAAAATGGACCAGAGGATTATCTCCAGCAAGCCCACAGTGGAACATCTGTGCCAGGGTACAGAATTTCTGAAAGACTGTTCCCTGCAAAATATAGATCATTGATTTATCTAGAGATGCCACGAAGTTAAACTTACATATCTCTTTTACCACCTCATGTGTGAGATCCAAAATTACTGCAACCATGTTTTGTGCCTGCCTCCCAGTATATCTTGTACACTGTTAATTCCAACTAGCAATGTAATGTAATTACCATAATTCTGTCCTTAATAAGTAGTGAGTATAGCTCCAGGAGGCCAAAATCAGACCCTTCCTTTTGTGAGACCACACTCTCTAAACAGCCCCTCAGTCATTCCTATTGTCTTTGCCCAAGCTTATATTTAAAGCTTAAAAACTCAAATGGCAACATGCTTCCATCACACCAGAGTTGGCCCACCTAGAATATCCCTTTCTTAATCCATGGCATATTTCTGCCATTCACCTTGAGTTTTTGGTTAGTCCACACTGTTGATAATTCCCAATATTTCTGTCATGTCCCCAGTATTCCAGTGTCCGTAACCAAACCTGGACATCCTCTCTCGTTCATGTGTAGCATGCGTCTCCCTTTTGTTTTCATATGGTCCACTGTACTAAATGGGGTTACCCCTTAGAAAACCTGATAACTGTTCTAGGATACAGGCCTTATTACATGCTTTAACATCTAGGAAGTCAATATCTTGCTTGTTCTTTGTCCTCATAGTCTTCCATTCAAACTTGGGTCTTTTCCCCGAACCCTACAGGACATTTCCCATTGCCACATACAGTTTCTAAACATTTTTATTCAACCTATACAGGATACTGCAAAACAAGTAGTGAATTCTTCGCAGGGCATTCATTTTCACAATAAGACTTATCTCCTCAGACTAAAGTGTAGCACTACCCACCTTGAGAAATCAAACTCCAATGTGCCCAAGATCTTTAAGAGATTATGATTCAATAACCATTTCACATCTCTGTTCATTGCTATCCCCAGGCACCGGAACCTATCCTTGAACCATATGAAGGTACATTCCCTCAAGTGGTCCTTAAATTGCATATGGGAAACTGGCATAGCCTCTGTTTTATCTATGTTTAATTTATAACCTGAAACCCAATTATAGTTATGCAAGGATCCTACAAAAACCGAAAATGAGCATCCAGACACAACATCAACAGCAGGACATCAGAATATGAAGAATATGTTTCAAGAAAGGTTCAAGCAACAAGTCGTACAAAAGAGGAGACAGAAGGCAGCCCTGCCTAGTACAACGCTCCAGCGGAAATCCCTTTGATGGTCGGCCATTCACGACAACTTGTGCCCTAGCAGAGCAAACTATACCTACGAATTCAATGAACCACTGTAGAAACCTAAATTCCCGAAGCATTCTTTCATAAATATCCTGTTCACCCTGTCAAAATCATTTTTCCCTGTCTAAAATGATCACCCTCATTGGCTCATCTGAGTTCTTCAATTCAATGAGATAAATCAAAGCCCCAATGTTGAATGGCCCACACCTCTTCCTGATGAATCCCGCCTGGAAGGGATGAGCAAGCCTCAGCACCAGACCTGCAACCTGAATCGCCATAAGGTTTGTTAATATCTCAAGGTTACAATGTAAAAGTGCGATTGGAGGATCATTCCCTAAAAAAAGCTTGTCCTTACCATCTTTTGGTATCATGATTATAAACACCTGTTCAGTTGATTTGTCATTCATCCCTTCCTTCAAAATGTTTTAGACCTCCCACAGCAAAGGAGTCAGATAATTTCATGTGGAATTTGGCAGTGGGCCCATCGGATCCAGTTGTTTTCCCCTTTAGCAACCTCTTTATTACATCCTTTATTTTTGTCTCCGAGATCGGCCTTATCACACCTTCTGCATCTCCCTCTGTCCATATGTCCACATCAATACTGCCCCAAAACATGTTTGTATGCATTTTTGATCCAGCAGCATTCTCACTATAGTGTAAGAAGATTCAATTCAACACTACAGCTAAGTCAATGCCTAGTCTGGGATACTGAATGGAAACCCTTATTGATATATCTTTATGTCCAGTTCATGAGTTCTGGATGACTACCCCTATATAACACCCCTCTCTTAGAATCCCCCTGACCCCACTGAGCCAAGAAGTAGTTCTGTTTTGCAAGTTTAAAAGGTTTATTTGAGAATTTAAACAATATATATATATCACACTTTATAATAAATTAATATCTGATAGTACACTTAGACATATGATGTTGATCAACAATGGGTAATCTGGCACTAGCACACTTCTTTACAATCAATGAGGAGTTAGTATAGGATGGATAAAGTAGCAAAACTACTTTTATGATTTCAAGGGAAAAGCAATGAGGAATAAAATGCAGTACAGAAATACTTGATATGATTTTAGCAAAAGATAAAATATCACTTTTTCTCTGGCAATTCACCCCCCTCCCCTATGCAATGTAAGAAATGGAAGGAGATGGAAGTAACACACACAGTTCATAGGAATGCAATCAAATATAATTCAGTTCACCCCAGCAAGCTTAGACCACAGATAGAAGTTTGAAACACAGGCCCAAAATGCTTTTAAAAGGTGATGGCAATGAAGTGAGAAATATGCTGAAAATGGTTTTAATTCCCTTTAGGAGGTTCAGGGGGAGTGGTAGCTACTTGGGATAAGTTCAGGCTCACTTTAGCAATGATTCAGAGATGGTGATTAAGAGGCAAACAAATTTTTAGCAAGGAAAGAAATGACTGCTGATGGTTACACGTGGCTGGATTTTTAACCAAATCGCAAATCGCGGTAAAAATCGCGAGTGCGTGAATCATGATTGCAGAAAAAGTATAAGTCTGGTTGGAAAGCTTAGATTCTAAGCTTTCAGAGGAAAGTTAAACCAAGTTCGTAGCCCAAACGGTTCCAGAGATACGGACGATTAAATAAAGGTAGTTTTTCGGATTTAAAGTAAACTCAAAATGACAAGTGACAGCTATGCAGCTGCAGAATTGACAAGTGACAGTGGTGCAGCTTTACAAAATGACAAGTGACAACTTCTAGGAGGCAGTTCTGGTTAGATTAAAATAGTTTGGATTAGATTATTTTAAACTAAGAGCTTATTTCTGTCACAATCTGACCTAAGTACTCACAATATATTTTGGAAGGACTGGACCTTGTCACGGATCTGATCAATCAGGCTAGCGGCACTTCACAGCGATCTGGTCTCTGGGTCTGCGGTTCTGCACGGTCTGGTCTGGTCTGGCACTGTTCTGGTCTGTCCGGATACAGCGGTCTCTGCACGGCTCCTGGATCTCTGCACTGGTCCTGGCAAAAGTTCTTGGCAAGGGATTCAAGCAGCTCGCCCGGCTGTGAGTAGCTTGCAATGATTTGAGGCCTGCTGCAGAGAACTCAGCTTGTGGTTTTAGGCCTCTGATTTAGGTTCTAAAGTATAAATTCTAGGTTCTGGAGTATGTAGCTGGAGTCAGTCTGGAACTGGTATCTTCTGGATGTTGCGTGGTCCGGCAAAACGCCCCGCAGCAACTGGATTTGAATGTCTCTACCTGTCCCAGCAGTCTCTTTTTATGTGTTTTGAAAATGGGTGTGTGCCTGGGCCTAGCTAAGCCTGCCCCCCTCTACTTGTCATTGGCCCAATTCTCCCCTCTCCCATGATTGGGGGAAGGAAATGTGAGTCAGAGTGATGCTGTAGGTTTTATGGGTCAGAGGATCCTCCCCTGGTCAGTTTGCCCACAAATCTATATTTGATTCAAATACATCCTTCCCAGTTTTACAATTTGTTGAAATTACATGTGCACATTATATATTTCTTATGGTCCATGCTTGTCCGCCTCTGATCTTCCTGGGGGCTTGCATTCAGAAATGGCAACATTTTGCGCTTTTTAACTGGCTTTGCAATATTGGACACTTACCCAAAATTACACACATGTGCTCAAATTCAAAGTGCAGTCGCGTGGGGGGGCCTTGTTGGGTGTCCTGACCCAGGTTTGAGCTATCATGCTGCAACATTTGGTGCTGTGGGCTTAGAAAATCCAAGATGGCCAAAAAGCCCACATGTGCGCCAGGATCCTCTGACCCATAAAACCTACAGCATCACTCTGACTCACATTTCCTTCCCCCAATCATGGGCGCAAGGAGTATGGACATTAATTGATGAAGTGTCAGATTTTTAACATGCAGACATTTGGAGTGATAACCTCTTTTCCGCTCGTAACCCCCCAGATCATACCACCGGGTCCTAAAACCTCTTAAAATGTGGGCAGAAAAATCACAAGAATTATGGTATCATTTAGATAATTTTGACAAGTCTGCACCATGAGTTATACATCTTTCTTAAATTCATATTCTGGCCAACAGGGGTGTGTCTTCCCAGGTCACATGGTGGAGAAACCAGTCTATCCACTTTCTTTAAGCTCAGCCTGTCCTCAGAGGGGGCTTCCCCTCCCCGTTTCTGCCAAGAGGAAGCCACTTTTACGACGCCCCCAATATAACATTTGCCTGAGTCCAGGACAGGCCTTTGTTCAACTCCCTGTAGCTGCTGCACCCCTAATCTAATCAGAGCGGTGACAACTCCTTTTGGCAAGGGGAAGAGTGGCTGAGCAGGTTTTAACTCCTGTGGGGGTAGATGTCAGGCAGAATTCAGTTTCATTAAGCCAGGTTTCAGATAAAATGTCACTTTTTGTCCCCCAGTTTAAGTCAATACAATTTTTACATATGCAGCTAGAATGCTGATTCTAAGTTCAAAACTATGACATTTTAACAGTTACAACTATGTGACACTCAAAAGTAGGTCACTCAGTTAATTTAAACATTTCGATTTTGGTGGTTTTAATCCAGTTTCAGTTAGGCTGCTGACATGCATAGCTCAGCCAGTTTTGTTATGAACATTGTTTTGGGCTCTTCATCTTCCCAGATTTTGTATGCACACATACTTCATTCTGCCAGATGTTCGCTGGTGTTCAGTGAGATTTTTGGATGTGTTGCAATGTTTGAAAATAGGCATTTTGAGCTGGCATTCAGAGAAACCAAAGGTAATTTTAAAGCGTTTTTGAGCTAACAGGCGCTGCTGTTTTACCTTTGGCACCCATTCCACTCATGGCACCCTGGCCCATCATGCTGGTGGGTGGCAAGTTAGGCAGCCATTTTGGTGTACGCACAAACTGCGTGGTTCTCCTGGATTCTGGCGCACATGTGGGCTTTTTGGCCATCTTGGATTTTCTAAGCCCACAGCACCAAATGTTGCAGCATGATAGCTCAAACCTGGGTCAGGACACCCAACAAGCCCCCCCCACGCGACTGCACTTTGAATTTGAGTCGGTGGGGAGTCAGGTGCACAGAAGGTTTTGACCCACGCACTGGTATGTCCGCATAATCTTCTTCCAATTCTGCAAATGGCACAGTTCAGCATCTTTTCCTCCACCCGGTACTGATCGATCGGTTCTCCTCGCCGGTCCTGATGGGAATATTGGCCGGTACCCCGGGCCTCTTGGGTCTCTGCTCCCGGTCTCTGGATCGTCCTCCTTGGCCAGTCTTCAGGTTTTCTTTCTCCTAGGACGACAAAGGAAAAGCGGCAATACCTATTCATGGACATTTCTCCCCCACCATTGACATATTGGGGTGGCATATATATTTTAGAACTCAACAGATATGAACATGCACATTTTTTTAAATTAAGAGACAGGAACACATAAACTTGAGAAACACAGAATTTGATAGGCTATACGTAGGATATTTTAGGGTTGGAGTTGAATTACTCTGGAGCGGTACCCTCTGGGATTGCAGAGGACTCCTCCAGTTGCTGCAAAGTGTGCCTGGGATGGCAACACTTCAACTGGTTTATGTGGACCCACTTGTCTTCCCTCTCTGCCAAACTGCCTTTGGGGATGCGGATCTTGTAGGCCACAGGGGAGACTTTGTCTATAATTTCAAACGGTCCCTTCCATGTAGGCAAATTTTTTTGCTGTTTTGCCTGGTTTCTTTGGAAGTTGTATAGATAGACCCGATCACCCACCTTATATTCCTTTCGGGTAGTTTTTAAATCATAGTGGGTCTTCATGCTCTCGGCTGATCTTTCTAGATTCCGCTGAGCATAGGCAAAAGCATGCTGAAGGTGTTTCCTTAAATTCTCCACATACTCATGAGGTGTGGAGGCATTTATCAACGTTTGCTCTTGGGTTCTGTAGAGCAAATGCTGGGGAAGCACCATCTTGCGTCCAGTCATCAACTCAAATGGTGACATTTTGGTTGCAGATGAAGGGGTAGATCTCATGGCCATTAGGACCAGAGGTAATCGGATATCCCAACTTGGCCCAGAATCTGCCACAAACTTTTTTAAGATGCTCACAATGGTTCGGTTATATCTCTCCACTGCTCCTGAAGAAGCTGGCCTGTAAGCAATGTGTAGCTTCCTTTTAACCCCCAGTATCTCCCACATCTTTGTCATTACTTCACTGGTGAAGTGGCTACCTCTGTCTGACTCAATCCTTTGAGGTAGACCAAAACGGGAAAAGATGTGGTTAATCATCAGGGCAGCTGCTGTTTCTGCCTTGCAGTTTGGGGCTGGGAGATATTCCACCCACTTGGTAAACAAGCATGTAACGGTCAACATGTACTTGTTTCCTCTAGACGAGCGAATCACAGGGCCTACAAAGTCGATTTGCAAATCTGACCATGGCAGTGTCATCCCCCTCTTTTGGAGAGGTGCACGGTGTGTGAGGGATGATGGCTGAAATTGTGCACACACAAGACACCCATTCAAGTATTGGTCGAGGTCCTGCCCCATGTGTGGCCAGTATGCAACCTCTCTTAAGATTTCCAGTGTTGTGTGAAACCCCCTATGACCGGCGGTGGCCGCATCATGGGCGTGACTTAACATCAGGCTTCGGAATGAGGTAGGAACCACCCACTGATCATGGCCAGCTTGGGATTTCCTTACCAACAAACCGTCTTGGATTCGGAACATTTTTGGACATTTCATCAACACTCTTAGGTCCTCTTTCCCAATGTAATCGGTATCCGTCAGGGGAAAGTTCTCAGGGTCCTCAAGGTGTTGGTAAAACTTACCAATAATTGGATCCCCCTTCTGAGCTGTAATTAAATCAGCATCAGGGGTCTCCTTACTCCATTGTGCAGTTGAAAGATCATTGTGAGCATTTGTCTGGAACCTAGTGATAGCAGTGACCTGGGTTTCCCCCAACAGGGACTCTATTTCGATTAGATCACCCTTGGATGGCCCTGGTTTTGGCCAGCTGATCAGCTAAGTCATTTCCAGTTTTGTCTGGTCCCTCTACATTGGAATGACCCTTGATCTTTGTCCAGTAAATGGTCATCCCATTCGATGTGACCAGATCATCAATGTTTTGGATTAACTTCCCATGTTTCAAGGGTTTGTTATTAGCACATAACATGCCTCTGGTTTTCCAATTAACCAGGTGCTCCACGAACCCATTCCGTACATAATCCGAATCTGTGATTATGACCAGTTCCTGGAGTTGATGCTGGACAGCAGTGAGGATGGCCTGATGCACAGCCATCAATTCTGCCACCTGACTACTTCGGGGACCAATTTTGTATCCAGCGGAGGGTTCTGGAAACTCCTTCACCCATGCATTCCCTACGCCAGCCACCAGTTCTTTCTCCCCGTCGTTGTCAACATGGTAAGAGCATCCATCCACATAGACAGTGGGCATTCCCTCACACTTGTCTTCTTCAAAGACTTTGTGTGGGGAATTAAGGTATGCCTCCGTGTTGTCCTTGATTTTTAGACTTTCGTCCTCGAGACAGTTTTCTCTGGCACAATCATGCAAGTCAGCCAGACCATGCGCGAGGGGACTCTTCTTGTTTAGGCCATATCTGACCTCCACAGGAAAGCCTTGCATTGACAGAATCCAGGAAGTAATTCAGGAATTACTCACATTTCCGGCCCGGATTCT
This sequence comes from Ambystoma mexicanum, assembly GCF_040938575.1. Taxonomy (NCBI): domain Eukaryota; kingdom Metazoa; phylum Chordata; class Amphibia; order Caudata; family Ambystomatidae; genus Ambystoma; species Ambystoma mexicanum. The sequence goes on along the minus strand of NC_090941.1, from coordinate 480,972,400 downwards.
GTCACTTTGGAGATATGTCAGAGGCTGGTGTGGAGTCTCCACTATGATGTGTTCCCCATGGATAAACGGGCGGTGATTTAAAGTTTTGCTCGCATAGGAGATTACTTTATTGACCTTGTCATGCTTTTGGTATAATACTGCCGTCAAGCACGTATTAGAGAACCCTGTCTCCAGGAAGAACTCCTTGTTTCTGACAGGGTAAGCTAGGCAGGGCGCTTGTGAGAGGCTTCTTTTGAGTTGTCTTACTGCCTCGGCTTGTTCTGGACCCCATTCCCACTTGACCCCCCCCTTCAGGAGATGAATCAGGGGTCTGGTGATCTCTGCGTCGCCCTCAATGAACTTTCTGCTGTAATTAGTCAGTCCAAGGAGGCTCCTTAGTTCCCGCAGAGTTGTGGGGTCTTTCAGTTTCTGAAGTGCTTCCACTTTCTTTTCCTGGGGACAGAGACCCTGAGGAGTAATCTCATGCCCCAAGAAATTAACATGGGTTCTACACCACTGTGCTTTCTGAAAGCAAAGTTTTGCTCCGGCGGCCCTCAACTGGGTCAGAACATAACGGATCTCCGCTATGTGTTCCTCCACAGATGAACTTTTGATGAGGACATCATCTACATAAGCCAGGTTACCCCTTGCACCCAGGTCGGGCATGGCCTTGTGTAGGAAAATGTTGAATTCATTGCCGGAGTTGAGGTATCCGAAGGGAGTCCGGGTCCAGGTGTACTGCTGGCCCCCAAAGGTAAAAGCCAGTTTGTATTGGTCCTCCCTACTGACAGGCACGGTCCAGTATCCATTGGTCAGGTCTATTGCTGTGAATACCTGTGTCCCCTGAATCTGGGCCAGCCCTTGGTCAATGTAGGGCAGAGGCCATCGGGAAGTATGGACCCGTTTGTTGAGCTCCCTAAGGTCGGCGCAGAGTCTCCACTGGCCGTTTGGCTTCAATATTCCCAGCACCGGATTATTGAAGGTGCTGTGTATTGGACGAATTATACCCCGGGACTCAAGGTTCTTAATTATTTCATTAAGAGACTCCATGGATGCGAGAGGCAAACGATATTGCTTCACAAACACTGGAGTCATTCCAGGGTCCGTGGGAATTGTTGTGGTGTGGATGTCGGTGCGGCCACAGTCATATGAGTCTACCGCAAAGAGATCTTGGAAATCCAAGAAAACTTGTTTCAACTTTTGCTTCTGTTCCAGAGTCACACAGGCATCAGCTAGGTTGACTCTCTCTTCCACCATCTGCCTGAAGCCTGTTAAGACTTCTGGTTTTGCTATCACAGCGGCCTCCTCCAGCTGGGTGGAGAAGTCCCTGGTCAGAGTGCTGATTTGGACCGGAGGCTTCAGGTGGGCAAGGCAGCCCTCATGGACCTGGAAAATCACCTCATCCCCTCTGAAGTCACAAGTCACATCTTCCTTACCATAAGGGCAAGAAGTGTACACCAGGAACTTCCCCCCATGCCGGGTGAAAATCCTGTCTGGTGTTGCATTGTCCTCACTGTCACTGTCAAAACAGTCCTTGGGGATTGGTCCTAACAGTTCATTTCCTAAATCAATGGATAAATATCAGTCATCAACCGCCATTCCAATAATGGTGCCTGCGGCTAGAGTAATACACTTTAAGTCGCTGTTATCCACCTCTATTAGAATGGTGTCATGTCTATATTGACTAATGGAGTTGGGTTTACCCCCAACCCTTGCTGTTGGAGAGAAGCGTTTAGATGTATGTAAGCATCAGGGTTTTTCAAATGTTGTCCTCTTTTAACTTTCACTTCCAGGGAGAATTGTCGGGTCCTTTCTGGGATGGTGACTTCCTCTTTAATCTGAATTTCAACTGCATAAGGTAGCAATTGAGCTGACCTAAATGCTTTTTCTGGATCATCAAAGCCCATGGGATTATCCGCTAATCGGGACCAAGCTTTGAAGTTTATTAGGTCCAAACTAATGGCAAAGCGATTGAGAATGTCACTGCCTAAGTAAAAGGCGGCAGTGACGTCTCGCACGACCCAACAATTATGGACTATGCTCTTGTTGCCAATGGAGATTTTGAGCATACACCTGCTTGGCAGGAGATGTTTGGAATTAGGTGCTTCCAGGTCCATTTCCCATTTGTCTATCAGTTTGAATGTGGGAATGGCTGGATCTTTTGAGAGTTGGCAGAACATGGCTTCGCTGATGAAGCTCTTACCGTTGTTCACACACACTCAAGCGAGAACAGAGTCCTTCCCATCATTTAACTGAACAGGGATGAACAACTGCTCTCCAATTTGCTGAATATCAGCCAGGCTCTGAGCTGATTTCACATCTTTCTGGACTATAGGAGTGGGAGTTTCTGATTGTGGATTAGTAAAGAATTTCAGGGTGTTTCCTTCCAGTGTGGAATACCACCTTAAACTGGAAGGAAGGTTGATTTTCAGAAATAGAGAGGACCTCCCATCACCAGTCTGTTGTCCTACTGCTATTACTGTCACGTCTGGAATTTGGTTGTTCTGGAAGTGAAATTCTACTTGGTCAGATTTTTGTTCAACCATGCGGCAGGTGCCGTTTAAACTAACATGGTTGACACTCTGTTTTAATTTTATTGGTCGGCTAGTCTGGGTCCAGAGGACCTTGTTTACGCAATCTATTAGGGGTGACAACCTTCTCAGGAGGTCATTCCCTAGTAAACAAGGGGTGCCCTCTGGAGTCACTACTATGACCGGGTGTTTCACCTTGTGTCGCCCAATTTGAATGTCCAAGTCTGCAGTCCCCTCAACGGGAATTTCCTTCCCGTCAAAGTTCTGCAGTTGTCCAGGAAGAGAGGTGAGAGGAATACGGTAATTCTCCCCCCTTCCTGCATTTAGTTCATCAAAGGCCCTTTTGGACAGAAGGGTAGCTTGGGATCCAGTGTCCACCAGTGCCAAAATTGTACCCTGCCCCTGTACTTGTACCGGGGCATAGTATCTTCCCTCCTTCTCCTCAAGGGGGCACAGATAATGCACATTTTTGGACAACTGGTGGGCTAATTTTCTGGTTTTGGACATGGCGAGAGAAGAGATTTGGGCAGAATTCTGTGGAGAGTTTTGGGAATCTGAAAGACAAAGTTGGCAACTGGAGATCAGAGCCATTGTGGGTTTCCTCTGGTTCTGGGCCACCCCCGCCCCCTTTTTGGAGGCAGTCACCAGGATGGGTTTGAACCAGGGGATTTTGGTATTGTCGGTTCTGAGATGAGATGATGGGCGGCGGTAGCTCAGTCTCCACATCTCCCCAGTCTGAATTGGCATCCCTTGGGACCCATTTTTCCTTGAGAGGAGTTCTCCCATCTCTGAAGGAGAAGATCCTTTTCCCAGGATCTTCTGAGGATCCCTCTCCCTCAAATTGGAAGACCTGTACCTCCTCCACAAAGTGGGTCTGTTTGGGTCCTTTGTTTCCCCTACCTCCTCTCTGCTCCTTGGGTGGCAGACTTTCAGGGGTAGGAGATTTTATTTTCGGTTCCTGGTTTTCCAGGGGCTGTTTACAAGTTGGGAAGGAAGCTTCCTCCAAGGCTTTACACCCCCTTCCCCTTGTGCCTCCTCCCTGGGAACCGGTGGGTTATCGGGGTGCTGCCCCGTCATTGTTCTGGAGCACCAGGTCCAGAGTTTGGGGCATTCTGCGGTGGCATGCTCATCTGAGGGTTCTGTTGAGCCCTCAGTATGTGACCCAGATCTCGTGCCATATTTTGGACCCGGCGCTCAAGTTGTGAAACCCGCTCAGGCTGATACAGGGCTCTATTTTCTCCCCTGGGCTGATCCCGGTAAGGGTAGCTATCCCTTCTCTGGTAGTACCCCTGGTTGGGAAGATTTTGGTACCCCTCCACTCTTGGCCTCCCCTCTCCCGGATTAGGTTGTCTGGGCTCAGGGAATTGGGGAAAGAAGTATGGATGATTTTGGGGCTGGAAATTGGGTGGATACCCGGGGAAAAAGTTCTGCCCAGGATTTGGAGAATTTCTGCCCTCCTGTGGGAAGTTGGGAGGGAAGTTCCCTGTGTTAGGTGCTTGGCCGGATCCCCCCTCCCCTTGGGCTGGAGGAGTCCACACATAACCCAGGACTGGTCGGTTTCCCTGACTCCCTGTCTGTGACTGGCCCCGGGGCCTTCTGGGCTGTGAATTATTTGGTGCAGGCAGGTTTTTAGGCCCCCCCATCTCCAAATCTAAAACGGGGGCAACCTTTACCTCTGCCACCTTGGCAGCAGCAGGGGTGCTGTTGGTTTTGGGGTTTTTCGGTGCGTTATTTTTATTTTCGATAGGCTTCTGCACCTCATAGATCCGGGTAGCCTGGTCAATGACCCAGTCTAAAGATCTTTTCTCATGAAAATCTCTCACGAGCTGGGTCATTATATATTTAGGGAGAGCATGGAAAAATGTATTGACAAACTCTTTGCTGTCTGTGCGCACCCTTCTGGTGGTCTGCGCAAAAGCACGCTTTAATTCTTGCACAAACTCTTGTGGGGCCTGATCCTCCCCACATTGCAAATTGTAGGCTGCCTTGCGAGCCTCTTGGGGATTTCTGTGCACAGAAAAATGTTTTAAGATGGCCGCCCTGTATGTGGACCACCTTGAATGATTTTGGTCCTCCAGCCCCGCAAAGAAACTGGAGTACTCTGGTGAGAAGGTCCACTTTACATATTGAATACAGCTTTGGCTGTCCTTCAAATGAAAAGTCTCCATCATTTGCTCAAACAGCTCTAAGTGCTCCCAAACAGAATACTTGGCGTTCTTATGATAAGGCGTGATAACACTCCTTATTGCCTTTATTTGCTTCAATGGGTCCTTAAGCAAGGCCCTTTTTGCCTTATTGGCCTTTTTGGTTCGGGTAACCCTGGTCCATTCATCCTCTGACTCAGAGGCACTGCTCCCAGAGGTTCCTGTCTGATCTTCCAGGTTTTCCTGGATTCTTCAAGCCTGAGAATGGCTGGCAGAATGTGGGGACCTGGTCTCCTGTGTCCTGCGCCGTTCAGAGGAGTCTTCAGTTTCCTCCTTGCTGCCAGGATTTGATGGGTACCCCCCCCACTGACCTAACTGGGCAGCAGTTTTCAGGATGCCCTTAGTGGGCCTACTCTCCTGGGGTTCCCCACTAAATTGCACTGTGCTTGGGTGCCCATACCCGGATGCCCGCCCCTCCATTCCTGGGAGGTACTGGCCTATGAGCCCCATACTTCTGGTTGGATAGTAATCTGCCATCCCTGTGGCCCGGTGCTCTTGTGCGCGAGGGGACATGGGGGTGGCAGAGTCCAGGGACTGAGAGATATGAAGGCCTCTGGTACTAGGGCTCCTGAGGTTATGCTCAGGGGTCTCCCTCTCCCAGCGAACATGGTCTCTATCCGCCCCTGCTCCCTGTTGCAATGCAAGAGCCTGCGCTTTCAGTTCCTCAGTTAAGGCCTTACTAGACTCTATCAGTCTCTCCTGCATCGCTACCTGTTGTTGGAGCCTATCATTGTGCTGACAGAGAGCCTCATTTTCTCTCTGTGCCTTCTGATTGGTCCTGGAGTACTGGGTCAGTCTTTGCTGCAGGAGGGTTACCTCCTGAGTCCCTTCCCTACTGGCCTGCTCCTTTCCTGCCAGAGCCTCCTCCACCCTCCTGGTGTGCTCTAACAAGTTCTGGTGTTCTTTTTGGAGGTCACCCAGTCCCTGGAGGGCCAGGTGATTTTCTTCCATTTTCCTTTTTAAATGGCAGACTTCCTGTCCTAAGGTGTCCCTTTCCTGACTAAGAGTCTGCATCTGTGCCACCAGGTCGTCCCTTTGCCTTTGGAAGGCACCAGCTCTCTGGCACTCCTGATCAAACTCTGCATGGGCATCCAGGTCTTTCAGAATCAATGTATTGCTTTCTGCCTTTTCCCTATCTAGGTGGCTTTGCAGGGTGACTACCTGCTCAGCACATACCCTATTGAAATCTAATTGTTGCTCCAGCTTTTTCTGGCTCTGTAGTAGGGAGTCCAAACCTTCTTGGTACTCCTTTTGCAAGGCCAGAAATCTGGTATCCTGGTCAGCCTTTTCCTGTTGCAGGATGTCCATATCCTCTTTTATTTTAATGATATACTGCCTACTATCATTTTCTAACTCCTGGCTCCTCTGCAGCCTCTGCTCAGAAGAGACCAGGTCAGATTAGACCTTCTCTAACGCCATCTGTCGCCTATTTGCCAGATCTTGGCTTTCAGTACATTTATCCTGCATGTCTCCCATATATAGGTACAGGTATGCCGCTATCATGGCATCTTATTGTGTTCATCTTTGGCTTTAGGAGCCATATATAGTTCACTCAGGGCCACATGTAATGGACCCTGATCTCTCCATGTGTCTGACCCTGTTTCAGTGACCTGTTGCGCGATGGCCTGCAACCAGACCGTTTGGTCCTGGTGAGTCCACTCACCTCTCACAAATAGATTATGTAAGAGGTGCTCCCTCGCTATTTTCATGTCTACCAAGGTCGTCATTCTAGAGATTGATCTCTGTCCTGATTTACAGAAATTAGTATTTTATTTTTGCAAAACAGACCTTTTCCTTAGAGTGTCCCTTTGAAGAGTGCTTTACAGCGTAAAACAGCGTGGTGATCCGACCGGATGTATGTATCCCGTCAGTTAGCACACTGTATTAAGCTGCACAAGTGATAGATCTAACCCAGACGTCCGGCTCGAGCCCCCAATTTGTAAGAAGATTCAATTCAACACTACAGCTAAGTCAATGCCTAGTCTGGGATACTGAATGGAAACCCTTATTGATATATCTTTATGTCCAGTTCATGAGTTCTGGATGACTAGCCCTATATAACACCCCTCTCTTAGAATCCCCCTGACCCCACTGAGCGAAGAATTAGTTCTGTTTTGCAAGTTTAAAAGGTTTATTTGAGAATTTAAACAATATATATATATCACACTTTATAATAAATTAATATCTGATAGTACACTTAGACATATGATGTTGATCAACAATGGGTAATCTGGCACTAGCACACTTCTTTACAATCAATGAGGAGTAAGTATAGGATGGATAAAGTAGCAAAACTACTTTTATGATTTCAAGGGAAAAGCAATGAGGAATAAAATGCAGTACAGAAATACTTGATATGATTTTAGCAAAAGATAAAATAATCACTTTTTCTCTGGCAATTCACCCCCTCCCCTATGCAATGTAAGAAATGGAAGGAGATGGAAGTAACACACACAGTTCCTAGGAATGCAATCAAATATAATTCAGTTCACCCCAGCAAGCTTAGACCACAGATAGAAGTTTGAAACACAGGCCCAAAATGCTTTTAAAAGGTGATGGCAACGAAGTGAGAAATATGCTGAAAATGGTTTTAATTCCCTTTAGGAGGTTCAGGGGGAGTGGTAGCTACTTGGGATAAGTTCAGGCTCACTTTAGCAATGATTCAGAGATGGTGATTAAGAGGCAAACAAATTTTTAGCAAGGAAAGAAATGACTGCTGATGGTTACACGTGGCTGGATTTTTAACCAAATCGCAAATCGCGGTAAAATTCGCGAGTGCGTGAATCGTGATTGCGGAAAAACTATAAGGAGTAGGAAGTCGGTTCTAGGCTGGTTGGAAAGCTTAGATTCTAATATTCCAGAGATACAGATGATTAAATAAAGGTAGTTTTTCGGATTTAAAGTAAACTCAAAATGACAAGTGACAGCTATGCAGCTGCAGAATTGACAAGTGACAGTGGTGCAGCAGCTTTACAAAATGACAAGTGACAACTTCTAGGAGGCAGTTCTGGTTAGATTAAAATAGTTTGGATTAGATTATTTTAAACTAAGAGCTTATTTCTGTCAAAATCTGACCTAAGTACTCACAATATATTTTGGAAGGACTGGACCTTGTCACAGATCTGATCAATCAGGCTAGCGGCACTTCACAGCGATCTGGTCTCTGGGTCTGTGGTCCTGCACGGTCTGGTCTGGTCTGGCACTGGTCTGGTCTGTCCGGATACAGCGGTCTCTGCACGGCTCCTGGATCTCTGCACTGGTCCTGGCAAAAGTTCTTGGCAAGGGATTCAAGCAGCTTGCCCGGCTGTGAGTAGCTTGCAATGATTTGAGGCCTGCTGCAGAGAACTCAGCTTGTGGTTTTAGGCCTCTGATTTAGGTTCTAAAGTATAAGTTCTAGGTTCTGGAGTATGTAGCTGGAGTCAGTCTGGAACTGGTATCTTCTGGATGTTGTGTGGTCCGGCAAAACGCTCCGCAGCAACTGGATTTGAATGTCTCTACCTGTCCCAGCAGTCTCTTTTTATGTGTTTTGAAAATGGGTGTGTGCCTGGGCCTAGCTAAGCCTGCCCCTCTCTACTTGTCATTGGCCCAATTCTCCCCTCTCCCATGATTGGGGGAAGGAAATGTGAGTCAGAGTGATGCTGTAGGTTTTATGGGTCAGAGGATCCTCCCCTGGTCAGTTTGCCCACAAATCTATATTTGATTCAAATACATCCTTCCCAGATATACAATTTGTTGAAATTACATGTGCACATTATATATTCCTTATGGTCCATGCTTGTCCGCCTCTGATCTTCCTGGGGGCTTGCATTCAGAAATGGCAACATTTTGCGCTTTTTAACTGGCTTTGCAATATCGGACACTTACCCAAAACTACACACATGTGCACAAGGAGTATGGACATTAATTGATGAAGTGTCAGATTTTTAACATGCAGACATTTGGAGTGACAACCTCTTTTCCGCTCGTAACCCCCCAGATCATACCACCGGGTCCTAAAACCTCTTAAAATGTGGGCAGAAAAATCACAAGAATTATGGTATCATTTAGATAATTTTGACAAGTCCGCACCATGAGTTATACATCTTTCTTAAAATCATATTCTGGCCAACAGGGGTGTGTCTTCCCAGGTCACATGGTTTAGAAACCAGTCTATCCACTTTCTTTAAGCTCAGCCTGTCCTCAGAGGGGGCTGCCCCTCCCCGTTTCTGCCAAGAGGAAGCCACTTTTACGACGTCCCCAATATAACATTTGCCTGAGTCCAGGACAGGCCTTTGTTCAACTCCCTGTAGCTGCTCCACCCCTAATCTAATCAGAGAGGTGACAACTCCTTTTGGCAAGGGGAAGAGTGGCTGAGCAGGTTTTAACTCCTGTGGGGGTAGATGTCAGGCAGAATTCAGTTTCATTAAGCCAGGTTTCAGATAACATGTCACTTTTTGTCCCCCAGTTTAAGTCAATACAATTTTTACATATGCAGCTAGAATGCTGATTCTAAGTTCAAAACTATGACATTTTAACAGTTACAACTATGTGACACTCAAAAGTAGGTCATTCAGTTAATTTAAACATTTCGATTTTGGTGGTTTTAATCCAGTTTCAGTTAGGCTGCTGACATGCATAGCTCAGCCAGTTTTGTTATGAACATTGTTTTGGGCTCTTCATCTTCCCAGATTTTGTATGCACACATACTTCATTCTGCCAGATGTCCGCTGGTGTTCAGTGAGATTTTTGGATGTGTTGCAATGTTTGAAAATAGGCATTTTGAGCTGGCATTCAGAGAAACCAAAGGTAATTTTAAAGCGTTTTTGAGCTAACAGGAGCTGCTGTTTTACCTTTGGCACCCATTCCACTCATGGCACCCTGGCCCATCATGCTCGCACTGGTGGGTGGCAAGTTAGGCAGCCATTTTGGCGTACACACTAACTGCGTGGTTCTCCTGGATTCTGGCGCACATGTGGGCTTTTTGAGCATCTTGGATTTTCTAAGCCCACAGCACCAAATGTTGCAGCATGATAGCTCAAACGTGGGTCAGGACACCCAACAATAGAGCTTCCAACTGAATGCGCTAATCGCTCTATTCCCAACTTGTCTTTGCACAATACTCCCAATAATATTTCCTACTGAGGCCAAGCAGTTACTCTGCCTCCTTTCATAAGTATTAATTCTGAGCAGTCCTACATTTTTTCATTTCTTATTAGACCCCAGCCTCTGCAGAGGCCCTGAACCTCTTTTCCAAAACCTTGAAATTCACCTATGCTGATGATACCGAGATCCTCATCCCGCTGATGGGGGATTATGACAAGGATTTGGCCTTTGTAAATAGAGTGTACCTCATCATCCAGGCATGGATGGCCTCACACGGTCTATGCCTGAATGATGACAAAACAGAACTCCTCATCCTGGGTACCACACCCAACCTTAATAAACTAGGCCAAAACTACTCTTCTTTTGTAAATGACAATAACAACATCACCGTAGCCAAGGAGGTTAAAACCCTCGGCTTCTATTTAGACTCCACACTTACCTTCAAAAAACAAGTTAATGCTATGACATCCGCCACATCCTATACATGCAAACTTATTAGAGCAGCCAAACCATTCCTTTCACCGAATAACTGTATCACCTTAGCCAGAGCATTGATCCTGTCCAAGTTGGACTATTGTAATGCTCTCTATGTAGGCAGTAATAAATACATCACAAACAAAATTCTAATTTTACAAACTAATGCTTTAAGAGCAGCCCTAAGCCTCCCGAAGAAAGCCCACATCTCAGAGACTAGAAGATCTGTCAATTGGCTTGCAACGAAAGACAACATTTTCCTTAAATCTGTCTCTCTGACTCACAAATGCCCCCACCAAGCTGCCCCTCGATACTTGATAACCAGATTCGCTAGACCGGTATCCAGCCGCCCCTCCAGAAAGGCCAACTCTAACCTCCTTCTAGTGCCAAGATTCAAACGTACTGTGTCTGGAGGGAACAGCTTTCCTGTTAAAGCAGCACAATTTTGGAACTCCCTACCACCTTCCCTCAGGGAAGACCTTCCTTACCAACAATTCAGATCCAATACCATCCTCTGGATCAAGGAACATGACACTTAATGTACTTCCTTGCTGCGCTATACTATAAATACTGTAAATTGGGTATAAACTGTGTATATCCACCGATCCTCTATGTTTAGACATATTATATAACCTGTAAACTATGTATATTTCCTTGTAATTATAACTTGCTGTATCGGTTTTCAATGTTTTTGATGTTTCCAGCAATGTAACCTCAGTTGGACTCCATCTATTGCGCTCTCTGTAACCTAAGCTTTACAATCCTCTTGTTGCTTCTGTGCCCTGCTACCCCTGGGTTAGCTGCACACTACAAATAATAAAAACAAACACAACAAACAAACCTAAAGGCTTTTCCATTCCTTATATTTGTTCATTTTAACTGCAGAGCCCACACTTATACGTCTCCCCTCATGAAGGCCTTTAAAGCATCCCAGACATCCCTAAATTCAATTCTGAACGCATGTTTTCTCCCCAGAATCCTATTTCTGACATGGCTAAATGCTAAACACATTTTAATTTCTCTAACAATTGAGATGTGTGGTAGTTGAATCCTCATATGAAATGCCTTATTCACATTTGTCACTGTTGGCTAACTACAGTTTATTAACACTTCTAAAAAATGAACTCATAAGGAGAGCATATGCTTCAAGGTAGATAAGGCTGCCACAGATAATTACCAATGCTAACAATTTTGCTGATGGTGACAAATGAGACAATGAACACCTATGTCAGTACTGTAAGTATTTATAACAGATCCAAAATGGCGATCACAAAAATAGCAATACTGGATATGCAACTCCGGGGCCGGATTATTTCATGCATAAAGACTAAGAAAGTAAATGAAAGTCAAGGCTGACCCCATCCATCCAGAACACCCACATTTTAGTGAGACTGAATCAAATCATAACTATATTCCTTTCTGGAGATTTATTAGGACATTAATAATTATTGATTGTTGGTTTCAACCTCCCACTTATGAACAATTAGTGGTTCATCATGGGGTTCCAAAATCTATGGGTGTTTGGACAAAATGTTGGAAGATCTCAAGTCAATTCACCAAATTCCATGGATTCTGATTTTTCCTTTCAGAAGGGGTTCAATGTGATGTTGCTTGGAAAGCCAGAGACCAATTGTGATGGTAGAGGTTACTAAACCCCTGAAATAATAAGAAGACACTTTCCTGAAATGCTTCATCTATCAGTTTACTCCCCAAGAGGACAGATGGACAGATGTTGGGGCTTTTGTCAAATCCTCTTCTATCAGTCATGTAAGTGCATGCTCAAATAAGGAGTCTTTCTGATATCCCCTCCACCATGTGCCTTTGGTTCAGACATACGTGATCCATGATTCAATCATTTATCGTCAAAAATCAAATGGACCAATAGGGAGTGTCTTTATGAAGTTCTGCATTATTTTAAAGATTGTGAAATGAACCTATTAAAACACCTTCAGTTTGGAATATAAATAGGTTTAGACAAGCCCAGAGACATTTTGTGATGTTGCTCATGCTAGCCACCCTGCAGGTGATCCCCTATATCACACACACACATGCAGAGGTAGATTGACATCAGCACTGTTAAAAATGGCTTAATGTAATTTTTTAAAGAATGAGAATACGTTTGTATTCTCCTTTTGAAAATCACATCCCTTTATTATTAAGTTGTAGCATGTTTAGCAATATTATTGCATATATTGTTCAATATTGAATTGGTAACTAACCATTTTTGTTCACATTTCTGATCAAAAGAAACACGTTTACAATGGTCATGACAGAAAACCTTTAGCATTACTGTAGATACATTGTCATATCAAACTATTCCATTCTCTAGTGTTTGAATGCAGACTGTTGAGAAAATGTCATGAGTCCTTGGGTATTCTGAATATGTATTTTTAAAATGGTGCATGACACAGTTCGGTACACAGGCAAATACAAAAACAACCGTTGTGTGTAATTTTGTAAATTTTGTACATACGACCCAATACTGAGTGGTAGTAAATCCCAATTTAAAATAAAACAAACCTTGTTTTCAGGACTAACCTTCATGTAGGCTTAGTGATACAGATGTATGTGTGAAAGATCTCAGGGGTCCTAGAGGGATGGATGGGGGAAGCTTACACAGGCCAGAGAACAACATTTAGGGGTCTGATTTACAAGAATGTTTTAACATGCGAAAGTCCCATTGAAAACATTTGTTTAAACCAGGTCCTTAGTATCAACCGTAGGCCTACTTGTGTTAGTAGGTGAGATAGCAGATACCAGATATATTTTTGAAGGTTGCGTGAAGTAACAAAAAGCTGCAATATGGTAACCTTCAATCCTATAAGCATTTTTATTAAACAGAAGAGAACAGCCTCCTACTCATGAAGTTAAAACTGATAATTCCATGTCATGGTTGCACGTATAGATCCTCTACTGTGCCGGCTTCTTATATAGATAATTGATGATATTTCAAAAACACACATTTTTGAAAACCTTTCAATCACCCAAAAGATATCTTGAAATTCTGTCATGAAAAATCAGATACATATTTCTGCAGTATAAATATGACATGGTACAAAGAGGGGAGGATAGCTCAAGGGCATTGTGTTTGTTTTGGAAGCAAGATAATGCAGGGCAACACAGGTTTGAAACCCGGTCCTGAGCTTAGAGACTTTCCTCCAGTTTCAAGCGTGTTATAAAAAATTAATTAATATTAGTTTATGTACTCAGAAATATTTCTAAGAGTGTAAATATGTCCACAATAGCTCAGCTAAAGCTGTCCATTGTCAAAATAATTATCTGTCATAACATTTGCAGTTACCTCAGTATGGACCTTGTTATTGGCTTTTTCCTCGCTTTGCTGTTTAAAATCAACTGTCCTCAGTCTAACAGACGTATAGCGCAATGGGGTTGTGTCCGAAGGGCTCGCCCAACAGGCCTGTGGGAGCATTATTTTGATAATTTGAGACACTATAGAGCTGATTGTTTTGATCAATGTTACTGGCCTAATGTAAATTAAAATGTTTTGATCAATGTTACTGGCCTAATGTAAATTAAAATGAACCTTTTACCATAAAATTCACAGAAATGCACTCCATCCCCCAAGTACCACCCAAGCTGTTTGTTGAAAAAAGTTACAAATCAAAATGAGTTAATGAGTTAATGTCGGCCACTGTTTTTTGGAACACAAGACTGTTTTTGTTCTGCGTTGTAACTCTGCTTGTCCATACAAACACCAGTATCAAACAGTAGCACAAATATGTTAACTTTGTGCCATGTTTAACTGTTCAATGAAAAAGGTCAGACACGTTTGCCAGGCGCTCCAAACAATTGTTTAATTGAAATTATAAAGTTGAAATGTCTGTTGCTTTCACAGATACATTTGCACTTTGCAGTAGCATGTTATGTCCTCAACACGTGTTTCCCCACCTTACATCAAGTGCTTCATCAGGAGGTAAAGTACATTTTGCAGTTTGCTAGAAAAATGAGGTGAGCAAATCGTTCTTGTTGTTATCTTTAAAAGGGTAATTTGGGTTGACTGGTCTTGCATTGTAACCATCATCATTTTTGGTAATTAATCTGTTGCCTCTGAGTTGCTTTAAGTTTTAAACAGTTCCTGGATTTCTCCGAGTTTTGGAAGCTGCTGGATGCGGTTGGTGCCTGTCTCGAATGTTTAACTGTACGCTCCATTTTGTGGAAGGACACACAATACAAGGGAACAAGTATATCTGAAGCTTTCATGATGCTAAGGGGTGGGAACTGATGCAGCCGACAGAAGAACACAGTGGAACAGATGTAACCTGGGTGAATGGACTGGAACGGGAGAGATGGGGTAGGTACCGGATAATCAGAGGTTCGTGTAGCATTTGCAGACGACAGATGTCTAATAACTACTGAATTGCTGGAGAGACAGAAGAAGATTAACCTTTCATGCTGGGTGCTTAAGAACAGTTTTCAGCTGCAAAGAGGAGCTACAGTGGACTAAGATTGTGGCTTCAGTTTTACCGGATCCTACCACCACGCACCACCTGTTCCTACCTTTTCTGTTAACCGAGACAGGATTTTATTAGGCAGGGTGTCGCAAGTTTCATACTTTAATTGCAATGGTCATATATATTTTCATTTAATATTTATGCACAAAGTGAAGCAGGCAAGTGACTGTCTGCAGTCTTACCTTTGCTGTGCTGCCTGAGCTGCTGGTCTTTTGTCCTTGGCTGTGGATTCGCTGGGAGCTCCACCTCCTTACTAAAAATACCGACGTGTTCACTTCTTCCTGCGAGGCGGGCCTCAAAGTGAGGCAGACAAGTGACAGTCTGCAGTCTTACCTTTGCTGTGCTGCCTGAGCTGCTGTTTTTTTTTCCTTGGCTGTGGATTCGCTGGGAGCTCCGCCTCCTTACTAAAAAATACCAACATGTTCCTTCTTCCTGCGAGGCGGGCCTCAAAGTGAGGAAGACAATTGACAGTCTGCAGTCTTACCTTTGCTGTGCTGCCTGAGCTGCTGGGCTTTTTTCCTTGGCTGTGGATTTGCTGGGAGCTCCACCTCCTTACTAAAAATACCAATATATTCATTTCTTCCCACAAAGCGGGCCACGAAGTTAGGCAGACAATTGACACTCTGCAGTCCGCAGTCTGCAGGAGGCGAATAACGTCGGCCTCTGTGGAATTATTGACATTTCTCTTCTCAACCTGGTTTGCCCCAGAACCACCTGGACAGTACAACGGTGAGGCTAGCAAGTGTATTTTCTTTTGCTGGGAATGCAATAAGAGTCTTGTGCTGAGTCTCTTGCTGCCCTCGTATCTATTACTTACCGCTGGGAAGTCTTTCTATCAGGCTCCCTGCAGGGGTGAAACTGTCTGTACATTTTGTAGTTAAATCCTGTGGCTAAGAGGACAAACATAGCAGCGCTTTAAAGTAAGTGACCTCTAGCGTGCCTGTCAGTGGGCAAGTTGCCTCGCCACTTTACAAAGACAAGAGCAGCACTTTGAAGTAAAATGATATCCTGGAGAAGCCCGTAAACACGCGCACGTGCATAGCTGCTGGGTGCAAGGCAAAAAGCAAAAGCAACAGAATGGTAAATAATGCCTCACGCCTGCAGACTAGCATAAACTCGGAGGGGAATAATCCTTCAGCTCACCCAAATGAAGCACCTCCAGGGCTAATAACGCCTCTCTTTCCAGTATCACAGACTGAAGTCTTGGCACAAATCAATAATATTGAGCATGAGCCACCTGACTTGCTGGGTCCTATTGACATCATTGAGCAGGAAGTCCGCTCTAATCTGGGCGATATAGACAACAAACTCCCTCCTGGATCTTTGTTATTCAGTCCAGGAGAGCCTGTTGGGAGGCATGAAGCCGAAATCACCCTGTAATAGCAATTCAGAGGACCCAATGGCGCTGCTCAAAGATTCTACTCAAAAGGAACAGGACCCTTCTGTTAGGTTATCTAATTCACCTAACATGTGCCTTGACTTGGATGCCTCTGTGCCCTTCTGTATCCATTCTGCTCAAACTGACCAGTTTACTAAGATTCAATCATGCTTGTCAACTCTCCAGTTTGCAATGAAGATATTACTTAAACTTTGTGGTCGGATAAGTGACAATCAAATGGGGGTGGAAGCAGAAAATCCTGTCCTTGCAAGAGGTCGGCCTTCCTCTCTCCCTCCTCTCCCACCTCCCCCTTGGCCTCCTCCCACACTCCTGCTGAGTAGTGATTACTTTCTCCTTTCCTCCCATCTCACCCTCTCTACCCCTCAGGCCAAGCCAACCCCAGCACTGCCACCTACTTTCTCGGTTATCCGACCCATGAAGCGTGTGTCAGATGAGGCTTTTGCTACCACTTTCTCAGCCACCGTTCCCCCCCTTGGCTGACTCACACCCTGACACAGCCCTTTCCATGCTCCACTCTGCTATATCTGATACTCTCGATGTTCTTGCCCCTGTCATGAGGATCCGCTTGAAACCCAAAGCCAAGTGCAACTCTTTGTACAACTCGGACCTCGTCACCCTTAAACGCAATTGCAGGGTGGCTGAGAGGAAATGGCGTGCTTCCGGTTCATCCTCTGACAAACTGGCCTTCTGCCTGCTCCAAAGGCAATACGAGTTCTCCGTCCGCACCAAAAAGCGAGCCCACATCGAAGCCCGTGTCTCCACGGCATCTAACAACTCGGCCAAACTCTTTAAAATATGCAAGGAGCTGGCCAATCCTGCTGCAGTCTCTACCTCTCCCATACCCTCCCAGGCCCTCTTCATGGCCCTGGCTTCTCATTTGATTTCTAAAACTCAGAACATCCTGTCCTCTCTCTCCTCCTCTCCCCCTCCCTGCTCTTCCTCTTGCCCGTCTTCGGCCAACTCTCCTCCCCCTTCCCTGCCTTTCCCCTGTTCTCCTCAGACAAGGTTTCTAGACAAGTCCGATCTATGAAAGTCTCATCAAAACAGGTTCACCCCTGTTCCTCCAAAACCATCAAGGACCACATTGACACCCTGGCCCCTGCTCTGGCAGATTTCTGCAACCATTCCTTTGCCACTGGAGTTTTCCTCTCCACCCTGAACCACTCCCTTGTGCAACCTCTTCTTAAGAAACCCTCTTCCGACCCTTCCTGCCCAGCTAACTATCGACCAATCTCTATCACTCCATTCCTAGGCAAACTCCTGGAAAAACTGGCCATCTCCCAGCTTAATCTTCACTCTGAATCTGTTGGTTGTCTCCATGACCATCAGTCTGGCTTCAGAGCTGCCAGAAGCACGGAAACTGCTCTACTGAACATCCGTGAAGACCTGCTCTCCAACCTCGATTCCAACACACCTTGTGTCCTTATCTTACTTGATCTTTCTTCTGCCTTTGACATGGTCAGCCATGCCATTCTGCTCAACCATCTCGGTGATAACCTGGGTTTCACCGATCAGGCCCTGGCTTGGCTGACCTCCTTCCTCTCCGATCGACCCTTCCAGGTCCAACTTGGATCCTTCCTCTCCTCTATCTCTATCTCCACCTGTGGTGTTCCCCGGGGGTCAAACCTCTCTCCCAGGCTGTCAACCAGTACCTGGCCCTTCTTGCCCACCGCATTGCTGCTCTTTGCCCCAACTTTCAGTGCTAAGTGGATGACACTCAACTCATTTTCAGGCTCCCCTTGGCCCCCTCTTCTCCTTCGCTCATCTCTGACTGTCTGTCCGACATCCAGGAGTGGTGTGCCACAAATGATCTCTGCCTTAATGCCAGTAAGACCGAGATTCTCTTCATCGGCACATCTGCTCCCTCCTTTCCTGTTACTCTTTGGCCGGCATCTCTTGGCCCTCTTCCTGCTCCTACCTGTGAGGCTAAAAACCTCAGGGACATCTTCGACTCCACACTTTCCTTTTCTATTCACATCTCTGACATCTCTACGAAGTCATACTACGAGGTGCACCTCCTCAGAGGTATTCTTCCTTTCCTCTCCTTCCCTCAGAATTCACTGTCTCCAGAGCCCTGGATCTTTCTAGACTACTGCAACAGCCTCTTTCTAAATCTGCCTGCCTCCACTCTCCGGCCCCCTGCAACTCATCCAAAACAGGACTGCAAGACTTGTCCTCGGCCTCAAGCCCAGGGATCGTATCTCTCCAACAGAGGCCTGGGACCTCAATACCTTCAACTCTCGCTTCCTAAATATCTACCTTCTCAAGCTCTTCGCTCATCCGCCTCCAACTCCCTCAGGGTCAGTCACTTTTCCAAGCAGCGAGTTGGTGGTAGATCTCTTTCTTCTGGTGGGGCCTCCCTCTGAAACAGCCTCCCTGCCTACCTGAAACTTGAGGAGAACCATCTCTGGTTCCGGAAGCACCTCAAGACCTTCCTCTTTGCTTCTGCTTTCTCTCCTCCTCTCCCCCGCTGATCTCCTGGCTGAATCTGAAACTGCATTGGTTACCTGGATACCCTCTGATCTCGGGCCCAGGTCCCCCCACTGCCAGTTGCACACCTGCACTGCCCCCCTGGCAACCTTTGCACTCTGAGACGGTTTCTGCATCCCTACATCCCCTACTAGCACTAGACACCGGATGTCTGCACTTACCACCAGCTGGCCGCACTTTATTTATTATTATTTATTGCCTTATTTATTTTACTGTTACCCTATGTACCGCACTGCCCCTCCCTGTTCCCCCCACACTTTTCCCCTTCCCTCTTCCCCTGCACTTGCGCAATCTCCATGTCACCTGGCCTAGTAAGATCGTTGTCTCTGTCTTCCCTCTGTTTCCCCTCCCTTGCCTCGTCACTCCTTGAAACACTTGTCTATAGGTGCATTATAAATGCCATATCATATCATATCTTATCAAATATGGGGAAGTGCATCGACCTTTGGGACTGGTTGGAGAACTTTGACCATCTGAATAGGTAAAAAAAATATCAATTTGTACAATACAGACTTTATTCCTTTAAGCAGCCACAGGATTATTTGAACCTATGTCCATCCAAAAGGCTCAGACGGTTCATTCTCCTATTTAGAATGGAGCATCTCCCTGATGGTGACGGGGATTATAGACAAGATCCCAACAGAACAACGGTTCTGTCGCATGTGTAAAGATCAGGAAATCCCTGAGACAGCTAAGCATCTGTTGACCGAATGCCATACAATGGCCAATTCAATTAAGTATTATATTGGTATGTATGTGCATAACTGGGAAGAGATCGGGGAGAAGTCTTTCTGGCTTTACTGTACCAATCTAGCAGTATGCGTTTGCTGACTGCCTTGTACGATATTTGGTTGAAGATAGAAGCCAGGCTGGGCCTATCATTATAAGTAATTGGTAGTATAATCAATAATAAGCGTCTACATTAAGCTGGATAGGAGTCTTTAGGAAAGCACCTCTCATAAGTGGGGTTATTTTGGGAGAACCAATGTAAGAATATTTAATACTATCATCTAGGACAAACAATGAAGTATATCACTAAAGGAACCAAAGCGAATACTCGAATGTTATTAGAGACATAAATCTTTAAGTGTTTCATTGTTTATTTGTGTTAGATAGGTGTATTGTGGATTTTGGTAATACGTTTGTTTCTATATATTTTATTGTGATGATATGGAAAAAATCTAGTTAGAATGATTTTCTTGGTTCTTTTGTTTTGTGTTTTATGGATATGTCATATTTGTATGTTTATTATGTGTAAAGCGTATTATGTAAACTAAATCACATTAAATTCATTAAATTAAATTAATTAGTAGCATATCAAATAAATGATAACTCGAAAGAAGTAGGGGCCTGTCAGTCAGTGGTGGATAAAGCATAAACAGGTGAGGAGATAGTGATCCTTTTGGGGGCTGTTGGTGGTGGGGAGGGGTCAGAACACTCCTCAATTTACCAGATATGTAGAGAGAAACGACAGGCCAGGAAGGCCATTCAAAAAGAAATCTCTGCGACAAAAAAGGCTGGTATTGCCCCATTGGAACCAGGTAATCGGGGAAAAAATCTAAACGAGCCTAAAAGAAGAGCGCTTGACAAGTCAATTGATACAACCATTCGGAGGGTGGGTCTGTGGCTGAAGTGGAAACACCAATTGTGAATAGGCATGGTGAAGGGAGGCAGAATGCCTGCTCAACCCCTGATGGAATAAAGTGAGGCGCTGACCCATGCCCACCTGCTTTGCCGGCTGTTGACATGGCGCAGCCAGAGGGGAAAGATTGACTTGGATACATCTGCCTTCACCATTAAAAGAACTTGCCAACAGAAGAGGAATAAGTGGGTCAATCGATCGGAGCTTCTCACTATGCTACACCAAATACCTTCTTTGAGAGTATTGGTCTCGGAAGACTTTACTTTTGTCGAGCCTCTCAAATGCCCTAATGCAAATGTCTCACAAATTCAATGTACGGTCTCTGGCTCGATCCTGTTGATCCACAATTACAAAAACCAACTGTATAAAATCAGCATCGAAATGGACATGAAACCTGAGGCCCCAAACCCCGCTCTCCCAATACCAAGGGGGTAAAACCTCTCTCAAAAACCTTTTACCAAAGCAGAAGTCGGAAGGTCGGCTGGAAGGAGAGGCAGACATTGACGAAATACAGAGAGTACTGCGATGGCAAGACGCAGCACTTCCAGCAATAACCACTAAGGACCACTGAAGGATTTCTATCTCGTCCTGCAATACCAGGTGGTTTGCTCACTTGATGGGGATTGGAGCCTCAGTGAAATGTCTAGCAGATAACCATATCTTTACGTTTCAGGAGAGTTGGTTGCAGGAGTACTATTTGTCCTACTTTGTTGATGGCTTCGAAATTAGGCAGGTTTTTGCTGAAAGATGGACACATGGTCGTCCATATGGTGGACTCCTGATTGGGTTGAGACACCCTCTGAAACTGCTTAGAACAATCCCAACTGACTGCATAAACTATGTTCTGGTGGCAGAAGTAGCAGTCAAGTTTGGGGGTATGGAATCCTCCTCATTGATTATTTATCTGTATGACCCTCCTGGGGGATCACATACGGATGTCATTCAGAAAGCCTTAGCTAATGTACTTGCCAGATGGATATGGGAAAAAAGGGGTGGCACTATTCTTATTAGGGTGAATTTTAATGCTTGTTGCAGATCTCCCATAGCATTAATCCATGTGGTAATGTTGCCAGGATTTCTAGAATGGCCCCTCACAAGCAAAATGTACAGGGTGATAAATGGTTGAATTTCTTGACTGATTGGAATCTGTTTATGTTGAATGGCCATCCGAAGGGTGATATCCTGGGTCTGACTATGTGGAGGGAGGGTTGCACCCAGCCTTAATAAAGCGTACCCTCCAAATGAGGGTTAAGCCCAATGTGAGAAGTGACCATGCCATCTTAAACTTAGAGGTTGCAATGAATGCATCTGAAGATATTCATCAACCGTCTGGAAAGCTGTGGGTCAACCATGCCGGCAACCGTGTGAGATGGTTGGAGAGAAACATTCAGATTGTTAACATTTTCTTCCACTCTGGCAAATAAATGGCCCCTGTTGATCTGACAAAGATGAAGTTGGATGAAATTGAGGACTGGTTCTCAACTACCATACTAGCAGCTGTGAATGATAGATCGCCATGCGCAGTACTTCAGTCTGGTAAACGCCAAAGGCTTATCAGAAGATCGGAAGACTTAGAGATCGGAAAAGGGAAATGAGATGGCAAATCTGCCAGGTAAAAAGTAAGAGCTCTGCCTTACACGCCTTTAAGCAAATTAAAATAATTTTAAAACGTTATCGGTGCTGCGTCAAGTGGTGGCGTTACTCTCTAAAACAGGAAGGATGGTGAAAGATGGCAGGAGTGCTGTGCTTGGGCAATATAAGGAAGATATGGCAGGCTTTGGGGCCGGCTATAGGTAGTCTGGGTGAAAAAGTAATTAGCGCTGTGAGCGAAGCCCAATGTATTGACCAAGTTGAGACGAGTCCACTGGAACAGACCCATATTGAGACAGGGAATTGGCTAGAGGGTCGCTTAAGGATTCATCAGGAAACCATCTCCCACAAAATTAAGAAGCTTAAATCACCTAAAGCTCTGAGCCCCGATGGGTTGGCTGCAGTGGTGTTAAAAAAACGCTCCTGCGCATTTGGCGACAATGTTGAAAACCCTGTTTGTGAATGTGATGTGAGAAAGTAGGATCCCTGCCTCATGGCTGTCAGACAATATTAATTCAAGTACATACGAAAGGCGACCGTATGATCCCGGGCATTTATCGTCTTCTGGCCATGCTAGACATACCCGAAAAGTTGTTTGTCTCCTTCATATTGGATCTCTACAGGCATGGGGGATTCCAATAAGATCCTGAATCGCTTTCAAATGGGCTTTCTGCTGAGCTCCTCCACAATTCACAATCTGAGGACCATGCATCTGCTAATTGAGGGTACAAGAACCAGCGGTGGCCATGGCCTGTATGCGCTCTTTGTGGACTTTACGTCCGCTTTTGATCTGGTCTCCAAAGAGAGGCTCTGGGCATAACTCGCAGCTAGGGGTTGTCCACCACTATAATTACACTTTGTAAAACTGCTCCACACTGATAATGCTGTGCAGGTAAGGCTGGACAACGAGGGGACACTGTCACAGCCTATGGACAACTCTAGAGGGGTCGAACAGAGGAGTAGATTGGTACATGTTAAACAAAAAAAGAGTCAATCAGATTTACCAGAATACCCAGAGAAGTTGAATACTTCTCCGCCGAGGATCGGCTCGGTACATGTTAAATATCTTGCTTATGTCGACGATCTGGTTCTCATGAATGCGACCTTCGCTGGTATGAGAAAGCTTGCAAAGGGACTATGGAGCTATGCCACAGAGAACCTGCTAGTTATTAATAGGCAAAAGACCCAGTTAATGTTATTCAACCAAAAACGAGTGGCTCGCCCTGTTGATTGAGGGGAGTGAAATTGACTACACTGAAAGCTATAGGTACCTGGGGTTGAGTTGGAGAGCAAATGAAACTACCCTATATGTGAAGCTGCTATAGAAAAGAAAGCAATGCAATTAACTGCATTGATTGCTGCCTTCAGTAAGAGTTCTGCAGGGTACAGCCTTAATGGTATTTTATAGCTGTACAAACAATGTTTCTGCTCGGCAGTTCTGTATGGCCTAGAATCTCTTACCTTAGCGGACACGTCCTCGGCCGCCAAAACAGAGGCCCATTTCTCACGTTGAATATTGGGACTACCTGCCTGTGTCCCGATGGAGGCCATGCGCCTTGAGCTGGGCCTCTGCTCAATGTCTATCATGCTCCTGTCGAAACGTGGTATATTATATCTGAAGGCCTCAACAAACCTTCCATGTGCTCTTTTAAGATTGTTGAATCTGGACATGAAAAACTGTTTGTTAAGTCCGTCTCAAATCTTTTCAGCTCAATCAACTGGTCGCCTGACTGGGAACTTGGCTATTGGGAGCTCCGGAAGGAGTTCACGACAAAAATATTGGACTGGGATAGGCTAAAAGACCATTTACATCTTCAGAATCTGAAATCATACCAGTTCACATCACACGTGTTGCACACCCCAGGCGTAGCGCAGCTCTACCTCATGTTATGCCCATCAAGAAACTGTTGTGGGTTCATATGGCTCCTTCGAATAAACAGACTGCCAGTATTACCGAGCACTGGGGTGGCTAAGAAAATGAAGCGAAAGTTTCTGGCTGTAAAAACCACAGCTGTCTGAAAACTGGAAAGCACATCTTAATGGAGTGCCCTTCTATGACATCAGCAATTATGTTAAACCTGGGTGATTGTGTCCATAATCTGACTTCGATCAGTGAGACCGCCTTTTGGCTCCAGTGCTTAAATGCAGGTAATAAGAACTTGCAGTTGGCCCTCTATCGTGTCTGGTTATCCGAGCCATAGTCCTCATTGTGTCAGCTGGAGAGTTGCTTTGTTCTTTGTGGGCTGAAGAATAAAAACACAAAATAAACACAGAAAATGTAAAATCTCTGGAAGATGCAAGTGAGGAAAATAGGGGAAACGAAATTGAAATGAAATTGAAATTAAATCTATAGAGGGCCATAGGCATGGCTGAATTTGTATAGTTTTTCGGAACCACTGGCTGACGATGTTGATGTCGAAGGCCCGAGGTCCCTGTTTGGAATTATCAGATGCTTGGAATTGTCAGATATTCTAATGTCATTTGTACTATTAAACTCCTTTTCCCAATGGACTCTAGGATGTCTATAGTTTGTAAACTGTGAGAAATCCTGTGGAAATTGTGTCTGAATGACTGCCCGCTTGCTCGAAACTTTGACTGAAATTCTATCTTATGTATTTTATTCTATGTATTGCATGTTTATGCATGTATGGTATTTAATTCTTAATTCTGAATTTTGCTTTTATTTGATTCAATTCTTTTCTTTTTCTTTTTCATGTGTAAAGTCTTTGACTATAACACATTAAAGTATACAATACAATACATTCATATTTACGTTTAATGCACTGTTGCACAATTTACACAAACTACCAATACAATCCCAACCAAAAAATATATTACTAATATAAAGACGGAGAGGCTACTATAAATCACTTATAAACCATATAATAATTTACACACACCAATCATCCATGACAGGGGTTTCACAAATTCACAGCCTTTACCGTAGTCTAAAAATAAACCAACATACAATTGACATGTTAACATTTGTTTTCATTAACATAAAAGATAAAGCAGGAAATCATCTCCAGATGATCAACCCCAGACACTGCAAAACTTGCCTATGTCCCAACACTATTGTCAACATTGCCTACTAAAATGTGGGCTTCAATCAGTGTTTGGACTTCTGAATCCTAACTGTTATGGTAACAAAATCATACATTTGCAAGTGATTTTGTTGTATGTTCTCCTGCAAGTCACCCAGTCCATAATTGATCACATGTTGGCTTTCATGACAATAGACTCTTATTTGGTCAGAAATGCACTTAGCACAGGCCTCTGGCATAGCCTCTAATTGAGCACACCCTCGTCCGGGATGGGAATTTTCTTTTTATTGGGGTTTCCTGATGTCACATGGCCTCTAAGTAAGCAGACAAGTGCACCGAGTTTCTTGGTGACATTTTGAAATGCTTGTCCCAGAAGGTGGGAATGGAAATACTAGGGACTGAATTGAGAGAATGAGTTCAGCTCAGTGTTTGGGCTTTTGCAGTAGCTGGATCATCTGTTCTATTTTACCAAAAGGGTTGACTAAGAATGAAGTAGTTTGTTCATTGGTGTCAACCCCTCAGTAAGTTACTGTAACTGAGGTTTTATCATTCACATATGGGATCACGCATCTTGTGCCAGATGGCCAT
Organism: Ambystoma mexicanum; assembly: GCF_040938575.1. Taxonomy (NCBI): domain Eukaryota; kingdom Metazoa; phylum Chordata; class Amphibia; order Caudata; family Ambystomatidae; genus Ambystoma; species Ambystoma mexicanum. Next base: position 480,946,905 of record NC_090941.1, on the reverse strand, counting down.
GTGGTTTTCAGGACTCAGAATGTCTGGAGTCCCTCTGCTCTTAAGTTGGGGTGTAAGCTCTTTGAGGAGTTCCTTTCATCTTCTTCTCGCCTGCTGTTTTCTAGCAGTGACTGATCTTTCGTTTACTTTTTTCAAACTGGATGTTAGCAAATCAGGTAGGTTTTGGGTAAAACATACATGCTCTTTCCCCTTTTGCTCCAGCAGCAGTTTCAGTGTTGACCGCTAAATGTGGTGGCCTTTGTATTTATCCTCAGACATTGCTGGTGTGCTGCAGATTTGCTCAGTAGTACATAGTAATGTAACTTGAGGTCTTGTAGGGATAACATTGGTGTTAGGGGCCTCTGGCACAGAAACGGCCTTTGGTCTGCATTCTGGCATTCAGGGAGGCAGCATTTCTGTAAGTCTGTGCTGGTCCATCTTTGTGGTTGAGATGTCTAAGGTGTACTGGTTTGTGGATCCTCACTTCACCACCTTGTCAGAACCCTACGTTTCCCTGTTCACGCTCCAACATTCTTGTGAATGGCATCGCTACAGGTCACTTGCACAGTTTGCTTTACATTTTGTGGAGGGTGGGGAGAAGTAAGTGTCCAGTTGCCCCAATAACAACAGGAATGGATGGTCTTGAAATGAGGGCAAAGTGTGAGGTTGCTATGTTAAGGGTGTGCAGCGTAAAGGGGCATGATGAAATTGTCACATGTAGATTTCAAGGACTGCAGAGTGGTTCTAATCTTTTACCCCTTTGCCTCTGCACATTGGGCTTCGCATCTTTGGCCTGCTCTATTCCTTTATTACTATAGTTAATGTTGATTTAGGCTACACAGTTTTTCTTTGGACAAGACATTATAGAAAACCTAACCAAAAAATCTGTTGTAATCAGTTGGCCGTGGTAGCGAATGGAAATCTAGGAGAGTGCGAGGTGGTTTCATCAATACATGGAAAGACGGGACATTTAGAAACAATGGCCTGGTGATGAGCGCTTATTTTCCCTTTCTCTTCGCTCTTCTGACTGCATCCACAACTCAGCCTATTCACCCTCAAACCTCCAAGACGTGTCTGTCAGCAGTGTCAGTGCCCTAATGAAGCAAAGGACAGCGCTGCAGCCTATCTGTAACCTGCAGCACGCAGTTTGTTGCCTCAGGGTTTGAGTATGAGGGATTCTGTCAGAGGATCTGGTGCTGCTCACCACCACCACAGACTTGAAAGTGGGCAGGGATCCAGAGGGAGCCGTCTGGATCTTGGCAAGGATCGTTCGAGACTTGGCTCAGCTTCCGTTCTCCAAACATCATTAACAATGTCAAATGAATTTTGTATAGCAGATACCTATTGTTGGTATGCCTTTGCTGTGCTGTGTCCTTTTCCCAAAATGGAGACAGAAAACTGACAGCCGAAGATGGGAAGTGAATGAGCCATGTGGCAAGTGGCAGTACGCAACAGCCCATTCTTCCAGACAGCTGCTCATGCCTGCCCACGCATGCACACCGCAGCCCATAAACAAACTTACATTTACACGATCCCTGGGGGAATCAATGCAAACATGTAATGCCATCATCTCTTGGAAAATTGTAAACGCTATAGGCAGTGCTATTTTTCTTAAAGGGTGACAATAACCTTAGCCACCTGAAAGAAGAGGCAAATAGGACCTGAATTTCCTCTCCAACTTTTACATACAGACATCTATTTATTGATGAAATCACAGTGTTTATATTTGAAAATAACCACTGATGACTCAATTTACAACAAATTATATGTTCACAGAATGATCCTACTATCAACAGTGCCTTGGTTTATTTTGAAGCATGAAGATCTCATTAAAAAGTTACCATGTGTGCACATTAAACAATCTACCACAACTGATACACACTACATTAGGATAGGTTTAGCAACACCATTGAGAAAGATTATACAATTCAACCCCAACAACCCCAAAACACGCGGAAGTGATTTGCAAGCAGGGGTGCCATGTTATAATGGGCGAAGTTGTAAATGAGGGTGTAAAAGCTTACACCTTCCTTTACCACTCCAGCCCATCTTCAAGTGCTTGCAATCCACCTTCATTTAGCACCCGCTGAGAGCAAACAGAATCCATAGCAAATTGGTAAATGCTGTTTGCAAAGTGCACTTTGCAAGCATCATTTCCTTTTTTTTTACAAGATGGAGCGTACTTGAGAAGAGTAAAGGTGATGTTGGCTGGTTGTATTCTTTGCTTGCTCACTATACATTGCATGCAGGGGACCCAGCAGAACCAAGTACTAACTTCCGTGGATCAGGCAAGCAATTAACATTGCTAATTTTATCATTGTTTCTACACAACTTATTAATTCCACATGACTATATCCTTTATTCCACTACCAGTTCACTTATGCAACCCATTTAATTTTCTAAGGCGCAAACCATTCTACCTCACTACCTTCAAACATTCTCAATTTTTGACATTGTTTCTCAATTGTATCTTATTCTAACCGGTATCCAGTCATTGTTTCGAAAACATAGTTTTGAATGACGAAAGTTTAAAAAAAAATGCATCTAAAAAATGCATATTTTTGTAGGTAAAGGTTTTTTTTAAAACTAAAATGGGTATTAAGGGGTAAAAAAACAGGGGTTGGGGGGGACCCCCCAATAAATCATCTTTTAAAAAATGAATTTTTTCGACACATTTTTATTCGAAACTTTGCCATTCGAAATTATGGCATTCGAAACTATCACTAGGAACCATTCTATCCATTGTTTCAGTTAGTATGTTTCTCACTTAGTTCTTTCCATGTGCCTTGCATAGGTGTATCATCCATGATGGGCCAGTGGGCGCTGACCCACCATTTCCCCTGCCCATCAACGCCAGTCCAGTGCAAACAAAGTGCTCCCTGAACTGCTTGCTGCTCGCTCCTGGCATGGCTTAAGCTGTCAAAGGGAAACAGTTTCCCTTTGACAGTTTAGGGCTACAGCACGCATGTCCAATGGACCAGGCAAGGCCCAGGGAGTTTTGCTTTCCCAGCCTTGCATGGCTCAGTGGACCTGTAGGCTTTGGAAATGCACATCTGAATGTGTTAGTGTGTGTCTGTACCTCCCTGCAAATTCAAACAGGTTGGGGTGCTGACAATGGGGTGCTCTGGCTCCTGCGCATATTTGAAGGCACCTGGGAGTGCTCTCAGCTTCCTGGTTTCTCTTTGTGCTGCATGTGAGCCGGAGGGCTTCGGTGTAGTGGAGCAGAACAGAACCCAGACCGGGGCTGCAGGTGAGATGCTTTTGATTGTATTTTATAATATCTGTGTGAATGGACGAGTGTATGATGTAGGATGCATGTGTGCGCATGTGAATGTGCGAGAGAATTCTGTGTGTGAATGAGCGAGTGAATGTGTGAATGAGCGACACAATGTGTGAATGTGTGTGTGCGTAAGCTTGTGCTGGTGCCGGGCAGGGAGGGTGCGGCAACAATTTATTTTACTGTTTTACTGGTCATCTACGATAGATGCCCTGTAAAAAATGCTGTTGTTAAACTAAGGATGATATGCATATTATTACATGGCTAGAATAGCATTTTGGTGCATTCAGTATAGCCATTGTCTACTGTGGCATGACATTCTTTAATGGCATCTATGAGAAAGCAAACATGAGAAGTGTTACTACGTGTCTAGACTGCATACATTGTACAACCAGTATGAACAGATGTTCTTATTGTGGCATGGCATCTTTAATGGGAAAGCCAACAGGAGTATGCTCCTACATGTGGATACTGCCTTGGCAGAACCACCGTTCAGGAGCATGTCCTATATAGGAACACTGGCATACATTGGAGCAGCCAGCATGGAAATGTATGGGCACAGTGAGCTTGAAAATGTTTTATTACTGGCATATATTGTGGCAAATGCATTGTGAAAATGTGTTGGCAAATGCTCGTGTCCACTGTTGGTGACTTGCATCTATTGGATTATTGTATTTGAGTTGCCCACCAAAACCAATTTGAACGGTCTAGCTTTTTGTCAAATTTTTCATAGAAGGTGTAATGCATAATGCTTCATTTTAACCCATTATTCAAAAAATGTCTCCGAGGAGAACCTAAACCTCCTCTGCCCTGAACACCCCTTGGTTCATTCGGTATACATTGCTACGGTCTGTCACCCTGGCATATTTATAGGAAATATTTATACCACTCCAATAAAAAATTCACCAGCCACCAATGGTGCCTTTCTTTTTTGCTTCTATTTATTCGGCTATATATATAAGCATATAGATAACAGAAGGAAGCCTTTTTTCTAGAGTACCTTCAAAGAAAGTTTCTCTTCTGCTATATGTAATGTAATTTAATATGTTATATGGCATTTGTATAGCGCCTTTTCCCATTGGTATGGCCTCAAAGTGCTATAGGCGAATACCCTTGAGGACCAAAGTCGAGGTATGAGAGATTGGTCAGAGGAATTAACAATGTGTGTGTGCATTTTAGCGAGTAATCAGATAGGTAGGGGTGGTGTTAATTGGCCTAAGCCCATTCGCGTTGCATGGAAAACCATGTTGCAAAGTTCCAATTTTTGAGTTAACTTCGCCGCCATTTTAAGACTCAGCCGCCATTTTGATTTTAACTCATGTTCCATGTTCTAAAATGGTGAACTGTGTTTTCGTCTTGCAGTCGAGCTGAACAACCTTTGAGTTCTGTTAATGTTTAGGTTGACTGACATCCGACTGTTCAAAGAAACCTTGTGCTTCATACGAACTGCCATTCGAGTGTTGTCTGCGCTCACAAGCCTCATCCTTGTATAAAGACCGAAACAATGAAAAATAAACGTCGATCATATGCCTTAGCTGAACTGCATTGTAGTGACTCTTGAAATAAGACCGCGGATCCGAGAACCTACAACATCATTGTATTTTCATGGAAATGTAAACCTGTATAATCCTTTGACTAATATTGTAACATCTGTCATGTGAACTAGGTACAAACTCTAGCCTGTGAAATATTAACCTGAAGAGAGGCTGGACAATATTGTAGAAATAGTATAAATATGTCTGTGTTTAGATGTCCAGCACTCTCTGTCCTCACTGTGTCGGCCGGTACATACTGTAAGGTGCTGGGAGCCAGATAGCTATCTGTTTTGCTTTGTAAACTTTTCAGTAATAAAAGATACTTGTATCTTTTCAGCCTGTGATTGGTGTATTTCATTCGTAGTGCTCAGCCTCTATATTTATTTGGTCTTACAGTGGCTAAGACCCTGCAAGCGACCCTTCTAGAGCTCACTTATGGATGGGTGCTGTGAAGGCTGTTGGGAGAGAATGCAAATCAAGGAGACTGATTATGTGTCCAGCTAGACCAAATTTTTATTGTGGGATTTAGCTGCTTGGCATAGGTGTTTTGGGATGAATCATCATGTGGCATATGATTGCAGATGCGTGCAGGTTGGTGGCCGTGCCTGCGGCTATTTTACAACATCATGGAGTGTGATACTACCCATGAATCCTGGGTGGTTTCTTCTTTTGTTAAATTTAAATTCTAAAATGTAGCTGAATTCAAAAATAGTGGCTACATTCTAGAAGCGCAGCTAGATTCAAAACGGTGGCAGGATTCTAAATGCAGCTACAATTAAAACAGTAGCTGATGTCAAAGGTGCAGCTAGATTCAGATTAGTGGCTCAATTCTAAAAGTTCAGCTAGATTCAAAACAGTTGTTAGATTCTCAATGCAGCTAGATTCAAACCAGTGGCTGCATTTCTAAAACACAGCTAGATTCAAAACAGGGGCTAAATACTAACACACAGCTAAATTCAAAACATTGGATAATTAGTAAAAATGCAGCAGGATCCAAACAGGGGGTACATTCTGAAGGTGCAGCTAGATTCAAAACAGTGGCTAACTACTAAAATGCAGCGGAATTCAAAACAGTGGTGGGTTCAAGATATGCTTTACTGGCAATGCACAGAGATCATCGTCCCTAACTTGATTGCTGTCATAGACAGGATGTTGGGGATAGGCTTGGCTCAGGGACCCATGGCAAACAGGCAAACAGGTGATGGAGGCACCCTTTGCCTTGTTCTTTATCCCGCATGGCTGCCCTGAGGGAACACCTGAAGTTGTGCGGTTCCGGTTACGTGTCCCAGACACAGACCAATCCAGGGCAGTCTGGGTGGGCCAGGGAGAGGCTAGCCTGGGAGAAGCCAGCAAGAGGAGGGTTTGCAATCCAGACAAACCACAGAGAAATCAGCAGAATCCGCAAAGAGACAAAGGGCCTCATTCCAAGGTTGATAGTGATAATTCCGTTACCGCCTCTTTCCCTGACCCACCAAACTACAGGTTTGGTGGTGGGGTTGTTGGATTTACTAGCAGCTCTGAGCTGCTGGTAATTCTGGCACCCCACCACCAAAGAATGTCGGTATTACTGTTTCCTATAATACTGGCAATTCCCCCATGCATGGAATGGGGAATTACATACTCTTACCAGCACTTGTAATCTGCTGTTAATTCCGGCATGTCAAGTGCTGGTAAAGGTAATACCATTTGGTGGTATCCTGCCAGATTTATCGGTGGGATACCACCAAACTAATAGTGAGGCCCAAAGACTTACCCATGAAGACAGTCCACACTCAGTATGGAAGATGAAATGGAGGCATGTACCCGAGGCATGGGAGATTAGGTCTTCGAGCCCTCTGCGGTTCCGCTCACGTGTCCCTGACATGGACAAATGCAGGGCAGTCTGAGTGGGCCGGGGGAGAGGGAAGAGGCTGGCCTGGGAGAAACAGGTAAGTGAAGGGTGTTCAATCCAGGGAAACCACAGAAACATCAGGAGAATCTGCAATGCCCTCATTACAGGGTTGCTGGTAAAACCCGCCGGTAGGTGGCAGGTTACCAGCAAACCTGTAACACTGTTTCTACCATCTGACACCCTGGTGCCACTGGGATATCATGACAGGCAGCAGAACTGTAAATCCCCATTCCCGTGGAGTCAGGAATGGGCTCATTGAAGCACCAGCACCATTGCTAACAGTGCCTGTGCTTCAGCTGCTAGGGGTGTGAATTCCCGGCAGGTCAGGCCTGGCGGGAGTTCAGTGTCCCAACCGGCAAACTCGCAGTTTTACAGTCTGGAAAGGGTGCCGGTATCTTACTACTGACACCCTTATTTCCGGACTGCCAAACATGTAATGAGACTTACCCACAAGGACAGGCCACACTTGGTATGGAACAACTTGTATCTCTGCTCCTGGTCTCTTTTGAAAACGCATTACATCACAGTTTAGAATGCCCCAGTGAGCCTCATATCCAATTATCCTGATAAACTTCTCTACATTGCTCGACAAGGTGTCTCTCGTCTAGAGGTCTCTAGAAATGTATACTGCACTGTTGTACATTGTGCCTCAAATCTAGATACCACTTGGGAAGCACATAACATTGCTCTATGTTGTGTTCTATGGTATCTGTGCTCTCTCTCGCATCAAGGTGCCCCTAAGATTGCACATTTCATGATTCCTTACTATCCTTTGTATCCTTTAGAAAGTGCATTGCATAGTTCCAATTTGTGCTCAGTTGTGTTTCACAACCAAGCATCCAAAACGCACCACATTGCATTTTTCATACTGCGCTTCATTGTGTTTTCATATCTAGATAAACCTAAGAAAGCGCATTGCATTGTTTTTGTTATGTTTCAATGATACTCTCCTTTGGACATTCCAAAAAGTGCATTAGGTTAAGTCCAAGTTCTGCTGAACTGTGTTTGTATCTAGGTATTCCTAAGAAAACTCTTTACAGTACCTGCTCATTGTGATATACAGTTTCACATCTCATTCCCCTACGAAAGCAAGTTGCATTATGTCCACACCATGCTCTACTCTGTTCATATTCCGGTAAACCTAAAAAGGGTGGATTACTCTACACCACATTGCACTCAATTGTTTCATAACTAGGTATCCCAAAGAAAACACATTCACTTTATATTGTATTCACATTCAGTTATCCCTTATAAAGCATATTGCATGGTTACATATTGTAATTTAAATATCATTGAAATCTAGGTATCCAAGAAAGTGCACCGCTTTATATGTGTGCTGTACTGTCTTCCCAACTAGGTATCCCTAAGGAAGCACAGTGCATGGTTTTGAGATTGTATTTTATGGTGTTCACATCTAGGCTGCCCAAGAAGGCTTCTTACATTGTTCTTTAAAGTGCCCTATTGTTTCACATATAGGAACCCACTGACAACTTCACATCTCAGCCACATTTTCATCATATGCGAATTAAACATGCCAACACAAATGGCTCAAAACTACATCTTGTGTCAACTTGCAAATCTCACCAAGTAAATAAACCACTCTGATAGGCCAACCCCACCTCCCCAATATGGAAAACAAAAGTACTCCAGTGTACAATCAATATCCACCTAGAGAAAACACCAGAATATACACCACTTGCTCCTGGTTAGACACACCAACAGTTAGGCACAACTGCTCGCCTTTCCCCCTCCCCCCCCACCAGACCCCTTTGCCTTTCAGATCCACAAGAGCATAGGGGACCATGTAAATGGCCGCAGTGCGCTGTATAAATCCCAATAACATAACACTCTGAATGGGGGTGGCTGCAGAGAGGTAACCCAGGAGTGAAATTCTCAGTCCACTGGTTGGTCCAGGGACACTTCTGAAGGCTCAGAGGGCATGGATCCTCAATCAGGGGTTGATACTGGTTGATCCCACCGGTTCAGGGGTCTAATCAGTGAACAGGGTCTTGAGATCCAGGAGATCTCGTATAAGGTCATGAACTTGCCAAGGAATGCTCCTGGGCACCTCTCATTGGAACCAATGGTGGTAAATCCCACCTCCAGTGACCCCCAGTCAATCCTTTCAGTCATCTGGGAAAATCTGACTGAGAGGGGTAAGTAAACGCAAATCATTTGTCTTCCCCTGTCCTCCACTGGATAACATTGAAAACAAGTCACTTTGTATCCTTCCATTCCACTGCTTTTTGGTCGTCACACCTGAGCAGTATAACCTGAAAGATAAGAACACATGTTTACTTACCAGTAACCTTGTTGCATCTCTTCACTTGAACATTCACAAAAACAAGTACTTTTCCTGCATCAGATACATTCTTGGGAAAGGCATTGTGGCTTTTGTGCACATGGCCCCACTCTTGATAAGGATTGGACTTTTGAAGGCAGGGAACATTTCTTGTGACTTGGTTCCATCTTGCTGCATCACATACTTAGCATATTCTATTAATTTAAGTCATTGCATGCATTTTGAAACATATGGTGACTGTATATAGGTTTACTATTGGGTGTTGTGTGATATTATCACCTGCTTGTTTCCTTTATTTAGTGTATTTGGGCCTAGAATAAATATAGTATTTTTGTACATTCCAGTATACATTGAATTGTGTGCTTTTCTGTGTAGACTCATTGTGGACCCCAGACCCCACTCACACTCATGAGAATAGCCCTGATTGCTCTCCATTGCTACTTTGATTGGGTTTTGCCTAATCTCTCTGAGCTACCCCTGTTCACTATAACTAGGGTGGCCTCCTGAAATCTGTCCACCAGGCCACATCCTAGAAATCCATCTTAACACACAGGATCAGGGCTTCACTGGAGTTGGTGATGGTTAGCTGCAGGAATCTGCCTGTGGTCTGCAGCAGCTTGTTCTTCTTTGTAGGGGTCTTGGCTCCAACCATGATCTGCAAAATGGCTGCAGGAGTCCTCTTTTCATCCACGATCTGAAGTGGAAGCTCGCTCTGGTCCATCAGTTGTAAGGGTCTGCGCCATTCAAACTGTCAGTGACTATCCAATCATGGATAGCCACTTGCCACAACATCTGCCCAGCAACAGGCACCCAGATGTATTCTGGCACCAGACAGTCTCAGGCCCACATCTGGGCTAACACTCAAACCACCACTTGGCCCAGGAAAGCAACAGCATTCCCCTGGAAAGGCCTTCCCATACATGGCAATACCTGAGCCGAGATGGCAGGAAGAGCTATATGGCCAAAGGACAGGCTAAACCTCATGGCACTGTCATTTTAAGGAGCTAGACACCATTAGCAGCCATTTGCAGTATATGCAAGGGTGCACAAGTAAAAGTATAAAACACAGTAGAAAACTACCTGCTGTCACAAGCCCATCCTATGCACATAGTAAATGTAACCAAAAAGCCACTACAGAACAAGATAAGGCTACAAAGCATCCTAACTGCACTTCACTTTAGGGTAAGGTATGCAATTCTAATATTACAAGAAATTCACTGTGGGGCTCATTATAAATTGGGTGATGCGGTAACAATGTGCCAGTATTTACGTATACTGGCACATTACTGCACCGGCCAACTATGTGATTGCCAGTGAGGTGGCGGAATGACATCCCGCTAAGAGTTGGAGGTCATTCCGCCACCTTAATGGCAAAGATTTCCACTATTACAGGTGCGGTAATACCGACAGCTATGATACCGGCAAAATCCCCCATGCAGTTCAATGGGACTCCATGTCCATGAAATAAGCAATTACACCAGCTACAACCACTTGTAATCTGGCGTAAATACCACTGAACCAAGTGGCAGTATCAGAAAGTCTGTTTGCCAGTATTCTGGTGGATTTACCACCAGACTACCAGTAAACTGGTCTCTCCATACTGATGGACTATTGACGGGTTGCCCCATAATAATGATCCAAAAGACAAGAGAAGGAAAGCAGAAGACTTTACATACTTCTGAAGAGTCAGAGTCAAAACAAAGCAAAAGGAAAGGGCATCCCGTAGAGGTCTGTGGGAGAAAAACAGCAAACAGAAAATCCTTCATAGCACCGATTGTCACTATATGTTGTGTGATAATCTGTGATAGTGGACCTACATTAAAGTATTGGGGTGAGGAGAGTCCTCAAAGACATTCGTTGTTGTATATACTCTGATTTTTAATACCCTGTATTATGTGTCTGAGTACTTATGTGACCTGGTAGAGGTATATATGTAGCATCATAAAAAAGGTATACATGTTCTTATATACATACTGATTTTTGTGTAAATCAGTGTGGTGTAAGTTTCCATGGACAAGTGTGTAGACTAATTGTACCTTTGTATCAGCCTACAGCCTGTACCCGAGGGAAACCTTGTTGCTCTGTTCCATGAATCACTGCTAAGAGTTTTGGCTTCCCTTTTTGGCTGGGTGTGATAAACCAACCCCACAGACTAATGGTTGTAGAACCCTCAGAGGGTTGTACAAACTGCTTTGCCACTTTGTATGGAAAATTAATGAAGATTGAGCAAGAGCTCTTGCCTGAAAGTTCTTGGATGAAGAATATCAGGTCCAGGTGGCACAGAGGCCCTTCTAGGTTCCGGCAGCGAAAGGGCGCCCACTTCTCGGTCCAGCGATGTAGGCCCAGACAGGAGCTTCAGGAAGCCAGGACTGCCTAGAGGGAGAGGTGATCCAGTTGCACCTACAAGGCCCGGAGGAAGGTTCGCTGCAGTTGGTTCCTTCTGGGTTCTAGAGGCAGAGCTTCACAGTCTGATGCACGGGGTGGGGCAAACATGAAAGGTGCTTGGGCAGAATTCCAGCAGTAGACTAGGAGAGTAGGCAAGTCGGTCTGCATGTATCCCCCTCTGATGGCCACACTGCCTCCAATTAAACACCATGCAAAATTCAAACAGGTTGTCATCCGCTGGCTCACAAGTCCTCGGATACAGGAACACTTTGATCACATATGACCACCCCCCCCCCCCCACACACAAACGGGCAAGGAATTGTGATGTCACCTGGGCAATCTAATGGGCAAACAGACCATCTGCATTTAGTGAACTCAGGAGTGGGTCAAAACTGACCCAACAGGTTCCCTGATTAGCTATTTCCAAGTGGGATTCTGTACCCTTTACAATGTTATTTCATTTCTGGCTCTCAAGGCAACAGCCACTTGCTGCTGGATTCTTTGCAGGCTTCCCAGTCCTCATCGACTTTGTGAAGGTATGGCAGCTTTGCAAATTAGTTTTGGGAGTTCACAGTTCACAGATACCAATAGACTGGAAACTAGTGCGATGCCAATTAGCAATCTATTGGACTCTAATATTGCAAACAGATGTGGGAAAAGTAATGCAATATCCTTTCATTGGTATTAGGCCAATCTATTAAAAAAAACTATGTATACATTTTTCACATGTATAATATATGCTAAAGGAAGTATGGGATGATACTAGAACCCCAAAGTAGGTGTGGTCTGGGTTGGGAATTATCCCCAAAGGGCCGAGGCCGATGGTAGTGCCTGGTTACAAAAGAAGGGGTACATGGTCCCAGAAATTCCATTATTTAACCTGGGATTTGGCATCTGATGGGTGTAGTTGGTGGGCAGTGGATTGCCATGGCCAGTGTTGTTTTTACGTAGTCCCTGAAAGTGCATAGTCAGGTTTTGGGACTGAATCGCAACATCAAGCAGAGTTTAAATGAACACAAGTGCTCCACTAACACACTTTTGGGGCCAATTGATATTTAAAAACAATTAAAAAAGAAACTATATAATAGCTGCAATTCAGGCGGATTTTAGCATATTTGCCAGAGTTGTGTGCATCCACAACTAGGCATTTACTGCAGCTCTGGATATCGCCGAAATGCAGCAGAACAAATAGATCCATGCATGACTGCTAAGAGTGTCCATTTTTCATTTTAGATCCTAAGCTCTTTAAATATGGCTGTTCTTTGTGTAGTTGTTGGTGTTTGTAGTACATACATCTGCTAAATGATTGGTATGATGTAACACATTTTTATCCTATACTCCAACTTAATGAAATCAATGCCACAATACCACACGGTAAAATCACATACGTCCATACACATTCTACACTAAGCCATCCCAATCTATCTCTTCCCGAAAATCTGCTTTTTTGCAACAGAACCAAAAGATCGAAATGGAAATTACTGCAAAGCATTGCACGATACACAGATAGTTATTCATAGTTTTAAAAAGACATTTGCATGCCCATGTTACAAAAGGTCTGTTTGTCTCCTTTCTCTCTGGGCCCAATCAGAAGAGTAATTCCGGGAGATCTTTATACCGGGGGATGGACACAAATAGACTGCAACAGTAACCACATTGTTGATGGGGCACTCCAATTATATGTGAAGTGCATTGAGATCGTCTGGTTGTCTCTTGCTTAGCCTTAAGGAAAGCCCTGGGATTTCAATCTTGTGGGAAACAGGGCAGAGCAAATGCAGTTAACACTGACATTACAGAAAAGTTCAGTCAGAAAAGGTTTGTGGTGGGGAATGTTTTCACATTTTTGGCTACTTACCAATCTTTCTGCACTAACATCTTGTGTGGCCTTCTGGGCTCCCTTGTTGACTACAGTAGCGTGTGTCTATTTGCTCGGTCCAGAGCACTTCATTGTAGCAATCTCAAAAGGGCACCTTGTGGACCATGAATTTAAAACAATCAGTATGATTATTATGTTTCTTCCGATGTAGTGGATATTTTAAATATGAAGTCTCTCCCCACATGACCCAAAGATGGGGGTGGTAGCCCACATTGTGACACAACAAAGCCAGGAATGAGTCCCTGGTGCAGTGCGCTTTGCAGTCTGGATCTGCCACCTTCCAGAATTCTTTATAGATAACAGAACAGAAGGGAAAGGGCATACTAGTTCCCTACTCAATATGCCATCAGCCACTGGTCTTCTCCTCCAAATGTTTTCAGGGCTCATCCCATCATCAGGGAGGAAGTCTCAGCTTGCCGTCAGTGCAGGTGTTTCAAATCGGTGTTAATTTACAGCAATGGCTTCTAGTAGCTGTAGTTTTCAGGTTGCAGGGAATCCCACTCGCCTCAAATTACCCACAGGTATGAGTGTATGGCATATGAGACATACGCTTTATATTTACTACATCTATACAATAGTTTTGAGATGTATAGTAGCGTACATATATGAAATGCACATCTTCTACATGTTCCTGTATATTTTATATTGAAAGTGTTAATTGATTCTGTGCATTTGTTGTAATAGCTTGCATTGTAAGAACATGTAGTGGCATAAGAGCATGTTGTGTAACCTCGTGGCCCATAAGTGCATGCGTGGTGTAAGAGCATGTTGTGTAAAAGCATGTTGTGTAACAGCGTGTGGCGTACGAGCATGCATGCACAGCAACAGCGTACGGCGTAAGTGTGTGCGTGTCAACAGAGTGCTACGTAAGTGCGTGTGGTGAAAGTGTGCAAACAGCATGTGGCTTAAGTGTGTGCCAATAGAGTGCAGCATAGGATTGTGCCAGGCAACAGCGTGCATCATAGGAGCACGCATCATAGGAGCGCCTGACCTTTATGTGAGTTTTCAGATGTAGATAAGTGTACAAATTTGAATGTGTAGAGTTTGTATATGAAATGTACATTCATTTTGCCCATGCACTGTATGCCTCAGATACATATGAAAGCACACAATAAAGTGAACGCCAACTTTGATGAGAGTTTTTATTACATACTAGAGGCGTATATGACTTTTACAGTTGTAATTGTATGCAATTTACATCTCCTGAAACTGATCTCAAAGTCAGCCTTGACTTTGATATGAGATGTCAGGAGATGTAAACTGTATAATGTACGAACTGTGAAAGCCATATGCTTCTTTGTATAGTTTGTATCAAAGTTGCATGTTCAGTCTGTGCATGCTTCAAATATAGATTTATCTTAAATCCTTAATATGTCAACCTTCTATGTTTTTTTCCAGTGTACCTTTGTACGTACGGTCGAAAAGAACTAAATCGTCCACGTACAACATTCCTGCAATAGATAAGTTGCCAATCTTAGGTTGGCAGTTCGCCACTCCCGAGATGCGATGCAGTAAATCGGCTGTATACAGATTATATATGGTAGGTGCAGCTACACATCCCTGTTTCACCCCTTTGTTGATGAGTATAGGATTAGTAACATTCCCTCCTTGATCCAGGCGGACTCTTGCATAATTACTACTGTGTAACAACCAAAGCACATGGACTATCCACTCAGGGCAGTTTAATTCTCACAATTTGTTCCATAAAATATGCCGGCCAACCTGGTCAAATGCGCTCTTAAAGTCTACAAAAGCGATATATAGGGTCACATCTCTGCGACTTCGGGTAGTCTGTATTAGATGGTCTAACACCCGGATGTTGTGAGTAGTTCCAGAGCCTGGACGAAAGCCTGTCTGGGCTAGGTGAAGAATATTTTTTTAACCACCCATTTATGCAGTTCTTTAACAACCAGTGATGTGAAAATCTTGCCCGTGCAGTCCAACATCGATAGTAATCGATAGTTTTGTGTTTTAGTTCAGTCTCCCTTTTTATAAACAGGGTGAAGCACAGACTGCTGCCATGATGATGGTATTGTCCTGGTTCTGCAGACTCTGCTAAACAAAATTAATAGAATTTGTGCCCAGTGTTCTGGATCATCTTTGAGCACCACATTGGCCAGTCCATTTGGTCCCGGCGCTCTAGATCCCTTCAATTTTACAAAGGCTTCCACCATTATCTTATGGCTTAATGGCACTAACCAAGGTCCCTCTGATTCGGGCTGAGATAGAGGAGTCTCCGGATTAAAAAACGTATCCATCATGTGATCCACCCATACCTCTCCGGGAATAGGGTGAAGTATATTAACAACCCTATCCTCCTTGGCTAGGGCAAATGACCTCCAAACCTCACTACTATCTCTAGATATTACTATTTTGACAAACTGTTGCCAAGCAGTTCGTCTCAGGGTCATACAGTATTGCCTTACCCAAGCCCTATATGTGGCCTTAATTTGTTTACTTTTTAGTTGAATTTCATGACCCATTTCCCTGACATGGCCCGGGGCAGTAATAGCACGGATGCTCCTTCGCATTTTACGTTTACGATCACGGATGTTAATATCAAAAGCTTTCTTGTATCTAGTACTCCCAAAAGCCAATGCAGGGATTATGGTGTTGCTAATTGCGTGAGACCATTTACGGATTCACTGCTCAATGGCATTAGGGTCCATTTCCCTAAAAAGCAAGCGGTCAACCATAATGCTAGGGAACAGTGTCATATTTATCTTGTAGATCTTTTTACGACTCCAACTAATTCTATTACCAGCATGGTTGGTCCCAATCCCGCCACACATTAAAATTCTCTCGTGTGGTTCGGTGTTAGCCAAATCCAGTGCCATAATTGAATGATCACTATAATCATTAGATGTGATCTTCAAGGACAAAACCCACTCTAAAATACCATGATTTCCGGCCATATAGTCTAATGTGGCATTTTTATTACCCGCTTTCCAAGTAGTGTTTCCCGGCTGATCTCCAGTAGTGCGACCGTTCAATAGGGTGAGACCCCAATCGTCCAAGAAGTTCAGCCACATATTTCCTCTTTCTATGGCTCGATTCTGGACCATTAAGCTACGTTCAACAACATTAGCATATAAACCCGCCCTTTTCCGGTCTACACATCTGGCGTTCCAGTCCCCACAAATGAGGATCAGTTTGTCTGTTAGCAGTGGACACCAATTTGACAATGTGGTATCTAACAGCTCCAAGAGTCCTTTCGTCGCCTCCCCAGGAGGGGGATCATATACGTTCAGTATTAGGAGTCTTTTGGCCTGTGATCCTTCAGCCGAGATGACCATTTCTACAGCCAATAGATTACCACCCGTTGTGCCCAGTATAATAGCTTTGGGTTCAAGATTGTGTTTGATACCAATCAGAAGGCCACCAGCCGGTCGACCCCGGTCTCCCTTTAAAGCTGGTGTGTGGAATATTGTATATCCACCCAAAAGAAAGTCCAAAGTAACCCAAGTTTCTTGAAACACAAAGAAATCGCATGCAGTGAGGCAATCTCTTGACCCCCCTGGTTGGATCCAAGGGGAAAAACCCCTGGTATTCCAACTCAGAATCGTTAGATTTCACTTTGCAGAGCAGTTCTGGGCAATCATCCGCTGTAACCATTTCCAGCCCAGGGCGTCATCCAGGTTATCCCCAGACTTATTCGTGCTGGTTCCGCTGTATAAGAACCTGAGCGCATTTACAGCCCAGGACTTTGTCAACTCCCAATTTCACCATCTCCGGGCTATCCAGCTTATAACCCAGATGGATAAAAGACTGATAACTTCCCCGTATCAATTCAGTGGTCTCAGGCAAATGACAATATACCCTGGACATCCCCGAGGATTGGTTCCTCAAAGGTTCAAGAAACTCAAAGTCCCCTGAATTGAGCATTCTCAAAGAGGGGATCTTTTTTAACAAGTCTAACAAAACAGGGCAATTTAAATAGCCCTTTTTTGTAGCTGGTTTAATTGCAATGATAGTACATTGTTTTGTGTCCAGCGGTGCAAGAGCCTTAACTGCTGATGATGGGATGGATGGTAGGGCCTGCTGGGCCAGAGGGGTGATCAGCACTTTGTCCTTCACCTGCTCCGGCATACCTGTATCTGCTATCAAAGCTTCCACAATAGGAATCTGCCCATCTCCTGCTCCCTCCCCAACCAACCAGCTAGTCAAAGTCCCCACCGTTTGAGCGGACCTTTGCTGTCTGCGGGCAGCTCTCTTGGGTTGCTTTTTAGATAGCAGATTTTTCTCATTACGCAAGGTAGAATTTAATGGTTGACTATCAACTGCAATAACACTTTCTTCCGTCAAGTCTGTGTTATTTTTCTTTTTATGATTATTTTGTTGCAATCTTTTCACCATTCATCGCTGTTTCCTAGAGGGGTAACTGGGAGTGGGATTTATTGTCTCCACGTTCACAGGAGCTGAAATAGGGATTGACAAGCTATTCCCATTCAGCCCCATTGTGGACACAGTCGGTATAATCTCTCCCCTCATTGAGGTGCGAGTATTCCTCGACTCTACTACTCCCTGTTTTGTCCTTATTTAAACAAGTGTAAGGCCCCCCATCATTTTGACTGGTCAGAAGATTATTTAGCGTATGTATTGCTTCACCCTGTTTTTTTACGTCCTCATGCATTGCCCCGCACAACTTAAGCAGTATTTTAACTGCAAATTGTAGAATGTTAGTGCTCCGAGATTCAGTGGAGCTATTGTGGACACTCAAGTTATCATTCTCAGAGACAAAAAGGGTCCCAGTTTCATATACTAAATTAGGACTGACAGATAATCTTTGAGAATCCTGGGGCACTGAGCCCACCTGCAGAGGGGCCAGTCCCTCCTGGGGGACAACCCCTTCCACACACTCCTGTACATCAGGGGATGCATGTGTAATTACTTGGTCGGCTATCACCGGGGGCAGCATATCTGGTGCCTCTGGAACATTAAGTCCCTGCTCCAGTTGCACTCCCACTATTTTACTCTGCGCTACCTCAACCACGACCACTTCTCGGTATAAATTCCTAACTTCACACACTGGTGCCCGCTGCAGCGCACGGCCCTGCAGCGCATAGCATAGTTGAAGTAATGCATCATTATCCAAATCCAGAGCCGAGGTGCTGCCATCAACCTGCAACTCCGTGTCAGTTGATGGTACAATAGGTATCACCATGGGAAGTTTTGCATATGCGTCTAGGGGGCCTTTTGAGCCCCAGGGGCCTCTTTATCCAATAAGGACCCATCGGTACTTGAAATATTGGCTCCTTTATTACTGCGAGTACGTGGACCATAGGGTTTTATTCCCCTAGTCGCAGTCGCCTTAGCTCCAGTATGAGCTTTACCCGGCATATTTGCTGTTAGATCTTATTATAGGTTACCGGGCAAAGATATCAACAATCAAGTAATCTTATAAAATCTTACACACTCAATCCACCTCTCACGTAACATTTCCTGTAGGGGGCTAACATTTCCAAATACACAATGCTTAATAATGGTGGGAGAAATAGTACAAGAGCTGCCAAATACGTATTATAGCACTTTGCATATGTTATAAGAAAACAGTTCCATATACACTCAATATATTAATTCCATTATAAAAGCAGTAATAAACATCACTTATTAGAACTTATTTAAGATCTCATTCTATTAATATCAAAAATCAATAAAAGTTGAGACAATATTCAAGGCCAGTCTCTAAAAAGATTGTTTATAGTGATTATAAGTTCAGTGTGCAAAAAGAAGGCGTCAATTCATTCGCTGTAACCAGACATTAATTCATTCACTATACCCAGTGTCATGTATCCACGTGGTGCCGATCTCGAAAATAAAAGTCCAGTATCAATTTAGCAGCTCGCTGTGTCCAGTCATAAAAAAAGAAAAAAAAACTACTTGTCCACCGTAGCCAGCGAGACACTGCCAAGCCCCCGCCCAAGAATGTCATCCAACCCTAGGGGCAAGTTGTCGAGCACGCCCTACACAAACGTGCGCTTGTCTCAAAGAGAATGTCTCCACAGTCACCAAGCACACGAACGGTTTTCAGAGGGATATTGAAAGTCAGCTTACAGGCGTGCAACAATACCAGTCAGCTGAACCGGCACACAGTCCTGGCAAATAACTCTCCTCTCCTGTTCAAGTCGCTTGGCTCAAAGAGGAAATCTCTGCAGTTACTAAGCACGAGAGTGTGGTCGCCGTTCTTAACACAAGGGTCACTGGACCAATGGAGATGACTATGTACGAACTTGGGCAAGCTAAACCAGAATAAAATAAATAGTTTCTTCAATTGTGCTCACTAGCAAAGCATGTGTCCAGCACTCCAGAAACTATGCCAACAGCAAACACGAAACACACAGCTTGTACAGGTGAGGCTCTTCCGATTACAGAAACAGAAAGCGGACTTGACGTTATCCAAAGCTCTGTGGAAAAACAGAGAGCAAAAGCTGCAGCACCTCCTTCACTGGCTTCACTGGCTTCTTAATGTTTCTAATTAGCATTCCTTCTCAACATACTGAAAACAGTATGACGTTATTCACCCCGAACATAAAGATTATTAGAGCTCTTTAGACAAACAGGATGTGTAGACAGCAGGCCCTTAACACCCTATTATTAGCCCTGTGGGCCGCGTACTGTGCCCACTTGTTAGTAAGAGGGGGAAGGGCATTGAATTTTCTGCTCAGACGTTTGGTTTGTGATGCCATTTTGATTCTCTGCTCTTGGGTTAACCTATTGGGGAATGTGATCCCAGGAGGAGGTGTAAAGACTGGCCCCGCACACCAACTGGGACCAGACATCAGAGTAGGGGGTGTCTGTACTTCTGCTCTCTATATGGTAGAGAAGAGGCACAGCAGACCCCAGCCAAGATTCTCTATAAGGTAGCAATGGACGAGCTATCAAGGCCTAGCTTCTCAGGAGGTGATGCGGGCTGGTTCTTAAGTACAGTGTAGTCCCCGAACCCCCACAAAGGAATGTCCACACACTGTATTACTGAAAACACAGTCTTTATATAATTAATATTCAAAGGTATGTACACGATCACAATAACGCACTTTGTGCTCGGAAATCAACAATGATAAATATATACAATTCTACAGTGGTACCCCCAATGTTATCGAATCTCATTAAAGTGCATCAACTGTACGGTTAAAATGTCACACAGATCAATAACGAGGAAACCAGCAATAGAGATAGAAAGGAACGCAAGATGGTTGAAACAATAGGCAGAATGCTGACCCCTACCACTAGGTACTGTTCTGTGTGGAGATCCCCCCCAACTGGGCAACCTGTAAATAAAGATATATAGCACAAGCCCAGTCCATATATTGTTCGATAGTCTTACTTCCTCCTATTAAGATTTTACCCCCCCCCAGTGTACCTGGTGGAGTAGAGTTCTTCGAAGATGCGTTGACCGATCCTTCTTGAGTGACTCCCTTTACAGCAGGAGCCATGGATCGTCGAGAGGCGTCGAGGAACTCGGCGTTCGGTGGCGGGGAATCAACGGCCCTTCTTGAGTGTCCTCCCTTTAAGGCAGGAGTCACGGGTCATCGAACATCCGACGGTGAACAGGTTGAACTACGGCAGTGAAGTGGCAGCTTCGTTCCTAGCGGTGCTCGTCGACGACAGAGCGTTGGCGTCCTGCAAGGAAGAGGCGTGCGGGGCACCTCAGTGGCGATAGTTCTGGACCGCAAAGAGATGATGAAGAACTGTGGCCCAGCAAGGGCATTGAGTCGTTGGCGTCTCTGTGGTCTTTAGGTGGCGGGAAACCCACCGGCGGATGCTCCTCGGCGCGTCGACGGTCGGGCCTTCTCCAGCGGGAGAAAAGCAGGTGACGATGCAGACGAGAGTGTCCGATGATCAATGGAAGTTCTTAGGCAAACGGGAGCACGGCGGCTCCGGGCGGCGACGGCGTTCGTCGACAGTGGCGGACAACAGTCTGAGTGCTTCTCTTTGAGATTCAGCAGCAGTCCCTGTCTCGGGTCGGCAGCCTGTCGAAGGTCTGTCTACCAGGGAGCTTTGGCAAAGATCAGCTGTGCATGATGGTCCCTCGTAGCTCGGGAAGAGGGTGCCTTACCAGGTCCTCTCTGGGTCAGTCCTTGGAGGCACAGCAGCTTTCAGATGGTGAAGGAGAGCAACAGCAATTCTTCTCGTCCAGCAGGGCTTCAAGGTCAAGCTTCAGTTACTCCAGTTACTCGTCGTAGTGGACTTCAGCTTCTGAACACGATTCCTAGCAGTGAGAGGTCCCCAGATATACTGTTGATCTCCCATTCATTCCGCTGGGTCACACTCAAGCATCCAATCACGACTAAGGGCATTCATGCAGGCAGGCAGCCAATCAGGCACACGAGGTATTCAGGCCATTCACTTCTCTCCAGACACTCACAACAAGTTATGTGTATTGGGACAAGTACCGAGCCATTCAACACTCCAAGCTGCATTCATACCGGTTTCGGGTAAGGCTGTCTCAGTCATTGTGTCAACCACCAGATACTAGACATCCACAACACAGAATGCATATTCGTCACACACTCTATTCACCCAGGTCCCACCCACAGGAGGTACCCACAACATACATCACCGGGAAGGCTCCAGCTAGTCTGGCTGGGCCTTCACAACAACACCATATATGGCATTTCCACCCAACAGCCATTCAGGGGGAAGGGACAGAGTCAGGGCTTCCCAGGACTTTGGGAAAAAGAGGTAATGGGTAATAGAAATCAAGAGGCCACAGGGGCCATCTTGTTTTCCATCAGGAATCAACTAATCCCAATGGCAGGGCTGGGGTATCCCAAAATGGAGGATACTCTGCGCACCTGTCAATTTCAGCATGGAGCTGCAACCCGCCCATACCCTGCTCTGCGGGCCACCCACAGGTGCCCAAAAACATACACTAGGGGCACAGGGTTGTGCCCCCACCCATGGGTGCCATAAGGGTATCCCACGGGTCCATTCACCAAACCAAAAGAGAGAGAGTTGCACCGCCAGGAGTCCCACATGAACACCTGCGTGGAAAACACAACAGAACACACGATAAAAAGCAGTAAAGGACAAGGATACGGAGGCCCTGTCCCTCCGATGTATTTCCAGCATCACAGTCGCCCCCCCCAGACTGAGGTGGAGGGTGCCTAATCTCCCACGGGATAGACACCCTCATCCAGACGGTCAACATACCTTCTGGAAAGGCCATCTGCATTATCGTGACTCTTCCCTGGTCTGTGCTCTATGGTGAAGTCTAGCCCTTGCAGGCTAATGGACCACCTGAGAAGTTCATCTGCATAAGCCACTTCAGGGGCTTATGATCTATTTGGACCTTTAAGGTAGACCCCGTAAGGTAGGGCCTAAAACGCCTAAGGCTCCAAACTATACTAAAACACTCCTTTTCAACAGTAGCCCACCTAAGTTCTCTACCCTTGAGTTGTCTACTGATGAATATGATAAGATGTTCTCTCCCTTTGTCATCTAACTGGGACAAGACAACTCCAATTCCGGTGTCGCAGGCATCCGTCTGGACGATAAAGGGTCGGCTGTAGTCAGGCGCACATAACACGGGTGCCCTACACAGACTTTCTTTCAAGCCATCAAAGGCCCTCTGACAGTCTTCAGTAGAATTAACCATCCTAGGCTGCTTGGGTGAAGTCAGAGCTGTCAGTGGTGCAGCTATAGTTCCATAGTCCGCCATGAAATTGCGATAATACCCGGTGAGGCCCAAAAAGGCTCTCACCTGGGTTGTATTAGTGGGAGTCTCCCAGTCCTGTACATCCTGTACCTTACTGGGGAGAGGTTGGATTTGACCCCCTCCTACCTCATGACCAAGATACGTGAATTTCCCCTGAGCTATCTGGCACTTGGTGGCCTTGATAGTGAGGTTAGCCCTTTTTAAGGCCTGCAACACTCTATCCAGATGTGTCAAGTGCTCTTCCCAAGTGGAACTGTGGACGGCAATGTCGTCTAAATAAGCCACACAAAAGGCTTCCAGCCCACTGAGAGCATGATTGACCAATCTCTGGAAGGTGGCAGGGCCAGTCTTCAACCCAAAAGGCAGGACCCTAAACTGGTAGAGTCCCTCTGGTGTTGAGAACCCCGTCCTTTCCTTGGCATGGTCCGTCAAAGCTATTTGCCAATAGCCTGAGGTGAGGTCAAAGGTGCTCACAAATTTGGCAGCACCTATGGTGTCCACGAGCTCATCAGCCCTGGGCAATGGGTGCGTGTCAGTTTTGGTGACGGCATTGACTCCTCGGTAGTCCACACAGAACCTCCAATCCTTGGTACCTGCCTGGGAACTTGCCTTTGGGACAAGGGCCACGGGACTGGACCAGGGACTGGTTGAGGGTTCAATAACACCCAGATCCAACATCTTGGCGACCTCAGCCTTGATGTGGTTCTTAACCATATCTGACATTCGGTAGCTCCTGCTTTTGACAGGCACGCTGTCACCAGTGTCTATCTCGTGCTTACACCACGGTGTAAGGCCTGGCATCAGCAAAAACAGAGAAGCATACTGCTGGAGCAAAGTCCTGCGGCCCTCTGCTGCTCGGTTGTCAAATCTGGAGAGAGCTGCACTCCCTCCACTGAGCCATCCTGAGGGTTGCTATGCAACAAACCAGGAAGGGGCTCACTCTCATCCTCTTCTTGCTCTGAAGCTAGCAAGAGACATGAGACTTCTGCTCGCCTGTGGAAAGGCTTGAGCCTATTGACATGGAATACCTGAGGGGCTACCCCTGGGACTCCCATGTCAACCAGATAGTTGACCTCGACAATCTTAGAGATTATCCGGAAGGGCCCAGTCCATTTATCTGCCAATGCCGAGGCTTGGTAGGCTCCATCATGAGGACCTCCTGTCCCGGAGTCCAATCCACTTGCGATGCTTTAAGGTCATGCCAGTATTTGTTCAATTCCTGGCTTGCCTTGAGATTTTCTGTTGCTTGACCCATCATCTGTGTCATCCTCCGCCTGAGGCCTAACACATAGTCCCCCACTTGCTTGGCGGGACCGGGAGGGGTACCTTCCAAACCTTCTCTGCTCAAGGCGAAGGGCCCCCTCACGGGATGTCCAAAGAGTAACTCAAAGGGGCTGAAACCAACGCCCTCTTGAGGTACCTCTCTGTAAGCAAACAGCAGGCATGGCAGGAGGAGATCCCATTTCGTCCTTAGGGGCTCTTCCAAAGCACCTAGCATGCCCTTGAGAGTTTTATTAAATCTCTCAACCAGACCATTGGTCTGGGGGTGGTAAGAGGTGGAGAACTTGTAGGTTACCCCGCACTCTTTCCACATGGTTTTCATGTAACTAGACATGAAGTTGGATCCTCTGTCAGAGACAACCTCCTTGGGGAGTCCAACACAGGTGAAAATGCCCAGGAGAGCCCTGGCAACCACCTTGGCAGTAACAGTCCAAAGGGGTATAGCCTCAGGGTACCTGGTGGCATGATCTACCAAAACCAGGATGAACCGATGTCCACCTGACGTGGGGGGGTCAAGGGGACCGACAATGTTGATGCCCACCCTCTCAAACGGTGTGCCAACCACTGGCAATGGCTGCAGTGGGGCAATGCCACTGCCTCCAGTCTTGCCAGACAACTGACAAGTTGGGCAGGTCCTGCAGTGGGACTCCACTTCTACTCCCATCCAAGGTCAGTAGAAATGGGCTGAGAGCCTCTGCTTAGTCTTCTTGGTACCAAGCTGACCAGCCAAGGGCACCTCATGCGCCAACTGCAGTAGGAAGGGCCTGTAAACCTGGGGCACCACCAACCTCTTGAGGGCACCAGGTTCAGGCTTAGTGGGCTCACTAACAAGGAGCTCACCCTCCCAATAAATCCAGAATGTCCTAGGCACTTGTCCTTGTGCCTGGGACAGGGCCTGTTTCCTCAGACCCTCGAGAGAGGGACACTCTCTCTGTCCTTTACAGAAGTCTGCCCGGGAGGGTCCCCCTTTAGCTAACAAGCATTGAAGATCAGTATGATCCTCCAGGTTGAGAACCTCTCCCACAGGAGAGTCTTCTGGCTCTTCTCCCAGAGGAGTTGAGACAGGGTTTACCACTGGACCCAGCCCGTCCGGAGCATGGATCCCAATGGGTGCTGTAGAAACAGTAGGAAGAGAAGGAGCTCCCTCCACAGAGGTCTAAGAGATGGCCTTCTTGCTCTTCCTTCATCTTGCCTTAGGCTGCGCCTTCGGCTCGGGTACCTGACTCACAGCCAGACCCGGTGTCACCTGTGATCTAGTGACCGCAGCAGCAGTCATGGGAAGACCATCCGCGATCAATCCCAACTCTACAAGATCGTTACCTAACAGAATGTTAGCAGGGACATTGTCCTGAACCAGGACAGGAAGCTTTGCTGTCTTGTCTCCAATTACGAGTGTGACTCGGGCTACAGGCTATAATTTGGGAGGCCCATCAGCTAACCTGGTGGTTCTCAGAGGAGCATCTACATAGTCCTCTGGCTTGAGCAGGGTCCTGTCCACCACTATCATGCTTGCCCCAGTGTCTCTCAAATCAGTAGAAGGCTGGCCATTCAGGAGGACACTTCTCAAAAATCTACAGGTGTTCTGTGGGATAGTCGCCCGTACTTCCGCGTACTGGTCCCATGCCCCAAGGGACACTAAGGAAATCTCTACGGGAGCACCAAATGTGATCCCTGTAGAGGAGGGGAGGACAGTGGCCTCCACCTCAGACATGGGGTAAGGGTAGGTCAGGCTGACAGCCTGGACTCCGAGTGCTTTACCTTTACACTTGGAGTCACCCCTTTTGTGATCCAGTGCCCCACACTCCCAACAAGTGCCGGGAGTGCGGGGTACGGTACTGGAACCACTGGGAGCCTGCTTTGCAGCAGGTCGACCACTACTCTTATTCCCACCCACAGATGACTTATCCCCAATAGATTTTTTGGTCTTAGGAGAAGAGGGTTTAGGTTTATTCGACCGTGACTGCTTTTGGGACTCCTCAGCTTTCTGAGAGGCCCCCTTTTCTTTGTCCTTGTCCTTCCCACTGGAGTCCTTAGGGGACACCCGGTGGGAGACCCACTTGTCAGCCAACCTAGCCAGCTTAAAGGGATCCAAAATGTTCTGGTCAGCAACATAGTGACGCAGCTCTGGTGAACAGGCTTCAGAAAAATGCTCAAAAAACAACAGGTGGGACAATTCAACAAAAGTTTTCACCTTGTAACCATCAATCCACCCCATCATATTCATGTGTGCAGCACTCACTCAGTCAACCCAAGACACATTCTCTCTTTTCTTAAAATCCCTGAACCTTTTAAGGTATTGGGTAGGTGTCTTGCCAAACTTGGCAATCAAAGCAGATTTCATACACTCATACTGACCCCTTTCTTTCACACTCAGCTTCAGAATACAGTCATATCCAGTTCGATGCACTCTGCTTAGCAAACACTTAGCCCAATCTCTTTTGTCAACATCATGAATTGCACAAGCCATTTCAAACGCTTCAATCCATTGGAGGATATCAGAACCCTCCACAAACACACCAACCAAATCCTTCATACATTTTGTTGCTGGGGACCTGACACTCTCACTGGGTTTCGCTGAAGTCTCCACTCGAGCTTGCTATAGCTGGATTCTCTGACATTCAGTGTCCTTGTCTTTGAGTTCAAGATCCCTATTCTTGAGTTCAACTTGTTGAGCCAGCTCCTCCTTCTTAAGCTCAGCATCTATTTCCAACTTGCGATATTCAAAGGCCAATTTCATCCTTAATAACTCAAGCTCCAAGGAATTGCTGGGGTTTGGAACAGAGGCAGCAGGAATGGCGGAATTCCCAGAAACAGATTCAGTAGAAACCCCAGGGGCAGAGTCCTCATTGGTTGCATTCCCCCCTTCATCAAGAGTTTCACCATTGGTCTGGTAGTCCACCAGGGCAGCTATCAGCTCAGCCCTAGACTTATCCAAAAAGTCTAACTCCCTGGCTTCACAAGCACTCTGGAGAGCCTCTAAGCTCATCCGAGTCAATTTACCATTCGCAATAGACTCCATTGCTTGTAATGCAGTTATTTTGTATACACCCAAACCTTAATCTAATAAAGTGCAGATATTTTGTAAGTGGCACGGTTATACACTGATTCTTAAAACCATAAGCATCCCACCGCTGCCACCAGTGTAAAGACTGGTAGGGGGTGTCTGTATTTCTGCTCTCTATATGGTAGAGGAGAGGCACAGCAGACCCCAGCCAAGATTCTCTATAAGGTAGCAATGGACAAGCAATCAAGGCCTAGCTTCTCAGGAGGTGGTGCGGGCTGGTTCTTAAGTACAGTGTAGTCTCCGAACCCCCACAAAGGAATGTCCACACACTGTATTACTGAAAACACAATCTTTATATAATTAATATTCAAAGGTATATACACGATCACAATAACGCACTTTGTGCTCGGAAATCAACAATGATAAATATATACAATTCTACAGTGGTACCCCCAATGTTATCGAATCTCATTAAAGTGCATCAACTGTACGGTTAAAATGTCACACAGATCAATAACGAGGAAACCAGCAATAAAGATAGGAAGGAACGCAAGATGGTTGAAACAATAGGCAGAATGCTGACCCCTACCACTAGGCACAGTTCTGTGTGGAGATCCCCCCACCTGGGCAACCTGTAAATAAAGATATATAGCACGAGCCCAGTCCATATATTGTTCGATAGTCTTACTTCCTCCTATTAAGGTTTTACCCCCCCAGTGTACCTGGTGGAGTAGAGTTCTTCGAAGATGCGTTGACCGATCCTTCTTGTGTGACTCCCTTTAAAGCAGGAGCCACGGATCGTCGAGAGGAGTCGAGGAACTCGGCGTTCGGTGTCGGGGAATCGATTGCCCTTCTTGAGTCACACACTCTATTCACCCAGGTTCCACCCACAGGAGGTACCCACAACATACATAACCGAGAAGGCTCCAGCTAGTCTGGCCGGGCCTTCACAACAACACCATATATGGCATTTCCACCCAACAGCCAGTCAGGGGGAAGGGACAGAGTCAGGGCTTCCCAGGACTTTGGGAAAACAAAAGGCCGCAGGGGCCATCTTGTTTTCCATCAGGAATCAACTGATCACAATGGCAGGGCCAGGGTATCCCAAAATGGAGGATACTCCGCGCACCTGTCAATTTCAGCATGGAGCTGCCACCAGCCCATACCCTGCTCCCAGGGCCACCCACAGGTGCCCAAAAACATACACTAGGGGCACAGGGTTGTACCCCCACCCATGGGTGCCATAAGGGTATCCCACGGGTCCGTTCACCAAACCAAAAGAGAGAGAGTTTCACCGCCAGGAGCCCCACATGAACTCCTGCGCGGAAAACACGACAGAACACACGATAAAAAGCAGTAAAGGACAAGGATACGGAGGCCCTGTCCCTCCGATGCATTTCCAGCATCACAGGAGGCCATACATTTGTTACATTGGAGAACTGGGAAGTGTGCATAACCTGACACTTGACTCTTCTAGCCAGCGCTTTGTTTGAGATCCAAGAATCAGTAGGAACTGGGACGCTGCTGTATGTGAGGAGATTTATCCAAATGGAGGTAGCTCGGCAGGAGTGCCATGTTTACTATATCTACAAGCCTCTAATGCTGTCCCCAGGCATGACAGATCCTTTGACCCCCAGTACATAGCCCCTGGAGAGGCCAAATGTGTATAGCCGCTACACAGGTATATGTCAGTGTTCTCAGCATCCTGCTCTGCATGGTAACACATCATCTTGCAGTCCCAAGTCTAAAAGTTTGCTAGTGGAGGATGGCTTGTTGTGCTGCACTCTTGTCACCAATGTTACAACATAACCCTAGTTGCTTTAAATAGAATGGCTGTCCATACTCTGACAATGAAACTGTGAGGCCAGGCAAGAACACTTAAGTTTCTGTTACACAGGTTGACAGATGGTCTGGGTTGTGCAATTAAGCTGGTCACTGGCCACAGTTCTATTAGTCACTTGCTTCAGTCTGTTTGAGAACTTGGGAATCTGTGTCAGATTCCCGATGGTACATTGTAAAGTCTCGGGACCTTCAGTTATCTTGGACTTCTCTTCTGTTCCCAGCATCTAATGACCAGTTTTCCAGTTTCTCTTCACTTTTCCTGTTGGTCTGGGAATTTTAAATTTGGTTTGCAGTATAGACTTTGTCTCAAAGTTTTTTCTTTATCAATGAATTCCAGGAACTTCGACTTTAGCTCCCAGCATGTATACTTGGCATTGTCATTCCCTTCCACTAGGGAATCCGCATTACGGGAACTAAAAACCATATTCCAGATTACGATCTTTAGCTCCCACAATGCATGGTATCTTAACCTGACTACTTCTCCAGACAGCACCTTGCACAGATATATTGGCAATTTGCAATTGAATTCTTGTTAAGCAACACTTCACCACTTTCATAGATTGTAATCTCTCCTTTAGAGGATTGGGGAATATGGACATCAATTCCCAAAATGCATCACTTCATTATCGTGGGACTTGGGAACATCAATTCCCATAATATTATATGTTTCTCTTTATCTAAATACACAACTGCCCCATCAGTGATATTGGGAATACGTACTTCACCTCCCACAATGAAACACTTTCCAGTGTTTTTGATTTGGTATAAAGCCGCTCCTTCAGGTGTGTTGGGCTTCTGGAGATCACTTCCCTCAATGCAATGGGTTTGAATGTGAAATGTTGTGGTTTATGATTCCCTGCTTGAAATCGGCTCTCTTGGGGGGTTGGGTGTTTTCACCCTAAGGGTCTCCGCCTCCTTGATGGACTTGCCACCTCTCCCCCTTCTGGACGTCGGATCTGCTGTGCAATATCCTCACTTTGGCAACTCACCAGAGATCTGTTTCTCGGGCAGCCCCATCACCTCATCTGCCAACATTGTGGCAACTGGCTCCTATCTGTTCTCCTGTTCACCCCTCCTTGGTGTTGCTTGGATTCTTCTGGCCCCATATTGGCATGTTTGGCAACATATGCTGCTCCCTCCTTGTGGTCTGCTGTTTATTTCCCTGCATTACAGTAGTCTGCTTGGTGATGTAGCCTCACCTCTTCACTACTCTTCAGAGCTTAGGTCTTGGACATGGATGAACATTTAGCTTCCCTTGCTCAATTCCTCGAACAATGTCCTCCAGTCTCTATTTGGTCTTCACCCACCAGAGTGGCATTAGACGTCCTAAGAATTCATCCTCTCCTACTAATGAGCACTTCGTCAAAGTTTCTATCTGTTTGTTTCACCCATGGTGCCACAGGTTCAGTCACCTGACAAGGGAGAAGAAATAATTCCATGTCATTCTTCCACCGGTAATTACTTCGAAGTAATTTACATTGAAGTAATTACTTTCGAAAAATCACTTTAATATGTATTTTTTGGGGGTTCCTCCCAAATCCCCCTTCCCTTACACAAGTACCCCTACCCGAAACAACCTCCCACCCCCTTTTAAACCCTTAACCCACAACCCCCTATATGATTCGAAGTGTTTTCAAAGTAATTACTTTGAAGTAAATTACTTCAAAGTAATTACTGTTGGAAAAACCACAGGCTACTGAAAGAAATACCCTTGGTCACACTAATGTTTATCGATTATTGATGGAATGTTGCCACAAAACAGAAAATTGCCTGCTATTGTCATTTCAGTTCCAATCGCCCAATGAAAAGGAAGATCTTAAATGCTTGGACCCATATTGAATGGTAGCCAAGGTATTTTAAGTCTTGCTTAGTAGAACCCCTTTAACAAGAAACCAGGCTTATTTCCATTGCAAGATGTGAAAACATTTATTGTAAACTAGTTTAAAAATAAGATTTTAGAGACCAAAATACAGAGTTCTATAAATGGCCCAGCTCAAAGAAGAGACTACGCAAGAGGCCAGCTATTAAAGGGGATGACAGTGCATGGCCAGGAATTATAAGGAACACAATATCCCCTACTACACGTAAAAAAAGATATTGCAAGTCACCTTGGAGTTCCGTGGCCTTATTGATGAGTCTTCTGTTTCATTCCCCTTTTTGGTCACAGAACTCCTCAGTGACTTTCAATGCCATTATAAAGTACAATATAAAAGTCCCCTGTGGTTTTCATCATCAGCATCGCTAAATGTCATGGCTTCTGCACTTTAGCCTTAAAAACTGTCCTACCATTGCAAATGATGAGGCAAGGGACAAATAACTGCGGATGACAGCAATAGCCAGGGATAAACACTGGGGAACACTTTTTCGATGCACCTTACTAGATACAGTTTAAAAGGCAGCATGCATCTATAATAGTTTATGCGATGATGCAAAACACTTGAATATCTTTTTTTTTTTTTTATTTATTGGAACTTTACTCAGTTATTTTTGTCAAAACCTTCTCGGTTCCGCTAGTAGCAACAGGAAAAGAAGGGTCATGCAAAAACCTCCCCAGGGGGGGCTGGCCAGGCCTCAGTCGCAGGAGAGAAACCGCTGACATGGCGGAGTTAGGTCATCTTTCCGCTGGATCAGAACCCAAGACCGGGCCACCCTCAGGCTGTAGACTGTTTATCTGATCAAATATTAGATTGGATATCTAACTTTCTTCTGGCTACTGAAACCATAATGGTAGTGCTACCTTGACAATGCCAACAACCATGCGTGGCTGTAACATGACAATTGGCAAGTCATCATGCCCCTGGCTTTCAATCTAGCTTGCATACAAATTCGAGGGATATTAGGATGCTGTGCACTTAATAGTGGAGTTGTGTTTGACTATGTGAGCTCACAAGTTCCAGTCAGGAGATCTGGGGGATGCATACATTGGTACCTGTCTGCTCCTTCTGTGTGGTCCCTACTGTGTGACACCCCCCCCCCTTCTGCGCATCCATGCTGTGCGGCACTGGGCTGTGCATCCCTCCTCTCTCTTTCACTCCATCCTCCTCCTACTTCTCCTTCCACCATCTATGGTGCTTTCCATTTCCCCCATCTTCTCTAACTGCTACTCTATCGCCTATCCTATTCCTCTCACTAAGTTGTGTAGGAAGACATTCAAGAGGGACATTCTGGTCTCCAACCCAGGCCTCCCTATCGCTGATACCTACATCAGTGCTTCCTCCAGACAGACTCTCACTGGAATCCTCTTTTTCGTTCGCTCTCCAGACCTATACACCCCTCGTATGGTGTAACGCTCACCTGATTCCCACGGAGGCGCTGATCCCGGCTGGGCTGCTATCGTTTCTTCAATTGAGAAGCGTAGAGCTCGGACGACTCTCAGGACTGGGCTTCCTCTTATCGAATGTCTGACTTGCAGGGTAAATTTTCTGCAGGTGGAAGAAAAAGGGTTAATCACCGTTTGATGGGATTCCTTCTCCCACCAATCGCCAGTTTCTCCCACAGCCTAGCTTTCTACTTGTCTCGGCGAGCTCTCACCTTAGGCGTATAAATGCTGAGCTCTCCATCCTGCGTCTGGTGCAGGGGTGCGTGGATTCCAGTTACGTCACTGGATGAGTTCAGTGTTGAGGCTCAAGTCTTTTGCGGCCTTAGTTGTGGCACTGGTGCTGGGATGCCGGAGAGCGATGCCGCCGTTACTGCACGAGCGGATGCCTGTAAGTATACTGTAGTCTTTAGGCTTTAAAAGATGGGCACCTCAATAATGTCCCTTTTCCTTTGTTTCAGGCCTCGGGATGCTGTGGGCGTAGTTTTCCGTTGCCGCTGCACGTGCCGATGCACGTAAGTATAATGTTCGTTGGCCGCTTTTAATGGCACCTCTAATAATGTCCTTTTTCTAGTTTTCAGGTGCCGGGATGCTTCGGGCTTTATATCCGTTGCCACTGCACGTGCCGATGCACGTAAGTATAATGATCGTTGGCCGCTTTTAATGGCACCTCTAATAATGTCCTTTTTCTAGTTTTCAGGTGCCGGGATGCTGCGGTTGATGCGGCCGCTTCTGCGCGTGCAAAAACTGGTAAGTTAAGATGAATGCGACTGCCTTCACCCGAACCCCTTTTTAATTATGTCCTTTGCCTTTCAGGTGCAGAGAAGCTGCCGAAGAGAAGGCCGCAGTTAGCTCAGTTGCAATCACGGATGGATCAGGTAAGCGGGCGCGGCTGCGAGCGAGTTGCACTTTTCTAACCTTATGTTTATTCTTTGCAGGTTTTGCCGGTGACTGGATTCCGGGATCTGGTAAGTATTGTTCTGTGTCTTTCTTCATCCACAGGTTGCTGCGCGGAAGCTGAAGATGACTCTGGACCTGGAATGCAGGAGCCGACTCGGTGAGCGTCCTGCTGCTGCTGCAGAATAACGCGAAGCACGTGTTTTCCATCGGGTGTGGTTTAAATAGCAGAGAAGTGCTTCCAGTGTGTGTTCTTCCACCGGTTCCACCCAGGTAAGAAAAGAGTTCCTGAATGGAGGGAATAGTTCCTCCCAGCCCTGATGGCTGGGGACTTCAACCAGACTGGATTGTTCTGGGTAAATATGCAGCATGGTCTGCCTCAGGTAAGTCCACCCAAGCATTATTACACTGTTTATCAATATGAGCCCGGCGCCTATGGCGCCGGGACTGAAACCCTTCATGAGCCTGGCGCCAAAGGCGCCAGGACACGGTCCAAAGGGCCCCTGTAGGGGTCTGCTGGGTCCGGAGTAGTGGAAGACGGGTCTGCTTCCGAGGGCGCTGGACCAGTCCTGGCCCCTCGGGAGTAGCGCCCATGACATATGGTATCTGTTTTCTCTCCTTTATCCTCCTCTCCCATTAATGGTGGCACTCGGTGGGAGGTCCTCATGGCCCACTTCCAGTCCTCCAAGACCATCATTAATGCCTATCTGAATGGAACCGTCTTGGTGCAGGGCCCTCGGCCCAATCTCCTCCTTTTCGATAGGTGTTGCCCATATCTTATAAACTTCCTTCCTTCTCTCGCTACTCTTATTAGCATATTTCCCTTGCCCCCCTCGGCCTCCACCTCTCTGGCTCCCTTGCCAGCTGTCTCTCTCCTATCTCCCTTACCTCCCTCAGCCTACACCTCTCTGGCTCCCTTGCCAGCTACCTCTCTCCTGGCTCCCTTGCCACACTCGGCCACCACCTCTTTGGCTCCCTCGCCCTCCATGACCTCTTCAGCTCCTCCACCCCCTCCTCCTTTTACCTCTCAGTCTTATCTGCCATCTCCCTCCTTGGCTCCCTTGCCAGCTGCCTCTCTCTTGGCACCCTTGCCACCCTCGAACTCCACCTCTCTGACTCCCTTGCCAGCTGCCTCTCCCCTGGCTCCCTTGCCACTCTCTGCCTCCACCTCTTGCAACCACATCATCCACAACCTCTTTGGCTCATCCACCTCCTCCTCCCCTTACCTCTCAAGCTCCTCTGCCGCTTCCGTTGGGTACCTCGCTCCCCTGTACCCCTGCCTGAGAAGTCTTTTAAAAGTGACAACCTGTGTTACGCTCACCTGGTATCCACGGGGACGCCACACAGCTGTGGGGACTCTGGTGCCCTTCTCAGTCGCTCCCAGGTATAATCAGCAGAGAAGTTCTGCCTGGAAAACAGGTGGGCAATGTTCAAGACTGGGCAACTGGGGTAAGAGCCTCCCAACACCCTGTATGCCCGCAGCCCCTCCCCGGACCTTTCCTCACCTTGTTATGGGTTTTGGCGTGCTCTCCGTCCTGCCTTCTTGGCAGGGGCGCGTTGTCCTTTGTGGGTGAGTGCGATCTAGTTACTTCACTGATGCAGGTCCATTAGAGTCTTTCAGGTAGGTCTTATTACTGTTATACTGTATGCCTTTCTTGGATTTAAATAATGTCTTTTCTCTCTCCTTAGGTGCGTGGAAGTTCGCTGTGGAACGTTAGCTGAATTGGGACTCGCCGGCAGGTGATTGTGCTTCGAGAGCGCCTTGATGCGGTAAGTATGCGCTATGCGCAGCGCTATGATGCTTTGCCTCTGCTAACCTGTTGTCTTTTGTTCCCATAGGTTGCAGTGCTCACCCGGAGCAAGAAGTCCCAAGGCGATGCTGGTCGATGGGCAACTTGTGAGGTAAGCTGCCGGCACAATTGTAAAATGTCTAATGTCCTGTTTCTCTCCTTTTTGCAGATCCGACGGTCCGGGAGGCTCACTGTTCCTTGGATGCTGTTTGCAAGAGCGGAGGGCAACTAGTGATGGAATCACAGGTAAGCTGCTGCTATTAACTATGTCCTTTTGTTTTTCAGATGCTGTTCTTCCGAGGTTTGCAGATGCAGCTGAACACAATGAGCGTCACGTTGCAGGATCGCAAAGTAACGCGAAGCGTGCTATCCAAGTCGGGTGTGGTTTAAATAGTATCAAGAAAGTAGACCAGGTAAAATAGTCCCTAGGCTACCACACCCAAAACACTATACCGCATAGCTTGGTTCCAAGGAGCCAAGCTATGTGGATGCCTCCATGTTGACTGGCACTGAAAGAAAGTAGTTCCCAAGCACAAGTCTTGATTAAGTATGAGCCTGGCGCCAAAGGCTCCAGGACTGGTCCCAAGAGGGCCAAGTCAAAGGATGCCTAAGCTTGTTGGGGGCCCGAGCCGAGACCCCTCCTGGCCCATGGACCTGCCGGGGGGTCTCAGGAAGTGGATTGTGACAACCTGCTCCACATTGCTACTCTCAACTATCACTCTGCTGTCAAACACTCCTCTGACATCTACCACCTCCTTGAACTCCTGGATCTAAATGTACTTGCTCTTATCGAGACAAGGCCAGTTCTGTCACGAGTTTTGACACACTTCTGCCTGAGGGCTACAAGATCCTCTTCGAGCCCAGGCCCAACAGGTCCAGAGGCAGAGTGGACCTGATATTTACTGGGTGGATTCCTGCCTCCATCATTCCCACTCAAATCTACCCCTCCTTTGAAAGCTTGGTCTGCAGGCTCTCTTTCTGTCCTGGCTTCTCTCTGACCTTGGTCACCCTCTACAGTCCACCTGCCAAGGCCACCCTCTTCCTTTCCGAATGGGCTGACCTCACTTCTTCTCTCCTTTCCTCTGCCTCCCAGCTTCTCCTCTTTGGGTATTTGAACAACCACCTGGACTCTCCCAACTCCTCTTGTTTTTTCATCAACCTCTGCGACCCTCTCTCCCCATTCTTGCCTCTGGCCTGACTCACTCTGTCGGGCACACCTTGGATGCTCTCATCTCTTCAGACAACCCCCTCTCTAATCCTCTCACTATCTTCTCTCGTGGACTGACCACTTTCTCCTTTCTTCTCATTTGAAGTTCCCTGTCCCCTTGGCAAAGGCTCACCCAGCACTGTCACCTTTCTTTGCAGTCACTTGACCTTTGAAGCGAGTGTCAGTAGCTGCTTTTGCCTCCACTTTCTCGCCACCTCCTACTCCTGCGGCTGACTCCCATCCTGATATAGCCCTTTCCAACCTTCACCTTTCTACCTCTAACACACTGGGCACCCTTGCCCCTGTCATGAGGATTTGCATGAAGCCTGCCAAAAAATGCAAATCTTGGTATGACTGCGATGTGGCCGCTCTGAAATGCAAGTGCAGAGCAGCTGAACGGAAATGGGGAACTGCGGGGCACCCTGTGACCAACTGGCCAGGCGGCCTACTCCAAAGGCAATACAGACTCTCCATCCTCTCTAAAAAGAGAGTATATATTCAAGCCCATATCTCCCTGCCTTCTAACAACACGGCCGAACTATTCAAAATCTGCAAGGAGCTGGCCAATCCTACTGCACCTACCCAGGCACTCTGCATGGCCTTGATCTCTCATTTCACTATTTAAACCCAATACATCCTATCACCGGTCTCCTCTTCTCCCCTCCCACTCTCTACCTCTCTCAGGGCTTCCTTGGCTGCCCCTCTCCTCTCCTTCTCTCCTTCCTCTCTCCTGTCACACCTGATGAGGTTTCCAGACTAGTTGGTCTATGAAAGTCTCATCCAAACAAGTGGCCCCATGCCCCTCCAGAACCATTAAGGACAACATTGATTCACTCGCTCCAGCCTTGGCCAATCTCTGCAACCACTCTTTCGCCACTGGAGTTTCCCCCCTCCTCTGAAGCACTCCCTTGTGCACCCCCTTCTAAAAATGTCTTCTGCTGACCCCTCCATTCCGACAAACTTTCGTCCGATCTCTATCACTCCTTTCCTGGGCAAACTCCTGAAGAAGTTGGCTGTCTCCCAGCTTACCCTCCACACACTGAAGCTGTTGGTTTTCTCCATGACCATCAGTCTCGCTTCGGATCAGGCAGAGGCACGGAAACTGATCTCCTGAACACCCGTGAAGATCTGCTCTCGAACCTTGAATCTAACTCTCCCTCTTTTCTCATTCTCCTTGAATTTTCCTCTAACTGAACCTACAGTGAACCTCAAGTCTCGGGAGATAGTTCAGCAGCAAGGTGCTCGCCTTGGAAGTAAGACGACACAGAGCACCACAGGTTCGATCCACGGGTCCGCGCTTAGAAACCTCTGTGTATTAAGCGCGTTATAAATAACCAATCATATCATATCATATCATATCATCCTGGCCACTCATCTCCGGAATACCCCGGCCATCACCAATCAGTCTCTGGCATGGCTGTCCTCTTTCCTCTTGGACCGTCCTTCCCAGGTTCAACTTGGGTCTTTCTCTCCTCCACCACACTCTCCATATGTGGGGTTCCACAGGGCTCAATCCTCTCCCCCTTGTTTTTAAATATCCATCTGTCCCCTTTGGCCCTTCTGATCTTTACCTTTTCTTCTAACTTTCAGTGTTCTGCATATGACATGCAGCTCCCTTTCAGGCTACCCTCGACCTACTCCTTCTCCTTGCTCATCCCTGATTGTCTATCCGCTATTCAGGCATGGTGCACCTCTAATGATTTCTGCCTGAATGCCAGTAAGACAGAAATCCTTCTCATTGGGACCCCTGCTCCAGCTTTTCCCCTCTCACTCTGGCTGGCCACCCTTGGCCTCTGCCCTCACCCTCTTGTGAGGGAAAAAACCTTGGGATCATCTTCGACTCCACTCTCTCTTTCTCTTTACATGTCACGGACCTTGCCAGAAGGTCCCACTTCCAGCTGCACCTCCTTAGAGGTATTCTTCCTTTTCTCACCTTCCCTCAGAAGCTCACTGTCTCCAGAGCCCTCGATCTTTCTAGGTTGGATTACTGCAACAGCCTATTTCTCAATCTACTTAACTCTACCCTTCGCCCTTTACAACTCATCCAGAGCAGGACTGCAAAATGTGTCCTTGTCCTCAAGCACAGGGACTGCAAATCTCCTGCTCTGAAATCCCTCAACTGACTCCTGGTGGCTGCAAGGATCAAGTTCAAATCCCTCTGCATTGTCCAAAAGGCTTTATGGGGCTGGGGCCCTTATTATCTCCAACGCTCCCTTTCTAAGTACCTTCTGCTCGTCTACTTCCAATTCTCTGTGGGCAAATCGCTTCTTCAAGCAGAGACTGGGTGGTAGATCTCTTTCCTCTGCAGGTGTCTCTCTCTGGAATGGCCTCCATGCCTCTGTCAGCCTTGAGTCGTATCTCCTTAATTTCTGGAAGCTCCACAAGACCTTCCTCTTGTCCTCTTCCTTCTCTTTGCTAACCTTTCCCTCCCTCCTGCACTGTTATGCTGACTGGATGCTTGGTGTTCCTCTAAGTCTTATAGGACACCAGGCCCCCATGTCCAGTCCCACCGTACTTGCCTGTTGGCCTTCCTGCACTGCCACCTGGCCTACCTTGCACTACCTGGGAGTGATTCCTTGGGGAGGCCTAGCCTGTCATTGCACTTAAATCAGGGCCCTGTTGCTATGGGTGCAGTTGCCCCCTTACCCTTTCCCTGCTCTTCCTGTCTGCACACTTGCATGATCTAAATGTTACTAGACCTAGTAAGATTGTTTGTCTTGTTTTCTTTGTCCCCCATGCCCTTGCCTGGTTGCACCTTGAAGCACTTGTGTATAGGCACATTATAAATAACAACTCAATCAATCAAATCAATCATAAGAGGAGGATTGGGTATTTGGGCTGATGGAATTATCACGCTGGCAGGAATTCAAGTTCTCAGTCTCTCTCAAAGGTAGCTGAAGTTCACTAAAGTTCTTAAGCTCTCTCACAGGGTGTATCCACACTCTAATGTTATGTTCCCTCACAGGGTGCAACAGTCCTCTCGATTTCTCAGGCTCTCCCACAGAGTGTTGCCAGTGCCACACACTAAAGTTCCAAAATTCCCCCACAGAGTTTGTTCTTACACTAAAGTTGTCCAGCCCTCCCGACAGATGGCTCTGACAATAGCATGTGGAGAGTCTCCTGTGAAGCCAGTTTCACCACAGTAGTGCCTCAATCCTCCCACCCTGGAGAGTAACCAGTAGGTGGGAAGGATGCAATCACTCCACGTGCCACACCATGTTGGCTGCCTCCACTCAGTTAAGCGCCCATTGGAGTACATGACCCATGCAATGTGGGTAGTAGGCTCCAGCATGCCCCATGAAAGTGGGCATTCCCCATAGATATAATTTAAAAAAAAGAAGAATGGATGGAAACCAATGGACACACCCCGGTAGGGAATGAGACCAGGAGAACTTGCGCGTGAATAAAAGGTATTCTTTATATAAAGATAAAATGGGGCATGCAGAAAACTCTGCTACTCTAAGAGCGCTCTGCTAACATTATAGGTAAAACACATTATAAATCCAAAACGCATCATCTATGACGTATTCTATAAGGGATACATGAAACATTTAATTGGACAAGTTAACATAAGACATTATACAATGTGTAATAGCGCCGGTGCTGGTTGGCTGAAGTTGAACTTGTTACTTCTTGAGGCGTGTGGGGCAGCTGGGCTCATCAGGGAGGGGTGGTAGGTCACTTTGGGTCCACACAGCAATAATTCTGACTAAGCTAGCCTTCACAGTAATCATGGGCATGCACGATTTTATATGGCGTACAAGGTTCATCATGACACACTAGCAACGATAAATTGAAAAACAAGGTGTGTATTCTTGACCCAGACCAGAGTGGGGCAGCTGTGCAGTGGTTGTGGTGCCCTATCTTGCATGTGATTCTGGGGCACAATTATCAGGTGCCTCGAGGATCAAACAAGGGTGCCAGGGTTTGTAGTACATGGAGAATATATGTGTGCTCTGGATTAGTTATATGGGGGACAACTGAGCATGACCCATGGTCTGGGGTCCCTCCACTGTTACATCAAAGAGGTGAGGGGTTTGAGGTTCATTCAGACAGTAACTCTTAACGGTGGGGGCTGTTTGCACATGGGCAGTTTTGTGGAGACAAATGGTTTCCAATGGCCAGGCTCCAGTCCAGTCACATACAGGGCAATGATCTCAGAGGAAGAGGAGAGATACAGTGCCAGCTTGCAACAATTCGCGCCCAGGCTTCTGTGAGAACAGGACAGCCCCGGCACAGGCAGCGGGGAGGTGGTGAGAGCTGTCAGGCTGGCTGTACACAGTGCTGGACAGGTAAGATATGCAGGCTTGCCCCTGAGAGTCCCATGTGAGGCCTGGTAATACATGGAGTTGTGGTAAATACAAAATGGAGTCCCTGGGGTCCTGCTAGACACATTGGTTATGTGTCATTCAATGGCTACCTCCCACCCGTCATCGGGGTTCGGCCAAAGGTGTACTGCCAACAATTGAATGAGCATAACATATGCTTCGCCAGGGGTTTAGCGGGTGCTAAAAACAGCTCCTTCCTCCCATACACCCATGACATGGTCTAGGGGATTTTGCCTATAGTTGGGCACTGACATTGGTTGACACAAACAACTGCTTTTTGCGGCAGAGTCTTTCACAGAAGCCTGCTGCAAGCCACAGTACCAGTGCCACTGGAAGCAACTGGGCATGGTGGATGGGAGCAGGAGCTTTGGCATGGTGTGCCCAATGTCATCATGGTGCACACTGGTACTGGGATGTACTAGCACCCACTTCCTTGTCACCGCCACTAGTGGCGAGAGGGGGTTGGGGCAACCAGGTCACTAGTAAGCTCAACTGAGACAGTGGAAGTTCTCTGTAGTAAATGCCTTTGTTGCACTAGTAAATGTTTATGGCAGTTGTCTGCAGCACACAGCCCTTGCCAATGCCTCTCTGCCCCAGCTTCAACATTTTTCATCAACTCTCCACTGTTAAGAAGGCCTATGACCTCTCTCCAACTGTCTTTCCAGTTGGCAAGGAAAAATACTGCTACACCCACTATCATGGAGGCTTTGTGGGGAGGAAAGAGTTTACTGCTCCCTGGGACTCCTCTGGTATCTGCCGTACCCCAACTACAACAGCAGGTATGGTCAATGCTCATCCCCTCCTCATTCCCCTCCTGCCTCCTCCCTTCCTTCTCCTCTTCCTCATGTAGGTCCACCAGTGGCTGCAGCAAACCCACGTGCTGGTCCTTCCCTAACGCTCCTGGTGATTGATCTCTACTGCCACCTTAGTGAGCTTAGAGCCCTTTGGATAGCATGCATGCAGTGGATGGGATGCAGAATAACTCTGAGACCAAATAATCAAACCAACTCAGGAAGATGGCAAAGTTCGCTGTTTTATTATCAATTGCCTAAAACAGGGAGTTACAACGGACATCAACGGACATTCGCTCGAGTCTCTCAGTACAATTCACAAAAAATCCCATCTTTATACTAAAAATGAATCATAAGTGACGTCATACTACGTGGCAAATAAGAAAAACCTACGAGGGGTTGTGATAAGATCAAGGGGAACATCTAAGTACACTTTCTATAAGGAGTGAGGTTGTAAATGGGTGTCTACTGTCAAGTGGACAACTTGTGCCCACCTCTACTGCAAGTCATCTTCAACACGTATTAAGTACACAGTATATCATTGGCTCTCAAACTATATGGCCCTTCATTATATGGCCCTCTACAATTGGTTGGCATGCTTGTGCCATGTCTGGACCATTCGGTTCACTTAGCAGCATGTAAACTCATACCCAGGTGCCAGGAGGTGGATATGACTTTACCTCCCCACCCAAATAGCCCAACGTCTCTCATCACCCATGCCTTCTTCCATGAATATTGTCTTTGAAATTGGCCTTGCAGTGTATTCTTGTCTCTGGGAATATAAAGGAGTGCGGGCACACACTATCTTAGTTAGGATCTCCATGCCCAACTCTATTTTCATTCTTGAGTCAAATGATATTAGACCACGACTCAGACCAGTTTGCAGCATTTAAATGTCTTAAATGAATAAAACTTGACACGCCTGGTTTTCTTTCTTTTCACCTTAACAAGGGATGATTCAGCTTCTCACGTTTTACTGGCTTTGAGAATAGATAACCTGCCTTGGCTTGCTTCAACTTTGATACCAGGCCAGACAGCCTCACCACTCATGTCCACGATCTGAGCTAATTCTTTGCTGCAACACAGATTGCAGCCTTTTCTCTCAATGGGTCCGAGCTTGCTAATTCATGACACTGATGTCCAGCTTCTATATAATGACAGCTTTGCCTGCAGTCTATTCACTACATGAAGCCATCTTCTAAGATCACTTAGTCTACTTGCGTTGCTGAATCTGTACAGTTATTGAATGGCTTGCATTTTCTGCAGTGCGTCACACATGTGCAATCTTCTTTTCGCATGTGAAAGTTTACTCAGCTCTTAACTTCGTCATCAGTTTCTATAAGACTCATGCATTCTCTTCAACCAGTCTTCTCAGTGTGTCACGCTCGTCTCTTGTGACGTCACTAGTTCCTCTTTTGCTCTTTCTCATATTCCTTTGTGGAGTTACTCCCTTAGATTGTCGTCTCTTCGGGAATACATCTGGTATGGTTTTCTAGTGGGAACTTTCTTCCGAATATTCTCCGAGGTATGGTCACAACTGCTGGTGTCAGGCATGGCACAATCTCAGGCTCCCAGAATACCATAAGTAAGGGTGGGGGGAGTTCCTGCAGAGGCATTCAGCTACTCCTCTACACTAGCACCATCTAACTGCTGGGTGAAGACCATTTCATCCACATTGCCCCTTACACAGACAGAAGCCACCCGGTACTCCTCCTCCAGGATGCTTGCTGAGGGTCCCCCCTCTCTCCACATGGATAACATTCCTTTCTCCTCTGCCACCACTGGCCTGCTTCCATGGGGGAGTCCAAAAGAGGCCAGGCCTTCCGTGCATCCATAGAGGTATCCACCAGTAGCCCTGCCTCCCTTGTCTGCGCTAGCTGGGGCCTTCTCTAATGCCTCCTCTCAAAAGCTTCAGGCTCCCCCCCTGAATTGGAGGACTGGCAAAGCTACATGGCCCACACACAAACCACTG
Source organism: Ambystoma mexicanum (assembly GCF_040938575.1). Taxonomy (NCBI): domain Eukaryota; kingdom Metazoa; phylum Chordata; class Amphibia; order Caudata; family Ambystomatidae; genus Ambystoma; species Ambystoma mexicanum. The sequence continues at coordinate 480,903,574 of NC_090941.1, read as the reverse complement.
GCTGATCCTCCACCCCCTCATCCATCACAGGGAACCATCCTCTTCCTGTGAGAAGAAATACAGCTCCCACTTGTCTTCCTATCCTCACACTTACTTCATCTCCCAGTGTCCCAGGCAAGTCATGAAAGAAGGAGAGAACCACAAACAGAGAACTGGGAGAATCCCAAAACACCCTTAGCACTCAAAACTGACTAAACACTGAGAAACAAGAACACACAAAGTTTTTGAGGACAAAAAAACTCCCAGACGTTACACCCTACAAATAACAATACTCAACACTACATCCAACCATCAAAAACCGCAAGTGGGGAGATGAGATGACAAATTCCAACAATAACAAACATGTAGGGGGGAAGGGATAAACATTTGTGTGCATTTATTTTGCGTTTGTTTGAGGATACAATTAGGAAGATGATTTTGACATTTTTTTTAAGTTTTAAAGTTTTAATAAGGGTGACAAAAGGGACAAGGGGCAAGATTAAAGGGCACATTTTGTTTTCTTTTTTATAGGGGGATATGAATACTATATGAATGCACTAACACACACAGAACAAATATTACTCACTGACGTCGAATAATATACCAGCTGTTCCCACCTGGGAAAGAGATGGTGTGGGGAGCACCATAGACCATATATACGTTTCAAACGAGCTCTTCTCCATTATTGCTTCATTTGAGGTGTACAAAACGCTACACAGTGACTATAACATCCTAACAGCTTCATGGCCTACCTCAAAAGTCACATTTCAAATAATGAAGACACCAATAGAGAGTTCTACCCCGGGATCACGGCTAAAACTGACAAAAGAAGTGATCTGCTCCATTACCAAGGTATGCATGGCGCAGAATGACTACAGGATGAGACATCAACCCTTAACGGAACCGGATTAATGCCCACTCCTTACTCCGTACCTACATCCAAGAAAGATGCTGAAACACCCTTTGCAACAACATCTACATACCTACAATTTGGAGTTAAGGGAGAGGAGAAAATTTATCAGACGAGCCAGAAGGCACGTCAAGAAATATCCGTCGGCAATGAACCATGCATTAGCAACAAAAGCTACAAGCACTTACAAAAATGGGTGAATAGGCTTTCGGAGAGTACTCTACCAAAAAGACTAAGAGACTATGTTCCGTGCACTCTGCAAAAGACACTCCAAAGTCTTCTGGTCACTAGTAAAAGCCACGTCATCCTCCACAGATAACACTTTACAAAACTGTGTGAGTGAGGAAACTTGGACGACCCACTTCAGAGAACTTTTCCATCAAACATCTGAAGTAGTGAGTACAGACCAAAAAGTCCAACAAAGTGCATGGGACGTCGAACATGACAAAGACTCGATACTGAAGAAAATTAACAACTTGAACAGATCGAGAGCACCAGGCCCAAATGGGATTACGAACATTCAATTAAAAGCACATCCGGAAGAATGGGAGGGCCTTATCCATGAAATCATCTATAGATGTATAGCTGTGAAAACCATACCAGACTCACGGAAAACAGCTAACATCGTCCCCATCTTCAAAAATGGAGGGAGAAGTGATCCCAAGAACTATCGCCCTATAGCTTTGCTCGATTTCGTCAGCAAGCTGTTTGGATCCCTACTCCTTGACAAATTCTTAGCCTGGGTTAAAACGGCTGGTTGTGCCAACCCATACCAGTCGGGATTCATTAAAAACCTGGGCACAACAGCTAACATCATGTTAATGAGCATTCTAAAGGCTAATGTGCTGGAGAGGTGCCCGAGAAAATCTCAATTGCCTTCATAGATCTAGTCCAGGCGTTCGACAGGGTAAATAGAGAGAAACTGTGGTCAAAACTAACATCTTGGAATTGTCCCACCTCACTCCTGGAGCCTATCAAATCGTTTTACACTGAAACTTTAATGCGAGTGAGGCTAAATGGAGCAGACCAACTCTCAAACTCAATAAACACCACAAAAGGCATCAAGCAGGGTTGCCCTTTGGCTCCCGCTCTATATAACGCCTACATGGGTGACATTGTAGACCTGGAAAATAACATCATATCTTTTCCGCCAACTCTAGGAGGGGAAAAGATCACACGACTCCTCTATGCGGACATTATCCTCTTGGCCAAAACAGCGATAGGCCACCAATGCCGACTGCACAGCCTCTCATCATACATTAAAAAAAAGATCTGGAAATCAATACAAACAAAACAAAAATCATGATCTTGGAAAAACAACTAGAAGGTCGGAAAACTTACATTGGTACCTTGAAGTCCAGCAACTAGAGACAATACTGAATTTTAAATACCTAGGAGTGACAATCAACAGGAGTCCAGTGGAAATGCTGATGCAGAATATACTTTATGCTAAGATTAACACACTACCCTCGCAAACCATGGCACTAGACAGACAATTCTGGCAGTTTTCCTTGACCCTAGTACTCAATTTCTATAAAGCCAAGGTAATTGCGACGATATCGTACAGAACGGAAGCAATGCCACAAATCCCGGTGGGGATTTGGAACAAACTGGAAGGCCTCTTCTGGCGTAAAGTTCTGAAATTGCCATCTTCCACGCCAATTGCTTCAATCAGAAGAAAACTAAGCTTGTCCTCGTTAAAAGTAGCTATTGACAGAAACAGTCTGATGTTTTTCGTGAAGATCCGGCGAATTCCTTCCCTGAAAATATTCGAAACCATCAATAAGGAAATAGAGGGAGGCAGGAACAGGATGCTGACAGACTGGGCTAATAAAAACTTGACTTTACTACTCACCATCGGAAGCTCAGAGGAGGAATTGGATCACAACCCAGAAAGTATTGACTTAAAATCTGGGATTTGTATTTGTATTTGTATTTGTTTATTTATAACGCGCAAACCAACAGGCCCAAGGGCATCAGGGCGCAATTTGTACAAGGTTGCAAGAAAAGAACATACAGGGATATAAATTACAATAAAAGTGTGTCAAAAACAGCAAAAAACAAACTTAATAATTACAAATATTACACAGGGTACAGTAACCCTAGGCTCAGCAGAGGAGGTATCCCTGAGGTAGTTGGGAGGGTAGCAGCCCGGAAATCATGTAAGGGAGCAGGCGGGCTGGGTAAGTAGGACAAATGTCTGAAACAACTATTGCTGGTCAAAGAGCCAGGATTTGGTTTTATTCTTGAAGGTGTTGAAGGAGTCTTCAGCTCTGATGGCAGCGTGGAGGGTATTCCAAAGTTTGGATGCTAGGACAGGGAAGCTGGTGCCTCCGGCTTTTTGGAGCTTAAACCTGGGGATAGTAAGGCAGTTAGTCTGGGCAGTTCTTAGTGGACGGGCAGTGGAGTGGCGCGAAAGCCGACTGCAGAGATAGATCGGAGCCTTGTTGGCTAGGCATTTGTGCGTGAGGGCCAGCGTTTTTAGGGAAATTCTCTGCTTCACAGGTAACCACTTAAGGCTAGTTCTGGCTTCTGAGATGTGGTGGTTACGAGGGATGTTCAGGGCCGCTCGAATTGCATTGTTCTGGGTGGTTTGGAGTTTGGATAGATTTTCTTGGCTAGTGCCTAAATATAGAGCACTGCAGTAATCTATTTTTGCCATGATAAGTGATCTCGCTAGTGTGACGCTATTGTGGGTGGTGAGGAAAGGTCTACAGGCTGAAATGAGTTTGCACGTGTAGGCGGAGGTGGACCTGACTGCATTAGTTTGTCTTGACAAGGATAAGGTGGAATCTAGGTAAAAGCCTAGTGTTTTAGTGTCTTTCGAGATTTGTATGGAGTTGCCGTCTATGGTGAATGACTGATAGGATGGCTCAAGTTTGCTAAGGCGTTGTGAAGTACCCAGGATAAGTAGCTCCGTCTTATCGTCGTTCAGACATAGCTGGTGCTGGGCCATCCAGGCTTGGATGACCAAGTAGACGTCATTGAGGGCCTTGGTGTCAGCAAGATAATCACCAGAAATGGGAATGAGTATCTGGGTGTCGTCCGCATAGTTGGTGTAGGAGACACCCAGATAATCAAGCACATCAAAGAGTGGTTTCGTGAAGATATTGTAAAGAGTAGGTGACACGCAAGAACCCTGAGGAACACCGCAATGAATAGGGGAGGGAGCTGCGGCAGCGGAAGGTGCAAAGACCCTCATAGATCTGTTACTCAGGAAGGATTTGATCCAGGCCGCTGCGGAGGGAGAGAAGTTGGCAGCAGAGTGGAGGTGCCTGCAAAGGATCTGGTGGTTAACCAAATCAAATGCGGCGGAGAGGTCGAGGAGTAATAGCATTGCTAATTTGCCCTTGTCCTTCAGGACTTCGATCTGGGTTTTTAGGTCTAGTAAAGCCGTTTCGGTCCCATGTCTGGGCCGAAATCCGGATTGTCGTAGACCTAACAGATTGTTAGATTCAAGGTAGTTTTGGATCTGCAGATAAGCTGCCCGGTCCAGTATCTTCAGCAGAAATGGTACTGTAGTGATGGGTCGGAAGTTCGTGGGTATGCTTGGGTCAAGGGACGGTTTTTTTAGTAGCGGGATCACCCAGGCATCTTTAAGGTTGTCCGGGACAATACCTGTTTCAAAGGATGAGTTAATGAATGTTGTAATGAATGGGGCTAGGTCATGGGCGGAGTCCTTAATGATGGGAGCTGGGCACGGGTCACCTTGGCAGTTGGAAGGTTTCATCCTGAGGATGATGTTTTCTACTTCGGTGACAGTAAGCGGTGCGAAGGTGAAAGGTTTGATGTTGGCAGAGTTGGAGAAGGTGGGCCTAGTGGGGGAGAATGAGCGGTTGTCCCGCCTCAGGCAGTCCTGTTTTTTATTTATTTTAGATTGGAGCGTAGAGATTTTGTTTAGAAGGGCTGCTTGAATGTTAGCACACCATTTGCTGTCTTTCGTGCAAGTGTCTGGCGGGGAGACTGGGGTTTCGAGCTCTTTTAGGACTCTAAAGAGTTCCTTGGAATTAGAGTCGGCTTGCATGATACGATTATTAAACGATTCTTTTTTAGCAGTGATGATGGCGTCTTTATAAGTGAGGGAGGCGAGAAGGAAGCCGTCTTTATGCTCATCAGAAGGGTGGCTTTTCCAACGGTTTTCCGCGCAGCGTTTGGCTTTGCGGAGGATTCTTAGCTGTGGAGTGAACCATGAGTTGAGATGTGCTCGTGGTTTAGCCTTCCTGGTTTTAATTGGTGCTATGGTGTCAATGGCCGTGAGCATCGTTTGGTTGTAGATGTCTGCTAGGGAGGTGGGATCAGAACAGGCGTTGGTCGCCGCATTAAGAGAGGGGAGTAGCAGTGGGAGGAGTTGTTCTCTTGTTATGTTTTTTTTATTACGGGTGGGGAGGGCTGGGGCTATGGGTGTTAGGGCTCGCGGGGTAGCTTCAATGTTAAATGTTATGATGTGATGGTCAGACCATAAGCAAGGGGAGTTATTGAGGACCTGGATGTTGCAATTGGAACCGGCTAACCAATCGATGGTCCTACCTTTGATGTGGGTCGGTTCTTGTATGTACAAGGTGAGGCCAAGGTCGGTAAGAGCATATTCCAGATCAGTTGCTACAGGATCCTTAGGGTCACCTCGACCAAGGTTGAAGTCACCTAAGATGATTGTTTGGGAGTTGTTTTTTGTTTTGTCAAGAAGAAGAGTGGAAATTTCACTGACAAAGGTGGGTGCCGGCCCTGGAGGCCTGTAGATAAGGTGAAGGGTGGCCGTTTGGTTAGGTGTCAGTAGTAATTTGATTGTCAGCAGTTCAGCTGATTCAAGTTTGGATTCGGATACCACTCTTAGGTCAAGGGAGTTTTTGTGGATGAATGCCACGCCGCCACCTCTAGTATGGGTAGAGGAGCGGTCACAGCGAGTGATGCCATAGTCAGGCGGTAAGGCCAAGGATAGAGAAGGGCCAGAGGCGGCATGTAGCCAGGTTTCAGATATGGCAATGAAGTCAAGGTCGGCGGTGGTGATAAGGTCGGCTATGTCAAGAGCGTGTGCTGTGAGAGATCTAGCATTGATGAGGGCACCCTTGAACACAGGCAATTTAGCCCCTGTGGTCTTAGTTTTGCAAGTGGCGGTGGGCGAAGGTGGGCTGGGTGGAGTGCGTGGGGCTTGCTTGGTATTATTGGTGCGGGAAGGACGAATGCGAAATCTGGTGCCTAGTCTCGTGTTCCTGAGAGTGAGAGGGCAGGGTTGGTTGGGGGTAGGTTTTGTGGCAAAGTGTTTGAGCCAGAGGGCTGGGTCATTGAGGTATTGGTTAATCTGGTTGCAGGGGTGGTGAGCGTCAATGGTAGTTACTGAAGGACTCGGTGAGGGTGTCAAGGTCATGGTGGGTGACGCTAGGTCAAGTGGGTAAGGGCAGGCCAGGTTATTAGCTTCAGTGGTAGGAGTGGTTGACTTGGGTGGTTGAGTGAGTAGGGACAGATGTGTGGTAAGGAGGTAGTGCAATAGAAGGTGCACGCTGATGTGCATGATGGTGGTGCTGGCTGCCAGAGTGGGTTCCCTATGAGCTAGTTGGCAGGGACAGGAAATGGTCTGTAGGCGACCAAGAGGCACAACACAATTGAAATAGTCTGTAAGAGACCTTAAGGCACAATACAGTTATAAGGTGGTCTAGTAGTGGCCCAGAGGCACAATATACTTATGATATGCTATAGTTCGAGAGTTTCAAGGGTGGCCGGAAACACGTTCAGATAATAGTGGCTCAGAGAACATGGCTACAGTAGTGTCCCTAGTACTGGCATGCGTGATTATACTTCTTGAAATGACGGTCCACGTAGTAAAAGGGGTACTGAAATAGGCCGACTGAGGAGGAGTCGTAACATTGCAATCTCAGTAATTGGACAAGGACAGGGGCAAAGTACTTACAGTAGGATCTCCTTGTATGAATGGAGATGTTAGGATGCTTGGATCCGATAGCTTGCCTCAGGCTTTGCAGAAGGCGGTCGGGGAGGCTTAAATTGGGCAGGGGGGGTGGCCACGCCGCGCTCCCAAGCGCGTAACAGGCGCTGGAACAGGCCTTTGTGTGGCCTTCGTGCTGGCCGCCGGCGGTTCCGCCTACCGGCGGATGGAAGCAGTGTAAAACTGCTTCGAGCGAGGATCTGCCTCGCTTTCGTGCCGCGCGGCGCCCGGCATGCGGGAGTCAGGAACTCTTGAAGACAGGGTCAGGCAGGCCCTTCGATGGTGCCGGCGAGGATGCACTCCGTGTGCGTAGAGTGGATCGGAGGGGGGGCTCCTGCCCTCTACCCTCAGCGAGGACGGATGGAATGGGGGCACAGGCGCTGGAACAGGCCTTTGTGTGGCCTTCGTGCTGGCCGCCGGCGGTTCCGCCTACCGGCGGATGGAAGCAGTGTAAAACTGCTTCGAGCGAGGATCAGCCTCGCTTTCGTGCCGCGAAATTGGATACAATCTCTGCAAACAGCTTCAAACAACAAACTAACTGCACACCTGCCTCCAAACACAAAAAATAGATCATCCGATGAAATATCTGATGAAATTTCCAGATAGAATATTGCGTTCCACATTCCTCAAAGTTCGCCTGAACGTTCTAAAAACAAACCAAATTCCGGCAATTTGGGGTCAATCCTCCTCTAACTCTTGTTGTTATTGCAAAGACAAGACCCGGATAGAAACAATATGGAATCTTTTACTATCATGCCCTGGAACAGCAAAGCCACGAGATGCTTATTTGAAACAACACTTGTAGGCGGCATACATAGTGGAGGAGGTGGTTTGGTGGTTCAGAATGATTAACGGTGACAAGACATCTCTGGTCATAGCCACGGCCAAGATCCTACAGAGCATCGGACTTGAACAAGAAATTGACAATAATCTGTGATCACCACCAACCAAGAACAGGGCCAAATAGATAATCTACTAGCGGAGTTCAACATGTCTAAATAAAAGGATAAAGGGGAAACATCATTGCTAACGAACAAAATTGACACTGAGGACTTTTTTGTAAAAATTGTTAACAAAACAATTAAATTCAAATAAATAAAAACATTAAAACAAATATTAAAATGAAGGGGTTCAAAAATTGGCAACACGAGCCCACCATAGAACACCAAACTGTACAAAAACCAACACCTAACTCCTTAAGCCTGTGAAAACTCTTCAAAGTTCTGCTCAACACACTGAAAATGCCCTTCAAGCACCTTCCAAGTTTGAGCCGGTCCTGTGTACTCATTCCCTCGGATCCTAGAGAAACCCACAATCAGTATTTTAACTGGCCCTTTTATAGAGGGTTACATTTCCTTTAATATATTTGAGTGCTCTGATTGGCTGAAACAGCCCAAGACTGCTCGGATTGCTGAACGAACCCAACAACTACGCTCCAGATTCAACCTGAGATTCAAGTCTCCTGATTGAATGACAAATCATTGCAAGAGACCTGGAAGCCTTCACTGTGTTGGAGTCAGGAGTCAACTGTGCCAAAAACCCATTGTATACTGGCGGGATAGGATGAACTGGATCAAAAAGATTAAAAGGCCTGCTGGACAGTTATGAAGTTTGCCCAGGCCTACTTACCATGTTATGTCTGTTCAGCCCAATCTGCTAGTTCACATCCCATCTGAATGTGTTGGTAGGCAGCACATGCTCCACCTCATGGATGACTAGCAATGAGCAAGAAACATGTGTGGGGTTGCTTGCGTCCCTGCTTCAAGTGAGTTTGTCTCGATGAGCATCTGTGAGCATGCACTCAATATGTATACTTTTCTTCCGTATTGCAATTTTGTCAAGCGCCTCCATGATCCATGCCAAACCTTCCACACGCGAGGCGCGCTCGTCGCAAAGCCCCGTTCCACAGTTGGATCTCCAGTCGGGGCCTAGAGTCTATATTTGTCATGCACGTCCGATGCACATAACCCTTGTCTGTGGCTGTGTCTGCTGTAGCTTCTTTGCCCTTCTGTCATTACCCACACAAGATTTCAGTAATGGGCACTCTCCCACACTCTCCATGGGTGACACTAGAGATCTTTACTTGCAGGGAAGACTTCAGGGCAACTAATGGGCTACCTAAGGGAGGACTGGAGGAGCCCTGGGAGATCCCCCTTATAAAGGGCTGCATCACATAGCCGTTGGCTTCCACTGGCCCCCAGAGTTCCCACATTCCCCTCAATGGACCTTCTCAAGGTGAATGTCACACAGGTTAGCCTGGAATTACCTCTTGCACAAATTGAGCAGCATCCACATGGGAGGCATTGCTATTCCAAGCTCTCTTGCGCTGTATGTAGGTCACTCTGGATGTTAGCCAACATTGCTTGTATTGTTGCCATGCTCAGCAGGTAGCTGGCAAGTACCTATTGGTCACTCAAAGCTAGGAGACAACCTCAGCCTGTGCATCCTTGTTATCTATACAGTTGTCACTCACTGACTGCTGGGCAGGCTGCTGTGCTGGTTAAGGTGGGTGCTGGGCAGGCCTTTGGGGAGCTTCTTGCAGGGCTATTGTGATGAATGCTGTGCAGTGTGGGTGGTTACTGGGCAGGTTGTTGGAGGGCAGCTGGGCAGGCTGGTCTTGGGTGTGCTCTGTAGATGGATTGGTTGTCTGCTGGGCTGCCGGATGCTCCACCAGTGTGGCTTCCAAAAGTAGTGGAATTTACATTAGAGCAATGAAGTAGACAGCTGTCGCCTCTGCGGCGGTGGTGCTCTACTGCAGTGAATATGGCCACTAATGCCCTTGTATGTTGGTTCCACCTCATGGTTTGTGTATGGTGTCAGGTGTTGCCTTTTTAATAAGCGATTCTGGCCTATTCTCAATGTAGTTGTACTGGTTTGTGGCCCAATTGTCATCTGGTTTGTGTACAGGCTAGTGACAGGTGGCAGCATTGCTATTGGGCAAGCTATCACAGTCATCAATATTCCAAAGTGTGCATTTCCCACTTGGAGTACTGGTGGGTTCAACCCATAAACAAATGATGCAACCACACTGATAATCTGGGTGGCCTCACATACTGGTCCGTCATATTTTCCAAGTGGCTATTTATTCTGAGTGGGAAGGCTGTTTGCAGTTTGTGCAGGTATCGGCTGATGGTATGCGTTGAAACGTGCCGGATGGTGCTTTCCAAATGTTTCACCGAATTTACCTCTACACCGAAATGAGGATGTGTGTCAGGCTGTAGGGTATGTGCAATGATACTCAGGGTTCCAGAGGCACTCATGATCACTTTTTGATGCACATGCCCCGGGATTACTGTAAGTGCACGCCCCTCCCACTGAATGCTAATTCTCTGCCCTGTGCACCCTTATCAATGACCGAAGGTGCTTTAAAAGACAGCTTTTGTGTCTCATTTTCCAATTGATCATGGAGAAATGTGAAAGCAAGTGTACATTTTGTTTCAATCTCATTCACTCCTAACCAAAGTTGGCACTGATTGACAGAAATTCAGTAGGTTGAAAAGCACATAATTTCCTGTCACAGTGTGCTTGACAATGAACGAGTGTACACTACTTTTCCCAAATATTCCTTGGGCAATAATATTACTAATGAAAGTCAAAAAGTTCATTGTGTGTTTTAACATTGCCTCACACTATGCATTACTTTATACATTTAAACTTCACCAGGCGCCATTTTATGTTTTTACTGGGGTTCAGTTCCCCACTCCTGCATGTATTTACACTACCAATGTCAAGAGCAGAAGTGTTTTATATAATGGTATACAATAACATCTATATTCTGATTCATATCAGATTGACGAAAACATATCTCACGCTCACATGTTGATGACCATTTTTGTCGAATTGCTTGAGGTCAATAGGAACATAATGGGTCAAGGAAAGGTTAGTGAAAGGAGAACATAGGGAATGTGCCTGACAGATCTATTAAAAGCAGCAAAAAAAGGGAGGATGTGAGGAGACGGGTAAAGGGAAAAGGGGAACCCACTCATCTATACACAAAAACTACCTATGAAAAAGACAAAAAACTATCAAAAACGAGGTCATCAAAAAAGACCCATTTTGGATAGTTGATCAGACTCCCCAACTTGACATTATGAAATAGAACACAAGACCAGCATCATGTGTGTTGTCTGTATCTGGCATCCACTCCAACACCCCATCGACAAAAAAGTTTTACCTGCTTGCGGGATCAACGGCTGTGCACAAACAGATAATGCAATTCTTCATCCGTTTAGGGCCAATAAGAAATAGAGCAATGACATCATTGGCCATGTGCCGTACTTTGCAGTATGATGTCAATTTGTGTGCCATATGTCTACGGTAGCCTAGGATAGCCAGGATTGACTCTAGTAACAGCCTTTACCTGGACGAGATGTGTCCTTAATACTTGATTCCAAGCATACAGCAACAGTCAGTCCTCATTTTTGGAGCAAAAGAAAACAAACATGGCATCCTGTTTTTGTCACACTGTCCAACTGTTAATGACAAATATATCAAAATGTACTTGTGAGAATGCATAACTGGCATGACACTACTGCCCTATCCTCAGATGGGGGACAGACATTTCGAGACCTCTAGACGCAGGAGGCCATTGTGAGGGTCATAGTAGCTTACCAGCACATTATCTGGACATAAGTGAAACCAAGGTATATACACCTTGGGATGACATGAAAACATTAGGCACAGAAAAAGTAGAGCAACCTAAACTAATGGGAAACAAACGAAGCACTCATTGAAACAATTATTGACAAAGCTCAACTACAGAATGAGTCAGATGCATCCCAAGAGTGTTAAGATGGCATTCCAGAGTTTGAGTATGATAGCTGTCAGAGTAGAAGGAGGCTAAGCTAAATAGGCAACATATTGGGAGAGCCACAGAACAGGAGTTGGCTAAGCCAAGTTAGCCACACTGTCGAAAGGGGAAGGCTAATAGGAAAGGCCTGAGTAGAGAGTGGCTGGGGCATTTATAGGCATTCATCCAACCTTTTTCCACATAGAACATATAAAGGTGTTGAAATATTCCTACACGCTGTGCTCTCTGTTGTATCCACCACATGACACCGGAGCACTCGTCCGTGACTTTACAGCGCCCTGTTTTCTTCCATATCCTAACAGGTCCTGGACGCTGTGATTTGACTCAAAGCTCCATATCATATTTACCAGGAATCTGGTTTCTCTCATTTGCATGAAAGCTTTTTTTCTTTTTGTCAAAAACTACATTCCGTCAAATTGCTAGATGACCAAACACGGTTGGGGCCCGGGTCTGCACATATGTGGTCATTGTATCATCCTGTACCAGAGATTCCAAGAGCAGATCTTCTAGGATAGACACATGCAGCAACACATCAAGGTGCAAATGGTACATGATGAAACCTGAACTTCACACAGGAGTGTGCACACTTCCCAGGATCAATACATGACTCAACTGTCTATCGCACATGGTGTGACAACAGCAATGCTTCACCTGGCTGCTGGGTATGTGTCCAATACAACAACTGGACAGAAATGCATATCCTCACAAAGTGAGCATATGCTCGCTTATGTAATTGGGTGGAGACAACTGTATATTCTGCCTTCTGTAATAATGTCTTGTAACTGTACAAATGTATTACCAAGTTGCCTCAAGCTGTCTGTAACCACGCCGTGATACCCCAGGGTCTGGGTGTGTAACAAATGAAAAAATAAATAAATAAATAAATAAATAAAGTCAACACAACTTACTGCTTACCGGAAAGCACTCGTTTCACCCATTTAGTGAGTAGAAACAGAGGGGTGATCAGACACAACCTGCACAACAATGTCATTCAAGGCAATCATATGTGAAAAAACAAACAATATACATTGGTACGTGACCTTCAGTGAAATGGCCCTCAGTGCCCTTACTAAAACTATTATACAAGGTAGAAAACTCAAATGCTTTTAAGACAAGCCCTGCTAGCTAATCGACAAATTGTTGCAATCTGTTGGTTTTGCACTCCAAAAATAGAACTGAACAAGCAAAAAGTGTACCTAGTACAGTAAGCAGACCTAAATAAATCCTGGGGCGAACACTAGCCGTGTACCAGGAACAACATTACATCAGAACCCCTTCACTCTTTCTTTCAGGAGACTCTGGAAAAGCCCTACAAATATAGTTCACGACACCAAGGGAGCCTCTTGACGAGGCTGGCATCAGTACCTGACAGAGCATTGAGCAGGAATTTGGTGACAAACCTTTTCAGCTGTGGTATACTACATATTATTGCCATCAGACACAGCATGCCAATCACTAAGCAGGGTGTAGAGGACGACCCCGATGACGGGGCTGGTAGACAAGGGGCAAATGGGCTCAAGATTTCTAAAAATATATATTTCATTTTGATAGCACCTTACCTTCACCCATTCAAACCCATCAATAAAACCCAAATAACGAATTGATTGGCATGCTGCTGAAAATCATATGCCCAAACCAGGAGGGGTTAAATCAAAGGGAGGATCTTGGGAGGCACGGGAGGATAGCCCAGGGGCAACGTGCTCACCTTGGAAGCAAGATGACACGGAGCACCACAGGTTTGATTAGAAACCTCTGGGTATTAAGCACGTTATAAATAACCTATCATATCATAAGGGGAATGAATGCACTGCATCGAACAGCACAAAAAGTGTTGCATGACGATGGTTCGAATGATCCAGCAAAGCATAGAAAACATGCTTCCCATGGTCGGGATGGGAGGGAATTGAAAAGTTCAATTTTTAGAAAATAACTGAACTAAGTTAATCTTCAAAAAAAGTACAATAGCGCAGGAACCAGAGACATTGCTGGGGTGGGGGCTGGGGGAGCAATAGGACCCAGTCTTTTGGTTGTAGTCCTAAATAGAACCTCATGGGCTACAACCAAAAGGCTAGCTAGCCCCGAGACCCGACAGTCCCGACATTAGCGTAGCCCCAGATCTTTTCCGGACCTAGCAACATCCCTGGCAGGAATTGAGGGTGTCCATCGTCTAAACCCAAAGAAAGAAAACAGATTTGTGGGGCAGTGTGTAAAAATCCAAAATAAAAGAACCAATTTGTTATGGTGTTCATTATTCAAATCCACAAGAAAACCATTCAGGAGCGTGTCAAATCCCCCCAAAAAAGACAACAAATCCATGAGCAGTGGCAACTGGTTACTGTTCTTAATTAGAGGGATGTTACTGTTTTCCCTGAATATGTGAAGCGACCGAGTGTAGCGAGGGAGCCAAGCAAACCAAGTAGGTTAAGTGGGGCAAGGGTGGCAGGGTTTGGGTTACAATCGTGCATTTTCAGCAACTTTTCTGTGAAAATGTTGGTAAAAAGCCTGTTTGCAAAAGGGTTTTGTAGGGATCTATCGCAGGTACAGCTGCTTCAGGGCCTCCCTGTTGCTATTTAATTACTGTTTATGCCCAAGTTCTTTTATTTCTGTTTTTTATTATCATTTCCTTTTAGGGTTATGGACCTCTCTGTGCCCAGGCGGTTGAATGGACGCCAGTTGTTATATGTTGCATGTCCTTGCAACAGCTATTTATTTTAGTTCTTACTTATTTTAATTTTGTAAATCTCAGTTCCTTGTTGCCGCTAGTCAGCTGGAGGCCGCCTGGCTTCCGTTGAAGCCCAGGGTTCTCTTTCCTGGTGTCTTCATGACTGATATTGATTTCAGACTTGCAGTCAAATTGTGCATTCTTTCTTCTATGCCTATTCACCAGCAGCCTCTGATTGGTTTCTGATGATGCCATGTGTGTATCATGGATAGTCCTTCCTCGGAAGCGCAGCTGGAATGCGGGGGCTGTGGACAGGGGGGCCTAACAGATGTATCTGGTGACCCCTTGCCTTCAGGAGTCCCAGGAGGTATTCTTTTGGGGTTTGCCCCTCCTGATACAGTTTTTCCTGCTGGTTTCAAAGTTTCATCACCATCTACATTAAATTCTAGAACTCCACCTTCTGATTGCTTAAAGTGTTTCTTATTCAATGCCCGTTACCTCATGTCCCATGGGGCGGAATGCTATGATCTGCTGTCTGAGTATGTACCCGACTATGCGTTACTAAAACTTGGCTATGCAATACATCTGACCCTCAGGTAGTACAGGCTCTCCCAGTTGATTATGATATTTTACAATGGGACAGAGGTTCCAGTCACCTTAGAAATGGTTATTTTTAAAGCTTTTATTGCGTGCATGATTAACCCATTTGATCAAAATATTAAAATAGAAGCTCTCTTGGTTCGTGTGTCTGTTAGGACAACTACTGTCTTTCATATCCCTATTATCTACGCCTTCCCTGTGTTGACACAACATTTGACATGGAGTGTTTAGAATTAGCGGCTGATTTACAGGTACGCTTTAAGAGGCTATTGATAGTTGGAGATTTTAATGTTTGGACAATTGACCCCCGAAATCATCAAGTTGCTCGTTTTACTTCATCTATGTCTGACTTAGATCTCCAGCAATTGGTTATTGGCCCTACCCACTGCTGTCGAAATACGCTTGATTTAGTATTCCCCTCTCCTCTTCAGGTGCTCTGGACAGATCATTTTGTCATTCCTTTCACAATTAGAGTTAGGCCACCAACGAAAGTGACCATTGTTCGTGGCTCTCCACAACATAGACGGCTCTCTGTGGAATTCATTAAGATCTCGGCTCATATTCTTCAGCCTTGCACTGCTATTCACACCCTCAACTTGGCCTTTCTTTCGCAAGGTTTTACTACTAGGGCAAATCATCTTGCTCCACTTCAACCTACCAAGCTGCGGACACCTTCTTCGGAGCCTTGGTTCAATTCACATCTTGATTAATACAATTGGAATGGAAATGGTGAGTGACATACTGGTCATCTGCCAAGTGTGCTTTTCGGCATGCCACCACCATCTAACAATAAGCCATTTTTTAGGCCAATTGTGCTCTCTATACCAAACGGATTGAGTCTGCTTTAAACCAACAGAGGAGCTATTTAATGCGGTTCACTCGCTTGCGGACCTGCCGGCTTTTACTGATGCAGTGTCTCCTTCACAGAACGTATGCGATTCTTTGTTGACCTATTTTGTGGGGAAAAATCCCATCATTAGCAAGAAAAATATATTGTCAGGCCTTAGGACAGAGAGCCCAGAAATAGGGTCTATGACTGTTGACCCCTTGCATCTGTGGTCCAGCTTTCCTTCTTTTGTTTCCACTGGTATTGTTGCTGCCATGAACCGCATGCCAGCGTAAAGAAACATGTCCAGACGGGACCCACCAATGTGTGACGGTACCACATTGGAACCCTCATGCTGCCTTCTCCCTTTATGCCCAGTAAAATATTGCCATATCACATCAAAGAAATGTCCAGACTGGAGTCACCAATGTGGATCAGTACCAAGTAGGAACACTCATTATGCTGCCTAAACTGTTGATGCCTAGTAAAAACTGCCATCCCGATTAAAATGCCATGACAGAGTAAAGAAAAATGTCCAGATTTGACCCACCAATATGTGCCAGTACCACATAGGTACGCTCATACTGCCTTCACCCCTGCATGCCATTTATTAACTGGGCATCAACTTTATGACCCGTAAAAAACTGCTATAGCACAGTAAGAGCTGTTGTCCCTCCTCTTACCCCTCGAATATCCCCCTACAATCATTTTTCATTCACTCATTCACTCACATTCACAAACACTCATCAGCATTCATATGGCATTCATCATGCATTCTTCATTAATCTGATCTGCACGCTCAAACAGCATTCATGCTCTCTCATTCACACATGCACTCAACCATACACTCATATTCACGCACCCACTTACAAACAAAAACACTGACATACCCGCACACAAATATATTTAAAAAAAAATGTCTTACCTACAGTCCCAATCTGGATTCCGGTCATCTCTGCCTTGTGCTGTCTGCTGCAATAAAGGCCTTCTGGCTCCTGCACGGCACACAACAGGAGCTAGGAAGCAGAGAGTGCTTCCAGGCTCCTGCAAATAGGCGGTGGAGCCGGAGGGCCTCAATCTTGCCATGACTTGGCCCCTAGATGTGTGGGCAGCCCCAAGAACGACCCCTCACACATTCATGCCTGCAGTACCCGAGCATAGGGCCAAGGGCAGTGCAAGGCCAGGGAAGAAAAATGCCACTGGCCTTGCTTGGCTCATTGGGCATGCATGCTGGTGTACTACTGAACTGTCAAAGGGAAACCATGCTTCATTTGACAATTTGAGGAAGCCGAGGAGTGCAGGGTTTACACTGGGCTAGTTCTACTCCTCCATAATGGGCGATGGTACATTTCCCGTTATATCACTCTGCAGCAACTGATGAAGCCTAAGGGACTTTGAAAGCTAATGCACTGTTCCATCTCTGCATAATATTTTGCAGTTATTTCAATAAAATATATTAAAAACTGAATTTTGTTTGATTTTGAAACTGGATTAACACAGCACCAAACTTTTTCTCTGCACTCATTTTAGATGCAGCTGTAAAAGTCAATTACTATCTCTAATAATAACCATATTGAAACCATAACATCTTAACCCTTTGCCCACACCCCAGTAGTATCCATTTTAGAAATAGAATGTTGGCACATGATCTCAGGGATGGGTAGGTGTGTAAGTAAAGACCTTGCTTACCCAAATGAAGAGCAGTGATGCTGCATGGGCTGGCCTACCTCCTGTTCCCGTGGATTTCTCTCGATCCTTCAGCTATCCTTTTTATTAGTACTCACTGTTGTCAGGTTTGGACCATCGTGAAGTCCCAAGTTCAGTCCCTGGGTTGACATAGATAGACAATGCTCCCACTAACTCACAAGAAGCCTTCCATTATGGCTTAGGTGGTACAAAACCCTCTTCAGAGGGGAACAGGAGTGGCAAGAAGGAGAGAAACATGCTAGCAATGCATTCAGGCAAGGCCCAGCTCCGGGCCAAATGGCAAGCATGGGAAAACTCAGGGTGCCTCCACCCACCAAAATGATACCTATATGTGCCTTAACTGCAGGCATTGACCTGGGGATCCTGTGGCTAGACCTCTTGCCAGAGTAGGGGAGAAGTCTTGTTAAAACAGTAAGCATGTTGTGGGGTGGGTGAGAGGGGCGGTATTGAAGGAGTAAACCTGATAGGGCAATTAGAGACAGGGAAGAGAGAACCAGAGGAAAGGAGAGAGAAAACAATAAGGAGAAGATGGATTAGAAAGCATAGGGAGGCTAAAAGGAGCATAAGAGAGAACAAGAAGGACATCAGGAAAAGAAAGGTGGTGAGTGGGGCGAGGGTGAAAGGAATGGATGCATGAAGTGGGAAAGGGGAAATAAATATGAAGAAGAGCAAGACACACAACAGAAAAGACCATTAGGAACAGAAAGGGAAGAGTAAAGGCAAGGAGGCAAGAAGAGGAAAAAAAGGAAATTAAACAGGCAGGGCAGGTCCATGGGGGCAGGAGGGGCTGTGCCCCACCAACAATGACACTCCCCACCATGTCCACAAGTAATGTCAGTCTAGAAAAATGGATACCTCTACTTTGTGACAGCAAACGTATTTTGGTGGCCGTGGGCCAACCGTCTCATGCACGATATGACAGAATATAGGTTCTCGAGTTTGCCAATGAAGGGCCATTTTGATGTAACAAGAATCGCCATTTTGTTTTCTAACCATTGCTCATTGCTTTCTGTTCCTATTGCTTCGCAGTATATTTTCTGCTTACACTGCTCGACTGTAAAACATTGTTGTCTGTATGTGAAAAGGACAAGGCCGCAGGGCCGAGAGGATAACAAGAAGAATGCCCGGCTCCCTCCCGAATGTAGCCTTGAAGCAGAGCTGCAGGGCATTTAATCATTTCGCAGCTGCCAGCCAGTCTCGTTATATGGTAGAATATGTTAGAATAATACCGCTAAAGGCTTGAATTATGCTTTTCTTACGGCCCCCCTTTGCTGAGCCCGCTAGAGCGTGTCAGCTCCCAGGACGCGAATAGCACCTAATAGATAGCAAGGTCCGGAATGCAACTCTTCCGCCCGTATGTAGCTCGCTTCCAAGAACAGAAGCGCTGTGTTCTATTCAACAACTGAAAGATGCCTTCGCACTCACTAATTGCAAATTGTTACTAAAATAGATGTTTGAAGGTGTCATAGTAGTCGAAGATGTCCATCATCACACCAAGTTCAAAGAAACCCAATAAAAGGGGGTGTTGAACATGTAATAGCTGATTGTTTGATGTGCATTTTGTATATATGTAACTGATGTACGTAATTCACTCTCTTGCGTCCCTCGAGGTCTAGAGATACACGTCGCAGGGCGTGAGACTGAGTTGGCCAACTGAGACTTTTTGCTTTGCAATAAACCCTAGCTTTGGGAATACAACCTCGTGTCTGGCGTATCTAGCGTGTGTGGTGACTCGCCTTGTTTCCATAGATGTCAGGGTCCCCTAGGGGCCCCTTTCAAGATGGCACCCGAATAGGGACCCGCCCCCACTTGTTCCATCGCATAACGTTGTAATTGAGTAAGGCGGAGAACGGCGAGGGCGGGACGATCGAGCCGGGATCAAGAGGTGTTCGGGACGCCCTGTAAAAGTGATGAGAGACTCCTTTGCAGATCTGCACACATCTGATCCCTGATCGACGTGCCTGGCTAGAGAATAAGGAGGTGAGGGTCCCGAAACGAGGCGGAAGCCAAGAAACACAGACACGACGTCCTTTGGTGCATCAGTATACAGACGACTTGATTTATCAGGTGAGTTATTCCCCGATTCAAAGTGATCCTGATATTGGTTGAGAGTTGACTTTGGAAAATCAAAAGCCCTAGGTAAGCTTGATTAACCAGGGCGAAGGTTGAAACAAGCCTGGGGTATTGTCCACCTTAGCGGGGTTTTTCCGCTGTGGTAGACAATCTTTAGAAGATGGCCAAATTGTACCACCTGGGGGAACGCCGGCCTATGAGATGTATGTGAAGTATGGAGTGGGTGCGATAATATTCTGTGAGACTTGGCATGGGCAAACCAGAAAGCATCAAGACCATCAGTGGCCGATTAATGGTAGTTTTGAGATAGCGAGGATAGACAACCTGAAAAGGGTGTTGATAAGAAAGAAAGCGCGTCCTGCAGCATTTGAGACTATTAAAGACTGGAGAAAGGAAGCAATGCTCCGATTTAAAAGCAGAGCAAAGCATGCGCGCAGGCATAAATCGAAAGGTGAAGTAGCGGAAGAGAAAGAAGAGGAGGAGTGGACTGAGAGTCTAAGAAGGTCAGGTAGGCATGACCAGTTGAATATAGAAAAGATATACCCACAACGAGAATTACGCATAGCAGATGAATTGATAGAAAATATATTGACCCATACAAACAAGGCCCAAGATCAGAAGTAAGACCAGACACGTCAGTAGCTACTGCCCAGACCCCGCCCGTAGCTCAAGCTCCCCCTCCGGTAGCTCAAGCCCTCCCACAGCCACAGATCGCGCGCGTAACACTTCCTATTAGCCAACCAGGCCCACAACAGACACTCCCTGTTCCCATTGTCCCATCCGCACCTCCCGCCTCAGGCACAGACTCGGTACCGTCCGTTCCTCCCGGGGTTGAAGTTGAAACCACGGGTGCAAGAGGTGGGACTGACCAACGGGGATGCACGAGGGTAACTCGCAGCGGAATCAGCAAAGAAAGGAAGGTGGAATTGCAGCAACAGGCAGAGATGTATATAAAAGGGAATGATGGAAAGGCAGCAGTGGCTTCGATATACGACTTCCGTAGAAGCAACGAAAGACAGGTAGTGTTGGAATGCATGGGTGAATATTTGGTGGAGAAATGGAAACAGTTAATTGGGAAATTACCACCGCAGTGATTGTTAGATTTGAATGCATTAGCACGCTTTAGGGAGAGGGATGAAGAAGTGAGAGAACATGTATATAGACTTTTTGAGTTTAAAGATGAATTAGATAATGATTATACCAAAATGTTTGCTACACCTGGGTACAGGAGTAGGGATATCGGGAGAAATAGGAAGGAAACTGTAGAGCCATATATACAACGACAACATTCAATATTGTCAGTACAAAGGGGCGATAAGTTAAAAGTATGTATACGAGAAGCGTTTAGATGGATGTCGGATCCTAGTATTCCCACAATGGAGATACACGAGATATTTGATGAATATTCCATGCCCATGAAAAGAAAAGCACTACAGTCGATGGCTGAACATTTATTAGATAAAGATTTAAAAAACGATAAGGCCAGCCCACCCGAAGTAATGGCAGTATATAGAAGAGCACTAGAGCGAGGGACAGGAGAAACAGCCCTATCGTTGGATCTGGGAATATTGTTACATCTAAGAGAGGGGGGGGACGGTAAGTGAGGCATTTCCTATGAGAGAGGTCCCACCTACCTTTGTGCCCAAAGTGGAGGTTCCCGCAGTGGGCGGTGCAGCAGCGCAGGTGAGACCAGCCCATTACACCGCCCAATATGTGCATGTCCCCTTTTCCAGACAGGAGGTGAACAACATAAAGCAGACAATTCCTGATATAAGAAAGAATCCTGCAGGGTTTTACAAGGAAGTAGAGTCCTGCTTACAATCATCCGTGCTTACCATGGGTGATATAGACCTAATATTCCCGGTGATCCTGCCAGCAGACATATGGAAACAAATAAGGAAGGTAGATGACCCAACAGCCTTTGGCGCCACATGGGCAGACTTGATAATAGAAGACAGGAATAAAGCGGTTGGAGGGACACCAGGAGCAAACCTGGTGACATTACCAGCACGTATAGTGCAGAAGTTAAAAGAAATTGTCCCAGAGAAAAGAATTCAATGGGACAAATTGACTGCATGTGTACAAGGCAAGGATGAGTTGGCTACAGATTATTTTAATAGATTTGAAGAAGTATTCACAGACGTCAGTGGGCAGGATGTGGGTTCGGAAGCAGGAAAGAGGTTATTTGTTGACAAATATGTGAGGGGGTTAAAACTTCCAATTCAGGATCTGATAATGACATCAGAGAGTGCATGGCAAGCAAAAACGTTGGGCGAAGTATTACATATGAAATAAACATCTTTAATGACGTTTCGTGTAAGAACAGAAGGGGACAAAGATGCAATTCCCCCATTTTATATGATGAATTATAGCCCAAGAACTGTCCCTTTTTGTCTAAAAAAGAAAGGCTCTTTTTCAGTCGGAACATATACTGGTTGCATGAATACAGTGGTATTAAAATGGGAAATAGAACCAGTATATGTAGGTGATCCAGTTTATTTCATATGTGGAGAGAAAGCATATCCTTGGTTGCCCAGAAACTGGGGAGGTACATGTTACCTAGGGCTACTGTTCCCAGGAGTATTCCTCTTAGAAACAGCAGCCATGGCCAGATTATCCAGAACTAGAGTCAAAAGGACTGACAAGGGTGTTTTAATAGCAACTGATGTAGCAAAATCATTTATTCCATTCTTAGGGCAGATAGTGAACTCCTATAATATAAGGCAACTGTCCAGAATCCTAAAAAATACAAGAAGCACAACAACAGTTATACTATTTAACATGACGTTGGAAGAAAGAGGAATCAGGTTAATGATGCTGCAAAATAGAATGTCTCTCGATGTGATCCTGGTTGATCGTGGGGGAATTTGCAAAATAGTGGGATCAGCATGTTGCGTTTATGTCGATGACTATTCCCCCACGATCTTTGAAGCAATAAAGAAAATGCACGTCCTAAGCTCTGAACTCCCTACTGGAGAAGGGAGCTGGGGAATAGGATCTTAGTTTTGGGGAATACTACGTTCTTGGGGATGGAAGATGATCTCAATATTAGTAGTGTTGTTTGGAATATTCCTAACGTGCTGTTGTTGTATACATTGTTTACCCATAGTTTGCGCTGAGGTAACTGAGGGATGTACGGAAGGATGTATGCATATGATGACAAAGAAAAAACAACCTAATGATCGAACTGACCCAGACCCAAATGAGATGAGAGCAGTAAAAGAGTTGATGGCAATAGATATTGATGAAAACCATGATGTCTACGATAGCATGCAAAATTCAGACATAAGTACTTCAGACTCATCATCACTAGAGGAGGTTTCAATAAATAGATGAGACGTTTGGCATACGGCCAAAGCAGGGTTTGTCAGTCTAGAAAAATGGATACCTCTACTTTGTGACCGCAAACGTATTTTGGTGGCCGTGGGCCAACCGTCTCCTGCACGATATGACAGA
Organism: Ambystoma mexicanum; assembly: GCF_040938575.1. Taxonomy (NCBI): domain Eukaryota; kingdom Metazoa; phylum Chordata; class Amphibia; order Caudata; family Ambystomatidae; genus Ambystoma; species Ambystoma mexicanum. The sequence continues at coordinate 480,880,616 of NC_090941.1, read as the reverse complement.
ATATAGGTTTTCGAGTTTGCTAATGAACGGCCATTTTGATGTAACAAGAATCGCCATTTTGTTTTCTAACCATTGCTCATTGCTTTCTGTTCCTATTGCTTCGTAGGATATTTTCAACTTACACTGCTCGACTGTAAAACATTGTTGTCTGTATGTGAAAAGGACAAGGCCGCAGGGCCGAGAGGATAACAAGAGTTCGTTGAAACACAAACGTAGGCAGCGCCAGGAAGAATGCCCGGCTCCCTCCCGAATGTAGCCTTGAAGCAGAGCTGCAGGGCATTTAATCATTTCGCAGCTGCCAGCCAGTCTCGTTATATGGTAGAATATGTTAGAATAATGTTAGAATAATACCGCTAAAGGCTTGAATTATGCTTTTCTTACGGCCCCCCTTTGCTGAGCCCGCTAGAGCGTGTCGGCTCCCAGGACGCGAATGGCACCTAATAGATAGCAAGGTCCGGAATGCAACTCTTCCCCCCGTATGTAGCTCGCTTCCAAGAACAGAAGCGCTGTGTTCTATTCAACAACTGAAAGATGCCTTCGCACTCACAAATTGCAAATTGTTACTAGAATAGATGTTTGAAGGTTTCATAGTAGTCGGAGATGTCCATCATCACACCAAGTTCAAAGAAACCCAATAAAAGGGGGTGTTGAACATGTCATAGCTGATTGTTTGATATGCATTTGTATATATGAAACTGATGTACGTAATTCACTCTCTTGCGTCCCTCGAGGTCTAGAGATACACGTCGCGGGGCGTGAGACCGCGTTGGCCAACTGAGACTTTTTGCTTTGCAATAAACCCTAGCTTTGGGAATACAACCTTGTGTCTGGCGTATCTATCGTGTGTGGTGACTCGCCTTGTTTCCATAGACGTCAGGGTCCCCTAGGGGCCCCTTTCAGTAACAGCAAGATCATGTTACTCATGGGCATGGTGGGGGCTGCACTGAATGTGCAGTGGGGAGCTCTGTAATGAGCCATCCCTGCTGCACATGCAGAGTGCAGGCAGCCCTGTGCCAGCAATTTAAGCTTAAAAACACAGCTGAAAAGGATGTCTGGGGGTGTTAGGAATAAACACCCCCAAGGCATCCTTATCTTCACCCAGCCCCCTGTCCTGTACCGCAAACAGACTACGGCAGGGTCAGACTTTGGAGACCCCACCGCAGTTTGTGCATGAGATAGGACAGGGGCAGGGAGCTGAGGGAGGGTCAGGTGTCCCAGTTCCAGCCTTCAAGGAGGAGGTTCAATGCTCAAAGGTTGGGGAGGAACCGGCGGGTACATGCTGTCAATTTTTAGCATTTTGCTTTTTAAGGCAAATTGTGTTGTGCTGATGCATGACTGTGCACCTTTTACACCTTATAGGCACTTTTCTTTCCTTGTTAACGCTGCGTTCGGCATCTAGGAAGTTACTTGGCTTCTGCATTGTATTGTGCAGACACGCCCAGTAGTCTGTTTGTTGTTTCCCTCCCTCAGTGGGCAGTGCTCAACACCAGAACCTCATGTGCATTGGTATTAAGGAGCATGGCAGGAAGCACAATGGAAGAGCGCAGCGGGCGAGGGCTCATCACGCCGAAGTCACGCCAAAGTCAGCCCGTCTGTGCTCGTCGGTGCGCACTCCGTGCCATGGGTTCATACATTGGCTAGTAAGCCTTGTATTAGATGGTCAAGAGAGGAGCTACTGGCACTAGCACCACCTGGCTCCTCTCTGCCATCCTTGGGTGATCAGACAACACCTTCTAAAATCTCTCCTGATAACTCCCTGACTGGCCTACTGATTAATGCCCGCTCCCTGATTAAACATATGCTGCCTGCTCGGATGTATTAACATAATTAGACCCTGATGTGTTATGTATCACGGAGACGTGGTTAAACGATGTCTCCGAGCCAGCAGTGGTCCAGCTTCTCTCTGAATCCTACACCATTTTTCATGTTGATCGGCAATTAGGGCAAACTGGGGGTGGGACAGCAGTGATTGTTAAATCAAACCTTGCGGCTAGCCTTATTCCTCCGACCCATTCTATCAAAATGGAGGCTTTTTTAGTAAAAGTTGCCATTTCACCTCAGTTTAGTCACCATATCTTGGTGGTCTATCGTCCGCCTGGAATAGCTAGCTCTTTTTATGATTTTTTTTTTAAATTTGTCACTGATTTGGAACTTAAATATCCTCACCTGATTATTACAGGTGATTTTAATTTGCATTTTCACTGCCCTGGCACAATAGCCGAGAAGCAATTCTTTTAAGCTATGAAGGACCTGGGCTTAGTTCAATTAGTGTCGGCCCAAAACATTCAGCCGGTAATACTCTGGATTTAGTATTTGCTAGAGATTCATTAGCCACTGTCTTCCCTCCATTTCCTCTTCTATGGTCTGACCATTTCGTTGTACCTTTCCTGATTCAGGCTCAGGTCGTTCAGACCCTGGTTGAAGCTAAATACCAACATTGCTGAAACTGGTTGAATATTTTGAATACTGACATTATTTATAAAATCCAGACCCAGTGCCGAGCAGCGGGTTAAATAGATTTTTCTACACTAACTAAAGTTTTTAGTAGCGTTGCTGACACCTTAGCCCTGCTTACCTTTCGGAAGCTAAAAAATCGCCCTTCCCAGCCTTGGTTTTCAGATGAGCTAAAGGCCCTATGAGCAAAAAAATGGCAAGGCGAGCAAAAGTGGAGAAAAACCTACTCTACTGGTGCTAAATCAGCCTTCTCCACAATATGTAGCATTTACCATCTGGCTATCCAGGCGGCTAAAAGCACTTACTATACGAATAAAATTGAAAGTGCTCTAAACCAACCTCTTGAACTATTTTCTGTTGTACGTTCACTCTCCGCTCCTCTGGATAATGCTCTGTAGGCTGAACCCTCTAAGGTCTTCTGCTATGACCTAACCGCTTTCTTTATTGATAAAGCTAACGTAATACGGGACAAGATCCGTCTATCTGCATTACCTGCCCCTGAGCAGCAACTTCAGCCTGGGGCACCGGACCATAACTGGGCGGCATTTCCCACCTTCTCTGTCTGTCGAGGAAGGGGAGTTGGCAGTTAGCAAATTAAAATCTGCCTCTCCCTCAGATGCCATTCCCCTGAGGATCTTCAAGGATATCTCTCCTCATATTTCCATATGGCTGACATAAGCGGTTAGCAACTCCTGCCAATCTGGTTTCATTTTAGCAGGCGGTTGTTACTCCGCTCCTGAAAAAGCCCTCATTAGATCCTACGTCACTGTATAATTTTCACCCTATTTCTTTACTTCCGTTCTGCATGAAATTACTGGAATCTCTCATTTCCCCCTTGCTTACGTCTTTTCTCGAGTCCTCCTCTTTTTTTAATCTATTTCAGTCGGGTTTCCGTCCGGGCCACGGGACAGAGAGTGTCCTGGTCTATGTGTATGACGACGTCTGTCAACTGGCCGATGAGGGCAGAACAGGTGCCCTTATTCTATTGGACTTATCAGCTGTGCTCGGTACAGTGGACCACCAGGTTCTACTGGATCGTCTGGCTGTGGCCAGTTTGTTCGTGCAGGTTTTGGCTTGGTTTGCCTAATTTCTTGCCAACCATAGTAAAACTTTCACTCTTGCCTCTTTTTTCTCAGCTGCAGCGATGCTGCTGTGTGGGGTCCCCCAGGGATCGGCCTTGTCCTCAGCCTTGTTTAACATCTATATCCAGCCTCTTGTTTTGCTCAACCGCTCCTTCCGCTTCAGGTGTTACTCCTACGCAGATGATACCCAGATCATCGTCCGGCTGGATTCCTCCCAGCTGGACCTCACATCTCAGCTTAGGGGTTGCCTTGCGGCCGTGTGTGAGTGGATGGGCACAAATTGGGTGAAACTTAACAGGGACAAGACCGAGATCCTGGTGGTGCACCCCTCTTGCGGCCATCAGTGTGCTGTTACTGGGCTCACTCTGTCCTGGTCTTCGGCCTTCTGGCCTATAGAACTGGGTATGTGCCCTCTTACAGTTCCGGAGATTAAGAATCTCAGAGTTATTCCCTCTGCATCACTGTCGATGAACGCCCAAGTTGGTGCCATCTGCAAGGCAGGCTGTTTTCAACTTTGCGTCCTTCGCAGGGTTCTGCCACTTCTTCTGGTTCGCCTGAGGCCTTTAGTCACGGCCTCATTGGTACTAAGTGGACTAGACTATTGTAACTCGCTGCTGCTGGCACAACCTTTGTACATGCTGCATCAGTTGCAACTTCTTCAAAACTATGCGGCACGTGTGTGTACTGGCATTTCCTATGGGGTCCACATCTCCCCGGTCCTCAGGTCATTGCACTGGTTGCCAGTGCGCCAACATGAGCAATTTAAATCATTAGTGATAGTGCATCAGGCCTTTTATGGGTCAGGTGTGGAGTATCTTTGGGAAAGATTCTTCCCCTATGTGCCCTGCCGCGATTTACGTTCTAAGGGCGCCTGTCTTCTTTCTGTTCCTCACTACCAGTTTGAGCCAGTTGGGGGCCGCTCATTCTCGGTGGCCGCCGCTAAATTGTGGAATTCCCTGCCTGTTTCACTAAGATCTACGGATAATCATCTGGCCTTCCGCCGACTGTTGAAAACCTATCACTTCTAAAACCTTCTCTCCGCTTTCTGTTGACGGTTCGCCTGTTAGCGCCAAGATGCTTCGGCAAACGTGCGCTTTATAAAACAAATTAACATAACATAACAGGAACCAGAACATGACACAGTGATGTCACTGTGGGGCTCCAGCCATGTTCAGGAACTTGAAAGAAAGTAAACCAAACAGGGCCTGGGTTGTTTGGCATCGGTTTCTCTCAAGTTTGTGCATGTGGGTGGGGCTCCACAGTCGCACACTAGGACCTCGAGAGAGAGAGAGAGAGAGAGACGAGTCGCATTGCCCTGCCTGGACCACAGGAAGCAGGAGATGGGCAGGTTGTCAGCCATTATGATAATGGTAAGTTTATAAAAAAAAGTAATGGGTATCCCAAGTTCTGCAGTGCATACTTTGCACTGTAGAACTCGGGCCCAGCACTGGGCATTCCCGGGCTGTGTGAGAGCAGTCGGGCCAGCTGGCATGGATCTTCTTTTGTATTTTGAACAGCAGGCCGCCTGCTATTCAACATACACAAGCAGACAATCACAAACGGACGTTGCTGGCACTAGAAGTGAGGCCAGTATGTCACGCACAGGCCTTGCTTCCAGCGCCAGCAGCTTCCATTTTCTGGGCAGTGCTCGTCACTCCCTCCTCTTTCCAGTGCCCCTTAGGGGTAGGGTGGTGTCCCCCATTGCGTGGTTGTATTCTATAAACCTGTGTAATATATGAAAGTCTCCAACTCCCTTGCACCTATTTCTGAAAGTTTTGGCCGTTATTTTGGACTGTAAAATGCTGCACAGGGGCTTTACTAAAACAGTGTGTCCACTGGCACAGACCCTGAGGCTGGGGCAGTGGCTGGTACACATCCCATCTGAATGTTAGACTCCCTTCCTATTTCCATGTTTTCAGTCATCGTCTACCTCTGCAGTGCATGTCCAGCTGTGGAAGTGTGCATCTCAAGCATGTGACTGCTGGCACTTGCCTGGCGATAGGATTTACATGTGTGCTTCTTGGTAAGAAGGGAAGCTGAGACCTAAAAGCAGTCACTTGAAAAATAACAAAGAAAAAGTACAAATGACGAGAACAAGCCCTGGAGTGGCCAGTTGGAATATGTATTCCAACGTTGTTGCCCGCTTTACATGTTTAATTGTGGATGGCTATGACCCTGCTGCAAACTTTACTGTGGAGAAGATGGCTGCAGCCCTGGGCATTCAGTGCCATCCTCTCTGGGCCATGGGCGCCCTGATGCGACTGTTAACATCTGTGGCACTTCATAATTCACTCAAAACAGATAAATAAATAAGTCTGCCGGAAGATCTGGGTGGGTAAGTGAGCGAGAGTACGTTTACCACCAATGTTGCAGACCAGCGTTTTGCTACATTTAACAGAACTTTTGACTGTCTTTGAACTGCAATGCGTCATTGAGCAGAAGCTAAGGATGCGCAGAAAATGCTTTGCTGGGAAAATCTCTACTAACATTTTTTGGCCATATTTATGTCACACTATCTTTTAGATTGAGTGCTTATTTACCAGTTTTAGGGGTGGGCATCAGCGTAGGGTTACGAGAGTAAATAGGCCTGGGCAACAAAATAAACTGCCTCATTTGCAAATTGTAATTTGTACCTTTATTTGGTAAACAATGTGGTTCTTAAAGTCACAATTTTGGGAAAAGCTGCGGGAGGTGGTGCAATTTCAAACACATTCGGACAGTAGCACTGGTCTAAACTACTAGCTGCATGGTGTATTCATACATCAAACTGACCCAAAAACAGCCCACACAGGCCCGTCAAGCTGGCCATTCGGGCACTGGCCTGTTGCCCCATAGGCCAGTTCAAGCCTGGAGGGATTATGATCCAGTTTTCAATCATGCGGTTCATTATTTCTTACTTTATCTTCCTTTTAAACAAATTGTTATGTGCCCTAATCTGATGAAGCTGTCTTATACTTAGAACATAAAGCTAGTTTGCTGTTGTTGACTGGTTGTAGCTCTCATTGTTCCAATCCGGAAAAGGAGTTCACCACATGTTCTCAAACTTTCCTAGAGTAATCTGGTTTTTGCTGGTCACTCACTGCATGCAGTAAGTAAGCGTGTTGTAGTCAGTGGCACGGACTACAACATGCTTGCATACTGAACACAAACCTGTGGTGGAAGTCGAAAAAAGGAACTAGTGGTACTCTGGTTGCATCCAAAATCAGGGAGTGGGATGACCAGACAGTGTGAGAGTGGGGTAGGTGCGACAGTGTGTGGGTGGGGCTGTGTTGGGGGGCTAGGGGGATACCATGCTCGCAAACTTTGGCTGAACAGTGAAGCAAGGATTTAATCCACTCTGAATATTTGACCACTACCTTCCAAGCTTTACTTGGTAGAAATAGTTTGGATTTCAAGGCCTACAGTAATGATGTGTTATAGAGTTAACTTACAAAAAAACACCAATTACTTAGTAAAGCCCCATGACAACATGTAAAACTTTATCACAGATGTTAAACCAAAAGAATATCATTGTGGCTTTTATTTTCCCATCCTGAATGGTATACAAAAAGTCCCAGAATGCATGATAATGCCAACCTAAAAAAGGGTAGATAACCCTATTATACTTTCAGTGATTTAAGACATGCAATAAAAGAAGGAGTGTAATGATCTCAGGAAGATTGTTGTTATTCATGATGTTAAAAACATTTGATGAGTGATATAAAGCAACCATTTTTTTGCATGTCAGACATCAGAGATGGAAAGAAATCTTTAAATGGGTGCTTTGTGTTGCTCACTTTAGCTATCACGAATTTGCAAACTGGTGATGTGCCTAAGTTGGAAATGTTCCATCATGCATATGAAAGACTCTGCCACTGATAAAAGAAATGTGTTTGCAGGTCGTTAAGGTGCTCAGGCTGCATAGCCGCATACGCTGTGCGTGTGTCCATGCCTGGCTGTGACTTGGGGAACCTGGCAGTGCTTGAATGTCCCGCCTGAGACTATTCTAAATTTGGTTCAGGAGAAAGAAAAAGTCCATGACACGTTTTTTGAGCCTTTGAACTAAAGGTATTCTCTGTAAAAAGCAAACGAACTAGTGGTAGGCCTACCAATGATTTATATTACACTTCCATCTCTGGCTTTAGTTCAGAGGCAGGCACGGGCTGGGCTGAAGGGCAATAGGATACAAGCCCTTCAGGCCAGCCCGTGCCTGCTTCTGAACTACAACATGCTCGCATACTGCACAAAATAGGGATGGCCCTACTGGGCACGTTCTGATGACTTTTATGGCCCATGACCAAGAGGGCCACTTTTATAACTCTCAGTCGAAAGTTTCAACTGGGGCCAATATTAAATACTGACCCAATGTTCTTTAAAATGCACCATTTGCACTCCTAATTTCAAAAGGTTTTCGTGGGGTAGAATTCCCCCCCCCAAAAGAGTTTAAGAGTTGGGCTTGCTCGCTGCGCTCCAGCGTCGTTGGAAAGTACATTTACACCGCACCACTTTAAAGTTCACCAGCTGCCACTGAAATTAAAGGAAGAAGGGAGAAAAGAGCGATGTCGAGAGAGAAGGAAAAGGGTAAAGGCATAGAATGGAGCATAAGCAGGGACAGGAAAGAATGTAAGGAACATATACAAGGTGAAGAAAAGAAAGAAAAACAAAGGTGGGAGGGCAGGAGGAAAGGTTTCTGTGATGAGCCCTGAACAGAGCAGGCGTGCCATAGTGACACTGAGGAGACTAGGGGCTTCAGAAGAAGGTCCAAGGTACCCCCTAACCATTGCTATCAGGCGACTTGGGTACCCAGCCTTTGAGGTGGATGGGTACATAAGATGGCGCTCGTGGTGGAATGGACATGAGCAGAATCGACATCCCCCCCCCCTCACCCTCCTCTCCGCTGAGAGGCACCTGGGTTAAGTGAAGGAGGTGGCATGGGTATTGGGGAGCACAGGGAGGGGAAGAAACAATCTTTAGCTGATGTATACAACATGTGAATGTGCAAAACGGGACACATTTAATTGGAAATTAGAAAGTGATATGTAGTAAGAATAATGAAATTCTGGAAAAAAAGAAAATGTTTTCCTGACAGTAATGTTGCGAAATGGTCATCATTGTAACAAGTATATAACCTATAGTTTTAGAATGTTTATTCTTGGACGCTCATTAATGAACATACATAGTCTCAATGCAGGCGCTAATCTTATCCTAGCTTCAGGAAAAGTTTTGAACAGTCAAGTCAATACCTTCACAAGAATGATGTGTAAAAAAGGATAATGGATTACTCCGTTAAAGATTCAAAGATGGATAACTGTTTATTATATGTACGTCTCTGAGCAAATATAAGCTGTATGTGTTTTTTAGCCTGTTTTTTTCTTTTTCATCATTATGTATTAATGATCAATAACGGTCAAGTGGCACAGCGAGTTGAGCGCTCGCTTTGACATCAGTGCAGAGCCTGCGAACGCAGGTTCGAATCCCGGCAGCGCCAAACTCAGCGTTTCATCCTTCCGAGGTCGATAAATGAGCACCACACACCATGGGTAATAATAAGCAGCGCTCAGATACCTGAGGGTTCGTAGCGCTATATAAATGCCAAATTATTTATTATTAAGAGTGTAACATTTTAAAAGTTGTAATATTCAACTGAAAAAAATAAAGAATTAAAAAAAGAAAGTGAAAACATCAAAAATCACTTGTTTGAAAACTGGGAAGAAACGAAGAGAATTTCCCAAATTAGAGGGTAGAATGCAGACCTCCAAGTCCCACAGACTAGTATAAAGTGATAACGAAAAGTACATTTAAGAGATGAAATGAGTGTGGTGGGGAGTGCAATGAGAGAAGCCAGAAGTAATCCACTGTGCTGAAACGTCATTACTCATGGGTTATATATAGCTTGGCCCATCTGTTATTGTCATATGTGACACGGACCCGTAAAACCAGCAAGGGTTCCTCACCCGTGCAATATAACCTGAATGTAAAGCAGCGGCCACAAGCTACTATAAACTTAACAAGGCTCCCCGCAGTGACCTCAGACTGTCCACCATCCCCGTCCCCTACAACGCTGCCTCAGCACTTCTTGTAAATGTTCAGTTTATTAAGTAAAATAGGCCTTAGCCCCGGAGAAAGCAATGAGCAGAGGTTCCACCAACTGAGATCGCCCTGTATGGGATTAATACGCTAAGAGGAAAACCATTACACAATCAAGGATTTATATATTATTTGCTTCAAAATTCTGGGGTTGTTTTTGGGTTTACGTGCTGTTTTGTCAAAGGGAGCGTTAGCATAGGAAGTCGTGCTTAGACTGAGCGTTTTTTTAGAGTCATTTTGGCTTATTTTATTAAACTTTGAGGCGCAGAGTTCATGCCACCATATAACATTTGTTCAATTTCTGAAGTATAACAAGCTGAAGGAGTGACAACCTCAATACACAACCTTTCCAACATGCCCTTAACGCAGCTGCACGTAAGGCCCTCGTGGTCCGTACTGGCCACATTTCCCTCCCATTGGTTTTCGTGGTCTTGGGATTGGCGTGGCGATTTGGAAGGGCAGACGGGGAGTGGTAGTTATGCATTCTTTGCAAGTGAATTCGAGGCTCTGCTTGTCAAGTTTCCACCACGACCTCTGCAATGCTAGTTCAATTCTATACCACATCTTCTACAACATAAAACAATCTCCAGTTTAGAATGTACCTATTTAAACTCCTCATGGAGCCCCTGAAAATACTTGGAGGGATTGCCTTTGCCGCAGGCCACTGCCATTTTTTCTTAGGCCTGGGATTAACCCTGTGATGTTGGACAGGTATTGCACCAGAGCCCACTTTATCACTCAGCCAAGCAAGGACATGAGTTATAATAGCCTCTCTGGGTGCCTTCAGCACAGTTGTCTTTACATTTATAGAGTAGATTCAGCTAAATCAAATGAAATCAAGCTTCATTCGAGAATTACGTTATTCCATAAAGCATTAGAACACAATAAAATGCATCCCATATACAAATGCAATAAAACAAAATCAGTTGTTAAAATATATTTCCACTAATGCAAATGCAATCTCTTCACAAGACCTTTATATAATCCAGGATAAATACTGTCATTTTACCTCTGATTATTAGGGACATGGACTTCACACTGTGCTCTTGGTTGACTATTCGAGTGTTCACCACACCCCTGCTTGGCAGGGTAAAATTGGGGAGCTTGTGGATTTTGTTCTGTTTAAAACCAGTATTCAAATCTTCTCCCCACCCCTTGCTTGCAGGATGACATGTGATTCTCAATATTGTTGGGTTTCAATTCCATGGTGGTTCTCTCTGCTCTTTAAGATCAATGTCCCAGTGTCCAGCTTTTCTTCCACTTGTCTGGTCATTCCCATCTGTTATTATGCAGCAGTTAGTGTGGTCTCTGTTTTTGGCATTGATCCCTATTTTACATCAATGAGTAATTTTAGGAAGGCATCAAGCTTTTGCATTTTCTACAGGTCTTTATCCATGCATTATTACGTTAATAATCTGTTGTCCAGGTTCTCCATTCCCAGTACACTGTCCCTTTGTCTGTTTCCTGTGTGAACTCTTACTAGGTCTGTTTGGGAGAGGTTGCATTCATCTCAAGAATGTGTGGATGCCCTGGGAATGTACTGTCATTTTCAAAATACTGTAAAGCTCTGAGGACAGACCCTTGTGTTGCCAGTGTCTTCATCCATATCTACTTCAGCTACATCTTTTCCAAGCAAACACATTGGGTTTTCAAGGAATGAGTGGAACCCGTATTGCCTCTTGGCGACTACAATGTAGATGTACTCACTGTCGATTAACCACCATGAAATCTACCTGTGAGCGGCCCTCAGTCACAGGCTTCACTTTATCCTTTCATTGTTAGTTGTTTTCTGTTCACTTAAACCATGGCCCCAGTTCTAATGATATTCCTTACTGATTTGGCACCTCCAGAACTGCTTTACAGATGAACAGCTTCCTGCTCATCAATCTTGTTTACATTGGTTTTGATCAAATGTAATAATGATACATTAAAGGCAACAGCATTCAATTCATCAATGAAAATCATTACACCTATGGTCATCAATCTCATCAGCTATGTATTTATTTATTTGTATTGTTTGCTTGTTAGGCGCTTATTTATTTATTTATTTATTGATTGTGTATAGTCAAAAAAAGAAAAAATTGACTTTTACAAGAAGAAGCGACGAGCGCTATCAAAAGATAGACATAGTCAGTACTCTTTCTAAGACCTGTTTTTCAATAGTTCTTCAGTTGCTTGGCGAACCCGAGAAGATAACGTTGTTCCTTACTTTCTTAGCGTGAGAGTCTAGAGCAAGACCTTTGTTACTTGAATTTTGAAGAGAATTGATCTTTTTGAAAGCTGCTTCCAGAATTTTTGCTGTTGCTACTGACCATTTTGATTTTTCCCCTGCAATCAAACAAAACCACCACGTTTCTTCTTCCACCCTGACTGAGTTAGCCCAAAGTGGGGCCAGGAACGCCGCACGTTCTAAGCTCAGGGTTGTGCAGTCAAGGACCAGGTGGTGGACTGTTTCCTGCTTGTCCGGGTTTTTACACAGTCTGCAGGTCGTATGGTTGGTCTGTGATCTTATTTCTAAAATCTCCCTGGTGTGCAGTAGATTTAGCTGAGCTCTTAGAAAGGTTTTTTGTAGTTTCTTGTCTGGAAATTTGAGGCAGTAGGCCAAGGGACATTTCAATTTATTGAATGTCGGAGGAAGGTGCCTCAACCGTTTGTTCACAGCTGCTTTTTCTCCAGTATTAATCCAATCTTGGTTTTTGAGCTTGTATGTCACTCTTTGCGGATTATCTCCGAGGTCGTCTGGAGTATGGCGCTTATACAGCAAATACGTTCTGTTGATTGGTCCAAGTTGCCAGGCACTCTCTAAGCAGGAGGCATTCATATAAACTCCCATCTCCTTGTTGCTCTATATTTGCCTCCCCCTTTCACTCCTAATAAGCACAGTATGAAGGTGATTGATTTGTAGCGATTTATCCCCTGTCGATGAAGGTTATTTCTCCCTTATACCTTATTTGCATGGTTTGGGTAATTGTTCAGCACTTCCATAATTTGTTTTGTGCACTGGATACAGATATCTGGAGGTAGGGAGGGGGTTAAAAACGTGCAGGTAGCCTACAGCATATCCTTCCTGTTTCCTTTCCATGTCCCTTACTGGATGTGTAATACTTAAGCAATATGACCCGAGCGGCGGGGGCATTACCGACTCAGGTAATGCTCCCGCCGTGAGGGTCATATTGCTATTAGTACCCCGGCCCGCATTATGCGCGTGACCGGGGCACTAAAAGCATTTTTTTACTACCAGAAAATGGCCGCCATGGAAAGGGAAAATGGAAAAAAAGAAGCAGAAGGTAAGTGGGGTTGGGAGGGCGGAAGGGAGGGAGGGGAAGAAAAAAAAAACGTACCTGCGTCCCCGCTGGGGGACGATGGAAGCCTCCAGCCATGTGGAGGTGCGGAGCGGGGATGGCCCGCTCCGAGTCTCCAAACTGCTGGAGCCTGCTTTCGTTCCCCAGCAGGGACGCAGGAGCAAAAAGGTAAGTGGCGTAGGGGGTAGGGAGGAAGGAGGGAGGGAGGGAGGGAAGAAAAAAAAAAAAGAAAAAGCTTATCCGAGTCCCTGGCGGGGGTGAAGGCAGCCTCTCAGCCGTGGGGAGGCTCGGAGCGGGGATGGCCCCGCTTCGAGCCTCCTCATTGGCTGAGGGGCTGCCACGCCCCCGCCGAGGACAAGACAGCTGGAACCCCAGCCGAGAATCGAAGGATTCTCAGTCGGGTAAGGACCCGGCGAGAGCCAATCAGAATGCTTCTTGCATTCTGCTTGTCTCTCGCCGGGTACTAATCTAAGGTAACTAAGCTGAAGATATTTATCCTTTTGATTCAAGCTTTATTTCAAATCAATGTAACACCATTGTATGTATGACACAATATGCTATTTAATGAAAATTATGGACAGTTAAATAAAAATGTTAGGGCAGAGTTAAATTTTTGGGGGTTCTGCTGACCCATTTAATTGGTCCCCTAAACTATTTTTCCCGTTTGGTTTCTAGTATCTGTTACTTATTTTTGTGGTCAGCGGGACCTCTACTTAAGTCCCCCTGCCAATGCAACCCTTTTGAGTATATGATTCTATGGTAGCCCATGTGGCTCCCCAGAGGTCTATAGTGAGTTCCAACACAGGTTGGGTTATATTATATGTATATTTGTTCTATATAAAGCGCTTAAGCATAAATGCTTTATAATAACACATCATTATCATTTGGCCTCGGACGTCTGCTTGCATTCACAGTAATTTGGTAATATGGGCCTATGCACACTGATATTAATGATAAATATGGTGATTCATTGTTGTATGAAATGTATATCACATTACAGTGATATCATAACCATATTTATTGTAGTGTACTTAGGAACAATGCTATGTGATGCCACTTCCTGTTTTAGGGATGAAAGGTTAGGTTCCATCGCTTTCAGTAATGTCACTTCGGGTGGGGTGAAATGATATAACTTCCTGTGATGACATTAGAGGTCAAGGGTCTTGTGATGTCACCTCTGTTACCCATTGCATTTTGGTGAAATAAGGTCCCTGCCTACAACACACATTCTTATGTCATATTCCTACCACACAGGCCCCTACTACATGCTCTGCTATAACGAATGCTTAGCGTATGAATCTTACAGTTGTCACATTACAAAATTAGCATCTACTAAAAAGGTGTCACAATATATTATGCATTCCAGACAAGTCAGGGATCTCTTTCCCTTGCAAATGAATGGGGCGCACAATAAAAGCGCTTTTTATTTTTACAATCAGATTCTTTTAAGGAGGCCTCCAACCAGTCTTGCACCCAACCTCCACCAGCATCGCGTATCACAGTAGACCAGGAACCAGGCCGGTGTGTTATCAATAGATATTTTATTCATTTGTGATTTAATGGAAAAATTGAATGAACAGTTACAATAACCACCAGGGTGTGGTAACACTGACTTCAGAGTACTTTTAGTCTAATGGCACACTAAAACAAGTCAAACATGGATGGCACACAGATTTCCTTTACTGATTTCACACTACTATCAACAGGTCAAAACACCAGAAAAATGAATGCAACCCACTGAAAAGTGCATGAGCACGCAAAGGATTTTGGAGTCCCAACAACCCTGACCTCCCCAGATCTCCACTGGGCTTGTCAGCGGCAAGGACTGTGGAAACAAGGTTAAAATCGGATTTTTTGAATGGGGTTTTCAGAAACACTGTGGGGACAGCAATGAATGGAACAATTCATTTTCTGCACCATGCAAATGGGTTTTTATTTAGTTAGGACAATTGCTATGGGACAGCACACAAGACTACACACTAGAAGACAAATTGGGCTTCAGAACAGTCTAGCTAGCACACAATAGAAAACTCGATTTTAGTACATGGAACACATGAAAAATAAAAAGGGAATGCAATTGTAAATCCGTTATCATAATATAGTAGGGGAAGAGGGATAGACTAGGAAAAACAGGCTTTAAAAGGCTAAGCGAAATGTCCAAGTAAAACGAAAATACAAATGACACTAATTTTTCTAAGGCTGTGAATGACTGGCAAGCTCTAGGTGATGGAAAGGGAAGGCAATTAGACATTCATTATCAAAATATAGTAGGGAAAAGGGATAGAGTCGGAAAAACGGGTTTTAAAAGGTTAAGCAAAATGTCCAGGAAAACGAAAATGCAAATAACACTCGTTTTTACTAAGACTGCAAATTACACTTATTTTCACTTACGGCTGCAAATGACAGGCACGCTTTAAATAAACGGGAGAGGACTATATGAAACTTGGTTTTCAGTTCAAATGCAAAGGCACATACCAGGTAGAATCTGGGCAAAAGGATTGCTCACAATAATAAAATCGGTTTGGGGTTTAAAATGACAGATGCAAATGGGAATTTGTTTTGTAAAATACCATTTAAACACACAGACAAATTCGTTTTCAGCTCATACTGAATTTTAATTCTTAGGGGAGGAAATGTATGACTATATGACTCACAAGACACTGGGAAGAGAGAGTTTGGAATTCTAACTTTCTCGATCCTGTGAAATAATGTGGAAATTAATTGATTTACTGAACAAAAATATACCAGGGAGTTACACAAGCAACGGGAGATTCTTCAATGGCAAATGACAGAAATGCATGGACAAACAGGGGATTTTCAATGGGAACAATTACTACAATGCCCAAACAAGTGCAATATTTCTCAATGGGAAAATGACTGAATTACACAACAAATAAAGGATTTTCAATGGAAGCAATTACTACAATGCACAAATAAGTGAAATATTTCTCAATGTTAAAATGACTGAATTACACAACAAATAAAAGATTTTCAATGGAAGCAATTACTACAGTGCACACACAAGTGACATATTTTTCAATGGGAACATGACTAAGTTACGCAAAACTAGAAAATAAGGGGTTTTTCCATGGGGGAATCACTATGGCAATGCTTAAGAGTATACGGCTTATTTATTTATTTTTTTTGTGTTTAATTGTGTTAAAATTTTTACAAAAGGACATTCCCTTGATTGCGAGTTTAGAAAAAGTAAAGCTTCCTCCGTTTTCTTTTTCCTTTCTTTCTTTAAAATGCTCAGGTTTTAGTCGTTCCATGTGGAATTTCCTTCCAAATCCAAGCTTTGGAGGAACTTGGCTGTTGCCACGGTTAATGTCGTTGAATCTCCACTCATTAACTTATTCCACCAGTCGTCTTCACTTGTTGTCAAATGTGAGAGCCTGTGTGGGCGCAGGCAGATTGTTCTTAATTTGTCCACACCCGGGCAGTAAAGAAGTAGGTGTCGCGGTGAGTCCCGCTTTGCCGCACAGTATCGTCTGCTGCCTTTGTTTTGGATTATCCTAAGACTTTGGACTGCACCTCCCATAAGGCACCCTGCCACTTTTAGTGGGTGTGTGTATAAATTGACACACGCGCGTGCACCGCGCGCGCGCACCGAAGGAGTCCCGGTGAGTCCCGCTTTGCCGCACAGTATCGTCTGCTGGAGTCTGCTGCCTTTGTTTTGGATTACGCTAAGACTTTGGACTGCACCTCCCATAAGGTGACGGCACATCGAAATAACTATCTGCTTGCTCAAACTAAGACGAACATTTATCTTACCACTACTTCTTCTCTTTGTTTAGGCACCCTGCGCGCGCAACAAAGGAGTCCCGGTGAGTCCCGCTTTGCCGCACCCTGACACTTTTATGGGTGTGTGCATAAATTAACACACGCGCGCGCACCGCGCGCCTGCACCGAAGGCGTCCCGGTGAGTCCCGCTTTGCCGCTTCACCGCGGCGTCGCTCGGGGCTCGCCGCGGAACTCACTGCCTTGATTATTTTTGCAGTGTTTATTTACTCAGCCATCCTAGAATCACCGAGTTTTTAGCTGACTTTTTAGCTGGAAAATGACTCAGCCACTTTATTCACTACGCACTGGAATGCCAGTAAAATCTGCTACAGACGAATTTAACCCTTTACAATCGAAGCAACGGACCAACTCTTTAAAAAGTTTCTTTTCTCGAAATTGCTCTACTCCAAAACAGTTGGCCCCATGTCCGCTTCCGGCTAAATTACTAAAGGACTCAACCACAGCGGACATTCGTAACTTTTACCCGGGTAATTCAGCAAGAGGAATGAACATGTTGCCTCCTGCTAATCAGGTGGGAAAATGTTATGTTGATGAAGGGGTTGATTGCCCAAATACTGTAGTGCTAACCAATCTGCCTCCACAACTGCCTGAGTGTGATACGCTGCATTTATTCACTTCAAACAATATAATTACAATGCCAATAAGTGGTCAGAATCTTGAACATAAAAACACTAACAAAAACCAAACAGATATAGTGGTAATCAATTTAGATTCCATGCATACTAGCTACTCGGCGCAAACTATTTCAGAAAAATTATCATTCTCTCCAAAAATGATTTCTGATGTTAGCATCTGCTACAGACGAATTTAACCCTTTACAATCGAAGCAACGGACCAACTCTTTAAAAAGTTTCTTTTCTCGAAATTGCTCTACTCCAAAACAGTTGGCCCCATGTCCGCTTCCGGCTAAATTACTAAAGGACTCAACCACAGCGGACATTCGTAACTTTTACCCGGGTAATTCAGCAAGAGGAATGAACATGTTGCCTCCTGCTAATCAGGTGGGAAAATGTTATGTTGATGAAGGGGTTGATTGCCCAAATACTGTAGTGCTAACCAATCTGCCTCCACAACTGCCTGAGTGTGATACGCTGCATTTATTCACTTCAAACAATATAATTACAATGCCAATAAGTGGTCAGAATCTTGAACATAAAAACACTAACAAAAACCAAACAGATATAGTGGTAATCAATTTAGATTCCATGCATACTAGCTACTCGGCGCAAACTATTTCAGAAAAATTATCATTCTCTCCAAAAATGATTTCTGATGTTAGCATCAAAAGGTCTAACACTTCTTCATCATTCCTTGACCCCACTCCAAGGCACACATTAAACAGGGAATCACAAATTAGGGAAATAACTCCTAGAGAATCACAGTACCCTCAGATGGGTAGTAGAATCGTGGGCTTGGCATTAGAAGCCATGAACACAACTATGAACACCTTAGTAAAATTGTTTGAATCACTCAATGAAAAGCTAAATACACAAAGTGTACAGATTGCTTTGATTATGGCATGGCAAGCTTCTGTCCAACTGCCTAATCTAAAAGATATTCGCCCGGTTGAATCTAAGTTCACTTCCCCTATTAGAACTAAGCACTATGACAAGGCTTCTTCTCCTTTTAATGCTAGTCAACCCGAGAGGGGACTTTCTCCAATCTGGAAGTTCATGATGTTTCTTTTGCAGTGCCTTTTTTCCAAAAAATCATTTTTGATCCAATGGCTTCTGAGAATGCAGAATTGAACCCTCCGCTATCCTGCGCAGAGCCAAGTAGTAAGCCAATCTATACAATTTTTGCTAAACTCGCCAAGAGCAGAACACCTGCTTCAAAACCCATAAATCAAGATTTAGGTAAGCCTAACCAAAAAATAATAGTAGCACCAGAAAAAAAGAAATCTAAAAACATAAAAACTAGAAAAGGGGATGTTTCAAACTCCGCAAAACAGTTTATTAATGCACTTACTACTCCAAGTCAAAAAAGCAACAAGACGTCTGTTGCCATTACAAAAAAATATGTACTTTTGAATCAAAAGCGGAAAGCGAGAGGAGGAAATGTAAAATTGCTGTCTAACCCTTTACCTCATTCGCCTTTAGATGGACTAGTGGAAGCCATTGAGAGTCATCACCCCCCGTTCTCTACTGGACCGGTGATCCCCCCTACGACCGCTATTGTTGCTTCTAGTGAGTCAACCAATATAATTGATCCTAATGAGCAAACCGAAAATGACAAGCGGAGATCAAAAGGGCGGTTGAAGCCTATATGGTCAACTTTGTGCAAGTTCCCATATTGGGAGCTAAGCAAATAGTTTCCGTACCACATGTGGCCTCTGAAACTAATCCTAAGGATCTCACTCAACCATTACTGAATGATTGTTGCAAGGTTGGTGCCAATGTCCTAAAAGCAAATCACTCTGGTGAGGGCGTTAGAAGAGGTGGTAATCCAATCCAGAAAAACAGAATTGAGAATGATACATTGGAGGGTCAAGGGCTAGAAATAGCCAAAATGGTGCAAGCACTATTACCAAAAACTCAACCGAAGAGTATAGCGCAACATATAGCCGAACCCCAGCAAGTACATGCGCTTGAGAAAAAGCAACCAAAACATTTGGCAAGGGATCACAACTTGAACTCATTAATTATTGAATGTCGCCCAGCTCCTCACCCACAATTCCTCTTAAACAGGAAAAGTATTCTTGAGATTTTTTCTGATATAAATGAGCTAGAGGATGTGAGCACAGCCAATATTGAACAAGTTGAATTCATTGACAAAAATATTTTAACAATCAGTTGCTTGAAGCTGAGATCTCGTCTAGTTCGCAACATTATATGGTCTGCCAAAAACCAACTTTTTGATATGGGCTTTTTGATTATCCCCGGCTCGTCATTGATCAATGAACCATCTAGGGACTTATTACAGGAGGTTGTTGCAGCAGTTAACTCAGGAAACGGAGAGTGTGCATCTCAATGCAATTGTAAATGGAATTGTGTATCAAATAGTTAACTAGGCCAACAATCACCAACTAAGTCAATACTACTTGCCTCCTGGAACTCTTGTGGTCACTCTCATTTGTTTAACAATTACAGTACAGAACTAGACCAGTTTGACATAATCATGTTGCAGGAAACCATGCTTACCAACTCTCCTATTTGGCAAGGCCACACTATACATCTCACTCCTGCATTACGGGGCGAAACGGTCGCCCGATGTCTGGTCTTCTAACTGCCATCAAAATTAGTCCTACTATCAAACTTATGTCAACTCATTCTCCAAATGCATTTATACAGTTAACCATAATTTCTGTTTGCTCAATATCGTATGCTTTAATTAATATTTATTGGAACCATCACAGCATTACTGATGAACTTTTTTTAAGGAGATGATTTGTATGTTGGACTTTATTGTGATGTCTCCAGAAATTTCACATACAATAATTGCTGGTGACCTCAATGTGCATCTTCTCTCTGCAAGGGTTCCATCGGAAAATTCTAGACTAATTCAATGGGAAGACATGATGTTCTCACTGGGTTTTTGTATGCTAAAGGAGCGTGCGAAGGAGATGTTCCACCAAGTCACACTTGGCAAAGTGGTTTCCGAAAAGCAACTATTGAAAATATATATGTCGACTCGAAGTTGTTTATGAGTGGGGTAACTTTTAAGGTCTTGCCTCGAAGTGACAGTGATCACCTTCTTTTAGCTAGCCACTGGTCAATTTCTTTGGCAACACCACTAAAGCATGTAGCAACTTATTCTGAAGCGCTCAGAGCAAACTCTCAGCTAAATCGAATTAAGTGGTATGACGCAACAATACAGCGCTACACCAGCTCACTAGTGGCAGCATTCACCCACTCGTGACTAAGCAGCACTCACCCAAACGTTTGTTACTATGACCTCATGCAAGACTTCGTCCCAAGGGGTCAAAACTCCAAACGACAGACAACTTTGAGAAATCACGTATTTGATATATTGGTAAAAAAGAAAAAAAGTGAGTATCGTGCACAAAAGCGAAAAGCTAATCTTCTCCCTCTAAAATATAGAACTATAGTTTTGACTCGTATTAAAACAAAATATCGAAACTGGATGCGCTCCTACCGAGCAACCCTCTATCAAAAGGATGGAGGGAACATGTTATCCATGACTCGCAACCAAAATACAGCTCAGATGTGGACCACATTAAATTTAGTTTCATCCAACCCTCAAGCCCTGATACAGTCGCATAATGTCTCTGAAAAAAGTTGGATTGAACATTTCACTAGAATCTATGCGAGACCTACAGTAGCCCTTGTGGGGCTACATTGTGGTGAAATTGTGCCATTTCATCTTAATTTCACTAAAGGCGACATATTGCACATTATCTCAACATTGAGTGACTCCCAGGCCCCAGGGCTGGATGGGCTTTCGAATAAAACATTCAAGCGTAATCCGAATCTATGGGCAGAGGTCTTATTTCAGATCTTCCAAAACATTATTGTTACTCAAACTATTCCTGCTACCTGGAGACATTCTATAATTGTACCATTGTTTAAGAAAGGTGATTGTCAGCGACCTCAAAGTTACCGTCCAATTGCTATACTGGACGCTCCAGGCAAATTGTTTTGTCGGATCATTTTGCGAGAGTTTAATGAATGGACGCAGCGTGAATTCAAAAGAGACCCGTTTCCGTCTGGCTTTATTAAAGGAATTGGCACTGCTCCAAACATGCTCGTACTTAATCTGATCAAACAAAAATATGTTAATGAAAACCGCAATCTCTATGTTGCTTTTGTTGACTTTAGTATTGCATTCGACTCAATTAATCGGCAACTACTGTTCCAAAAACCTCATCAGCATGGGTGTCCCTCTTCAATTCTCACATTAATAAAAATTTTGCACTCCCACACCTCTTTGGAGGTGAGACTGTCTTTAGAAGGGCTCCTTACAGATATTATTCCAACTGAGCGAGGCCTAAAGCAAGGGTGTACCCTTGCGTCTACACTATTCAATTTCTTTCTGTTGGACATTGGTATGAAATTTGAGAATGCAATCTCTGATTCACCCAAGCTAGGTAAACAGAAAGTTACATGGCTGTTATACGCCGATGATCTGGTGTTATTGTCATGTACACCTTATGGCCTTCAAAACCTCTTAAACAAATTGCAGGTGTATGTTATTGAGAACAATTTAATTATTAATCTCGAAAAAACTCAAGTTGTAGTGTGTCATAAAACAGCAATCAAAAAAACATGTAGATTTACCTGGTCCTTGCATAATCAAGAGTAATATCATAATATGGGTCTCCCATTTTCAGAAGTATTGAATGATGATATATATCGTGTAACACTTGATGCAAAAAATCACTCGTTAACATCGCAAGCTAAAATCTTACTGTTTAAATACGGCAAGTTCACACTAACTCATGTAATTGCCTTTTTCCAACAAAAAGTGACACCTATTCTTACTTATGGGGCAGAGACTATAGCACCAAAGCCAAGAGCCTTTTGGGATCATCTCGAATCTCAATTTTGGAAGGGTGTTTTGAGATTGCCGCAGTCGACCCCAATGATTCGTTATGAATTAGGACTAATTTCTGTATATTGCCAAGTATTATGGAAATTTTGCTCATTTTATTGAAAATGCTTAATTGGTGCGTCTTCTCACAATATTTTGGGTGTGTTGGCTAATCACTTGATAACTTCCAATTTGAAACTTCCGGGGAAATGGTCTGAGTGCGTATTAGACATCCTAGTTAAGGCTGACATTTCAATAGAATTATTGTTGATGAATCCAACTAAGGCAAAATTAAAATTGCATCATTACGACTGGATAAACACGCGCCAACAATGCCTAGAATATGTGGATTGTGACTTGGCAAAGTATTCGCATAAAAAAATGCGTTGTCCAGAGGTATACCTAATTAAATGTTCTTCAAGTTTTGTGAGAACTCAGTTGATGCACATTCAGCTAAACTTGTGTTTAACAAGACATATCTTGGGAAGGAGACAACTGGTGTCTCAAGATCAAACCCTTTGTAGATACTGCCTCAACCGCCAAATAATTGAGACATTATGCCACTTAGTGGTTGAGTGCCCTGCTCTGAACTGTGGGAGGTACAAACTCCTCCATGCAAAATGCAATTTTTATATACAGTATCCTAATGAAAAAATGTGGAATTACTTATTGACCAGTACGAATTCCTCTGCCCAAATTGCGTTGGTTCAGTTTGTTAACTATGTGATTCCTGATCAATTGAGCTAAGAATGCAGGATTTTGTAAATTTGAACATTTGTACATATTCAATTTTTTTTTCTTTTGTGTTTTAAAACTAGTTTAAATCAGTTCTAAGATGTATGAAACTTTTGTTGATGATGTAAAATACACTGTTTGAAAGGTTGAATCATTCAGCCAAATCAATAAAAAAAATAAATAAAAAAAAGTAGGTGTCGTACTGTTTCGTGCTCCAAATTGTTACAATACCGACAGTTGGGGTCTTCGGATTGTTTTCTCTGGAATAGAACTTCTTTCGTCTTCAAGACGTTCAGGCGTGCTCTTAAAAAGGTTGTACGTAACCGTTTGTCTGGAAACTTTTTTAGGTAGTTTCTTACCTAATCTATCCTCTGTGTGTTGGTTGTATGATGAGTCTGAGGTGTGTACTCTTCAGCTTTTTCCAACGTGTCAATCGAATCTTGAATTTTTAATTTTTCTTTGGTTTTTCCGGGGATACGTTCTATATCCCATTCAGAACATCCGATTTTTTCTGTTAGTTCCAGTAATTTATTATTTCAGGTCATCATCATTGGGGTTTTTTTGCTCTTCATTTCATCATGGATAATATCCAAGACTTTTGGCCAGCGACTTCTTAGAATTTTTCCCAAGAATAAAATACTGTTTCTCTCAACTACAGATTTTACTGATTGGAGGCTCAGTTCTCGTTGGATGACTGCTATGGGAGTAGAGTTTGGAAGTCGTAGTACTTTACGCCAAAAGATCCCTTCCAGTTTAGGCCAAAATGTTGATGGAAGATGTGGCATTGTCTCCACCCCATAAGTTATAGCCGGTACTGCTTTTGCTTTGGAAAAGTTGATTAGTGGAAGGATTGTGAATTTACCATATTTTCTTTCCAGGGTCAAGGCCTGTGCTGCCAATGTCTTAGTCTTGATGAGTAGGTGTTCTTGCATCATTATTTCTATTCGACTTCGACAGATTTTTACTCCCAGGTAGGTAAAACTTTTATATCCAGTTTCTCTGAATTTGCGAACCATTGAAATCTTTTAGTTGGTTTTGACGATTTTTCCAGAATCAAGATTTTGGTTTTTGTTGTATTCAATTCCAAATCATTTTTCTTTAGATATATTGAAAGACTGTCTATTTGCCACTGAAGACCGATAGCTGTTTGGTCCAGCAATAAGATGTCATCCGCGTAAAGCAGTTGTGTTACTTTCGACTCGCCGATTTTAGGTGGAAATGATCGGGTGTCGTTTTCTTCTTCCACGATGTCAGCCATATATGCCTTGTACAATGCTGGTGCCAGGGGGCAGCCCTGCTTAACCCCTCTGGCTGTTTTGATTGATTTTGACAGGAGGCCGGCATCATTGAGGCGTACTCTGATTGAGGTCTTACTGTACAAGGCTTTGATTGGGTCTAGAATTGATGATGGACATTTCTGTTTTTCTAGTTTTCTCCATAGTTTTTCCCTGTTTACGCGGTCAAATGCTTGGACCAAATCAATTGTTGCTATATAAATTGTCAGATGACCCTCGGAAACTTTAGACTTTAGGATACTGAGCATCATGATGTTAACCGCAGTGCCAAGGCCCTTTTCAAAACCCGATTGTAGTGGGTCGGCTGTCTTAGCCTCTTTCTGCCAGTCTCGAAATTCCTCCAATACCAAAGAGCCAAAAGGTTTTCTCAGCACATCCAATAGTGCTATCGGCCTGTTATTTTTTGGGTCATCTCTCAAGCCCTTCTTGTAAATCGGGACCACGTTTGCTGTTTTCCAGGTTGCAGGAACAGATCTCGTGGCCCTGCATCTTGAAAAAATTTCTGTTGTTAGTGGTGCCCAGATTTCTGGTTCCTGTTTAAGATCGATGTTTGAGATTCCATCGGGGACTGGGGCCCGGGAGTTATTTAGCTTTTTTATCTTTTCCACGATGGTCTGATTGGAGTGCACGTTCCATTTGCTTGTACCTCCGTTGTCTGTTGTGTCTGTTTTTGGTGTAGTTTCCTTGAATAGATTAGTGAAGTGCTCCATCCATTTGTCTTCAGGAACACTATTGGTGATAGTGTTTTCAGTGACTGACGATTTGGTCTTTATTATCGTCCAAAATTCTTTAGAGTTCCTTTTGCAAACTGTTCTCAGCATGGTCTCTGCATCTTCTTGACATAGTTTCAATGTATGGACTGAATCCATGACTTGTAGTTTTTTTTCTGTTGGATTACTAGGTCAAGGTTTTCTTGCGTTGGATTTGTTTGAGCCCTCCTTATAATTTTTCTGAGGTTGGATTTCTTAAGCCTCACTTCTTCATTGTGTATATGCAAATTTGTTTTTTCTTGTCTTCTTTTCTGTCGTGGATGTGAATACGGTATGAGAAGTGGGCAATAATCCACCTTATCTGTGATGTTATTGGTGGTGTTTAGGCTATTTTCATTTTTGTAAGTTGCCGTGATGGAAATTAGGTCTTGTGTTGTTAACTGTAGCCGGTTTCCTTGAGTATTGATTTCTATTTTTTGTGACATTTTCACCGGCAGGTATTTAGTTGCGTGCCATGTTGCTGTTAGGAAGTTGTGATCACTCCTGATTGTTTTTACTACCTCAAAACTCTTGATTAGTATATATAGACCCTTGGAGGCGAAGATATGATCGATTGTGCTTGTGTCCTTCGCTTTCCCATGTCGGAATCCTGGGTCGCGCTGTTTCTAAAGAGTTGAGGTTACACAAGTCACGTGATTCCATCAATTCAGACCATGCAAGACCTCTTTTAGCTGATTGCGAACTACAGTTGGTTTTATTTCGGACTGTGTTTGTTTCCTCTTCTGGAGCTAAACATGTGGCATTCAAATCGCCACATATCATGATGTGGTCCACATTGTAAACTGTCGTTGCTACAGTTAATATTTCTTCTATATTATTAAGGAAATCACTTGTTTTAATTGCAGCCGGATTCCAGTAGATATTCAATAGGAGAATAAGATCTTTTCTTCCTTCCGTCTGCGATTTTCCATTTTTCTCCCAGTCTCATAATGTTGCTTGAATTGCCAAAGATGATACCAATTTATGGGCTATTCTCAAACTTCCTCCTGTGCGGACGGCTGTTATAAGGCCTGATGTAGGGCGACCCTTTTCCCCTTTTTCTGCCGGAGATAGTAAGACCTCAAAGCCGTCCATGCTCGGTGGTTTCAATAGCCAAGTCTCTTGCAGACTTAACAGGTCGAATCGGCCAAGGTTAATTTCCCCTGGTTGTGTGAGGTGAGTTTGCCCTCTGGTGTTCCATGATCCAATGGTAATGATTTGCTCCGTGGTCTGTGCCGTAGTTTCAAGGTCACCGACACAGTATATGGATTGCTATGTTCTAGTGTAACGGGACAGTACCGAGGGGATCCACGCCCATCTTTTTGATTCTTTTTCGATCGTTTCCGATTGATCTTTGGTCAGAGATTTGTCTCTCACCGAGCGTCTCTCTTTCCCTCCAGTGGTCTGCAAGTGGATCCAAACCTTTGGTTTCATGCTTGGCGTATTTTCTGCCTGCCTGTCCTCATTTTTCTGCTGTCCTTTATTAGGTGGATTTTCTCTCTGCTTTGTTCTTTCAATGTCGTTAGGAGTCTGCCTCGAGTTAGAGCCTTCCAGTTTACAAGTTGCAGATCTTTCCTCTTTTTCGTGTTTTTCTTTCTCTGGTGTTTGGTTCCGTTTTCTTTTCTCTCTCATAGGATCTTTTATGTTTGGGGTTCTGTGCGACATGTCCGTTCTTTCTTTTTTTTTGGTCTCGTGGCTCTGATCTTTTTCCATTTTGTTTTTATTTTCTCCCTTATGGCCTCTTTCTTCAGATGTTGTTTCTCGTACGATGTATCCTCTTTTTGA
This sequence comes from Ambystoma mexicanum, assembly GCF_040938575.1. Lineage (NCBI taxonomy): Eukaryota > Metazoa > Chordata > Amphibia > Caudata > Ambystomatidae > Ambystoma > Ambystoma mexicanum. The sequence continues at coordinate 480,853,854 of NC_090941.1, read as the reverse complement.
GAGTTCGCCTGCTGTGAGGAGCACAAGTTTCTTTATTGTCTGGGACGTAATGTGTAGAAAAATACTATCTGTCCGTCCCTTATGTGCGAACTCCACTACGTTTATATCCGCACTTTTAATTTGATCTCTTTTCGAAATTTTGTCAAGAAGTTTCATCGTGGCTCTCCTGTTCAGCACAATCTTTTCTCCTGAACTGTCACGTCTTTCTAGTTTCAATGTTCGTGTCGACTTACTCTTGTGAGTAAAAATCTCTGATGTTGGTATTAGGCATTGTTGACCAGATGAATAAGAGGATCTTCGGTTAAGTCGATTTCTATTTTCCTGAGGTTGTTCTCTTTGTGTGTAACCCTCTGTCTGTCTGCCCAATTATAGGACCTCTTGCTGGTGATGTATATACTTAGAAGGAAAGGGCTTGATGGACATCCAGGGCTCCAGGGCCTAACTGCCGGGACAATCAAGGGGGTCAGTCAATGCCTCTCTCTGTCATCCAAAAGAGTCCTGCTCCAGCTACTACAGCTCATGGCTTCACTCCAAGATTTAGGCCCCTATCTGCAAGTATGGTCCAGATTTGGTCAGCTGCACACCTTGGATTTGGTAGGAAGAGTCCTCATTTGAGGCAGTGATTTATTTATAAACCAAATGACATCACTGATGTGTCATCTCTCTCGCAAAACTGATAGGGAAATGATCGAGTGTTCCCTCCCATCTGTGGACCGATATGTTTAAAGAAAATGGGAGTATTCTAGGAAGCCAAGGGAGGATACCTCATCCATTATCTAACTTGGACAGGTGGTTGAGTCTGGTTTTTGTACATGGAAATCTCACCATATGAAAAATGCTCTTTCTCATCATATTATGCCACAAAGTGATCCCCAAGTGGATTCCTGCCTCTGTAACTCCTAGGCAGTCCTACTCCTCTTTTGAATGCCTTGTCTTCAGGATCTCTCTCTCGCCTAGCCATTCCCTTACTGTGGCTACTATCTATCAGTCACCTGGTCAGATCTCCTCTTTCCTCTCTGAGTGGGCGGACCTCTCCTCCTCACTCCTGCCTCGACCACTCAACTCCTCCTTCTCGGAGATTTCAACATCCACCTGGATGCCTCCTGTCCTTCCTCAGTGCTCTTTTGCGACCTCTGTGACTCTCTCTCTCACTCTCTCTCACTCACTATTCTCCCCTCTGGCCCGACTCACTCTGCAGGGCACACTCTGGATGTTCTATTCTCCTCAGACCTTCCCCTCTCTGTTCCTCTCTCCACTCCTCTCTCTGGAGTGATCACTGTCTCCTCTCCTCCCACCTCACCCTCCCTACCCCTCAGACCAAGCCACTTCCATCACTGCCACATACCTTCTCGTTCATCTGACCCATGAAGCGCGTGAAAGCTGAGACTTTCGCCGCCACCTTCTCATCCCCCTCTATCCTTTTGGCTTCTCCTTTGGCTGATTCTCACCCTGACACAGCCCTCTCCATGTGCCATTCTGCTATCTCTGGTACTCTTGATATCCTTGCCCCTATCATGAGAATCCGCCTGAAGCCCACAGCCAAGTGCAACTCCTGGTAGGATTCACCGTAAAACATAAGTGCAGGTTGGCGGCAAGAGAATGGCGTGCTTCATGTACATCCTCTGACATACTGGCCTGCCGCCTGCTGCAAAGGCAGTACTGGCTTTCTGTCCTAACCAAGAAGAGAGCTCATATCCAAGCCCGCGTCTCTGTGGCATTTAACAACTCGGCTGAACTCCATAAAATCTGCAAGAAACTGGCCAATCCTGCCTCAGTCTCTACCTCTCCTTTACCTTCCCAGGCCCTCTGCACAGCACTGGCATCTCATTTCGTCTCTAAAACCCAGGACATCCTGTCCTCACTCTCCTCCTATGCCCTCCCTTCCCCTACTCCCTGCTCTTCCTCTGGCCCTCCTGCACACCCCTCCTCCCTCCTTCTCTTCCTTTCCCCTTTTCCTGTTCCCTTTCCCCTTTTCTCCTCAGACAAGGTTTCTGGAAAAGTCCAATCTATGAAAGTCTTGTCGAAACAGATTCAGTTCCTCCAAAACTAGCTCCTGCCCTGGCTGATTTCTGCAATCACTCCTTCGCCTACCGGAGTCTTCCCATCCCCCCTGAAACACTCCCTTGTGCACCCCCTTCTTAAGAAACCCTCTGCCGACCCCTCATGTCTGGCTAATTATCACCCAATCTCCATCACTCCCTTCCTGGGCAAGCTCCTGGAGAAACTGCCCATTTCCCAGCTTAATCTCCATACTGAATCTGTTGGTTGTCTTCATGACCATCAATCTGGCTTCAGAGCTGCCAGAAGCACAGGAAATGCTCTCCTGAACATGCTCTCCAACCTTGACCCTAACACCCCTTGTGTCCTCATCCTGCTTGATCTCTCATCTGCCTTTGACACTGTCAACCATGCCATCCTGCTCAACCGTCTCCGTGATAACCTGGGTATCACTGGTCAGGCTCTGGTGTGGCTGACTTCTTTCCTCTCTGACCGACCCTCCCAGTTCTAATTTGGGTCCTTCCTCTCTGCTACCTTTTCTCTACCTGTGGTGTCCACCAGGGGTCTAACCTCTCTCCCTGGCTGTTCAACCAATACCTGGCACTCCTTGCCCACCGGATCGCCGCTCTCTGCCCCAACTTTCAGTGCTATGCAAATGACACTAAGCTCATGTTTAGGCTACCTTCGGCCACCTCTTCTTCGTCTCTCATTTTTGACTATCTGTCTGCTATCCAGGAGTGGTGTACTGCAAAATATTCTCTGTCATAATGCAGTAAAACTGAGATTCTCCTCATCAGCACACCCCCTCGTGCCTTTCCTGTCACTCTCTGGCTGGGCTCTCTTGGCCCTCTTCCCGCACCCACCTGCAAAGCCAAAAACCGTAGGGTCATCTTCGATTCCACACTCTCCTTCTCTCCTCACATCTCTGATGTCTCCAAGAAGTCACACTACCATCTGCACCTCTTCAGAGGTATTCTGCCTTTCCTCTCCTTCGCCCAGAAGGTCACTGTCTCCAGAGCTCTGGTTCTCTCTAGGCTGGACTATTGCAACAGCCTCTTTCTAAATCTGCCTGCTTCTACTCTCTGCCCCTTGCAACTCATCAAGAACAGGACTGCAAGACTTGTCCTTGGCCTCAAGCCCAGGGATCGTATCTCTCCAGCACTGAAATCTCTGCACTGGCTCCAGTGGCTGCAAGGATTAAGTTCAAAACCCTCTGCATTGTCCACAAGGCCTTCTGGGGTCTGGGGCCTCAATACCTTCAACTCGCTCTTCCTAAATATATTCCTTCTCGAGCTCTTCGCTCACCTGCCTCCAACTCCCTCAGGGTCAGTTGCTTCGCCAAGTGACGAGTTGGTGGTAGATCCCTCTCCTCGGCTGGTGCCTCCCTCTGGAACAGCCTCCCTTCCTCCCTTAAACTTGAGGAGAACCTTCTCCAGTTCTGGAAACACCTCAAAACCTTTCTCTTTGCTTCTGCTTTCTCTCCTCCTCTCCTCTGCTGACCTCCTGGCTGAAGCCGGTACTGCATTGGCTACCTGGACACCCTCTGATCCCGGGCCCAGGTCCCTCTCCCACCAGCATCACACACCTGCACTGCCCACCTGGCAAACCCTGCACTGGGGACTGTTCTGTATCCCTACAGTGCCCCTACCAGACCTCAATAGCTGATGTCTGCACTTACCCATGCACTTGCCACATGCTGGCCATTACTTTACTTATTGTTATTATCTATTCCCACGTACTGCACTTTCCTTTCCTTCCTTCCCACACACTTGCGTGATCTGAATGACACCTGGCCTAGTAGGATTGTTGTCCGTCCCCCTTGATCCCCTCCCTTGCCTCGTCACGCCTTGAAACACTTGTGTATAGGCGTGTTACAAATGCCATATCATATCATATCATATCATATCAAATGCCAGCATTTTTTAATACTAGATTTTTTAAGGAATCCCATGAACCTTTTTTGATTTCTGTGTGACTTACTGGTGCGAAGCTCCAGTATTTTCTCGTTTAAGCCTGAACTATATTAATGAAAAATATGGCATTCGGTGGGTGGAATATGGATAATATTTTACACATTTCCTAAAAATTTTATGGTTTGACCCTTCATACACAGATCACAATCAAGCTTCTCCTTGTAACTTTGGGTATGCTGGTGTCACCAAAATCGTTTTTGGCTCTCCAGATGCAGCTCTCTGACAGTGTTTCAGAAATCTGAACATCATTCTTGCGTGATTAATATTTCCCAAGCTATCCCCTAAACAGAATATCTCCTATTCTGTGCAATGGGTGTGAAACACCTCCCTAACTCTGCCCCCACTCATAGAAGAGATCTGGTTTTAGCTCTGACATCAAGAGGGAGGCTTTTGTTTAGGTTAGCCCAATGCTTCAAAGGGTGGTGGCCTGCTTTATGACGGGCTAAGTGGTTTTAGCCATGAAACCTGGGGTGCAGGAGAATTCCTCATCTTGTCTCCCTGACAACGGTGCCTTTTAGAATCCAGTTTCACATTTAGGGGATGCAGAGCAAAGAAATAAAACCAGGATTCCGGCCTATCTCTGCTGAACATTTTACATTTAAATCAGCTCTTAGAATTACACACTTTCACATGTGAAACCCTCGTACAATGGTTATCTGCAAAACAGTGATTACAGAAGGGCAACCTAATATACATATTTAACGGCTTTAGCTGTACATGTAAATACTTACAGTGTTGATTTTGAAGGCAACATTTGAAATGTCCTTTGTCAATTCCAGCCGTGATTGAATTTTACACGCTATTATTCCAGTCACAGTAAAAAGCTTCATTCTGCTATGCAGGCTTGCACACAATCTTCAAAAAACAGAAAGGATATGTCGAGATAAAAATATATTTGAAATAATGTATCAAAAATGTATTAGAAATGATACAAACAATTTGCAAACTGGTGAATACCAAGTAGCTGTAACGACCATAGCGATGTAGTCTGGATCACTCCAAATAATTGTATAGGGCCCTTCAGGTCAGGATTCAGTTTTGAAATCTCCAGTGTGACTGACTACATTGCTATGGTCGTTACAGCTACTTGGTATTCTCCAGAATGGTAACATCTACCTCCTGAGGAAGACGTTGTGTTAACTACCACTACACGTCGAAACCGGTCGAGAGATAAAACCTACAGGGATGTGATCTTTTGCACTTTTCCTTCCGATCCACCCTGACAATAGATTGTCTGTAAATTAATTCTATTGTTTGTGAACATAACAATAATGTCTGTTATTGTGGGGATTAGTCATGAATTCCTTTTCCCGAAAGGTTCTTAGCATGATTCCTTTGTTTTTTAGTATGTTGGATGTATGTCACGGTGTGAAGAGTTGTGTTTGAATTATTGCGCCATGAATGGCAAGCAATGTGTGACGATGTTTTAGCCGATTCTAGGCATATTGCTACTACTGTTTTGCTATATTAAAGTGACCAGTGTTTAATTATTTGTGATTTATTAACCAGTTTGCAAATTGTTTGTATCATTTCTAATACATTTTTGATACATTATTTCAAATATATTTTTCTGGACATATCCTTTCTGTTTTTGCATGGTATTATAATACTCTGGTCCAGAGGCTAGAGTTTTCCTGCTCTTTTCAGTAATCTGCACACAATCTTGGCACTTTTATTTACATTTTGGATACTGCAGCATCTTCCAATATGATTTTAGTTTCCTGAGACTTTTTGCAGATGTTTTCTCATGTCCTTCCCTCCCGAGAGGCAATGAACATTTTTAGGCATTTCCAAGTTTGGCTGCCTAATTCTGTTCCTTTTCGTTTTGGACGTTGCAGGGACTTATTTCCATGTTAATTCAAAGTCGCCCTTTTACTGAGGGGCATATTCCCTCACTGACTTCAGCCTATAGTTATGGCATTCAGGGTTATCTCACCCCACAAACTCAAGCCACAGTTGATGGAATTCAGTTTCAAAAGGATGGAATAAATGTACAATTTTCATACGAAAGTGTACACTACAGTAGGCATACAATGCACGACTAAAGAGGAGGTACATTTTATATTATAATCCTACACGTAAATTTGTGATAATAACATTGTGTATATGAACACTAATAACATGCTCCTATGACATGTGCACCTAATAGACATGCACTTACTGCACATAGCATTTAGACATACAACAAGTGCCTACACGTGGTCCACCAACACATGATCCAGCGCCACTTATAAAACAGTCCTATGACGTGCGCACCTAAGATATTCACTGCTATTACTCTTAAGACATATGCTCCTGACACATGCACCTACAACATGTGGATGTGTGGCATGTTGACATACAGCACATACTTTTACAGCACATTGCAATTTTATGACACACATCCTTACAACATAACCTTAAATATAGACTTACCACACAAACGTATGCCATGCCATGTTATGCAATATGCTCTTTCACCCACACACACTTACCACATGCTCTTAAAACACACCCTATTAAAGTAATTTTTCATACAAAGTCAATTGTACACAATTATTCAAAATGACTTTAAATGTAATACTATATTGTTGAAAGTATACATTTTTGTAATACAACATTACTAAATAACACAATATAATTTATGCAAACATGATTCCTCCAAACAATTGCAATTAAGAAAACACACAGAATATTTTAAAAAATAAATCTACATAAGCATTCAGGTGTCATACTTTATATATAAAACAATATCATTTAAGAAGGTGCATGTCATCATTGTAAATACATATAATGCACTAAAAAATAAACATATTATGAAAAGAAAACGCACTAAAATAAAAATGGTTGACATATCATACAGTAAAAGCTTAGTAACATTTACATCTACAAATATAAACACAACGTTTATAGTTTTTACATTATGCATACAAAATGCAAACATGTAATGTGTGCTAAATTAAATGTAGTGAATAATGCAAACTGTAAACAAAAGCAACACAAATGTAACATACCTTAAAAACATACATTAAAAGTTAAAATGTGTATTAAAAGCATAGTCACACAATGCTGCTTGCACTATTAAGCATTTCAGAGCAAAAACACAATATTGCAAAACAAATAATTTGAGTTACGGTTACCATGATATTTGATTTTATTAGATTATATATTATTATTTCGACTAATTAATAAACTGTATTATGTTTCTACCCTAACATTGCTTTTTTTGATGTTTGTAGACTAAGTTTGTTGGTTTAACCTTAACTGTTTTGTACAAAATGTGTTTCAAATATATAAACAAAATGTCAAGACGGTTGGAACTACAAACTCCTACCTATCTGCAATGTTTCTAATCTATCAACTATATGACTTGGATTCTGAATCAAAGCACTTTTTATGAGAAATTTTTCACAGCTCAATTTTATTTACAGATCAATTGTTATTTTCTTTAAAAAAACATCTGTCTGTGTACTTCTATTTTTCATATATATATATAGACATATATGACACACTATGGCATACATTACATCTCTACAAAATCGTCACATAACAGACATTTCAAACAAATCAATAACAGACATTTCAAACAAATCAAATTGTGCATCATCAAGTAAACCAAAATAAATCTCCCCAAAACAAAATCAGTATTCTAAGTGGAAATTATGAAATACAAACATGCAAAATACCTATTTTACATACATAATATTGAACCAATGAAGAGATGCACTCTCAGTCACACGTACTATTCATGTCCAACATATTTGTCATCTCTGGCTGAATACTGTCATTCTTCAGCAAAAGGCTCATTTATATTCTGAAAATGTTTTCTCTGTAGTAAAAGATGGTTAGAGTGTTGTGCCCATAGAGGTACGCCTGAAGAAATCTTTTTCAAAGTGAACCCGAAGAGGTGCCCAAACATCATACAGATGTGTTTAGCTCTAGAGTGAATGATTAATACCATATAGAGCAAAAAACTGCTGTATCAAGTGCAGGCAGGTCAAAAGGATCAAAGAGGACCATAAATGATTAAATGAAATGGACAGCTTCATGATTATGCTTGATCCTTGTTGCTCAATATAGCCTTCCTACCACTAACCTGCCAATACAAAGGAACAACACCATTAAAAAAAGGTGTTGTTTATAAGACCGATAACATAATTCATAATATAATTGCCACTTGATACAATAAAGACTTGACTTAAATGTGCTTGGTTGTCTTCATTCTTTAGATGTTATGTAAGATTTTTTTTTAGACCATTTCAACCAGATACAGAAATGTGGGGAATAAGTTCTGATGTATGAACGTTTTTTTAAAAGAAATTGTTGTGTGGATGCAATCCCGTTACCCAAACTTACTTGATGGTAGTAGTGGATGAGATGAACTCAGCCGAACAATTGCGCCCGTTTTGTAAACAGGAAAATGGGAGGACTGTGCATTAAATCAAAAAGGAAATATCTCTTATTGGGGATTCCTTTTTCCTTTCTTAGACCCAGTAGAGAACTACAACTCAGCATCACTGCATAGGCTATAATGTGGTTCCGTTCTAACAGAATTTAACATTGCAACTACTTACTAACCTGTTAAATGGAATGTGGGCATCGTCAAGTTAAAACTACTGAGCCAAAAAATAAGGATAGAAAACACAAGTAAATCACGATTAGGGCTCTAACTTTCAGCAATGCACCTACTACCTAATTCCGTTCTACTGGAACAGCATGATAGAAGGCGGGCAAACTCCTTCAACAGAGCCACTGCTGAGATTGCAGTTGCAACAGCAAATGACTCTACTGAGGAACAAACCTGCAGGCAAAAAACTCCCAGCTGGGAGGAAAAACCTTGATGTGGAGATGGCTCCGTCCATGACCTGACAGGAGCTGGAGCTCATCAAACAGTGGGCAGCACTCAGTGGACCCCGAACAAGACAGCAGCAAGGAGCGGAAAGGCAGGAGCAGAGACAGAGCGAATAGCAGTTGAGAAGGCAGCAAGGAGCGGAGTAACAAGGAAGAACAAAGTAGTGCAAGGCAACAAGGCAGTTGCAACATGCCTTACCGGAGAAGTGTCCGCTTTATGTATAGAGTGTTGGTAGCTTTCGTGGTACGTCGATGCTGCAAGACCGGGCAGGAGGTGTGGCCAAGGTAGCAGAAATACTGGACCACTGCAGAGACTTTTTAGGGAACATCCTGTATAGCTGAAAGCAAAGCGCTGCCTTCCGTCTCCAGTGATTCCACACATGATAACCTGTCGGACGACTGACTGTAACAGTCTGAGTAGATGTCTGGCGATGCCCAATGTCACTAAATATCATAGATCAATAATCGTGGCATTGGGTTTGCGCTTCACTCCATGTGATTAAAGCAAATATGTCTGCATAACAATGCTAGGAAAGAGCTTGAATCACAAAAATAAATAACACAAATGTACAATTTGTGATATTTAATCCATACAAGTTAGGACATATTTATTTTATAGCTGTATTGAGTCCATGTAAATTGACAGCAGAAATACAACCACCACTGACATATGTCTCGACTTATACCTAGGTCTTTTTCAAGGCTGCCGGGTTAATACATGTATTTATTTATTTATTTATTTATGTATATGTTTATATAGAGCTGCAGCCCGCGGGCATCAGAGCACGTTCCATGTAAACAGGAGACACAAATGATTCAGGACAACATGAAGGGCGGTATCTCAGTTAGAGATTGATATGAAGAGGTTATTTTAGGGTGTTAAGATATTTTCTGAAGCATAGATAGTTTGTTTCTGATCTTAATGTCAGAGGTAGTTTGTTCCATTTTGTGGTTGCATTAGTCGTGAAGGCCCTAAATAGTCCTTTTGACTTTTTTGCTGGCATAATTTGGAGAAGGCCTTTGTTTGTTGATCTCAGGTTGTGACTTGGTTCATTCCAATTGAATTGCTTCTTTTGGTATGCGGGGGCATTACCGAATAGGCAACGGTGAACTAGTGTACGTGCTTTGAAAGTAATGTGATCCGCTACAGCAAGCCAGTGTAGATCTCTTCTGTCCCCTGTGATGTGCTCTCTCTTTGATTTGCCGGTTATTGTTCTTATGGTGTTGTTTTGGATCACCTGGCATTGTTTTAAGCATTTACTGCTTGCGCTCAGTAACAAAGCATTTCCATAATCAAGCCGAGAGAGGATGGTGGCCCTAGCAATTATTGTACTATTTTGTTGGTTTAGCAAAGGTCAGATTTATTTTAGTAATTTCTGGTGGTATTGGCTGTTTATTTTAATGTAGGCGGTTTGGGCTTCTGCTCCCAGTGATGCTTGCAAGTAAATACCCAAAGTCTTGACTTTTTCTGATGCAGTGATTGGTGACTCTTTGATGTTAAATGAGGAGTATGCTGGGCTCCGTTTTTCCGTTTTTGTACATGTGCAGCATTTTTGTACTGGGAAGAAAATGTGGAAACAATAAAGAAAAGTTATGAGAAATAGCACTATGCCACCGACAATAAAAATATTTAAACAAACAACAGAGTAAAATAAGGACGTGACAATTTCCGGTGAGGTTAAAGGTTTATTTGCTTTAGTCCTAAACTTTCTCTGGAATAAAATGCAACCACTTGAACATCGTTCCAGTGGAGTCGGCCTAAGTGTTTATTGAGTATGGATGTCCTCAAGCTCTGCAATGGAATGTTATACGGTCCTCGGCGTAGAACCTTCTTGCAGAACTTGCACTGCACTTTTTTTTATCTGAACTTGCCATGTAAATCTTAGACAGTGTATGAGGGGATGGTGTTGCGACCCAGATGACATTGTTGCTGCTAGTGCTCTGCTGTGCTGGGACATGCTGGACAATGTCTGAATGCAGAGGTTGCCATAGATGTTGTTGGTGCAGAGGTTGACACCATAGCAGCTGTTGGATACTGTACAAAGTTAGGCCCATGTGATTTTTTTTTGTGTAACTGATGGGCCTTGCTAAATGTATGTCCTGTCACCCTACCGCCATCCTCTCTACCCACACCTGGACTATCTGCACCCTCTTTAACCCCACCCACCCTACCCATGCTGTCTAATGCCATTCTCTCTACCTCCACTCACCTACTTTACCACATGCTGGTGCTGTGTTCAGCCACTCAACCCCCTCTATTCTTGCTGATGCATCTTAACCCCACCCTCTGTACCCCTGTTCATTATACTTCTAGTCTTTATATCCAACCCATACTACCCATATCCCTACTGGCCTCATCCATCCTACCCTACTCTCAGTTCCCCCACCCACCATACTTCCAGCCTCTGTATTGTCACCCACCCTACTACTCTCTGCATACCTGTACCCATTCACTGTACTCCTTCCCTCTTTACTCACCCTCATTCACCTCATCAACATTATCCCAAATAGAATAAGTAATGGGACAAAGGAAAGAGGTTGACCTTGTCCTCTGCGGTTTAAGGTTTATTTGCATACACGTGTCCTAAACATTCTATGCAATAAAATCTAAGACAGTGTATGGGGATTTTCAATCCACCTTGCATTTTTTCCCAATGACCCAATGATTATTATAGGTGAAGACAACAACAATGCACTACACATGAATGTTGCATCGAACATAGTACATACTGTGTACTACATATGGGGGTCAAAATATTTAAACATATGCGTAGTAGTGTCACTAATTGTATTTCATAAAGTATGTTCTCTGACTGATTATATTTTACTTGTTTACAGAGAGAAAAGCACATAATATACCGTTCTCACCATATCTAGCTAAATGTTCATACCCAATATGATGCTTATTGCAAATTGTAAGCTCAATAACGACATTATTCTGTTTCATAGTCATTATATAATCACTGTGAACATATTACTGTGGCCATGGTTAGTGTCTCTTCTTCTGCGCACCTACTGTATCCCACCTTCTCTATATTCACACAAATCACTGTCCACCTTTTTTACCCTATCCACCCACTCTACCGCTATATACTCAATATATCTCAAAATACAGCTTACAAGAACTACTGAATACACTTATATATACATCTGTAAATATTTTTGGTAATTATTTTTTCATAACAGCAGCTACCGCAACAACCGATGCAATTGGTGGAACCGCACATGTGGTTAATGCCGGCAAAGACTGGAGGTTGTATCCATGGCTACAAATAAGCCAATTACAGCATACCCGCGGCTACAAAGAAAAAATCTGAAAAATTAATTTCAGCATCACAAACTGCATAAAAATGATCATTTGAGATGTAGGGATCTTTTATTGCAGTTTGTGTCTTATTTTGTCTATTTTTAAAACTTATAGGGTGGCCCTTAAAAAACCGTTTTGGGGAGAGGGATATGATATGGTATCATATCATATTGATATTTTATTTGTATTGCGCTCGTACGCAGGTGTTTCAGAGCGCCACAAGGCAAGGGAGAGGATCAAGGGAGAACAAAAACCCAACAATCTTACTAGGCCCTGTGACATTGAGAACGCGCAAGTGCATGGGAGAATGAAAGGGGAAAGTGCATGGAAGAGGGGAGAAGTGGAAAGTGCAGAGCAAAGGAAAACAGATAAATAGTAAAATAAATAAATAAATAAATAACAAAGACAGCAAAACAGTGGTAGTCAGCCAGCAAGTGGCAGGTGCTGGGTTGAGGCTGCAGACAGGGTATGTCTGATAAGTGCAGGAAAAAAAGGGGTTGGGTGTCTGTGTGGTTACAGATACAGACCCCAGTGCAGGGATTGCCTTGAGGCAGTGCAGGTGGGTGGCAGGGTGAGGAGGAAAGGGAAGAAGGAGGATGGAACTGGAAAGGGAACATTAGGGTTCACACATTTAAGAATGGCTAAAAAAGGGAACTGTTTGTATAATGTTTTTTGTTTATTTTATTTATTTATTTTTCACAAAAGGGGGATTGCCACTTAAAAAATATCCCTGGTGGCAGTGGGCCTATTGTTTTGAAATGGCCTGTGCCCAACCATATAGAAATGGCCTGTGCCCTGCCATATAGAGTGGCATCACCCACCATGACCCAATTGTGCCATCAACAGCACAAACATTTGCAGTAATTCAGGTCCAGTGTGGGCAGTAATAGGAGAGGTTGGGTCCCGGTGGAGGTCATAGTAGGTGCAGTGGTGGAGGTGGATGGTGCAGAGGTTGTTGTGGGGGTTGCTGGTGTAGAGGTCGATGCCACAGCAACTGTTCGACGCTGTACAGAGTTTGCACCATTTGCCTTTAATTTATGTTGCTCATGGGCCTTTTGGTAGTCCTCATCAATGTCGTCCCAGTGGGCATGCACTAAATTTTGAAGAAGAACCGATGTCCCCAAGCACTGTGATAGTACATTGGAGGGTCGACAGCACCACTTTTTCTTCGAGATCTGTACTGCACATATTATGGGTCTTTTAGGGAGTGGTGCTCCTCCACTGTGAAGTATCCCTAGCTATCTGTAGTTTTTTACATGGCGCACACATTTTTACGGGTGGTGGGGTGTTTGGATTTTGAATGTAGAAGCAGGTTTTGAGCAAACTCGTAATTCTTCCCCATTTAGTTGACCTCCTTTGTCCATTTATCTCTTTGCTTTCTCCTGCCATTTCTTCTGTTTGTCAATTCGTTATTTTAGTTATTTTCTTTATTTTCTTTTTTTAAACTTTTTGCATTTTAAGTGGTAGGGTCCTCTATGTGTTACATTTTTCTACTGTTTTGTGTTTTCTTCCCCGGTCCCATGTTTAATATGCCTGGGATCAGCAGTGAAGAAGAGGTGGTGCGGGTGTGTACTGCCCTACCTACACGAAAGAAGCAGTGTTCCCAGAAAACTATCACTCATAGCTGGCAGTATTTTCATGCCAAGGAGCAACGGAGTAAGAAAGGGATGGATGACGTTCAGTGTGTTTTCTGTGGGAAGGTGCTGCAGAAGGGACCTCCCAATTAACCATCACAAGGTTTGGGAACCCCTACTTTCATTCAGCACCTTGTCCGTGTCAGTTTGGATGATGTGGAGGCACCCTACAGGAGGGCTCATTTCCATAATAAGGTGAGAGCCCATGGTCCACAATCTACACGCAGGTATCTGCCAGACAAAGGCATCTCTGTGCCACTGCATTCCACTTATGTTCCTTCCTCCCAACCATCTAAGGTTCTATCTACCACCACCCAACCTCATCCCACCCTGCCTGCACCCAGATTGCAAGGTAATGTGTTTGAAATGCCACAACTGGATCATGGTGGGAGATGCCACCTTATATGGTTGGGGATGGGCCACTTCAGAACACGAGACCAACTGATGCCATTAGGAATATAAGTGGTAATTTGTTTACCCCTTTTTTTGGAAAAAAGGAAAACACAAAAAAACTCACAAAACAAAAAATGTGGTTAAATATAAATGTTCTTTTTTGACTCTTTGTTACATATGTGAATCCTAACGTTTTTCCCTCCTCAGTTTCCGCCCTCTTCCTTCCCTCTCCCCAAAAAAAACCCTTTTCAGGGCCAGGTTTTCAGTTATAAAAGTAGACAATAAAAAACACAGACTGTATAAATGGATCAATAATCCTTAATCTGTCCTTTTAATACAGAGTGTGTTAAATAAAGCGCTTTTGTTTTTATTGTAGCCGCGGCTATCCATCATGGTAGCCGCAGGTACAATGACAGTAATGACAGTAGCTGTGGCTAAAACAAATGTTATGTTATGCAATGATATGTCTCATAGCCACGGCTATGAAACAACTTTTGAAAGAAATATTTACATATGTATATATGTGTGTTCAGTGTAGTCTTTGTGCAAAGTGACTCTAACACTTTAATGACGTTCTCATTATCAACCATAAATATAACTGTAAAACATTTTTAAAAGTTAAATAAGTATGCAAATTAGTTTTAAAAAAATATATTTATATGGTGGAAAAGTGGTTGTGGGATTTCTTTTTCTTTTAAGATTTACACATGATAGGCATTCTTCATCAGTCCAATTGTCTGCATTTTTACCATCTATTTTTCGTTTCAGGTCTTTCATGTCTTTTTTCAGTGATTCCATATAATTTTGAAGACTCATTAAAATGTCTTTCATTTCTTTTAAAGTATCCATAATTGTATTTTCAGGGAATTCCTCAGGTGACTGGTGCTTAATCCTTCTAGATACTTGAATCACGTCTTCAACTGTTTGAAAATATTTTAAATATTTTTAAACAATTGAAGACATAATTGACTTTGAAGTACTTTTTCTGGCAGCACAGACATTTAAAAACAGTAAGTGTGTATAGTATTTTAATTCATAGAATGTTGGTGACTTTTTTTTCCATGGAACACATATTAACACATACATGTGGATTTATCCTAGGCTACAGTAAAGTGTGTGATTTCTTCTAATGACTTCAGTGACATATTTAACTTTCATTACTGTTTATTTAAAAAAAGAATGGCATAGTAAAAAGCACAATGCTCTTTATTATTAATTTTGTGAACCAATACGTCATCTAAACACCTCAGTGATATGTTTTACTTAGAATAGTATTTTGTTTTAAATGCTCAGGTATTCCTATTTTTTGAATAATATGTGTTAATTAGAAATATTATTGTTTCTCACATTTTACATGAACATAAAAAATAAACTCCCAAAATTTAGAATATCCTGCATTTTCTTGTGGTTGCTTGTCTTCAGCATCTTCCTTCAGCATTTCCTCTTCTGTGGGATAATTTTCTTCTAGCCACTCCTTGTAGTTGTCCATTGTAGAGTGAAAATAAAAAACTGTGTTTGTCACCTCACTTGTTAGACTGAACATATTGTGCAGTTGCCAATAGGACATCAAGTATCTCAGCTGCTGTCCAGCTGTTCAACCTATAAGACAGTGTCATTTTTTGATTGATGATTATAGGTACCAATTAAACTGGAGGTTCTATTGCACATAATCGTAAGTGTCTTTGTGTACAGTAAGGTGGTATTTCCTTAGTGAGAAGTGTGTTTTAGGAGATTGGGGAGTTAAAGAGACTATAGATATTGTTTTCTGGGATATTTCAGACATGGAGACAATATCAGGAGACTGTCAATAAATTATGTGGAGTGTTGAATCATGAATCTCATTGCTCAGAACATTGGGGATGAATAGAGAATTTTCGAGAATGAGACTTATAGTTATGTTGAGGACATAGGTGATATGTATCAAAAGCATTGGCTTAGTAAGTTTTTCTGGTTCTATAATATTACTTTAGATGGAGTATTTGAAATGAGCCATTCGTGCTTAAATTGTGAAAAAATATTTTTGACTGCGCACAGTATGTTTTCTCTTTAGGAAGAGAACATTAATTAGTCATCTAAGGAAAGCGCACTGAGAAATTTCACCAAGAGTATTTGTTGATTGAAAGGATATTTTCGGGTATATATTGGCATAAAAAAACAAATGTTCTTTTAAGAGTCACCCATAGAAATTTTGAAACATTATTGAAAATGAAAATGTTCTCTGTTGCTATCTTTCTACCGTAGCAGGTGTAGCCTAACAATGAAACATTGTATCCTCTCATCCTTGTGCATTTTGTTTGGCTTTTGTAGCCACAGGTTTAACTGCTGTCAGTCCCGCGGCTATTGGAATGCAAATTTCTGTGTTGTAATCATATTATTTCATAGATGTTACAGCATAGAATTGTACATGTCTTTCTGATTGCATGCCCTTAACTGTACCCTTGTGTCATTTGAACTTTGAAAGGTTGGTAATGTGTGTTTTTAAGTTTCTAAATAAAGGGACGTGTACCTGCAGCTACAAACAGGCATTTATAGCCATGGGTATCAGCAAGCCAATGGGACATCTTGCATTTTGGCGGGCTTATGTAGCCGTGAGTATGAATGCTTGTTTGTAGCTGCGGCTATTAGTACACACATTTCTGTGTAGTACTCATTATTTTGCGGATGTTACACCACATAATTTTACAAGTTTTTCTGATTCCATGTCCTCACCTCTATCCTTGTGTCATTTGAAGCTTGAAACCTTTGCAATATGTGTTTCTGACTGTTTAAAAAAAATGATGCGTAGCTGCGGCTATAAGGGATTGTGTGATAATCTGAAAATGTGTGTTTTAAAAAGAGTTTATATGCTGCAGTGTATGTTACCAATGGTTATCTATGAGAGAAAATAGATTGCATCAATTTATTCTTTCTTGTTGTTTTGCTAAACCTGGTGCTTAATTTGTAAAGAAAATATGTGCCGGGGTTTGCTTTTTTCTTTGGCAGCCATCACTGCTTTCCATCAAGTCAAAAAGAGCAGTGTCGGCTGCTTAGTGTAAAGTAACCATCCTTCAACACAGCCTCTGTAAGCATGGGCCAAGGAAGTGCAGGCATTCACCATATAGAATAGATTGAATCAGCAGTGTAAGCTTCCATCAAATAGAATGGTTGCAAGATGGGCTTCAGCAGTGTTAAAACATCTCTACCGGCAAGAGGTAAACAAGGAGTTGAATACTTTTTAGCTTGGAATCTTGGGAGTTTGGTTGGGTAGCAGACCAAGATTCTTTATCACACACAGAAAAGGGACATTATGGGCAGCAGTAATGCAACTTTCAATAGCCAACATAGATTGGACCAACGGAACAGGGAATAGCCTCTCAATACATTTCTTTTTTCATGAATACCAATAAATGTTCAATTGTCAATTTCTAAAAAAACTTTTATTTGCATATCAAATTCATATAAAATACTGATAAAACATTTTAACAAAACTAATAGCTACAACTTTCACTCATACTGATTCACTTCATGTATTGTCCTGAAGAAGGTTGTAAGAACTAAGGGGCGACGAATGTTGACGTCTCGGAAAGACAACCGAAACACGTGTAGACATAGGTCGGTGTGATTAGGAGCACACAGACTGAACCATCAGAGGATTAGATGAAGGACTTTTGTTTACTGTGGAAATAGAGTTGGAGGCCATTTATATAAGAGGCCACAAGATATATATGCCAGTAATATGGTAAAAAAAGCAAAAGTAGAATGATTGGTAGGAGTGAATCAGTATGAATCAGTACCACCATCTTCTTTACCCACACCCATCCATTCTATTTGCATCATTTATATCCCTGTGTAGACAGCCTAATGTAAACTCTGTAACCCTACCTCCCTACAGTCCTCCCATTCTCTGTACTTCCACTCACCTATGCACCCTATATGTACTGTCTCCCCCCTATCATCTCTACCCCCACCCACTGTACCAAAGCCACCATCTCCATCTCTTTTCTCTCTACTCTTGCCAGCTATCCTACCCCAAAGCTCTGTACCCCTACCGACTCACCGTACCGACTCACGATACCCATGTATTATGTACATGCATCAACTCAGGAAAATGGCGAGTGCCCCAGACTACTGTGCTGCAAGTGGGAAAGTGGCGAGTCACACTGGGGACAGTGAATAGAGAGTGTGTCACCCTGACACAGCTATAGAATTAAAGAACATTGCATGAGCACACTGTCACACCTAGCACCTCACAAATATATAAAGATTATGAGAAACTGGATTACCCAAGGATGCAAATTATTTTAATGTATGTTTAGAAAAATACAAGCTGTAGTTAATTGCACTTCAGAGCAATATCAGAAAAACGCAAATACATAGGACGCAAATTGACATGATGCAGTCCAGAATGGAATTGAAAGAACGATGTTATACAACAAAAAGTAGCATATGCTGGCAAAATCAATAATTCTGGAATTTATGCCCAGCCAGCATGTGTTTCAAGCAATTTGCTCTTCTTCAGGGCAGTGCTATACAATCATGGTATCATACAATAGTATGCCAAATGCAAAACAATAGAAACCTGTCACGTCATTGTGGATTTTGCAAATTGAAAGGACAGTGAACAATCAGCAACAAAGATCAGAACAAAAACAAGGAGAAGGAAAAGAAGAAAAAAGAGAAGCAACGTATTCTGCAGTTAGTTATAATGTTGAAAATGAATGTACAACAATACTCAAAAAATGGGATGTGGCATAACCTGGTTCTTACTACATTGTGACTTGTGAGAACATCAGATTGATAATACCTGAGGCGAGGTGCTATCCAAAAGCAGTTAAGCGAGTGCACATGAGTGATACCTGTGCTGGCACAATACCTTTCCATATTTGTGGCATTATGACTAATCCAGGTGCATACCAGGTGCTGATATATACTTGTGGTGTGCATGTGGACATTCCTGATTTGTTCGCATCCATGCAAATGGGTTGTGTTAGCGTGACCATATTTAAGGATTGATGGTAAAAGTGCCCGCCATACCTGTTAAGATGGTTCTGTCTGGGGAGCCTATGTGCAAGAGACACTTGATATTAGGGTTCTTATAAAGGTATTATGCCAGCACAGGTATCACCCATGATCACCCGATTGACTGCTTTGGGGTAGCACCTCGCCTCAGGTCTTATCAATTTGATGTTTTCCTGAGTGTTGTTGGGATGATCTTGCAGAGTTGCTTCATGAAAACAATCCAGAGAATGAAGACATGGAACACATGACACCAGGAACGTTGTGTTCCATGGACCCTGTAAGTGTCTCACGATTCTTCCATCACCGATTTTTAGCCATATTGCACTTCATATGTAATAAAGAAAACGGTCCACTAGTTTCTGTGGGGCGTGAGGGGCTCCACATATACATATGCTGTTCTGGTAAAAAAAAAAGTGATGGCCGTGTGATGGAGTTCATACACAATATTTTACTTGTTCCATCCCGGCTCAGCATGTTAATGCTCATTTACGGAACAAGGTGGAAAGGTTTCAATAGCACTTGTGTGGAAAGTGCTGTCAGAGAAAATATAAAAGAAAAGACAAGTACTACACTCAGCGCAGATTTGGCTTTCCTAGGCCTGTCACACCAGTTGGTCGAGCAAATAGTCTAATGTCATCTGTTTGACACCATGCTACTAGCAAGCTCCCCCAGCAATGCGTACCATTTAAAGAGAGATAAGGTATTGCAATTCCTTAATGATTACAATCCTGTCATTGCTCAGGCTTGGAATGCAAATGCTGATGTACAGTACATTGCAGAGGACACAACAGCTGTTGCTCGTTATGTTACACTGGTGTACAAAGCCATTGTGGCCCTTTTCGAAAAAAGAAAAAGGGCAACCTTGAGTGGTTCCTGGGAACTGGCTAGTTCCCAGCAACCACAGCTAGGGAGGGGCACAGCTTCGAAAACAGCCAGACCGTGTCTGCCAGGTGTGGCTCTTGTGAAGACTGCAGGCAGTAAGGCGAGTAGCCACCACCACCCTGACAAGGTAAGTAATGGGGGAAAGGAGCTGGCTGATTTCTCATTCCGCGTCTGTCAGGTGCAGCCCAGGCAAGGAGGAGAGCCCGAAGGCTGGGGGGTTCTGCCCATACCCTAAGAAGATAAGGGGGCAGTCCATCTAGGTGCCTGGTTCGTGTCCATCTGTTGAGACCCAGCAGGAAGGAGATCGGCCCTGACAGCAGGGCTGTTAGCACAGCGCTCCAGCGAAGAGAGGGAGCGCTGCACTGAGAGCCATGGCTGCATGGCTGTCAGTGCGGCACTCCCATTATGATGGAGCGCCGTGCTGAGAGCCATGCTGCCAACGCAGCAAAGCTGGTGGAATGGTGCTTTTTCCGTCATTGGCCAATTTCCGGGCTGGGCGGATTTGCTGCTCTGGAAGTTGTACGTCACTTCCCATAGATGATCTTTCTGCATCTTTCTAATAATTGTTAATTCTGCTGTTTTCTTAAGTGTTGCTTTCCTGGACGCTTACATGTGTAAACCTTAAAACACATACCAGGCATATGGATGGTCTCCAACATGATTATGGGGCTGTGTGCGGGATCCAAGAAGGTTTCAGGTTCAATATGAGGCTTGTATAGAGCATTGTAAACTGCAGTCACAGCAAGTAAACTATTGGAAAACAGCGGCGATGTGTCATTTTGTCTGGACAGGCCTTTCCTTAGCGAGGCCTGCACATGAATTGAGGAGGACGGCAAGAAAGCCTCAGCTCCAACCACAACACATGTTTCCGCAATTGGCTGCCCGCAGCTTAATGCGTTGCAACAGTGATACAATATTACAGAGATGGGAAACAGTTTAGAATGCTCATTGGAAAGAGCCCGGCTGGAAAAATGAATAATTGGAAGTCCCTAAAAAGAAAAAAAAAGTAATGCAATTGGATACTGTCGATAAAATGTAATGGTGTGATTTTAAACCAAGCTGCCTCTTTTGATAATCTAGAGGGAATCCTAAAAAATACTGGGAAAGCCTATACATGACAAATGATAGTGATGTCCCCCCATTTGTGATCATTCAGTATCAGGTGGTTGTGATTCGCTGTGCAACAGGCTTCAATGTTAAGAGGCGCATATTAGGCCCAGCAGAGCACCAATGTACTCTCTCATTTCACTGCATTGCAATATAATGGACGCAACCCTTATGGTGTGATGTGAAGAACATATTGGTGTATATTACCCAACATCTGAAATATTCTAGGCTCAAATAAAATACAGGGTGTCCGATATAGAGTGCCATTGAATAGGTAACATGGTGTTGCAAAACCCAGATGGCATCCAGTTTTGTTCTGTGCTGGATATGATATCTTATCATAACTGTGTCCCAGATCAGATCTTTGCTATCCTCGATTCAAGATACAAAGCTGGACATCTGCTGTGCTGGAGGGCTCTGTTGGAGTGTGGTGGGCGTCTACTTTAAAGTTGTCTTGGATTGAGGTGGGGGGTGTTGTGTTGGAAACATAACTGTGTTTCTGTGCTGTGTTTGTGTGAAATACTTCTCTGCAGTACAGTAAAGTTGTGTTTTGGGAAGTTGTAGGTCCTGGTCTACTGGTTGTGGTGGGACACTAATGGTGCATTTTCCACGTTTATGTACAGCACAGTAATAGTGTTATTGTAAAAAAGAACATTGTAAAGCGGGTATTGAGGCATCTGTTACACTGGAATGCTTCATCAGGATGATGTTTCAGGCTTTAGGGCCACTGTCTGGTAAACGAAAGCCAAAGCAACAGGTGACAGTCCAGGTTTAGGAGGCATCTCCAAAAATGGTCAAGGCCTTATGGCCATCTATTTCATGATACTGGACACAGGGCCTCATTACGGCCATGGTGCTCCCGTAATGAAGGGTGTCGGTATGGGACCGACACCGTTCATTACGGGATGCCTGATTACGAGGTCCCCTAGCGGGACTCGGAACAGTCATGTGGTAAAATCAGACGTCATTTCCAGGTCCCGCGAGGGGACCAAGGAGCTAATAACGGGCCTATTATTAATGGGCCCGTTATTACCTCCCTCCCCATTCCCATTGAGCCCTATAGGGGCTCAAATGGGAATGGGGATGGGTTTTTCCAATGATTTTCCATGGTTGGAATAACCCGGTAAGTCCTCATTGGAGGAACACAGTACTGGAACCCGGTATGGAGATAGCCATGCCCTTGTTAAGGGCATGGCTGCCTCCATACTCGTAATGAGGCCCACAGTCTTCTTCGAGAATCACACTGACTGTAGGTACTCATCCTGCATGGTAACACTTGTTATAGCCAAGACACACAAAAACTCCGACTCATATAATGATCCAAAACGTGTCTTTGCTGCTGATTCATGGAGAGTCAGGTCCTTAACATGGCCAGCACTTCCCCTGAAATTCTGAAGAGAAATCCAAATGAAATGCTATGGTGCACCTCATGGAATATTTTAAATGGCTTCATAACCATAAACCCATGGAAAAAGCTTTGCTAATACTTGACATCACAACATTTCTGTTTGAGGTAATTTTATCAGACATTTGTGATAGGACAATTTTTTTTTAATTTTTTTATTTTTTATTTTAATTGTAACATTAGTTTACAAATAAAGTTTAATTACAAAAAAAACAAGAGAACAAAAAAGACAGCACAAAAGAAAGAAATACAATCTTTCAATAATGGAAATCTTTCTGATTATAGCTGGTCCTCGCTCAGAATATTTTCCACAAATTCACAAACTGCACATATCAATAACACGTTTGATCCAGATAGTATATAATACCACCATTTGTCCATGTCCTCGTCAACTGGAGCAAAAGAGCCCAGATAGCAAGTTCGATGTTCCTTGATTTTAGGGCATTCAGTGACCAGGTGTTTTACCGATTCAACTGTAATTTCACAGAACCTACAGAGTTTATTCTCAATATTGGGGACTTTTCGTTTCCATAGAATCTTCTTGGTTGTGTGTGCGTTCAACCGCAGTCTCAGAAATTGGTTACAGTGTTTCCTTGAGGGTAATTTTTGTAAATATCTGGGTAAGCGATCTAGACAATTTGTTAGAGGACCTAAGTCGATCGATGTAGATAGCAGATTTCTTCGTTCTAAGTTCTGTATCCAATTCCATTTTCTTAGTTTGAGGTGTGGCTATCAAGGTTTCCCACGTTATATCTGCAGTATCGAAAATCAATTTTAGGCCGCTAGACCAATTTTGCATTATGCTACAGTGTTGTTGATGGACTATATTCGCAAAAATTTTGTAGGCCGGAGCCTGGTCCTTTAGTGACATCTTTTGTAGCATGGCCAATGATTTCCAGACAACTATGTTATGCATTGATTTGAGTCCAAGTTCATATCTTATAGAAATCATTGAGACGCCCTTTGGTAGTTTGAGGATACGTCTCCAGAATAGACCTTCAAGGGTTGGCCACATATGATGATCTAAGTTCCATACAGCCTCGGCTCCAAATGTGATTGAGGGAATAACCTTTTGTATATAAAAGGTTAGTACGGGTTTTAAAGTGAATTTCCCATATTCAGCGTGTAGCTTAGCTCCTTGTAATGCAAAGGTCAGCATGCGTTGTTTAAGGTCGCACATCCAATCATGTTCTCTTATTGAGGTGTTATAAACAATGCCCAAGTATCGAATGAATGGTAAAAGTTGAATCTGTAATGCATCAAGGTACCATCTAAGGCTCTTAATTAGTCTTTTGGATGCAGTTCCGATCGACATGACCTTTGTTTTTTCTACATTGATTTGCAGTGAATTGTCGGATAAATATGATATGATATGATATGATATGGCATTTGTAACGCGCCTATACACAAGTGTTCCAATGCGTATAAGAGTCTCTGAAGTCCAATCGGTGTTGCATCCATTAGGACAATATCGTCTGCATATATTGTCCAGCTAATGCTGTTGTTGTCTATCTTTAGGGGAAAACAGCGTGTCTGTGTAAAAGCTTCAGATATGTCGGATATGAATAATTTGAATAACAGGGCATCTAAAGGGCATCCCTGTGTGACTCCTTTATTTGTTCTTATTTTATCAGTGAGCTCGCCGGCTTCGTTGATTAGATTGGCTCTGACTGAAGTATCTTTGTGGAGAGCCATTATCGGCTGCAATATTTCAGACGGACACAACCAGTTTGTCAGTTTTTGCCACAATTTTGTTCGATCTAATGAGTCAAAGGCTTGTTTCGTATCAATGAAGGCAATAAATAGATTTTTGCCTTGCTGTAAAGCATTTAATTTCAACAGGCTTAGTATAGTTAGGTTCACTTCTGTTCCTACGCCTTTGGTAAAACCTGTCTGACGTATATCGAAGTGACCGGAACACATGGCCTACTTTCACAGCTTCTGTTGTAGAAAAGACGTGAATATCTTCCCCAGGATGTCTAAAAGGGCAATTGGTCGGCAGTTGGCCGGATCGTCGCGGCTACCCTTCTTAAAAATAGGAACTATGATGGCTGAGGATAATTGCCCGATTTAGAGAGTTCCAGCTTGTGGATGATGGATGGAATAGGGCAATGACGAATAAGTGATCCTGCACTAGAATATATCAGCCTCATTGTGGATGTTCAAACAGCTGGTTTGGGGGTTGATGCAGGAGCAGACCTTTGTCGATTTCATCACACGTGGAAGATATACGATTGTGTTTGCGTCATCTACTGCTGTCAGTAGTTTGATGTGATTAGACATTTGCATTTTGAAAAACTGACCGTGCTAATGTATTAAACATATATTCTTTTAATCACATACTTAACATTCTTCCATATGCAATCACTTTAATAACTATGTATCACTGCGTCCATACAAAGGGCTCCCTATAATGTACGAAATGCTAAGACATATATTGCATTGATTGATATTTCTCTACAGGTTTATGTAAATATTGTTGCTCTAAAGTACAATATTGTTACCCCTGTAAACAGGATTACTAAGTGGTCCATTTTCATAAAATCACTATATTAAAACAACATGTTTCTCTCCTTGTCAAGGTTTCCAAACCTTATTCATGGTGTGGTATTTTTCACATCCTTTAGATTTGTTTAGGTAACAAAGGTTTACTTTCTTCTCAGAACCATGTCTTAAGGAAGGCCTACATAATTTAAAAACAAGAATATAAGGTATATTAAGGTAACGTATCATACCTGTTTTTTTTTATTTAACGTGCCTTTCAGCAAAACTATTTCTGCTTTTCAACGCAACAAAAACAGAAAATAGTACACAAAAAAGGCCATGCAGCATTGCAGTTACATCATAGCTTATCATCGCAGTAGTCATCCCACCAACCCATGCCTTACCCGACACATTCCAACCCCCCTTCATAGAAGTTCCTAGCCTCATAGCCTCATAGCGCTTTCAGGAGCAATGCTATCCTCCTCCACATGACTGAAGAAAATGATACTAGGCTCGTCATTCCCATTCATCCAGGGTACCGAGCCTTCCCCCGCTCCCAGGCCATCACAAGTACCAGCCGATCTCACAGCACTCAGTCTCATGTCTGACACGGTTTCACACTCCATCATTACATGTTTCACCGTTTCCAACTCCTCATTCCCACCAAGACGGCAAATTCTTTCATTACGCAGAATATTGATCCATGACCCCGTCATTTTGAAAGTGTTGACTGCGTTGGTTTTTAGTTTAAGGTAATCCCAGACCAGCTGGTTTCCCACGAACTGTTGGATATAAGCTGGAAACCCCAGCCTATTTGCGATATATTCTGCAAAGTGGGGGTTATTGCTCTTAGTGCACAGTTTGCTTTTATGTACCTCTAGATGGAAAGTAACGTCGCTGGATTTCATTTCCAGCTTATAGTGTGAGTGGTTATAGGTCAGTGGATTCTCCCAGTGTCCAAGATGCCAATTGAGTGATTCAGAAAGGATATTAGCCAGGCTACTGTTCTTAATACATGCACCTTTAGTTCGAGCTGCCTCAAGGATAGATTGATTGAGGCTTCCGATCGGTGCATTGGCCAGTTTCCAATGCATGTATGTCTTGGACAACTGTACTTGCGCTGTGCATGTAACCAGTCCTAACTTCAAATGAACCATCAACCGGAGTACAGGCTGGGATATGATAGTTTATTTATATAGCACCTATACACAATGTGTTTCAAAGCACTTCAAGGCAAGGGAGGGAACAAGGGAAAATACAACAACATTCTTACAGGCCATGAAGAGTAAGGATGTGAAAATAACTATTGTACTCAGCCTGGCGACATTTCAGATAGTGCAAGAGCTAAGACATAGATAAGGAAGGGGGGAGAGTGGGAAGGAAATGGAAACAGACAGGCGACTACTGTACTAGGCCTGACGACATTTCTGGTAGAGCCAGAGAAAAACAAAAGGTGAGGGAGAGGGGTGCAGAAAGGGAGGGAGGAACAAAACAAGCGACTATCGTACTAGGCCTGACAGTGTTTCAGATAGTGCTGGAGGGAGTGGGGGGACAGTAAGGGGAGGTGGAGCGACAGACAAGGTTGCTATCATACTAGGTCCAGGGACAATTCTGATAGAGTAAGTGCATAGAAGAAAGTAAGGGGAGGATGGGAGGAGATAGGAAAAAGGGAGAGGGGATGGGAGGAGAGAACAGAGAGTAAGCCGTCAAAAAGAGTGGAGAAGCAAGAGGGGAGAGCAAATACAATTGCAGAAGTCAGTAGTAACACATAATTTTGCAAGCCGGGATACAAGATGAAGATGGGAACAGCATGATTCACGGCCACCATGAGTACAAGGTGCAAAGGAAGTCAAGCATGAGTTGGCATAGGGTGACGCACCGTGAATCAATGAAGTCCGTTAAAGTAAAATCCAACATTGAGACAAAACCGTTTCTTTAGAAGGCTTCCCTCTAGGCTTGCCAGCTCGCTGATATTTATTTTATTTGCCCAACACTCAGCCCCATACACAAGAATGGGAAGGAGTTTAGCAGAGTATAGTTGTGCTAGTATTCCCAGTGCATAACCTCCACCCCGAGTGCTGTTTTTTTTAGGCGGCCTATAACCTGGGCACTCTTCAGTTTCAGGACCTCCATTTGTCTCTGCCCTGTTAATTGATGATCAAATTAAATGCAGGGGTATTTATATTCTTCAACCACCTCCAATTCTCTCCATCCAAGATCCCACTTGTCCGCTTAGGCTTGCTAGAGCGAGGGCTAAAGATCATCACCTTGGTCTTACTAATACGGATGGTTAATTAGTTTAATTCTGAGTATCCAAGGATGCCTGGAGGCCCACCAGCGTAAGGTCCATCAATACTATATAGAAGGCATAACCAAGCCACTGCATGCAAGTGATCCCCAATTTTGGTGGGATTGAGGTAGGATTGGCCAATTCTACTCCCGTGTCTGCAAGACACAGATTAAAGAGAAGCGGCGCAAGGTTGCATTGTTGCTTTAGACCCTTGTAGGTGGGAATCCAGGTAGACGTCCCTCCTGTCAGGTCCAATCTTACCTTAACCTGTGTCCCCTCATGCAGGGCAATGATCACGGAGCGCAAACCAGCTGGAATGTTCCAATCAGACCATTTCTGCCAGAGCCGGCCTCTATGCACAGAGTCGAAGGCTGCGCTGCAGTCAATGAATGCCACATACACGGTCCTTCTGCGATGCCCCATGCCTGTATTATAGTTGTTAAAGCAAGGCAATTGGAGGTAGTCCCTAATCCCCTCTAGAATCCAGTTTGGTTAGGGGGCATGAGTTTGGCCTCTTCTGCCCATTCCCAAAGCTAGCTCAACAATATACAGGAGAAGATTTTGGATGGTGCGTCCAACATTACAAGAAGGCGGTAGTTTCCCGGGTCCTCCCGACTACCCTTTTTCCATATCGGGACAATGATACTATTGTGTCAATAGTGCGGGAGGAACTGGCAAACTTCAATCCAATTAAATAGCCAATCGAGAGCAATTGCCCAATGTGCAAAAAAGTGAGCTACAAATAGCATCCAGGCCCAGAGCTCTCAATAAATTGCTACTCATAATCAGCTTCATAATATCATCAGGCCCATTTTTATAATGCCAGTAAGGTGTTCAATTCAGGCTGGTTCGGCAACCCCAACAATGTCCCAGGGTGGCTCTTGATGGTTACCCTCCACAGCTTTCCAGAACTTACTGGTATCCTTTTCAAGGGCTAGGGCAACCGAAGACCGCCAATGTCCACATTCAAGGTGGTAAGAATGTTTTGTTAACCATTTGCAATAGTTACCCTTTTCTAGGTTGGATTGGGAAGCATACGCTGCGCCATCCAAAGAAGATTTAGATAATGCATGCATGGTTATCCGCAAGGTCCTTCTTTTACTAACGACACGTGGGTCAAACCTGTATGACACCGCTGGTTTGTCGTCAGTTGGAGTTTCTCTTACGGAAGGTCCTGGAGATCACCTTAGCTACCATTGCTCCAAATTCTTTAATGGCTTCCAATGCGAAGTCTGGCAATTTATTGGTCACTTTGCTATCACTTTGCTATACTCGATAAATGAGCCTAAGGCAGCCTGAACATTAGTTGCAGATTTCTCTATGCGACTGTCGTTCCACGTAATACGACTCTTCCCCATATTGACGCCCAGAGTCCCAGACAAGTGGTGATCGGTGGGAGTAACAAGACATTAAGACTAATGATCAAAGATAAGTGGTTGCTCTCTAGCCAGTGCAGTATGTGTGTTTATTCATGAGTGCATTATAAGGCACCTCCTGGTATCCTAGTCACTTGATATTGCTGCAGGAAGAAAGGGGACTCATCTTCGCAACCTTGGAACTAACATTCAGATCAGGGAAGTGAACAAGCATGGCAGGGGATGAGTACAAAAAAAAAGGGAACAAAGTAGAGTGTGAGGTAAGTGCAGGCCATTAAGTTCGCACCTGAAGGAACAAGTGGATTGAGTTCCTTTAATGAGGCTCTTCGGCATAGGGAAGTGTAGATCTCTGCAGGGCAAGAGGTCAGTATAGTTCTTTTAAGAAAATGAGTAGCCACTGGGGTCCCTGAGGACAGAAGCCAGATACTAAACGTTGAATACTCTGGAGACATTTTTCAAATCAAAGTTGGTCTTCTTCAATCTGAGGGCGGTAGGTAGCTTATTCCAAAGACTTGCCCCAGCAGCACCCAAAATCCTGCCACAGAGTGTCCTCCTTTTTTCTGCCGAGCGGTTATGGGCCTGTGTGAGGCAGATCTTAATAGGCTGGCGGAGCTGTACCTGGATACTGTCTGCTGAGCTAGCCAGAGACCAGTACCCAGTGCATGCCAGCAACTGATGCAGAGGATTGTGAACGGGCCTGCCACTTGTGCAGTAGGGACGTAGGGAGAATGAGCATCAATCCATCATACAGGACCAATGCCCTAGTTACTCCTAACGTGTGAGAAAAAGAAATTGTAAGAGCAATTTCTTTGAAGGTTCTTGGATCTTTGTAGGGAGGGAAAGAGTGTCATCAAAAATAACCCTCACGTTTCGAGCAGCAGGGACCATGGTGGGAGGGGAGCCCATAGAGGGTCCAGGCAAAAGGCAAAGATGAAGGGACAGCAGAGCCCATGTGAATGATTTCTGATTGTTTCACATTAAGGCAGAGATTGTTAACAGTCATCCGATTTTGGACACCAGAGAGGCAAGATGCAGGGTGGGATCATTGCCCAGCTTGAAGGCAACCTGTGTGTTATGCAAACAGGTCTGGAAGGTGCAGAAAAAAGGGGCAATGATTTCAACCAGCAGTTGTAGGTTTATGTTGAAAAGCTAATCGAAGAATAGTGAGCCTTGACTAACCCCACATTTTCATAAGCTCGGAAAGGAAAGGGCCAGACTTGGGCTGAAAACAGCTCTGGTCTCAAAACCTTGGTGTTTCTTTTGTTATTTATTATATTGTGAATTAGTTGAAAAAACAACCTTTCCCACAATAATATACAGCATTAAAATAAATAAATAATTTTAATTCAAACTAACCTTCACATTTATAACAATTATTATACATGCATTTAAAAGCCTAATGTAAATAACAAAACAACAGTCATTCCTCTAACATAATTAGTGCCTAAATTACTGAATTAACCTAATCAATTCCTTTTAATAGTCCTTTCACTCTTAACTGTAAGTGAACTAATGCAAGAGAGGGGGAGAT
This sequence comes from Ambystoma mexicanum, assembly GCF_040938575.1. Taxonomy (NCBI): domain Eukaryota; kingdom Metazoa; phylum Chordata; class Amphibia; order Caudata; family Ambystomatidae; genus Ambystoma; species Ambystoma mexicanum. The sequence continues at coordinate 480,823,646 of NC_090941.1, read as the reverse complement.
TTGTCTGTTCATGATGCATCTCCTGGAGAACTCTTCTGTCTTAAAAAACCTCAGCAATATATACATTTCCCTAATCACACATCATGTAAATGCTCAATAGCAAGGAATCATGCTAATAAGGGTTGATGGTTTCATTCAACATATCTTTAGAGAATCTACTATATTTTTGCATTTTTGGTAACTTAATTCTGGACCCAAAACAGATAAAGTAGGAAGTGGGTTAATTCTAACCATCATAAAATGTCTACGCTCTTTAGGCGAAGGACATTTCAATCGATAAGGTTGGGGCAACATTCAGCTTATTGTATCAGCATTATAATTAATATGTGATTTATTTTCCTCCACATACTCGTAATTAAATCCCCAGTCTCAAAGTGGTGCTTTTATTTGAAGTGACCACAGTAATAATGATACATGGTCTTGCGAGAGGTCCAATGACCAATCCATTTATGAAAAAAAGGTTAAATCCATGTTAACAAATTCATTTATAAGAACATTCAGACCTAGGTGCATATTGTCCCCAAGCAGTCCATCAAGAAGTCCACATTTATTCAGCTTTGTTCATAGCAGTGACTTGTTAACCCATCAAAGGCTGCAACGACGTTCACAAAGGCCATGTATAGAGGCACACCTGTGTTTTTATGCCCCACTCTTTTTAAGATGTTTAATGTCAACAGGTTATAGGTGGTGGCCTTCTGAAAGCCAAATTGATATACTAAGTAATTCCCTGCTTTTTACTCACCTAGTCAACTCTTTTAGTAATAAGGTAGCAAATATTTTGCTTGCTGAATCAATCATAGCTAAGAGTCTATATTTTTTAGGAATGGTGCAATATTCTATTTTCAAATGCAGGGACCACTAACGATTACTTCAAGGAACATTGGACCAGAAATTGGGATTTTCTTTAAGAATAATGTTAGCTGGGCCATCCAGTCTGGAAGAGCAGGCATTTTTTAGCTTAGTAATGATATCAAATATATCCTCCTCCTCAATTTCTAACTTCAGGATCTTTACTGCAATGGCCTGGTGGTGTCACAATCACACCTTAACTTGCTACTGGCGGAGGTTAGTTGCAAGTTGTGTCTTTTCCTTGGGGTAACGCATGGCCTTGGTCATAACCTGGGGGTGGGGGGAAACCCTGAAGGCGGAAAACTACTGCCTTCAACTCTAAGTTCTTGTGCGTCTAGAGGATGTCCAGGCAGGGTTCTTTTCAGGTGCGGTGAGAACAGGATAAGGGAATAGGATATGCCAGAGGGCAGAGGGAAATACAGAACAACTTGGAAGGATTCAGGAATACTGCTTCCAGGAAAAACTAGGATGAAAGACAAGAGGTTTCAAGGCTAGGAACGAGAGTCATAGAAACAGTAAGTTTGCAGTGCTCTGTTTTACCAGAGATTCAGTTGTTTAATGCTCCTTGTCCTTGGCAGGTCTCTGGCATCCACAACTTCCGGGGCACGTCTGTGCATATGACGACAACACACAGCACGCAAACGGCGGGCATCGTGGATCTGCTCCCCATGTTGTGTTTGGCTGTTGTAGCCTCCAACCCTGTTATAGAGACCGGGGCACGGGTTTTGCAGCGTTGGTTCCTGACAGGTCATTCATATTGTTACTCTGATAGCACTTAAAGTATATTTATATCATTTTTTAATTCCTTTCCACTTATGGGGTTAATTTGGATGTTTTCCATACTTCCCTTATGACTATTAAAAATGTGCCTGTATTTTGTCATACAATTGGCAACCAGTATTTCGATTATATTCTGCCAAAGTGCATTATAGATTGAATTTTTAAATTGTTTGAGCCAATTCTTATAATGGATTTTGGTATGTTCAATATATTTTTCCCTTTACGCAGGACCATAACCAGATTTATGTCTTAAGTGCCTCAATTTATACCTAAATAGACACCTTTCCTCAACATTCTTGACATCATACGTTGTCTGATTTTTGAAAGAGGATACCTGAATGCAAAATCTGAGTCCCATGCATCCAAATGTGTGTTTTATCCATCTCACCATCTGGTTAGGAGTATTGGTTTGAACCAAATGACCAGAAGGTCACCTATACTGTTAATGTATTTGGAGATGTAAGTTAAATTATGAGTTTCCGAAGAGACACAATTTCCCTTTTCATTCATCATTGTTGCCCCAATCTGCTTACTTTCACTAATTATAGGACCAGTAGACACACAAGACTATGATCTGATCACTAGTAGCCGTATATTCAATCACTAGGACACTACATTTCTGATAATATGTTTTATGAATAAAAAACAAGCTATGGTCGCTTGCTTGTGGGCCACGTGACAAGTACAATTTTCAGGGGTCACCTAAAGCTCATACATTCAACGTGATGAAATCCATTTCCATCATGAAAGAGAGCCATATCCTCCATTGGAAATGGCCTCTTGTTTGCTTCAGGTATCCCAGGCAGATAGTTATATCAGCTTGAAAATAAAGATTAGACCACTCTAAGCCACAAAAGCAGACACTAAAATATCCTTCTATAACCATGAAATAATCCCCATTTGTTATGCTTCTCTCAGGTTATAAATAGATCACTGACACTAGAAATCATTTCTTCTTCCCAGGGTGCTTGGGGTGGGGTCATAAATATAAATCATGAGCAATTCCTCAAAAGTTAATTGTTGTATACAATTCAATTACCCCAATTTAAAAGCTTGTATTATTAGAGAATAAGTCAATCTTATTTATAAGGTTTTTATGACTATTTCATAGCGGTGTAGAAAGCCAATTTTTTTGTTTTGTTAGTATAATTTAGTATTTTTGATGAGATGTTTATGAACCCTGGTGTTCCAAAAAGCACCATGCAATACATCAGGAATGCTTCTTCATTTAGGGTAAACCTGGTGGCCAGTTCCAACATTGCTTTGGTTCTGAGTATTTAGAACCAAACATTATTTCTTTCGCCAAACATACTGAGCAAAGTACATTTTTGCTTGTAATTCTGATAGGGACAAGTTCCTTAAAACATGTTGTTTCTTCTGACTGTGCATTATAGTCCAAACTAATTTCATAGCCCATTCTCAAGAATTCTAGTTGATAATTATAAATCAAATGAACTACATTATTGGACTTACAATATACTTGTGTTAGATTTGTACTCAGATTCTCAAGGAAGTCTAACCTATAAAATGTCATGATAACTCTTAGTTGTGGAATCATCACCAGTAACTGCAGCAAATGTGATCTGTTTACAGGCATGCCCTTATCCTTGGAAAACAAGTTTTGAATTAAGAAGGTGGAGGTAAAGTGTTCTATAAAGCTAAACCTTTGTATGCTTTGTTGTATAAAGCTAAAACTTTGTATCCTTTCTTGTTGCTATGGTTTTCAGCTGTGTTTATGCCAAGCACATCATCTGTAATTCCAGAATGGATTTATGTCTACTGTGCCATTCTGGAATGATGTGTGCTTGGAGATGTTTACTCTGGAGTGAAGTCAGTTATACCCTGGATGCTGCCTATGTTGGGGGTCTTAAGTGAGTTACTGAAGCTGTTCCAAATAAACTGGCTTTCACTTACCAAGTTTGTGGCTTCTTTACAATGGCGACGAGGATGGGATGTCTGCAGTGATCCCTGCAGAAGCCAAGACCCCCATCAGTGACTGGAAGTGGAGTTTGGCAGGAGCTGTCAGCAGGAGCAGCCACCATCCAGGAGGAATTGGCAGGAGCTATCAGCAGGAGCAACAACCATCCAGGAGCTGTCAGCAGGAGCAGCCACCATCCAGGAGGAATTGGCAGGAGCTATCAGCAGGAAGCTGGAAGATGGAAGCTGCCTGAAAGTGGATGTGGTGCTGAATCAAGCCCAGCTGAATACGGATGTGGCGCTGAATTGAGAAAGGATACTGAAACCTCGCCCAGGGCCCCCTGTGGGAAGGCGAATTAGGAGGAGCTATCAGCAGGAAGCTGAAAGATGGAAGCTGCCTGAAAGTGGATGTGGCGCTGAATCAAGCCCAGCTGAATGCGGATGTGGCGCTGAATTGAGAAAGGATACTGAAACCTCGCCCAGGGCCCCCTGTGGGAAGGCGAATTAGGGGTGTATGAAAAAGGGCACCACAGCTTAGAGAAGGTGCTTTCTCTGGCCCCCCAAAGGAGGAGATATTTTTGTGGTGGTGACTGGACAAGCATAGCCAAAATTGAGTGGCTATGTATGGCAACATTTGATGATATTCTAAGAATCACCATTTGACATCTTGAAAGCAAAATTGTTTTTGTTGTGTCATGGACGCATATTAACCTGTTATTTTACGCATTGTGTTACGTAGCATTTAGAGGTTATAAATATGGCCCTGTCTGGAGTCCCCGGTCCGCAAGTTTGGTGGTGGATTAGAGGAACACATAAGAGATCAATTTATGATTCACTGCTCTAATGATAAAATACGGGAGGAAATTTGGTTAAAGGACGATCCAAACTTAGAGGAGGTCATTAGTATAGCGAAGAGAATTGAGCACACATTACAGTGTGTAGCGAAGCTGTCCCTCAAGGAAAATAAATCAGCACCAAGTGTTGAGGTACTAAGAGTTGGAGATAAGAAGGGAGGGTGCCCAAAGGAAAAGAAAAATAGAACCAAGCCCAATAAACATTATGAGAATACCCAAGCCAAAGGTGGGGGTGGTGAGCAGAATAATAGGCGGTTTCAAAAGGACGCCGCTCAATTTAATGTGAAAAAGGAAGATAGGTTATGTTTTCGCTGTGGGAGCTCACGACATTTGTCTGCATCTCCCATTTGCCCTGGTAGGCGAGTGAATTGTGGTTTATGTAAGAAGTGGGGGCACTTCGAGAATTGTTTTAAAATTGGAGGTGGAAGGGGAACCCTCCTGATTGAAGAATATGACGGTGTAACTTCTGAAGAAGCTGATGTTTCTGAGAATGAAATAGTTACCGTTCATATGGTAAAGTGTTCAGGTTCTGATGAGTGCGAGCATCCATCAGCATGGATAGAGGTAAATGGTCATATGGTTAAAATGCTTGCTGACTCTTGCTCCAAAATCACATTAATGTCTAAAACCGTTTTTGAGAATGTAATTGGAGGTGACGTCAGATGTTTGATTCCTTCAGATAAAATGCCTGGCGGATATAACGGAGACAAAATATAAATTCTGGGGTGCTATGAGACAGAATTCAAATTCAAAGGGAGGTTCACACATGGGAAAATATATGTTACCAAAAGAGGTGAAACCTTGTTAGGTTGGAAGGAACAAAGGGGTTTGGGAATCAAGTTGGATCCTAATAGTGAAGAGCAAGTCCTCAATGTGGTTAATTCTTCTGAGGTTAATAGTGACAAAACAAAATGTGAAATGGTGACTAGATATCCTGAGGTATTTTGTAACAGAGTGGGGTGTCTCAAAGGGATGGTGCACAAGATTGAGGTGAAAGAAGGAAGCAATCCTGTTGCTTCCAAGCTCAGACCGCTGCCCCTGTCTATGCGGAATGCTGTGCGTGAGGAATTAATGAAATTGGAAAGAGAAGGAATTATTGAGCAAGCTAGGGCTGTGGAGTGGATATCTCCTGTGGTGGTGGTAAAGAAAAGCAATGGGGATTTGAGGGTATGCATTGATTTGGGGGAGCTTAATCGGTGTGTGGTAGCAGATCGCCATCCTCTTCCCAATATGGGGGAGTTATTAAGTAGGATAGGGAGTGCAAAATATTTTGCAAAGCTTGACATGGCGAGTCCGTATCATCAGATAAGTTTAGATGATGAGTCACGCAAATTGACTGCTTTCATCACTTATGAGGGAATATATCAATTCAAGCGCATGCCATTTGGGCTGGTGTCAGCGTCTTCCGTATTCCAAAAGGTTATGGACAAATTGTTGAAGGATGTCAGCGGTGTATGGTGCTTTCAGGACGATGTCCTGATATGTGGGAAGGACGAGAGTGAGTTAAAAACAAGACTGGATTTAGTTCTCAAGATCTTTAAAGCAAGAGGAATAACTTTGCGTGGCGAAAAATGTGTATTTCTGACTCAAGCGGTTGATTATCTAGGTCATGAAATTTCTGAGCAGGGACTCAAACCAAAAAGGAATTTAGTTGAGTCCATTTTGAAAACACAGCCACCAAAGAATAAGGCTGAGTTGAGATCATTTCTAGGTACTATGTAGTTCTATCATAGGTTTGTTGAGAACTATGCCGATTCCATAACTAAATTGAGGGCATTATTAAGGAAGGGTGCTGAGTTTGAATGGAGCAAGGAATGTGAAAAAGAATTTGAAGCAATGAAAAGAAAAATTGATATGGCAAAACCCCTATCGATGTTTGATACTAGGAAGGAAACCATTCTGGACGTGGATGCCAGTGAGACAGGTATAGGTGTGGTGATGTTGCAGCCAGATGTTGATGGTACAGAGATGATTGTAATGCATGCATCCCGCATGTTAAGAGGTGCAGAATTGAACTATTCCGTGTTGGAAAAGGAAGCCCGGGCGTGCCATTGGGGCATTGAAAAGATGAAAAATTTTGTCTGGGGTCAAGAGTTTACCTTGAGAACAGATCACAAACCCCTTAAGGCGATTTTTGAAAGTAAAGGCCTCGACAAAGTTTCAAGGAGAGTGGCATGATGGGTAACCAGGCTACAGTGTCATAAATTTGAAATAGAAATAGTTTCTGGTAAAGAGAATGTGCAAGCTGATCCCGCTTCGAGAGTGAAGTTGGAGAATGATGCTAGTGAAAAAGGAAGTAATGTATATGGTGAACATGAAATGGTTTTTGCAACTGTGGAGGGTGTAATTCAGAAACAAGAGTGGATTCAAATGTTAAGGGCCAATGAAATGTGGAAGCGGATTATGGTATTTGTGGCGGATGGGTGGCCAGAGAAAAGGCTACTATCAGGTGAAGAGAGGGCTATGTGGGAAGTAAGGAATGAACTATCCGTAAAAGGAGAGCTGTTGTACAGATGGGACAAGTTGGTGGTTCCAGGCAGTCTGCGATGGAAATTGATTGATTGTGCCCATCAGGGACATATTGGCATTTGTAAAACGAAAGAAGTAATAAAAGACGATTACTGGTGGCCAGGAATTGATCGCGAAATTGAGAAAGTGGTTGGTGCGTGCAGTGACTGTACCAAATCAGGGAAGAACGTGATAGCTGTGTCCCAACCAATGGGTAAAACTACCATTCCTGATGGTGTGTGGCAAGATTTGTCCATGGATGTTCTAGGTCCCGTAGACATGGGTGCAAGTAGAGGTAGGTTCATTTTGGTGATGGTTGATACCTTTTCGAGATGGACAGAGTTTAAGATCCTGAGGGAAGTCACGTGTCAACGCAAAATTGAATTCATGTAGGATGTGTTTGAAAGGGAGGGTTTGCCCAGGAGCATTCTCACGGATAATGGTCCACAATTCATGGGAAAACTATTTTTGGAGTATCTGTACAAATGTGGAATCAAACAGAAAAAGACTCCTTTGTATTGTCCCCAAGCAAACGGTATGGTTGAGAGAGTAAATCGAAGTATTATGGATGCTATTCGTGGAGCTAATGCATGTGGTCTTGACAAAAAGGTTGCAGTAAGAGGCAGGCTGTGTGCTTTGAGGATGGCTCCGCGAGTAGAAACATGGATTAGCTCATTTGAACTTATGAGAGGGCGAAAGGCAAATACCTGTGTTGCCCCAGCTTGGTTGGGCAGGGCGAGAGCGTCAGATGCGGTTGTGGATGATGTAAAGAAAGGGATGGAAGCCCGAAAAAGCAAGTGGGTGGAAAGAGTCAATAAGAAGCAGCTAAGGAGAATAACTGTGGTCAAAGCTGGAGATTGGGTACGGATAAGGAAGGCTGTTGTTACCAAGAAAGGGGAACCGTTATACACAGAGCCTGTTAGGGTTACACAAGTCTTCAAAAACACTGTGTGTGTAGAAAGTGGTCAATTCTGGTCTTTGTCCAGAATCGTGAAAGTAAAATGATGTAAGTATATATCTGTTCAGTGGGTACATATCCCACAATAAAGAAATTTATTTCATAAGGGAGGGGGATGTGTTGTATAAAGCTAAACCTTTGTATGCTTTCTTGTTGCTATGGTTTTCAGCTGTGTTTATGCCAAGCACATCATCTGTAATTCCAGAATGGATTTATGCCTACTGTGCCATTCTGGAATGATGTGTGCTTGGAGATGTTTACTCTGGAGTGAAGTCGGTTATACCCTGGATGCTGCCTGTGTTGGGGGTCTTAAGTGAGTTACTGAAGCTGTTCCAAATAGACTGGCTTTCACTTACCAAGTTTGTGGCTTCTTTACATTAAGCCGGAGTTTTAAAAATCACCTTCTGTATCATTATTATAATCCATCCTAAAATGGGGGTCCTGGTATCAGTTTATTTATTCCTATACAATTAGGTATTTCCTCCCTCTTCACTACGACGATCATTCATCTGACAGAGGATGATGGAACAATCCTCTTGAAGGTAGATATCATTTGCTTCAACTTTGTGATATACAAGTAGAGATTTCCCATACTGATTATCCCACTGGGAATTCTCTCTATTTTATCAGGAATCTTTATGCTGTTAATTTCATTAGATGCCGGATTTTCCATATCAGCCCACACACCTAACCAGACATTCAGATTTTTTGTAGAGGAATACATTTTATTATTCTTTCTTATGTTTTCATTTTTTGTTTGCTTTTGATAACAATTTGACCACCCACCTCTGACAGATACATCTAATTTCTATGTGGCAGTGCCTTCAGCAAGACAAAGGTTGGTTGTTGCTTTATTTTCTTTCCTTCCTTTATTTGCTTCCTTTGTCTTGCATTTATTCTTCTCTTGAATCTTTTAAATTGCTATTACCTTCAGATGCAGCAACTTCTAGGATTAAGCTCTAAAACATCTCCTATTTTATCAGAGGTAACTGGATTGATATCGCTAACTTGAGTAATGATATCAAAATCAGTAACTCTTTCAGTCCCTCTCTGCGCCATCTTATTATAATCGATCGCTGTAAATCTTCCTTCTATACTGTAGTTATTTGACATCTTTCTCATAGGAAGCAAAGTATGTTTGTGCAGGATCAATTTAGCAGACATACCATGGAAAGGTTTTACTATTCCTTTAGACTATATCACTTGTGATGCTGATTTAGAGATGGACAAAGAAGTAGTTTTTAAGACATTCTCAGTCTCATTGGCTACGGTAAACGCACGTAAATCAGGAGAGAACGTTAAACTTAGCCTTAATGTATTACTAATGCTCGACTAACTCTCTAGCTACAAAGTCCCATGTCACCATTAATGTCAATATTCTTGTATTTATTGGTTGCGCTTGAATAAGACCATATATGGAATAAAGGCACAATAACCATATACTAATGACACGCCAGTCGTGAGGTTTGTTTCCCAAACAAGTCTGGTTTATTTTCATAGTATTTCAGTCAGCAGACCGGGTCTCAACACCTCACAACGTGTGCTCACAAACACTGTGAGAGGAGAGAGAGAGAGAGCCTTTGATAAAGCAGTAATATATATACATAACACATCATCATTGTACAGCATTATTCGGTCTGCCCACATACATGACATACAAGCTAGGGTTCAGTAATTGACAGTTAAACACGTAACTTCATTCAGTCTAAACATTTGGTATTTCTAGCCGAGGCTGCAGAGACTGCTTACTGTTTTAGGGAACACGGGGCACTGGCACAGGGAAGGATATCATGTTCTAGCAGGGAAGATTCCAACAATGTTATCTATTTGCTGCTCTCATGGGCTAAGGGTCAGACAGTTCTGAAGCAGAGAAAATACCATCTTTCATGGAGGAGCACCATTAGTCGCATATAATTCTTATTTAACTGCTCTATACAATAGCGTTTGCAAGACAGGCTGGCACCTGGGTTGCTGATTAGTCGCTGCTTTTGTACAGCTTCAAGGCTTTGCAGACTAAGGAAAACAATGTATTTCTGCAGGGTTTCACATTTCTGCCTACGTTAGCATTCAAAGTTCAAGCTGTGGCCTTGCACCGTGTGTAGACCTTAAGCACAGAATATATTTGCAAAAGCGTTCAGAAAAGAAAATGGCGGGCAATTACAAAATGGACTCCCAATGGTCACATTCAGGTTATCCTGGTTTGCAATGTTTGTCACATGATGCGATTTGCTTATGGCCAACATACAAAACATACCTTTCGGGTTGTGTCATTGCATTACAGTTTCACAAACCCTCCTTTTGGCCTTAATCCAATAGCATTATCCATACATGGCATCCTCATCGGACCATGTGTCACTTTCTGAACTACCCAAGTCACTATCATAATCATTATCAGAAATATTGATTGCCATAAATTCTTTGATTATTTCATTTTCTTGTTCGAGACCATTATTTTTCATAGTCTGTTTGGGTTTTTGCATTTTGTTACTAATTATCTGTATACATTCATTTGTGATTATGGAGCAAATGGCTTGCAGACATTGTATGCAACAACAGCAAAGTATGAGGATACTGAGAATCATAATTAAAATGGAGATCAATTTCCATCCCCAGGATCATAACAGTTCCCAGAACCATGCACTCAAATTTAAATTCCATACACCTGTGGCAACATGAATTTCAGAACTCAGAACATGTAACTTTTTTATTGCTTCAAATATCGTAGGGGAGGAGTCGCTAACAAAAACACAGCACGCTGATGCCACTAATTTGCATACACCTCCAAGGTCAGTCAAAATAATATCGAGAATCATTCTATTCTGAAGTGCAACTAGTCTAATTGCTTTTTGTTCTAGTGCCATGTTGTATAATATGTCAGTGGTTTCATTAATTGTTTTCTCTAACATTCTGGACAATCTTTTAATATTCAATGAATGTATGGCCTGTCCCCAGAAAGGTATAAAATATTTGGCTATGTCATCGAAAATATGCAAATTAGCATAATTTCATTGAGGCCGAGATCTGGATATTTTTGCTATTTCTTAGGTTGTAGCGAGAAATACACCAGGTAAAAGTATCCCTAAATAACAGGTACCATCCCAGTTTCTAGGGCCATGGATAGGCTTGATCCCCACATACAAAATAAACAGGACCTCCTAAATATAGTGGCTTTTCTTCATGTTCATGCACAGCAGTATTCATACATCTAGTAAATGTACCCATTGGATGGGAACCTTTTTTCCGCAGACAAAATGGGACAGAATGTGGACTATGGTTAATAGTGTAGGAAGCAGGCATGGCGTCCTTATTACCCACAGGAGCCATTTTAAAAGTAATCAGTGACTGGTACCGTCTAGAGAGTCTGTCATTGGGACTGGTCGAGGCAGTGTTCATTTTACTCTTGTTTGTAAATACAGAACACCCTAATGGTGTCAATACCAATCTCTCAAATTCATTTATATTAGTTCCATCAAAGTTTCCAGTGACACTATCATTCCATCGGCCAAAGAATCGATCCCTTAGTGCGGCATAACAAGCAGTACTCAGGGGTAAAGGATTTATATACCAACCCATTCCTCTTTCTCCATGCTGGGGTAAATGCGAACACACCCAACAATTAGATTGGTTGAAAATTGCATGCGTCATATTCATAATTAATAACAGAGTATTGTTATTGTAACCTTTTCTGTGTTTAACATCTCGTGGAGGGAGAGTGTAAGAAAGCACATGTGCAGGGGTCATAGTAGGAACAACAATGGTGGGCAATAGAGTATTCACTGGATACATATTTTCCAAATACCAGGTCATTGAAATCAGGGTAAACAAGAGGCAGATGAGTACGATGATCAGTAAGAATTTCATAGACCAAGTCTTTCTTGGAGCAGGCTCAATGTCAATAGTTCTAATGATGTTTTCATCAGTGCAAGGGGCAGCAGGAGCACATACCGGCATAGTTAAAAGGGATTTTGAAAAGGTTCTCAGCGTCCGTAGAGAAAAGCCTTGCTGTTAAGCTTTTTTTCAGTAATTCAGCAAAGTGACAGCACACGTATTAGTCAGTAGATTTTGAGGATGCAAGCAAGTTCAATTCAGCCTGCTAAAGATGGCAGCAAGCTGGTGGTTACCTCAGAGGCTCCAAAATGCAGGAGCAAGTATCAACATTAGGTTTCCATAGTGTCAGTACCTTTGCCCCGGCTTGTCCGTACTAGGTTGCAAAGCCCTTCACTTTTCAAAGATAGCACCGGGAAATCGAGTGTCAGAGCTTTCATCTGATACAGATCATACGCTCCCTTTCCCTAGGCCTCCATTTCCAGCCTCTCCATGGGCCAGAAACAAAGGCTGGTGCAATTACTTTCGAATTTGTGGGTGCAGATTGTACCTCATAGCACCAGGCACAGTGTGATCGATGAAAAGTGCACTGTCGTTGTATACAGCAGATGCAGAAACAGTGCCAATTGTTGATGCAGAAACTGGTAGCTAACACTGATGTTTCGGATTTTCTTGCAGTCTCCCCAGGCCCCTGCTTGGGCTCAGGAAGTAGTTTCGGCTGGATTTCGGTGATGACTTTGTGATCATTTAAAGCTGGTTCACACTGGAAATCGGAATCATCCGTCTCTTTTCCATGCGGCAAAGGATGCAGGATTCTTTTTTGTGTGGGTTGCATGTATCCAATGCTTGCGATTGCTCACTCGAACAGTAGTCTGCGTGGCAGAGCACCTGATATGGCCCCTTCCACCATGGAGCAAGCAAAGATTTTCTCTTAAAGTTCTTGACCGGCACCCAATCACCTGGTTGTAGACGATGTCCTGGGCCTGTGTATCTGACAGGAAGAGCCTCCTGCACCTGTGATGAATCAAACGCAAGTTTTGAGTCAACTGTTTACAATATTCAGTAAGCAATGGATAATCTATGCCACTTAACTTTCTTGGACGTGGCACATTCCATACATTGGCGGGTCTCCCCATCACTATATCGTAGGGGCAAAGACCAGTTCTTGATTGCACAGTCGTACGCATTGACAACAAGGCTAATGGTAAAGCATCGGGCCATTTCAAGTTACTCTCTGCACAAATCTTAGCAAGCTTATTTTTCAAAATACTGTTTTGGCATTCCACGATACTGTCACTCATCGGATGTCTGGCTGAATGGAATTGTTTATCAATTTGGAGACCGCCACAAATTTGTAGTTACAGCAGCCATAAAATGTGGCCCATTATCGGACCATTTAACACATGGTAGCCCGAACCTTGGGAAATATTCCTTTAACATAGATTTTGCTGTCAACATGGCTGAACAGTCTTTAAGGGGATAGGGCTCGACCCATTTACTGAATGCACAGACCACTACAAGAACATACTTATAGTTCTGGCATCGCTCCATTTCTATAAAATCGAAGTGAATTACCTCGAATAGCATTGAGGGAGGACAAAAGCTCCCTATTGGTGTCGCTGTTCCCTTCCCAATGTTGTATAGTAAACAAGTCATGCAATTTGAACCAATCTCTCTGCAGTTTTTGTAATGTTGCCATTGTACCATACAGAATGAAGGTGATGACAAATTTTCTTTGCACAAATATGTGTTGGACCATGGCCCATAGTTACCATTGCCATTACATATGCATTTGGCAAAATCCATCGACGGTTTTCTTTGTGTACCCAACAACCCTCGGGATCTAATTCTGCTGGACCCTCGGACCCCTGTTTGTATTTCTTTTACATTCCCAATTCCATCCTCTATCATGCAAGACACTCTGTGGATTCGACATACATTTTTGTGTGTAAATCAGTGGCAGTTTGTTTCGCAATTCTGCCTGCAAATGCGTTTCCTTTTCCTATGTCACATGTTACTTTCTTATGGGTGTTACATTTCATTATCGCTAATCGCTTAGGAAGCAGCACAAGTGCTGACAACAGTTTCACTATAAAAGTGCCATGCTGAATTTTGGTTCCACGGGATGTCAGGAAACCTCTTTCTGCCCATAATCGGCCAAAGTTGTGGACCACCCTAAAGGCGTACTGACTGTCAGTATATATGTTTACAATAAGGTTATCAGAAATTTCACATTCTCTGGTCAAGGCTATTATTTGCGCAGCTTGCGCTGAGTTATGTGGGATTTGTTTGCTCTCTACAATAGTTTTCAGTGTGGTAATGGCATAAGCAGCAGTTGATAGTTGATGTGCCATTTGGTAATTTAAAACAGTAGCTACAACAAAATAATTCTCCATATGGCTCTTTCAGGGGTGTATCGGTAAATCAATTCTACCTTTTGTCTCTTGGAAGTTCTAATTAAGCAATCATGTGATATTTTCCCCTCACTTTTTGCATCACTTGGAGGAGGCAATAATTCAGCTGGAATCAAAGAATAACATCTCTTAATTTAGATATGCGTTGCAAATAGGATCAGTTTGTATCTCGTTAATCAGGCAGAAGTGAGATGTTGAGTCTGTGTTCTACTTCCTAGAACATCTACTGAATGGGGTACCATCACAGTTAAAGAGTGACCTAAAACCATCCCCTCAGTTTGTTATACTGATGTGGCAGCAGCAGCAACAGCTCTCAAGCAGCATGGCAAAGCAAATGCAACAGGATCCAATGTGGAAGAAAAATAACCGCATGGTCTATTTTTGCCCCTGTGTTCCTGAGTCAAAACAGCCAAGGCACATCCTTTGCTTTCATGTACAAACAACATAAAACACTTTTCATAATTTG